>NC_054395.1:4049553-5249553 GCF_017976425.1 Toxotes jaculatrix | reverse complement strand
AAAGTTTACAAGTGTTAAAATGCAATGAATGGATCTGGTTGTTTTGATCCTTTCATAATATGAGATGTTCACTAGTAACTACTTTCACCATGGATATAATGTGTGTTTGTACAGGAACAGTCCTCAGAGACACTGTGTGCTCTGACTGCAGTGGGGGGACATTTTCAGATGGGACATTTCCATCTTGTCAGCCACACACACAGTGAGTCCAACTTCACATCACACATGGACACACCTGCTTTCTTACAACTGCAGTGGATTTGTAGTGTCTTTACTTTGTCCTGTAAAATGTCCTTCTGTCATTCCAGATGTCAATCACAAAACCTTCAGCTGATAAGAGCAGGAACTGCTTCAACTGATGCTGAATGTGGACCACACAGTTCACATGGGACAGTGATTCTGATCAGTGTTGGAGTTTTGCTTTTTATATTATTTTTTATAATTTCCTCTTTAGTTTGTTTTTTTTTTCTTGATGAAGGGAATGTGAACAGGAGGTGAGATCTGTGTGTAGTCAAAGAAAATGTTATCATGGTTTAATGGATGATAAAACTTTCTGCTGAGTCATGATGTTGATTAAGATGTTTTTCATTGGTTTTGTTTTTATTTCAGGAAACAAGGGAAATGGAAGCAGACAGACAGAGGTATGTTATTTACTCTCTGTTTGAGAGTGTGTGTGTGTGTGTGGATGCACTGTGGTAGATGACAATACTGTGTTTATCTAATTCAATTATGTCATTTATTTATTAATATTTGAACCAAAAGAGAAACTCTGACATCTGAAAGCTGACATCTTTACAAATGTACCAGAGCTTTCTGCTCTAAGTAAACGTATTTCTGTCCTCAGCAGGAGACGACCTGGACATCACATGATCAATCATCGTCATAAACACTGTCTATAATGTGCTGTTCACTGCAGAGTTAATGTGCTGTACAATCCAGTTAGAATCCAGTTGGGTGCTGGATCATTGTCTTTGCAGGGAACAGAAATAAAACAGCTGCTGTGAGACAAAGTGAAGTCGTCCTCTACAGAACTGCTGCTCTACAGTCTGGACCTTCACTGATCTTCTCTGGTGGACAGAGACAGCTCTCAACCTGGACTTTATCTGTCAGAAATAAGGACAAACAGCTGGAGCTGAGGACAGTGTGTCCTTTACTGCATCATGATGGGACAAATGGTTTCCATCAGCAGAGCAGTTGGGAATATTTTCTTCATCTCTTATTGTGTTTTGTAGAAAACATGTCTTCACAGTGTATTTACTTCCACTTGAGTTCAAATAGTGTTTGACTGTTTGTGAGCTGTGATATGAAATGTCAGCAGGCTCTCTGACAGTAACAGAGTTGGATGAAAGCTGTAGCTGCCTATTGATGTGTGAGTGAAGGGTGTGTAAATAGTTTTGTATATGAAAGATTTTTGTCTTTACACAGAGTAAAGACAAACTGTGACAGCAGAATCTCCACAGTGGAACATAAGTGTTGAGAAACAGCGTCAAATGAAACTATAAAGTCATCCCACAGTTATTTGGGTTTTTTTAGTCATTGGCAGTGATGGTGTTCACACCTCCCTCTGGATGTGATATGTTCATCTCTCCCATCAGTGTCTGCAGCACCTCTGAGAGGACGGAGGACTCCTGTCTCCCTTTTGTTGTGGTCTGGTTGAGTCAGAACCCTGATGAACTCATTGCCACATCCTGTCAGTTATACGGTGCAGGTTGCAGCTTTTCGTGCACATTAATTTCTGTAAACATGTCCCATAAAACAGGGAACCAGAAACTAAATGACTTTCTTAAGGAAACAAAAGAGCGAGTAGGAGGCAGAGAGACAGCCCCTCCCTGCTGCTCGTGTATTAAAGAGCTCTTTGTCTTTTCCATGTATAAGCAGAGCTTGAACCAGAGTCTGGTTCTGAACAGTCTGTTAGAAAAGTGATGGATTCAAAGCTCCGTGTTGTATCGTGTTAGCGTGATATCATGTTGTCGACGCTGCTCGTGTTCGGTAAGTCCCACACAGATGCTAACCCGATTCTGAGCTGCATTCATGGCTGACGCTAACGTTAGCTTAGCTTTATGTGCTATATGAAGTGCAGAGCAGTCCCTGGATGCTAACACTGTGTTTTCCTGTAGGATGTGTCTTTGCTGTACCAGCATTATGTTGCCGAGCAAAGGAGTACATCACAGGAGACGGACAAGCTTTGAAAAATGACGCAGGTTACTGAAACACAGGAAAACTCCAACTACAGCCTGTTTGTTTCATATTTACTGTAAACATTTGTAGGCGGATGTGTAAGTTGTTCCACTGTTTACAAATGTTTACATTGTCCCTCAGCTTGCATAACAAATTAATAAAGTGAAACCTGTGGAAGCTGTAAACAATAAGGCGTGTGCTGTTCAAGTGCTGTCGGAATTATGAAACTCAGGTTTTACTGTAACTATTCACTGATCCTCCACCCGTGCACCTGTACAGTATACTGACATTTGGCAGCCATGCTGTATGTGACTCGTCTTCAGGAGAGATGTGGGGACTGGATGGAAGTCAGTATAACATCTTAGCTCAACCTGGACTTGATGCATTTATTGAAGCACAGAGGACAACAAGCACTGTCTTTGTCTAACAATCAACTGACTCTCGTTGCCCGTAGTTAGTTAGTAAATAAATAAGGACTTGAAGCTACTTTAGTTCATAACACACACACAGAAGCAGCTCACAGTCTAGTAATGGTTAAAATGATGAAACGCAGCTTTGACTGAAGTGCTGACTGCAAATAAACCACATGCAAACCATGTGTTCGGCTAACGCCCTGAAATGAATAACACATTCTGGTTTCAGTCTCCTACCTTGTTCTTCCATTTGAAGTTGCTGAAGCGAGTGTGAAGATGATCGAGCAAGTTATCCCGGAAGAATGTTCATCAGACATGGGCGGGGGGTCGTATCTTTCATTTTTGTTTACATTTTAGCTGTTAAAAAAACAACAACAACAACAATGAATAGATTTGTGAAAATAATTGACAGATTGTTTTTAATGAAAATATTTGTTAGTTGCTGGTTAACAGCCAGTGAACAGGTTTTGATCTGATCCCTTGAAGATATCCACACAGTGAAGGACACCATGATCAGCTGAATAACCCTGTAGTCTCTCTTTGTGGTACAGGGCCATTGATCTTGAAGTGATATTGACATTACTGTTGTGTTGTCTCTCACAGGTACAGTTGTTCGAAGAGACTGTACAGAACAGTCAGGCACACAATGCATTCCCTGTGCAGATGGGACTTTCATGAACCATCCCAATGGCCTGAATAAGTGTTTCCCCTGCACCTCCTGTGTCCCAGGTACAGTCTGCTGGAAAATGGTTATTCAGATGAAGATATTCAATATATTAAAAGTACAGTCTGTATTTGAAAGGTAAACTGATTACTTTATATTTTAATAATAGTGATTATTATTTAAGATTAATAATAAAATGATGACGATGTTCCTGTTTTTTAGCTCTTGGTCTTTTTTCCAAGCAGAAGTGTACAGCAACAAGCGACACAGTTTGTGATGTTTTAAGTGGCTATTTCTGCAAAAGTTTGGCCGATGATACAGGATGTATCATGGCAGAGAAACATACGAAGTGTGCACCTGGTCAGAGGACAGAACAACCTGGTAAAGAAAATTCAAATCTCACTTCTCCAGCAGTGGAGCCACTGTTGGGCTGGATGTTGTTGAGTTTTGTATCTTTCTCTAAGGAACCAGCAGAGCTGATACAGTGTGTGAGGACTGTCAGCCAGGCTATTTCTCACAGGATGGTGTCAACTGCACAGCTTGGACAATGTAGGACATGTTTATTAAAGACTAAATATAAAAACATGCATCACACACTGACCAAGTGCGAACTTGATCAGAATAGTTTCAAGAAAAAAATATTACAAGAAGAAAATATTGAGGAAATAAAGTGGAGATATTTTGAGAATAAAGTTGAAAAAAAAAAAAAAGACCTCAGGTTGTGGGTTTCAACAATAAGCAGCTTGTTATCATAGATCTAAGGATCTTAAAACAAAACCAATTACACTGGAGAGGGTAAAACTGTGGAAATGATATGAAAGGCAGCCAGAATGGCCTTGTTGTTCTGATATTGAACGCTGCTCATTAAGTGAGCGTTAGCACTTTCTCATATCTTGGTAATGTAACATTGAGCGGTGACTTCGCCTGCAGACACAAACCAGACCTGTGTATCACTGATAAGAGAGTGCTGTCCAAACACACACACATGTAGCTCTGAGCTAATGATAAAACACACACGTAGTCTGATCTACACAATCCAGTCTTAACACGTGACATTTTGTGCTTGATAAATAGTAGGAAATTGGGGCAGCAGTGGTGCAGCAGGTAAAGAGTGTGGCTTTGGACTTTGGACCGGCCTGAGATCGGAGGGTCGCCGGTTTGTTCCCTCGACCAAGCACGATGGGATATGGGAGGTGAAGGAGGCCCCTCCCTCTGCGACCACGACTGTGGTGCCCTTGAGCAAGGCACCGATCCACCCCAGGTCCCTGGGCGCCGTAGTAGGCAGCCCTCTTCCCCAGCATCTCTATTGGTTTATGTACTTTGTGTGTGTGTTTTGTTGAATTGGTGTGGGTAAAATGCAGAGAGTAATTTGCCCTGGTTAAGAACATGAGGGACAATAAAAAAAAAATAGTAATATCGTTCTTGTAATAATGTTACGTTCCTATAATAATAATATACTCATATAAAAACACAACTTACTGTTGAAATCCTTTTGTATATAAAGTTTTTTTTTCAGCTTTATCTCAAAACACAATAAAACATTTTCCTCAAAATATTACACTTATTCTTGAAATCTTGAAATCATTATTTTCCTAACTTTTTTTTCTAAAAATATTTCAACTTTGTAAAATTTGACATTCCTACTTGTCAAATTTTCTCAGCTATCAAATTTGAGAATCTCTGTTGTAAACATTTTTATGTATTTTTACATCTGTGTAATATTACTTTGAATTTTTCAGTCACAGTGAGTTTACATTGGAATTCCATAGCAATAATAACTGAAGCAGTCTTTACCTTCTGATCCAACAGTTGCTCCGAAACCCAAGTTAAGGTCAAAGAAGGAGGCCCGAGCAGTGATGCTGTCTGTGGGAGTGCATCAAGACATCATTACTTTTTGTGTGCACCTCTTTTAGTGTTTGCGTCAGTAACACTTTTTTGGCTTGTAACCAGAGCTTTCTGCTTTTCTGGTGTTCCTCCCTAATTCATCTAATGTTTGCCACTGCATCACTCACTGACTCCATCAACCAAAGGTGCCTTACTGTTCATTCTAATATTTCCCTTTTTTGTGTGTTTTAGGCAGGTGCATAACAACATCTGAGCTACAGCCTCTCATTCTATTTATTATAAGTAGTTAATTAGGGCTGCACTGATCTAACGTTGTTCAGTTTACATACTTACACATTCCTGCAGCTCCTCCTCTACAGCGGTGAGAGAAAGTGAGTGAAACCTTTGGAATTACCTGCATTATGTATAAATCTGCAAATAAGGTCAGATCTTCATCTAATTAATGAACCACATTAACACACAAATCATCGTCCTTACTGAATCCATCATTCACACTTTCACAGTGTGCGGTGGAAAAAGTATGTGAAACCCCTGACTAATGACATCAGTAAAAACTAACTGGAGTCAGGCTTTAGCAAACCTGGAGTCCAGCCAATGAATCCAGATCAGAAGTGTGTGTTAGAGCCACTTTGACTTCTAAAAATCACTCAGACATTTTGAGTTTACTGTTCACAAGAAGCCTCTGCTGATGTGAACCAGGCCTCACAAAAACATCTCAGAGGATCAACAATTTAAGGCTTACAGAGTGATCTCAGAGAGTTTAGATATTCATCAGTCCACAGTCACAGTGTCTGTAAATGAAGATGATTCAGTTCTGTGGCTGCTCCCCCAGATAATGTGACTCCAGAGGTATAACACAGAGTCCTCAGTGAGATCTAACAGAGGCTCAGAGTCACAGCAACAGCTAAAGGCTTAAAGGAATCATTGGAGCTGGTTAACACCTCTGTTCATGAGTCTGTCAGACACAAACCAGGGTGCATGGTTCATGGAGTCCATGACCCCACAGAGGAAGCTGCTCTGTTGCCTCTTTTTGACAGGACAGTGTAAGGGTGGCTGGAACAGGTTATTGGACCACTTATTAAATCCAAGGGTTCACTTACTTTTTCTTGCCTCTGTAGCTACTTCACTGCTGCATTTGTCCATTTTTTGTCTCCACTCTGAGTTTTATCCATTTTCTTGTACATAAAGTCACGTTTCAAAAACTTGCATAAAAATTTTTTTTAACTGTCCAGTTGTGTGGTGTGTTGTGTGTGGTAACAGTGAACAACATGACCATACTCCAACGTAGGACCAGTGGAGTCAATGACTTATGCAGGAGTTTTACATGCTCTCATGTCCTATATTCAAATGAATGGGGTGTGGTTTTCTCTCAGATTCAGACCTTTTCATATACAGTCCTTTTTTACATTTAAATAAATGAAAAAATAATAAATATTTTACATAGAAACATACAGTTCTCTTATCCTAAGTCCTCATGAATCCTCCTTCACATCCTTCCATCCAGGTCAAGTGTTGAGGAAAAGAGATTTTCTTGACTCTGACTGCAGCCTATGACTCAGACCAAAGCAGCAGCACCAGTTACCTTATGAGGCAGCTGGATTCCAGAGAACTGCACTGACTGTGTCAATGAAAACATCTGACATGGTTCATCTTGTATATTTGGGCCAACTTTCACATTAACTGTAAATGTGTAAAGATACAGACACAGTGAACAGACTTTGTTGAGGCTCTTTCTATTTTCTCAGGTACGTTGAAGATTATTGGTCAGTACAGTGTATGAGATGAAACAATGTAAGAAGAAGCAGAGGAGGCACAAACAGCCCACTAGGGGAAAAAAATATATATGTATATATCTATATGTATATGTGTGTGTGTGTGTGTGCGCGCGTGTGTGTGTGTGTGTGTGTGTGTGTGTGTGTGTTGCCTGCTTAGTGAACGAATTTCATGTGATCGGTTTATTAGGCAGGGTCCTGTCATTTCACTTGGTAATGTCTTTAATGTGTCTCTGCATGACCTGTTCTCACATAGAGTTGTGAAACATCATGTAACTTGTATCCTCCACAGTCTGAATGATGTTCATGTGAGACTTTTTCCTTAAGTAAAGAAAAAAGAAGAAGACCACCACAACCTGTTTGGTTAGCATCCTCACTAAGCAAGGAATCATGAAATGAAGACGTGGAGAGGATTTCTGATCTGAAATTAAAAAAATAATACTTGACCTGTCAGGCAGCTTAGCTTTCCTCTTACTTCCTCAAATACTGATTGATACCAAACTAATCTATCAAAGATCAGGAGAAGCACAGTGGAAAGGAGGCCACAGCTTGTTTCTGCAGCCAGTTTCTGTTTCCCTGCAGCCAGATGATGTCTTTTTTCACTCGGTTTAATTTTGTTCTCTTTTCCATGGGAACTTCCGTTTGCTGTTTTGGATGTTGCTCAGCTAATGAACTGCTAGTTTGATCTTTATCTTTAACTTCTACTGTACAGATGACTTGGGAGTGGTGATAAAGCAGTGAGTGACACATGAGTCCTTGATGACTGGACCTGGAAGAAAAGACTAGACAGAGAGAAAACAATTTAGTCTGATCGTGTTCCTCAGAAATGACTCCTGCCTTAGAAAATGGGGCCTGTGAAGACTGGATCTGTTCACAAACACAGACACAGACTCCAGTACAAACACAGGCAAACTGACAAAGACACACTTGTCCTGACAGAACAAGACAAGATACACAAGGGCCAGGACTTTAAAATAAAACAGGAAATTCTAAACCAAACTTCAGTCTCCAAAAACAAGAGTAACTTGACTAAGGAAACACAACAGGAACTACTAACAGAACTAAAGAAACTAATCAAGAGTCCGGAAGTTCAAAGCATCCACAAACAAACCAAAGGACTTCAGAAAACAGTCCCCCTAGGGCTGATCATGACAACACATCTGGTCCCTCAGATTCCTGTAAGGAGACACAGCCCAGCCAAGTCATTCCCCAAGAATTAGCAGCTGAGGAATCAGATGGTTTTTGGGCGGCCTTACTGAGTGGACATTCCTCTTTGCAGAGTCCCTTTCTTTTTTTATACGAATGACACACTTCAGCTGGATCAGACCTTTCTTTTTGTCCCTGGGACCTATCTCACACCAACAGGAGTGAGCTCATGGACATAAAAACCTTCAAACCTATTCAGCCTAAAAATGAAATCCTCCCTCTGACCAAACACTGAGCCACTAGCACGTGTTAAAACATATTCATCAGCTATGACTGCAGCTGCAGATGCTGCCTTCACCATTTCCTCATTGATATAAGTAGAATGGTGAACAGGCAATGAGCTCTTGAACTGTTCTGACACAAATTCACCACACAAATCCTCATTGTCATCTATAGTGCAAGCAGAGCACCAACGTGTGAAATGAGTGAGACACAGGTGCGTTTGTACCTTTATACACCTACAGCTGGGGTGCATAAGGGTGTTGGGGACGAACAACAGCCTCAGCCCATACTTTGGGATGCACCTGAGCCAAATGTTATTAATCACATGAACAACACACAAAGACAACAAATGGCACTAAAAGAAAGAAAGAAAGTCAGCAGTCTGCACTTATCTCTCCTTGAGAGATTGTTGTTTTGGGCGTTGCTCAGCTCTGAAGTTAATGAACTGCGACTCTGAACTTTAACTTCTGCTGTGCAGCTGACAGGTTTCCTGTAAGGAGTTAAGACAGAGCTGGACACAACATTCTTTTATTCTTAATGCAAAACATAATGCAGATGCTATGAGTTAGACATGATTCGATCTGTTCGTACTCACTGTTTCAGCCATAGTTTCCTGTAAGGAAACGTGTCTCAGCCATTTCCTTCCCAGAGATAATGTCTCTTGAATCTCTAAAATCTCTTCAATTAGCAGTTGAGGATGAAGATGATGAAGATCGATGCAATCTCTTCATCCACCAGCTCAGAAAAGAGATGAAAATGATGCAAGGTCATCTACAGAGGAGCGAGGCCTGTGACACATAAAGGAGATCTTCCTCCTGCTGCTATAGTGACATGACAGATACCCAGCTACACTCATCCCCACAGCCACTGTTCTTATTAAATACACACGTGTAGATGCCAAAATAAGAGTGATTTATTTTATGTATTTCTTCTTGTTTTGTTAGGCTATATTCCATGTGCTTAAATGCAAATTGTGGATTTATGTTATAAGTTTCAAGGTGGTCTGCCGCCCCGTTTGTCTATGGGTGGAGCCAAAGTTATTCAGGTCAAGTGAGGCGCACAGGTGCGCCTAGTGAGTTAGTTCAAAGGCTGTGTGGTGCCTCGCCGAAAAAGTTTTTGAACGTGTAGTTTGACTGACTATGGGATTCTTTTAATCAGATATGTATATGGACACGCGTCAAACAAGCCTGACTCACACAGCCTAAGTGGCTTCTTTTATTTTTATTTTTTTTTGGAGAATATGATGCCGCTATAACACGTTATATGCAACTTAACACAACTGTTAAACTGTCCCAGTCCCTACCGGTTTAACTCAAACTACACCTACATGAGGGACAGAGAGAGAGAAAATGAAAGAGCATGTCCTCTTCTTCTTCTGTTTTGTCTTTAAATGGTTCACTACTGCCACCAACTGGAGGGACGACCATCCTGGATACTGGTTTGCACAGACTCCCAAGCAGGCGAGGGCAGTCCCTCAATGGGCTGAGAGGAATCACTGAATCAGGGAGGACTAATGGAAAGAGGAGGAATGATCACATTAAGTGTAATTCAGATATTTTCAGTCATAGTACTGACATGTGGACTGTACAGGACACACAGTAAGAACTGATTGTTGATTATTATTGCCAGTGGACCCTCCTGAAGCTCTTTACCTCTGTTATGAAGTCATTATAACTAAGCCTGCTGCTGAAATACTGAAAATCACTGCTGGACTCACCATCATTACTTAATAATAAGACTTCAAGTTACAACAGCTCATGTATATAAGTCCTAAAGACATCTGAAAATTAAAAGTAGACATTCTAAGTTGAATCAGCTAAACATACATGTTTACATTAAGTTAACAGGAAGAAATCAGCTGATTCCACGAAACCCCTGCTCAGTGTTTTACAGGTTATACTGACATTTAAAATGAGTGATCACAGGCAGCAGCTGAAGGTTTCCTACTGCTGCTGCATCTCATGACACAACCATGCTATTAATACTGCTGCTATTATTGGTAGTGCTGCCACTTATTCATGAATTAATGAATTAATTATTGCATGTAGAACACTTGTGTTGGTTTATAACAGGTTTATCTGAGCTGAGTTCTTTATAACAGAAGGAAATGTCTCTGAGAGGGTCTCACCCTCCCTGACCCTGTGACAATGTTCCATCCAAATACGTTTCCTCTTGTTCATTCAAACATGTCCTGATTTCAAGACAACACGCTTTTCTTTCCAGCTGTTCAGATTTTGCTGTATTTAGCCAAATAATTTTTAGATTAATTGGAATATTTTTCATGTCTTATAAAGTCTTTAAATGGAACATTTCCCTCAGACCCTCTAACAGCTCTTTCCTTTTTCTACAAAGTCATGATAACAGAAAAAAAAGGATTTCAGTCAAATCAAATTAGTTCTTGTAGACACTTTAAATGCTGCAGCTAAAATGATTGTAGTACTCCTGCATTAAATGCTGCAGATGCCACTACTACAACTACTCTGATAGTTTTTATAGCTATGAAAGACCCGTCTCAGATTATTTTTAAGGATGCTTAATACTTTTTGTATAATAACACAATATGTTTTGTCTTTTTTAAACAGTTTTAGTTTTAGTTAGTGCAATATGTGATTCCAGTGCTGCTACTAATTCCATAAATACTGCTCCTATTAGTAGTAGTACTATTTATTAACGGATTCAGTGTTGTATCTGGTTTGAGATAATGTGGTGATAATGGTTGTGTCAGGCTTTTGTCAAATGAAATTAGCTTAAAGTGCAACTACTGCTCCATCTTTGAGCTGCTGCTACTGTTAAAATTCAAAACTCTTTTTTTAGGTTATTAGCATATTTTGATACTACTGCTGCTTATAGCTACTGCTGCTCAGTGCTATAACATCTTTGTGTTATGTTCGCCTGTGCTGAACACTTATATAAATATAGCAGGTTTTTAAAAGTGTCACATCTTCTCTGGGCCAAACCCTCTGACAGTGTGTTCAGTCCAGATTTAACCTTCCTGCTGACAAATCACTGAAAGTGTGTTACACTAGTTTCACCCTCAAGAGCTCAGGAGATATGAACATGTTGCTTGAACATCACTACAATATGTCAAAGCTGTGAGATTATTCAATTATCATCATCAGACCACTTTAAAAGTGTGCACTCCTGACCTCTAGTGGTTGGAGTCAGTGCAACATGCTGTCGCATACGCCTTTTAGTAAATCGTTTAACTGATTCATCAGTTAATGTGTTGACATTATTCATTTAAAAACACATTTAGAGGAAAATGGGAAATTTATCAAAGTAGAAAATATTTTCTGTCATTATACTGACGTCTGAGGCGTAGAACAAACCTGCTGCAGAGGAATATTGTCAGAGGAACCTACTCAGGCCTGTGTGTGTGTGTGTGTGTGTGTGTGTGTGGCTGGTCCACTCATGGAGCTCTGCACATGTTTCCTGCAGGAGGGTCACATGTCTGGGTTTTACAGAGAGTCAGTCAGAAACACCATGACCATCTCCAGCATTGCATTAAAAGCAGAGGGTGGGAGACCACCAGGCTGGGACCTGTGGGGGACGGGCCAGAGGGGCTAGGACATGGCATCATCATCATGAATGTCATCCACAGGCTCCTGGAGGACTCTGGACCCTGGATCTCCTGCTGTCTTTTTCCTGCTGTTCTTTGCTGAACCTTTTAGAGAGACAGAGAGTGGAGGAGAGGGAAGGTCAGACAGCTACACCCTTTAGACTGGTGCAGTAGAGTGGAGACACGTGAAAACCAGCACTCAAGTACACATCTGGAGAACTCACCTGCAGCTGGACACCTTCTAGACTGGCCTGTGGGGCAGAGGTGGAGGACCGGGGGCTGGGGCTCCGATCAGCACTCTCTCAGAGTCTTCTCTGCAGAGGCTCCTCAAAGACTCTGGATCTGCTCTCCTGCTCCCTCTGTCTCTGTTGGTGGTGGACAGAGGGACAAAGTGAAGGACCAGGTCAAACTACTTTAGGTATGGTCCTCTCAGACTGCTGCTGTCACATCCGAGGATTCAGCCTGTGCTTCCTGTTGCATTTCATCCAAAATGGCCTCTGTTGCTGACCTGGGTATGACACTGCTCTGCTTTACTGTGAAACTGGTCCAGGGCTGGACACTGGTCACCATGGTTACCTAATCATCACTATACACACTGTTATTACAGCAGGTCTCTAACTCTTTAATACAGAGTGACAGGGAGGGAAAGTTACTCAGTTGAGGTGAGACATGGATGGACTTAATAAATCACTCGTTCTGATAATGTAATTATATGAGACATTGTCTGAATCACATAACATGTGACATGTGACACTCCAGCACACCTCCTCATTCACACGCTCCACGATGACGTCACGATATCATCTGCGTTGGATCCCCAGGCGACATTTCTGTCAATGGCGTCATTAAGACTAATGACGTTAGCGGCTGTGAGGCTATATATATATCAAACGCTTTCACTGACACGTCCATACTCCATTTGGGGAGGCAGGGACAGCCTAGACCCCGGTTCCAGACCCTCCTGCTGTCCTCCCCTCTCTCCCTGAGAGAGAACGAGATAATTCTCGCTCCTTCTTTCTCTTGTAGAGAGAGGGAGAGAGAGAGAGAGTTCTTCTCTCTCTTTCTCAGCCCCCCCCCCCTCCCTAAACCCTAATTCGGGTGGCACAGTGTGGCAGTGGTTAGCGCTGTCACCACAGATCAAGAGGGTTCCCGCTGCGAACTGCTCTGTGCAGAGTTTGTATGTTCTCTGTGTGGGTTTTCTCCCGGGTTCTCCCGTTTTCTCCCACAGCCCAAAAAACATACAAGGTTGTCTGTCTTTGTGTGTGTGTTTTGGCCCTGCGACTGACCGACCAGTCCAGGCTGTACCGCGCAGTGGCGGTTCTACACTGAATTACTCTCTGGGCGAGACCCCCTCTGAGCGGCCCCACCAACCCTAACCCTAACCCTAAACCCTAATCCACGAACAGTCATGTTTTATAATAACATTATTTATATTATAACAATCTCCAACTCCAACACTGCCAAAACAATTTAGAAATTAAAGTTATCAGAAATTAAATAAATATACTCTATATACATAAAAGTGGCAAATATATACACAGTCACACATAACAACAGCAGAGAATAACAATGATATAAAATAAAAACAATATAATCTTATTATTTTAGAATACCGTCATGAAAAAATAATAAAAGAATAATATACAAATAAAATATAGAATAAATATTCTGAATAGCACAAATCCATCACACAAATGCAAACACACTACAGGAAATTAATTTAGTTAATTTAGGAATTAATTATAACACTATTGCACTATGAGCAGCAAACAAAAACTGACACCTGACCTTTCTGACCTTCCTTGATGCAAAATCATCAATAATGTCATCATACGAAATCTGCTCCCCTACTAAATGATTGATACTGATGACAAGGTTGACCTCAGGTACGACTTGATCAACTTTAGCTTTGAAAAGCCTCCTCTATACAGTGGACCCCCGCCCATCCCTGCCTTGTCCGTTCCATCAGAGAGAGACCCAGAGATCAACTGTCCCCCGCGCCCCCCTCCCCTTTCCCCTCCTCACACAGCCTGAGCATGTCACCTTCTCAGCAAGCAGGTGCGCCTGCAGCTGCAGGGGGCGCCAATTTGCTCATTCCCCACACAGCCGGGCAGCCACACAGGCGGCTTCCTGGTTCGCCCGTGCCAAAAACCACCACTGGTACCGCGCCTCTCGCCCATGGTCAACTGGGATAGGCTCCAGCTCCATGTATAGAACGCGAATGGACCTTTTCTAATGACATTGATGCTTAATAGAATTGTTGAAATTAAAACAGTTTTTACTGTTCAATAAAGGTATTTATGAAGCTCTTACTAAGTTTGTAAATATCTTTTTTTCATACCTTATCTGGTTTACACTCTATTGTAATCATCCAAGATCACACTGAATTTGTAATGAATTACAGTAGCTTTATTTAAAATTCAATATAACAGAAAACTGTTGAGTTCAGGCAGTACAAGCCGAAAGCAGAGCTCAGGATCTCTGTGAGGGGATGAAGGAAAAGTGAAATCAGAAAAGAGGAAAGACAACCCTCATACCATTTACAATAACAAGAAAACAGGCCGAAGTAGTCACAGTTTTTGACCAGAGTAGATGGTTTTGAATAAAGAGGTTGAGCTTTTGAGGGGTGAACATGCTGAAATTGAGGACAAACTAAAAGGACAAATGATTTTGAACAAACCAAAATCAAATTTTACTTAGGGCCCCATGGAGGCTTGGTCTGGCCCTGCTGAATCCAGAAGTGCACCAAGCAGCTTCCAGCTGCCTCTAAGCCTTGACATGAGGCAGGTCGCACTTTTTGCTAATTTCTTTTGCTCATTTTAAACAACTAATAATCTGAAATGTAAATCATACCTGTGCAACGTGCAGTGCAATATTAGTTTTTATTGCCATTTTTTAGTCTAACAATGAATTGTGGTGATTTATGGAGCTGTTTAAGATAATAATCATTCTGAACGAATTTTACACACTTCATGCCAGAAACTTTTACTTTTACCACGGACCCGGCTTGTTTGAATAGTCACTCACAAGCGCACCAGTGTCCTCTTTACGTTGTTTACCAATTAACCAGCAGGTGGCGCTTCATTCTTGTGGTTGAAGCCTTAACCACCTTGTATCCATGGGAAATGTTTATTCTGTTAGCCAGTGTTTGACTTGCCCTTCAAGGACCTTCTTACAGTACAACCTCATTCATGAAAACCATAAAAAAATAAAGTGCACTTTCCCAAAACTTTAATAGGAAATTTTGCGGATATTAACAGTTAGTAATTACAGGGAATGAAAAAGACCAACTCTAATGCTGGAATATGAAAAGGACAAAGCACAGAGAAGGTTAGGTCCATTATTCAGCCTTCAGTAAATTTATTATCAAGTCGGTATCAACTATCATACAAGATCCAAACATCCCCATATGAATACTGGACTTTTTACTGGGGCAGTCAACCAACCCTGTCAGAAACACTGGGACAGGTGAATTTGGATCACGGTAACCATAGTGAGAAAGAAGAAACTATGTCAAGTTACGATCGAGGATTAAAAGATCGAGGATTTCGATTTTCAAAATAAAAGTACTACTCACATCCTGAATCCCATGACAGCATAGCTTTGTCATTATTTGTCTTATTTTGAGACGTAAAGCCGGAAATAGTAACAGTTATTCGAGCCAGTTTGACAACTCCTCCACCAGCGAAGCCTCCTAATGTTGTCTAAACGAAAGAAACTTTAAAGTAGCTCGACAAATTTTCTTTCTCCAGTGTTGGACGGTACTCTTGGCCGTGTTATGTGAACTTTCACCGTCCGACGTGACCGGGTGAAACAGCTGGTTCAGGCCTGTCCGGTTAACGTTTGGCTAGTTGGGAGGTAAACCAAACTGTACAATGCATATGCTAGCGTCAAACGGATCCATAATGGACTTGGACACGGAGTTGGTGAAAATTAAAGCTCACTACTGTGGGTAAGTAGCTAGCCGTGGGGGATAAGTGAGCTGTAGTTAGCTGGCTGCTAACGATGACAGGGGGAAACACCTGTGGAGCGGAGACTTTTAGTATGTGGTGGTGTTACGGGTCAGTGTGGTGAACTGTCCTCAGGACTTTTCAGCAAGGATCCTCGGTTAGAGCTAAGTCAGAGGGACCGAGGTCTGACTCCCCCAGGTGTACTGAAAATAATGAGAGTAAAATGATAATAACTGTAGCATGGGAATATTTCATTTGCTTTTTATTTCATTGCATTGTATGATATGCTGTCACAGTGGGATCAGTGGATCAGTGACACTATTCTGTGTTGTCTTACAAGGTCATTGAACTTATCATCTCATATCTATTTATTTCTATCACTTTATTTCAGGTTTTTTTTTAATTTTTGGGGAAATATCACTTCACCGTTATCTTTGAAGGAGTGGCCTTTCACTCTGTAATCCTCCACCTGTTAATCTTTGTTGAAGTGTGACTCCATGGCGAGATGCTGAGTTTCACTTGTTGTGACTGAGGCTTTCTTATCACAGCTGAGCTCTGACAAACATGCAGCGATGCCACTGAAAGTAGTAAAAAAGTAGTGAAACACCATTATTGAAGATCCCTGATTTATATCCTTATTCCTTCTTCCTTCTTCCAGTGTCTCTGCCTCAGTCACACTGTGTATCACTGATCATAAAGTGTAACCGGCTGTAAACCTGTCACTCTTCACTGGATCATATATCCATGAGTTGACTGGCCTGCCCTGTTTGTGGACTTAAATCACTGTGCCTCTCTACAGCATGTCAATTCTCTGTGGGTCTAATTCTTTTCTTGCTGCCTCATCTTTTGTCTTAACTACAGTTGTGGTCAGAAGTTTACATACACTCATCATGGACATGAATGTCATGGCAGTATTGTGCTTTTCCGTGGCAGAATGAGTGTTCATGTATGTATGTATGTTTTTGGCTCTGTGTTGATTTCAAAATACACACAATATAACATGTTCTTTCTACTGAAGATGTATGTTGTACATTGCCCCAGAAAAACAACAGTTCAGTAAATTCATCTAAAGCTCAATATTGATCATGACATTCATGTCCATGATGGATGTATGTAAACTTCTGACCACAGCTCTATGTCATCTTTGAGTACCCTGTGAGATTACATGTGGTGTTTAAGAGTTTCTTGCCATCTTATAAAACATCGTCTGGATCTTCTGTAGATGGGATTTTTTAGTTTTTACACCATAAAACCTCAAGTGTACCTTGAGATCTGTGAGGGCTCTGTTCTACTCTATTTCACAGTTAATGATACAGGTGCCTGGGTTTTCCTACTCTGCCCCAGGGCTCATCCCTTCAGACAGGCTGTCTTGTAATACTGCATTTGTCTGGTTTCCTTACCACTGAATGTTCCTACCAGTGCTTTTCATATTTGTACTTGGATCACAGTGATTCTCTGAGTATCTCACTGTTGGTTTAACTTCAGCAAGTTGTATTCATGGTATTTTCATTTTTATTGATGTTTGTACAATATGGGGATTTTTGTTTTCATCCCATAGAAGCACAGCAACACAGATGGATTATGTAAGGTCAGAATCAAGAAAAGGTAAACTCTCAGACCAGGTCCTGCACATATACTCATGATAATCTGTATAAGCTACACAGACCAGCAGTAGCCCAGGGGAGGTGAAGGAGGTTCAGTGTTATCAGTAGACCTGCAACTAACCATTATTTATGATAAAATGCTGTAAATAAGGACGTAGGCCTGGCTCGACAGCCCAGATACCAAAGTGAGTCCTGGAATTTCTCCTTGTGTCTGACCATCAGGAAAGAACTCAATGATATTGAGTTTAATCTGTAAAGTGTGCAGAGACTTATTGAGTGATGTTTGATGACATGAGTAAAGCAACAACATACTTTGATATGACAATTTGGGAGCAGTTCATGTTTGGCATTTTTAGACATAATAGCTGTGTGGATCAGGGTTAGTGGTTTTGTCTGGTTTGCCAGCCCATGTCTCAGTCTAAGACACTCAGCGTCCACAGTCGGTCTGCAATTAATATAAATGAACATACATGTTATTTTACATGTGGTAAAACTACATGGTTATTTGATTTACTCACTGTTGCTGCTGTAGTCCACAGTTCTAGAGCTGCCTTAGTTTTCATATTGTCTTCATTGTGTTATTCTCTAAATGCTAGCATGGCAGTTATAAGCATGCCATTGTAATGTTTGCACAGTAGCATGCTAATGTTAATGTTAACATTACGCTCAAAGTAACAGCTGTATCAGTGATCTCCGGTGCACAGACTATGTAACGGGAGACACTGATTCCAAATGATCTGAGACACACGGTACCATTTACATTTCTGTGCTGCAGTGACAGGTTATTTATCTGCTGGGATACAGATACAGATACTTGGTGTTGGCCTGGTGATTTACAGTGGCAGAAAGTATTCAGACGGGTGCACCTGACTTCAGTCCAGAGTACCACTGTAAAGCCACTGTATTTGTGGGCTTTGTGGCTACACTCTTAGTCACGTTACTTGATAAACGCTTTTAAATATTGATCAAATATAAGGATTATCAGTTACTTCCTGTGGATTGACAAACTGACTAGTCACCTCAGAACTAGCTCGTTGACGTTACCATGCATAGGTGCATGAATGAACGATGTAGTGGAATGCCTTCTAGATCCATGCTGGATTATCAGTAACAAGGTCCACAGTAGACTGAGCCTGGCACTGGCATCTCATAATCAACAGATCAGAAAAGGTTAGACAGACTAACATATTGAAGCCCAAGAATGAAAAGCCACCTTGTTCTGGAGTTTATTAATCTCCTTAGCATGAAGCACCACGTAGCTCAAAATAACATTGTGATGAGCTGTATTCTGGGAGTAAAGGTTTTTCAAATGACAGAGGGAAAGAGTTTTATAGAGAGTGCTTTATAGTTTGACCATGCATCCATCCATCCATCCCTTCTTAGATCTGGACAGGAGGCCAGTTTATAACATGGCAGACAACCATTCAGGCTCACAGTCACACCTAGAACCACCAGTTAACCCAGTCTGCATGTCTTTGGACTGTGGGAGGAACCTGCAGGAAACCCACACAGGCACAGGGAGAGCATGTAAACTCCACACAGACCGGCTCCAGCTGCCCTGTTCATCTGATCCTTATGTTCAGGCTGATTAACAGTGAACGAGGGGGAGTACACTAACACTAAATGCTGGACCTGAATCTGGGGTGTGTCCTCCACAGGACAGATCTCTTCATGTTGCTGTGAATGTCAGTGCTGCCTCTCAGGGAGCAGTTCACTGATGTAGAACTTACTCAGAACTCTGAACTGGATCAGAACTGCTTATCAACCCTCTGCTTGGTAACAGGCTCATGTGTTTTTGAGAGGGGTGTGTGTGTATACTGGGGGGGAGTAATCTTAAGACTCAGCCGTCCTGAACGACATGGTATGCATATCCATTCAGCTCCCTTTTACCATTCAGGTCAGACTGTTGTTCACAGGTAAATACCTGGCCACAGGACCTTAGATAAGAACTGTAGTTCCCGCACTGAGCAGACAGTGGTCACATGGTGTAACTTCAAGATTTCGTTTCTGTATTTTGTCACTGTTCAAAATGTTGATACAAATACTCACAATTTCCTACTTTGAGGATTATTTATTTTTTCTATAAAACACTTTCACTCTCACGTTCACACTCCTTCATGAGGATTTTCTGTTTTCTCAGTCTGTTATCTTCACCTCTGGGTTTTGGTCTGTCGGTCGAACAGACTTTTGAAGACATCACCATGGGCTCTGGGACAATACTTAGAGTGAACAAATTCCTGTTGTCACAAACACAGCTCAGTGTGCTTCCACTAATAGAGAGTGACTGTAAAAATGGAGAGGATTTTTTTTCTCGCTGTTGATCATTTGTTAGAGTAAGATGTTTTAATATTTAAATTAAAAGATAACAATACACATTTTTCAAATTAAATCTGGTATTAATGAGTCCTTTCCACATTATAGTTATTCTGTGTGAAGTCATTGTGCCTAGTTGCTCTGTACCATTGGACATGCAGCTTAGTAGCAATCCCTGAAGTGTTCTGTTGTTGAGTTTTTGAGTCTCGTTCTACATAGGATACATTCAGGAGCTAGTATAACACCTGGACACGACTATACAGTGTGCAAATCATCTGTTATTACTTTAGGGGAGCAAACTAACATCTGGGTTTATTTCAGTTAAGCAAGTTAAACAGTGAAAACAGGAATCTTTTTGATTGGCTGTCAGCTGTAGTAGGTGGAAACCCAGTAACACAGTGTGTGTGCTACCAAGACACCAGCACGCACTGAGCAGTTCATTAAATGAGCTAAAGGTGACAGAAATGTTTTGATTGGAGAGATCAAAGGTCAACATGTTGATCTCCAGCTTTCTGTACTTGTATATAACCACTCCCAGTGTGCCGTGCACTCAGCCAACAGTGTAAGGGTTAGCCACAGAGCTGCGATTAGTCACAGGCTCTGCATTCCTCTTAGTATGCCTACACAGAGAGGCAGGAGACCCATGTGACTCACCATACACTGGATGTTTCATTATTTCAAGATGTTGCATAAGTGTCATTAAGCTTTAGGTTAATGTAGCATTGATAAAATGTCAAGAAGTCTAATAAGAACAATAAGATTAGTAACTGATAAAATTAAAAATAAAGATACAGCATCATCAGCCAGACTCATACAGACGTTATATTGACTCCACCAGATTTAATTTGATTACAGGATAAATTCTGGATCAATATGAAGCGATACTGACAAACCTATATATAGGCATAACCCTTATATATGTGTGTGTGTGTGTGTGTGTGTGTGTGTGTGTGTGTGTGTGTGTGTGTGTGTGTGTGTGTGTGTGTGTGTGTGTGTGTGTGTGTGTGTGTGTGTGTGTGTGAGAGTGACATCATTCCACATTGACTTGTGTGGGTGTTGACTGTGTGGAGCAATGCCTGCTGGGAAGCAAGCTGTCTCTGCTCCACCTTGTCAGAGTCCAACAAACACTCGCCATAAACACTCTCTGGTCACACACCCAGAAACCTGTCAGACACACTCATGTGGGCCCAGTCTCTGCAGCTCCTGCCCTCATGCATTTTAACAGCACGTTTTAGATGGTGATATCTGTTTACAGCATAAAGCACACACACACACACATATATCTGGTGGTGTGTTTGGCCTTGTCTCCATCGTAAGCTCCATTCACAGCAGCTGCACTGTTGAATGTGAACACATATTGCCCACAGCAGCAGAGCACTGAGGGCTGATGTTGAAACTGAACATGCACACCCTTCTTGAAAATCATCAGCTGATAAGGGCAGTGGAAGGCCAGCACTGGTATGAAATCCAGCCGCTTTGTGTTTCAGGTCAGTGTTTAACAACAGAGAGATGGCAAACAAATCATTTATGGCCTCTGGTTTCAACCAATGTCTGTCCCTGTTGTTCAGTTTACATCTTATTAGTGCTTATTAGTTACAGTGCTACGGTAGCTAGTGTTTCTAGTCTTACTACTACTACCAATGCAACCTCTAGGACTAGAACTAGAACTGCTACTGTAGTTGTTACTACTGTAGCCCCAGTTTGCATCTCTCATATCAATAACAAATGATCTTTCAAAAATTTACATAATTTAAAAACCCTTCTGGTTTTTCTCTACAATATTTCCAACATCTTCAAAGACTCTTTTTCAGAGCCTTCGACCACTGTCCTCTGTTTTCATCATCAGATGGTACAAACATCATCATTCTGCCAACATAGTACCTCTTATGATCAGCAGAGTACCACTTTAATTTTGTCCATTTGTCCAAGTCTGGATGGCATCATTTAACACCTGTCCAAGCTATTCTGAATGTGCCAGGTAACAGAGACTGACTTGAGCCAACAGTAAATGCTACACACCACATGTCAAGTGAATCACATTGTTCTTCAGTCACTGTCAGTAACTGTGCTGCAGAACCAGCCAATGGTTTCCTCCAACCTTTACTCTGCCAAACCTGTGTGCATGTCCGAGTACTCTGTAAATACCCTGCCAAATAGCAGCTGCACTAACCAACCAGCAACTTAGGAGTGAGCCTCCTCGTCTGTAACCTGCAGTATCAGACCATGGGGAAAGTTTACTTTGAATTCAATAATAGTGAATGAGCCTCTCGCTTTGTTGTTGACTCCTTGAGCCCCCCCCGATCTCTGCTCCACTTAGACAAAGCGACTCAATCTTGACTTTTTTCTGTGTGTGTGTGCATTCAGGGACATGTTGATCGCAGACTTGGCTGCCACGGTAACCTTTGTGGAGTTGTGTGAGGAGGTGAGAACGATGTGCAGTGTTGCCAAGCAGCAGCCCATCACGCTCAAGTGGATCGATGATGAAGGTGGGTGCGCATCACACTCATACGCTGTCCGTTAGTCTGCGTGCTCTGTCTCGTCCTGAAGGCACCTTCTGTGCCCTTTTGCTCTACTGCTAAACTCTGGCTCAAAAATGCAGCACGGTGGCCAGAGAGCCCATTTCCTGGGCTCCTGGCCACTCTGAAGTCATCACCGCCACATCACACCACATCACACCGCACACTGCAATGACTTGAGGTGCTCACATCCTGTTATCCACGCTTTACAAATGTGCTTCCTTCCAACCGTGTCTGTTGCACTATTAATGCCAGCAGTCACCGAGTTTTTTGAAACAAGTATCTTAATTCATTTTGTGAGTGCCACTTAGCATAAAGAAAGAACTTAAACATTACATTTAATCACTAACACCGTGTCTACACAGGGGGCGTAGCCTGAGCAGCCCTGTAGCAGAGCAGGAGCAGCAGCTTTAGCTCTACACAAGATGCGTTCAGGCACACGATAAAGTGTTGGTCACCTGCATTTTGGCAGCGCTCAGAGCCCAATACACAAACACTTAAGCTAAGCTATGTCCCCGTGCGTGGGTCTTTGACTAATCACTTACTCATTCGACCCAAATGACATCAAAAAACAGCTAAAAAACGCCCATCACAGTTTCTTATGTCCCACAGTTACATCATCTGTTGTCTCGTTTTGTCTGATCAGCAGTCCAGAACCCCAAAATACTCCATTAAGTATAATCTCAAGACAAATACAAGCAGCAAATGTTCAATTAAGCAACTAATCGTCTCATTGACTAATCGTTACAGCTCTAATCAGGTGATTATATTGATAATGAAGTATGTGTTTGTGTTTGTGTGTGTGTGTGTGTGTGTAGGGGACCCCTGCACCATCTCTTCTCAGATGGAGCTGGAGGAAGCGTTTCGTATTTACAGTCGGACCAAGAAGTCTGGACTGCTGCTGCATGGTGAGTTGGCTCCTCATTTTAGAATTATTAACATAAGTCATCTAATTATTTGTCATAATTGAACATGTTTAGGAGACTTAATACACCACAGGAAAGGTGCCAACCTACCTGCAAGCAACTTAATACTTAAGGAATGACAAGGCATTTCCTGTAATATTCCCTGTGTGTGGAGATGACTGGACTTTATGGTGTGTGGTGTGCGTTGGTGAGGATATAAAGTTTGTTTGACCTTGAATTAATGTAAATTCTTAGGTTTTTCATTTTCTTTGCCTGTGCATTTTTTCTCACACCTACTTGGTGACAAGAGAAGAAACACAACAGACTGAAATAGTCCGTTTTCCTTTCATTGTCTTTCACAGTCTTCCCCAGTATCCCAGAGCGGCCTGGCATGCCCTGCCCTGGAGAAGACAGTGAGTAAATCAGCTCTGCTTTCACTTTGTATCCCTCTCTTGGTCTCCCAATTACAGTGAGATCCCTAATGTTAGGTAGTCATGGATACGCAAGATCCCATGCTTTGGGACCCGCAGTCTTAAACTAGTTTAAGCATCTTTTTAGAAACGTGGCTTTGGTGTAAGCACAAAGTGGAGGTGGTTAAGAGCTCTTTGGACTCATCTGACAGAGGTTAGACCTTCAGCAGCTCTAGAAGACTCAACTAAGTAGTAGCCCTCAGGCAGTGATGATGAAGCATTAACACTGGTCATTGACTAATACCTGCAGATTAGAGGTAGATTCTGGGCAGATGAAGTAAGTAAAATTTCAGTAACAATGTCCTTACTACAAAACTGGAAAGCAAGCAGTTTTGAATGCAATGGAATCACCTCATCTCTGTCATATTTTCACAGACCTTTATGTGTCCTCAAAACACACTACATTCATAAAAACTATTTGACCATTATTTAACCATTGCACGCTTCTAAAACGTGTTCTGCACTTATGAATTTGTACACGCGGCCAGTAAAACTTTAACTTGCAGATTTCTGCGTAGTAGTTTTTTACTGTGGAAACCAGATTTTTGACTCATACAGCGTAAGTATGGGATGGGAATAACTCAATATCACGAATAAGTGACAAAATGAGGAAGTTGAAATAAATAATAAAATAGAAAAATTGCACTTCAGTCTGGTGGAGTGTAAAGTGTCTGCAGATAGAAGTGTCAGCAATACAGTTATTGCACTTATAGCAACAAGACAAAGACACATATAGGGGTGTGGGAGCTGATGTCCATGAGGACAGGAGCGGCCATCATCCTTCTATTATAGTACTGTAGCATACATGCTGCAGATTATTGCGTAATGATTTGGGGCTCTATTTGAAAACTTGTTTATGAACCTAGTCAAGAATTTAATAGAAGCTTGTAAGCACCGGCATCTTCTCACTTATTATCTGATCAAAATGATCTGTTTAATTAAAGCTCACACAGACTCAATACTCAAAACTCCTCAGAGTCCAATGAAATACAGTTCATCAGCACCACAAACCACAGCATGACTGTGAAGTTCCACCAAAAAGTGGCCAGCACCCTGGTGACAAACGTGTACAGCTCAGTTATTGTTTTTGTTTTTTGTTCCACTTATATTTTGTATTAAAATAAACATTGATATATTCCTGGATTTTTCTTAAATAACAGGAAATACCACTTACTGCTGAAGTTACACTGCTCCTTTAATTACATGACATGAAATCCCCCATTAACACTGCACATGCCCATGGCTTTAGAGGCACGGACATGTGGTCATTAAAATGGCAGGGTTTGAAGTCTTTGGGGCTTATGAGTGTGTTCAGCCAATTTCATGGCGGTCCTCCTATTAGAGAGTACAATGTCTTGTGTGCAAATTGGACCGTTTGTCCCAAGGACCCAGTCACACCAGGAAAGGAATAAGTGGATTCAGTCATGGAGTCTTCAACTTTGGTCAACTTTGACATGTGAGTTCAGGCTGCTGCCCAGCTCTAAACCATCTTGACAGTTCTGACCTTTGAGATAACAGAGAGCCAGAGAGTCCAAAAATGAAGGAATCAAATTAGCTGTGATGGACCATCAGTTTTATATAATGCTGCTCTGTCACAGTTTAAAATGCTCCACAAAAGACGTGTGGTTTTCATTCAGTTGTGAGGCAGGAATCGATTGCACCAATACTGCTGCTGAACAAACTGCATGAACCTCTTGTCCAGTGAGCGACCAGTTAACGGACCAGCACTGCAAGTCAGTAGTCACAGTGCTAATTTCAATTTCTTTTATCTGAAATGGTAAAAGTGTGTGTAAATATATGTAATATATTTCAGCAGCAAATAATTGTGCTGCTCTCTCTGTATCCCTACCTCTCTCTCTCTCTCTCTCTCTCTCTCTCTCTCTCTCTCTCTCTCTCTCTCTCTCTCTCTCTCTCTCTCTCCCTTTCTCTCTCTCATGTACTCCTATGTTGTTTGCTACACTCCCTGAATGTCTATTTGCTGTGACAGCATGTTTCAGCAGTCTGTGGACTGTACTGTGTGTGTGTGTGTGTGTGTGTGATGGGAGGGCAGCCCTGTGCTTTTGCTCTGAGGCAGACCACTGGTTTACTGTTTGAAGAGCAGAGTGTGACTGTAGGTAGGTAATGAAGGACACACACACACCAGGTTAGTGTATCTGTGTGTTGTGTAAAACTTGTGCTTGTTGTGCCCTGTAGGTGATAATGTGTGTAATATTGCACATATAACTGTAATAATTGTGACTTCCTGCTGTGTTTGCTCCCAGTTTAAGCCTAATTTGCTTGTTGCTAATGTATGTGAGTTGAAAAGGAGGGAAGGATGGAGCTGTTCTTTTCAGAGAGGAGGAGGAGGAGGAGGAGGGAGGACAGAATGAGAATGATTAGACGAGGGGGGGTGACATTGTTACTCATTCATTTTTAGAATGTGTCTGTTTTTCAAGGGTAACTCTGCACTGAGGTCTCCTGATTAAAATATGCCACAGTTAATACTTCATGGAGACACTGAAACATTGAAGGGTCGTTTTACAGAGCACAGATTGTGTCATCATTGGGTCCTGTAGAGTTTAGCCTGTAATTTATTGTCTCAAACTATTTGAGCTTTTCAATGTCGCTGATTTGAGAACTACTCATCATATCTCCACACAGTTTGTAGGCTGCTCCATTCCTATTAAAACTTATTTTGTTTTAAACTTATATTTATTTCCATCCTCCCATACTGTAAATACATTTGATTCAGTCTTATTCAGTTGGGCATGGTTATGGATACACATATTATTTGGATATCAGTGGAGTGGCTGACCTATAAAATATGACAGGGCAGAAACGAACGAGTAAAAATGAAAATAGAGACAATAACAGGAACAATGACACTATAATGTACTTGTAAGAAGGAAACAGTATTTTCCATCAATTCTAACTATAACTATGAACACATATATTATTACAGCTATTATTTAGCTATATTTTCATATATTTTCTTATCTTGTCTTATCTTTTATATATTATATATATTGACTTGCTCCAAGAGGAGTTAGAGTTGTTAATAATACATTAATAAACACTTACATCTGCTACTACATTATAACCTATTAATATAAATGTTTATATGTTGGGGGGGCGACACTCCACCTGTCAGTAATGACACAAGGTGATGTTGATCCATAAATCTCTGAAAGCTTAAGTTATTTCTCAGTGTAGAGCAAAATATGTTTGCGCCTGTTATGTGGGATTAAGTGAATGGGTACAGCCACACTGGCAGCTCTGTGTTTGTGCTAAAAGTTTGTTTTTGATGTTAGCAGTCATGGTGCGGGAAGTGTAACACGCTGAAGGGCTCTATAACCACACTCTGTGAAGCTATACAGCAGTGCTTTGGACTCTTGATACTGTTAAGTCTGATGTTTAGCTGGTAAAATGTTTACCATGTTCACCATCTTAGTTGATCGTGTTAGCATGCTAACATTTGCTAATTAGCACTAAACTACAAACAGTGGAGGCTGATGGGAATGTTGTCAGTTTAGAAAGTATTTGGTCAAAAAACAAATTGAAATTTTGACCTGATGTTGGCACCAGATAAAAGGCGGCTGAATGTGACTGTGCACCAGATTTCATGGCAACAATAGGTGGCGAGGCATTTAACTTTGAATTAGAGTGTCATGGTGGAGCTAGAGTAAAAGTGGGAGTTGCCAGATTCATTAGGACTCGTCCTCCGGGGACCA
Source organism: Toxotes jaculatrix (assembly GCF_017976425.1). Taxonomy (NCBI): domain Eukaryota; kingdom Metazoa; phylum Chordata; class Actinopteri; family Toxotidae; genus Toxotes; species Toxotes jaculatrix. The sequence continues at coordinate 5,222,226 of NC_054395.1, read as the reverse complement.
GGACTATATGGACCACATTTAATGGAACTAGGGAGTAGTGGACCAAAAGTGCTTTTTCCTAAAAAGAAGTTGGCAGTGAATTTACTATAATTTTATCACTCCCTCCGTCACCAGCCATCACAGCCTAATAAATTATGTCCAGCCACATCAAACCTGGTGAGAAGCAGTTTAAACTCCGGTGTAGATGGCATCCAGTCTGCTTAGTTATGTTCTCATATTTTATATATATGTAAATTTATTGTAACAAAATAAATACAAAAATGTCTTATTGATTTATGGAGGAACTAAGCTTTAAACCAGGGTCTTTTAAGACCTGATTCAAAGGTAGAACTGACAACAATAGACAAGTCACCCCTTGAAAGCAGGTTTTTTCAGGCTTAAAGTGTGATTTGTGTGTGTGTGTGTCTGTGTGGGTGGGTGTGTGTCTGTGTGTGTGTGTGTCCGTGAGGAGTGAACAGACCCCCTCTGTGTGCAGAGAGAATGATGGAGGGTGGGAGGCGATGGAAGTGTTGAAATCCGGGATGATGCGTTCACTGGATGGAGGCTGCCCTGCCTTGCACTGGATTCTCTGGCAGATCCACCGCCCCCAACCCCTCACCCCCACCACTAGTGCCAAGCCCCACCCTTCTCCCCACAGCCCCACCCTCCTCCTCCTCCCCCTCCCACTGCCACCTCTTTCTCCCTGCATCCCCCTCTCTTTCTTTCAGCTGTGTGGCACCGCTGTCTCTCCAGGGAGGAGCCTACAGCGCTGCTGCATCACACAAGACACAGAGGCGGGTGAGGGACACAGTGTGAAAGACAGGGAGAGAGAGAGAGGGAGCATTGTACCGTGCAGATATCAGCTCTTAATATACAAGGAAGGCACTCCATTTTTTTCCTTTATTCTTCTATTTTTGGCTCTGCAAAAAAAACGAAAAAAAAAACAAAGAGATACGACTTCATCGAGGATAACGAGTGCTAGAAGCAGAAGGGAGAAACAGAGAGAGAGAGAGAATTAAACAGCCTTGAGAAAAGGAAGGCGACTCCATCAGCTGTGAGGAGAGAGAGAGGAGGAAAGGGCGAGTGAGAGGGAGGGGGGGGAGAGGGAGGGAGGGAGGAAATAATTAAATAAATCCCGGGGAGGAGAGAGAAAGAGGGAGGGATTGTCAGAGAGAGGGAGAGGAGGGGATGTAGCAGTGTGTATCCTCGCCGGCTCACCACACATACACACATACACATACACACACACACATGTACACATACACACACGCACACTTAGCCTGGATAATGTGCTGAAAGAGGTGGAGAGAAAGGAAGAAGGCAAATCGGTGAGCTATCTATCTCTGCATCCTTCCATCCATCCATCCATCCATCCATTTTTTTCATCAATCCATCTGTTTTTCCACGCCAAACCCTGAGACAATGGATTTGGGGCGAGTGTGTCCTTGCCTGAATTCCTGTTTGTGTGTGTCTGTGCAGTGTGGGAAATCTATCTGCCTCCATGATTAGCATGTGTGATTGATTCATGCCTTATCGCTTGTCGTGTCACGCATTGCAGGCAGGGATTGTGAGCGTGCAACCTGCTAGCTTTGCTAGCATGGCTGGTGCCTGCTCCTGGCTGGCTTCCTTCACTGTATTGTAGCCCTTGAAGGCTGTCTGTTTGGCAGTCCACTCAGAGGCTGCACCTGCCAATGAGTGCGACATGGTGTTGGTGTGCATGTGTGTTTGTGTGTGTGTAACGGTTGCATTGTTGTGGCGGTGTGTGATTTAACCGTTATTATATCAGGCTAGCACTGGTATTCAATTCAGATGTGTTATCGTGAGTAGCATCTACCTCTGGCGTAATGGGTATAATGCAGGTTGATTGCACATTAGAACTCTGTTACACTGGTTATATTGGAATCCTTTAGCTTAAATCGACTCTAGTGGTCTAAATTCTGTTTCAGAGGCTTTTTCATCCGGAGAAGAACACATTTCTGTGGGAGAACTTTTTATTTCTAGTACCATGAAAATGGTTTAAAGGTTGAATTTTGTGACAAAATAGAGGCTGTGGCTGCTTTAACCCAAAAATGTTAATGTTAAGATTGACCTTCAAAAACCTCTTTGCATCCTAAATTGTACACATGGTGGGCAAACCAAAATTCCTCTCCCTCTCTGTCACTCAGGATACACATTGTGTATGTGTTATGAAAGCCTTAAGGGGGCAATTTTACACATCAATATCAGTTTACTTGCCATGATTAGCACTGCTCATCCTGTGAAAACAGCTGTGCTTCTACAGGAGCTTGTAGATGGTGTTTTTTTTTTTTTGGTATCTGCCTTATTTTTGACAGTGACAGTAGGGACTGACAGGAAAGGCAGGGGGAGAGTGAGGGAGTGAGGCTGAACCCTGGCTGTTGCAGTAAGGACTCAGCCTTGATGCACACTTAACTGGGTGAGCTACTGGTGTGCCCCAGTGACTAACCAATGTTTAACAGAATTGTTGTGTTACAAACAGTGTGCATGAACTTTGAAAGACCTGAATGTTTACCAGGTAAGAAAGGTTTATCAAGACGATCAAGTTGCATTATGGGAAACGCAGGCGCCAGTGTTTTTGAAGTTTGACCCATACCAGGAACAAAGAATGATTGTATCTTCACCTCTGTTGTGTCAATTTTGACCATTTATTATTGCAAGTCTCCCAACTTTATGAAAGTGAAATACTAAACTGCTGGGGGACCATTTTAATGGCTCCAGGTAGTTTTCAGTTTGTAGGACAATGGCAAAAACTCAGAGACAGATTGTGAGGGGGGATTTCCTTCTTTGCCTCAGAACTTTGGCTAAGTCTTATGGATTTCGTAGCATTTAGAGCTAGCAGCCGTTAGCCTGATCATCAGACTGAATTGCCAGTATATTTTGTCTAATTTCATTCAGTCTGTACTCCTGTTTTCTGATTTCTGTTCATTTCATCTTGTTTTGCTGTAGCCAGTTAGTAGCAAATGACGTATCAGTCCTGCCAGTACCATTTTTAGATGACACAGTAGCTGCAGTAGCGGTTGCTTAGAGCCGTTAGTTTAATATTTTCAAACTTATTGAAGAGACTTAGATTTTACAGTTGTTTCTTTGAGTCTACTCACAACAGCCTGATTAGCTGCGTTCAGCTAAGGCACAGCTGTTAACATTTTTGTGGCCATTACCAACTATTGTGGAATATTGAGGACAGTTCCTATGATTTGATTAAGCTATTTTTTTACTATTTCTAGTTTGTTCAAGGAAAGAATGCCTGTGTCCATTTTTTTGTCCCAATGCCTGATGTCTGAGTGCTCGTTCTATGATTCACTGTCTCTGTTACACTGTGTCTTAATTGCTGTAGTGTATTCCTCTGATGCTGGCCTGGTGAAAATGGCTCAGCCCTGTTAACTTTGAATGTTTCTGTGCCTAAAGTGACAAAGCTCTTCTGCATTTCTGTCCTTGGCCTGCTCTCTGCAGCGCTGGGAGGTGAATACAGAGCTGGAGTATTACATCTCAGAGGCTATATGTGGTGTGGGAGCATTTGGGGGCTGTTTTGAGCTACAGTGGCCATGCTCTTTGCAATCTGAGTCATCCTGTGTATTGATCCCTACACTGTTTCCAATTTATGAGCCTGTGTAGGACTGTGGCTGTGTGCGTGTGTCTGGTTGGGAGTTACTTTCCTTTGTGTCAGTTTTGCTGACTGGTCACTGACCTATTAATAGCACTTTATGTATAATGCTCAGTTGAACAGCTCAGTCTGCAGTGCAGCCATTGATATGTAATACTACAGCTCCCATTTCCTCTTGTTAGTGGACGTGACTGTGTATCAGTTCATATCAGCAGCTGCAGCTCTCTTCTGGTTTTCTGCTGCATGGGTGAGAGGGCCTATTGGGACTGCATTATGGAGCTCTAGTGAGTCTGAAAGTGGTTAAACTGGTTAACTGGAGACTACCAGACTCGATGGACTGCTGCCTTCAATGTCCGACTGGCTGTAGTACAAGAAACATCTCATGTGCCAGCATGTCTCTAATCTAATGGAGGAGCTACATTTGTTTTCCTCACATTTGACTGTTGTAACGCTATGCTGCTCTTAGCACCTGCCCAGTACCATTACACACCACATACATCAGCCCCCATCCTCACAGCATGTACACACACTCTTCTCCAGATACAAAAAAAAGAGTGTAATGCATGTCTAACAGCACAGGTCGAAAACAAAAGGCTCTGCATTTGTCACAGTTGTCACGTATTACTTAACCTTGGTGCAAAGAGTTGTTCAGAGTGGCCTCTGCCATTGCTGGAAGACAAAGCATTCTGGCCTTTAAAGCAGACAAGTAAGAGAGAGGGTTTTCCATCCCACAATCACTGGTCACATCAGATAATGCTCCAATTATAAATGGGCATTCGGACACAACACTGCCAGCCTCGGGGGGATTAGTCTTAAAGCTGAAACACTTTACATTTGCAATTAGTGATGAGGGTAGTTGCTTGATTTAGTGCCTCCGTGGACCATACATACAAATTCATTCTCATCAGGATGAATTTTATTGAATGTTATATACGGTTAGTTCAAGAAGCCAAGGCACAAAAGTCCCGTTGAATCATGACTCTTGGTTGTCGTCGTGATTTATTGCCACGATGCATCGTAATAGGGAACACGCTTGGTCCACACAGTACTGGTAAACTGTGGGATTACGTAAACTCATCAGCCCTGGCTTGGAACCAGAGATGGGGAAAGCTACTTTGAAAATCCAATTTCAACATACTCATTACTTGCTTTTAGTTGAAGCCACTGATGTAATCTCTGGGATGCCTCAACTCAAAGATATAATCTGATTTCTTCTGTCAGTTGTGGATTCATTTTCTTCCACCTTTTTCAGTATACAGGAAGAATTTTAAGTAGTTCTTATCTTGTTATCCACAGCTGTTAGTCCAGTTTTTTGCTAGTGCTATAGAATTTTTGCCTGACCAGAATTTAGTCCAGTACAGATGAGCTTATTCAAGAGGCTCCATGTGAGTGGATAGCTTCAGAAGCATCATTCTGGCAGTGGAAACAGAAGTCAGACAATGATCCCTTTTGTGATTCGTATCAGAAAAGCAGTAAACACAGAGGAGTCAGAGGAAACTTCAGGGAGTAACATAAAAACATCCCTGACCCCCATGATAATGATTTCTTCTTCCTTTCATAGTCCCTCACTCATTTACTCGCTCTCACTGTTCAGGGAAACAAGTGGCTTTTTGATGCCGTCTTGGGTGGCAGTTACACACTCATGCTGTTCATTTTGACTTTGCCTTTTCTTGTCTTGGTTCTCTGACAACCACACAGATCCACTATGGGATCTATGATGCCAGAGCCAACAGCATACACTAGTGTCTTAGAAATGGAGAGAGGGCCAGAGAGAGGGTGCGCTTTTTTTTATTAACTCCCACCTGCCAGTGGTGATGCAAAGGCTGAGTGAAGTTTATACTCATGGGGGTAGGTTGCTTCTAATAAATTAGTGGTGTATACTAGACAATTGCCAAAAAAAAACAAAACCAAAAAAAAACAAAACAAACAACACTCAAATAGCTGCTGGCTCGCTACATCTCAAGTTTTTTTCTCAAGTTTTGGTATTCGATAGCCCAGAATCATTGGTGCTGAAACCATTTTTATACAATGGAGCACCAAAATAGAATAAAATCAATTGAGGTTAATGCTGTCTTATAAACAACATTTGACAGACTGCATCACATCAGTGCAGCAGTGCAGCATTAATGCACTGTTACATGCAGCACATAAAGTGGGACCAGCACATCAGCTGCATCTGTAACAATAGTGTTATGTAATGTACTAGCAGGAATTAATCACTGCACTGAAACTGTGACCAACCCCCTGAGGACGAAAATACAACAGACTTCCAACAACAACAACAACACGGTGCAAACTATAGCAGCTTCCAGGCAAGAACAGCTGCCTTGTTTTAGGGGCATAATGTCACACAGCTTCCTAGTTTAACACCTCTGGTCTCTAAAATGTTACTCGTCCATTATTCAGCAGCTACAGCTTCAGAATGACCTGTGGTGCCACAGGCAGTGCTGAGCCAGAGACCAATCATTTCCTCTGTGATGTTAAGGGAGAAGTCTATTATTTGTTGCTTATGGTAGGATGATGATCACAGCTGTCAACATCATGAGACATAAGTATCAAATGTGACAACTTAGAGAAATCTGTTCTGAAACACTTGATCACTGTGTATTTAGTTTGTGGTGGAGTATTTGTTGCACCAGCAGCATTTGGACTTAAGAATGATACTGTCTGTCAGGCGTCCATCTGTCTGTTTGTCTGCCTGGCTGCCGCTAGAGCAGGTAACTAGTGCTGGACCGACAGAGGTATCACAACAGCTACTGGCAAAGCTTTGGTTTTGATAGTCATCGTCTCCAGAGGACGAATCCTGCTGATTTTATTGTCAGCTGACCTGTGGTATAGCACCACTATTAGGTCAGAATTTCTCTCTGATCCATTTACACAGAGACCTTATTTGGTTACAGCCAATCAAATCTCGAATGAAGTAGTATGGTCGGTGTTGTATCGTAGGCACAGCAGACAACAGCTCGACACAAGAGTCACAAACTTGCTTCAGTCTCCTTCTTATCTAAATTACAAACATGAACACATCCTTTCCTGCACCTTGGTTTACCTTACTTTATATGCTGCCGGGTAATTTAGTCGATGACAATGCATCATATTTTAGAAACAAAACAAGTAATTATGTGGTTATAAATCAATGTTGTTGCTCACCTTTCCTCATCCTTCTTTAAATGAACCCATTTTTCAAGTTCTGCCTATGTAAATGTTTCATAATTCACCCAGATCCCCATGAAGGGGCCCCATGAAGTTTTTTGTGTTATGTGTGTTTTGTGTTATGTTTGGCTTCACTTTAAATCCAAGAAATGGACATAGGTTGAGCTCTTTGCTATAAACATTTACAGTTTAAACTCGAATGTTCCAGTGCAGCATACCGTATGTAGGTAGCAGTGCAGTAATCCAGGGAGAGAAATGGTTTTAATCCAGTGTATGCTGCGCTGACCCCGGGTATGGGTTAAGGTCTAGGCAGGGGATTGGTCCAATTACTTCAGCATAGCAGCAGCAACTCCCATATACCCAATCCCATTTAATGACTGTTTCAGGTGAAAGCCATTCCCTTTATGTAACATGGCAGACCCTTAAAGTCTGGTTAATGATATGCCAACAATGTGCTGAACTGGATAACTAGTTGTGAATTCTTTGTATTTTATACTTCCATACTCTGTTTTCATTGTGATTTGAAACATCTTCATGGATTTTATTTATGTTGTATGGAATGTGCTACACCACTGACTGGGCTCTGTGATGTACCAGGATAAATTTGTTGTACATCAATGGCTCACATCAAAATCATCTTAAGTCTGGTTCCACAATACAGCACTGCTTAGTTTTGTTAGTTTGTCTGTTCATCATCAGTGGGTATTGTGTTTGCCATCAAAGGTCAGTCTTGAAGAAGAAATCTAAATCTCTGTGAAAGAACCTGATGAAAAAATGTTTGTTCACCCATGTTCTCACATGTTAAAATGCAGATCATTGTGTTTACGCAGCGTGTCAGAACAGCAGGTCTGCTTCATCATGGTGTTCAGGAATAGAATAGTATGTGAGACTGTTGGCAGAACAATGACTGTTATATCCTCAATCCTTTGCTTTCATAAACAGTGGTTCTTTACATACAGAAAACCTTTTTAATGACCTTTAAAGTGATGTTGAATGTTAACTGATGTCTGGGAGGACAGCTACAGTATTAGGTCTGGTTGGACACACCTGAGTGTGATGGCTGTCTGTGCACCATTACCTAAGCAAAGCGGCTGTTTAGGTGAGTGAGCAGTGTTTGGCCTGTCCTTGGGACAATGTGGAGGCATCGCAGAGCACAAGTAATACGCAGCCCAGTTTTGTAAATGTATTTTCTGTTGGGCGTTTTATGCTTTTATAAGTTAGCCAACAGCAGAGAGATGGCAGGAAACGAGAGGAGAGAGAACTGGGAATGGCATGCAACTAAGGTCCTCAGCCTACATGAACAGAGGATGTTGTGGTTCATGGTTGGCGCTTTATTCCCTGGGCCTCCATGGTGCCCTGAGCTCAAGTAATACATGAGTGAAAAGATCCAAATCATCTGTACGTCTCTGCTGGATAGATAGCTCCTCACGTGCTCTAACAAGTCAGTTAAAAGAAAAGAAAAGGTACAGCTATACTGATGACCTGTTAATAATTTCCATCACTTTTCAAGCGAGAACTCCAAACATTTGCTGGTTCTCAGATGTAAGGATTTGCTTTGGTTTGTCATTTAGGACAGTGAATGAAATATGTTTGCATTGTTGGTTAGACAGTACTTTTGACTCTCATATTTCCTATAACTAATTACAAATAGTGACTTTCTCAGTGTTTATTTGATGGTTAGAGTAATTTTGGGTTCTGCTCAATTTATAATATGAATTTCCATCATTACGCCAAAGACTTTTAATTCTCTTGCACTCTTAACTCCAGCTGACAGAAGCCAGCTTCATCAGGAGCAACTTCCAGGCCATGTTAGTACATGGTATTTATGGCATGGATGTTCCTTTCATTCCAGTGAAAGGTGCTCACTGATCACTGAGCTGAAAATGTTCTTCAGGCTTCCAGATTTTTGGGCCATTAGAACACGAACATGAGTGTCTTTCTCTGGCTGAGTGAACCGGCTGCCCACACACATGAATGGCACAGAAATATGTTGATAAGGCTTTAAACTGAAACTAATGACTCAAACTGTAACAATACCAAGGCTCAATCTGGAGGTTTGTGCTACTATTTTGTAGCTGTTTTTTTCAGTAATGGTTGTATACAGCACATTCCTTCTGGGTCATAGTCTGTCATGTGATCTGCAATATCTGCTGTGGCCACTATGAACTTTGAATCAGCTTGGTTTCTACCTCCTCTGAGGCTGTTAGCATGTCAGTGTATCACTGCTCATCAGCTGCTGGTCTGACTCCAGATGTCAGAGCTGAGCTCATATGACAAATAGGGATCAGAATGTCATGGTCTCATAGAAAGGATGAGGGTCTTAAAACTCATCTGTGTCTATGCGACAGACTGGTGGGTTTTCAGTTCAGCATCTGTGTAACATCAGTTCAGTGGAGATGCACCAGTGACAGTGACAGTGAGACATGTTACACTGGTAAAACAAAGGCATGATTTCATAGTAAGTGTCTTTATAATCTCTCAGGCCTTTAATGTTATAATGGTTCCCAAAACACTAATCTAGTGGACTGTGCTGAGCGGCACTGTGAGCCTAGAGTTCTGGGGTCATGTAACTGCTGCATCCTCATTTTGATTCCTAATGGGGATACTTTCATCATATGTATATTTTTTAATCTATAAAATACTACTTATTAATAATTGGTCAGACTCTACAATCATAAACTGGAAGTTTATGATTTCAGCAGAGCAGAGTTGCATCACAGAGTAATGGCGAGAGTAATGAGAGTTGACTGACAAGACAATGACTCGAGGATTTGGTGTCAAGGCGAAAATTGAAAGTGCCACTTAGGCACCAATGATTTAAACCCAATGACAAAAGGCGATGTGATAACATTAACGAGGCAATCTGAAAACACTGTCTGATGAAGTTGGCAGCATCTAAAAATCTAATGTTATAGATCAAAATAAGAGCTGACATGTCTTTCCTTCTAAAATGACCTGTGTGATCTGTAACACTGGTGTTGTGACAAGATTATTACCTGGTAGGAAAATGTCCCTGGCATCCCCCTGCCATTCTGTCATTCAGACTCGTGTTATAAGCCTGCTGCTTAAGTTGTTGTTGCACCACAAACTCCATTTTGTTTATATCTGCTTTCCCATGAGATCACATGAGATCACGTGAGGTGGTGTATTGCCTTCTGGCACTATAATCTTAATAACATCCTGTAGTGTGTGATGTGCCATTATTTTTATATCTTGTAGTGTGTGCCTGTTTGAGATTAGAGAGAAGAACATCTGTGAAGTTTTTTATTATGTGCATGATGCAACCCAATTTCAAAATCTGTTAGGATTTTAAAAGTCCTGTCGTGTGAGCCGGGCTTCACATAGCTAGGTAAGTAAGGATTGGTGTTGCTGAGTGCATGGTGCACTGTGAAGGGAAGGAACCTGTGTTCTGTGTGTGTGATAGAGAGTGAGAGAGAGAGTGAGACACACACACACACACACGTCAGCATGCAGGTCCTTCACGCATCACAAGACTCAGCTGTCAAAGTGTGGGAGCCAGTGTGGCAGTGATGACTTACTTTAATCTGGGACACGCTGGGCACGACTCAGAGACAAAGAGGGAGGGGCAGAGGGCAGGGGGAGAGAGTATTTATCCTCCTAGGCCTTTGTCCAGTGAGATTTCTCAAAAAGTTTAAAGAGACAGTATTATGGGAAAAAAGGGCCATCTAGTCTTGGGGTGGGTTTTGCCTTTAGAGATGTTCCTCACGTGTTCTCGGAGGATGAATCTGGCACTCGTCTCTGTTTCATTGTGTTGTGATGAAATAGCATCATTTGAACAAGCAAGGCTGAACTGCCTCTGAACAGAAAATATTGCTATTCAGCGTCTAATTCAGGTTTTTTTCCATATACTTTTAGATGGCCTTTAGATATGGTATGTGAAGACAGCAGCAGCAGTGCCTCCGGTCAATCAGTGAAGTGCTTCATGGGTAATGCTGGTGTCATTGTTAATATCTGGGCCAAAATGCTACAGTTAGCTCTCAGTGTCAAGGGATTTTGCTCATCTGCTCACACTCTCATTCAATTCCTGTGGCAGTCTCATCAGATCTAATGGGTGTGTATTATGTTTGTCAGACTCAACACCCCACACCTTCTGTTACATTGAGTGTTCACATACCTGCCTGCACACCTTCTGTGTGTCTGATCACCAGGACTACAGCCCCTGATGTTTCTGCTGTGTAAATGACTTGAATTAGGTTGTTCTTGAAGATAACCACTAGATGATGTTGATACCATTACGACACATCTTCAGTTGCGTACCTGAGGCTGATCAAACCTGTCTGTGTATCTCGTGGTTAGCCCTAGATGATCACTTGGCGGACAAGACAGGATCTCTTCTTATCAGCCACGACCACTGACTGCTCCTTTTGGTGGCATTGGCAGTAGTTTTTGATTTCCCTCCTATGGTTGAGGAATTCTGTTCTCCGCCCTTTGCCGAGCTTTAGGAACAATTCCTTTCCCCTGTTCCACTCCCACTAGCTTGCAGGTGTTTTTCGGGATGCCAGCAGTGTTCTTACAAGTCCTGTATGGAACACAGTTGTGCCTTGGGGCTGATGCTGTTCTTACTTTTTTTTACTGTGTTCTCCTCCTCATTCCATTTAGGAGGCCTTGTGTCCATCTGAATCCTTAAGGCCGTGCTTAATGTCTACCTGTAGTGCCTTTAATCCCCAAGGTATACTTCATCTTTTTGTAGTAATAGATTGGGTGGATTCCACAGCCTGACTTGTGATGGATCATGCTGGCATGCCCTTTCACACCGGTCAGTGGTTTGTTTATTGTTATATTCTTAACATTTACTGATAGTTTCACTAAAAAAAATTTATAAAAGATGTGAATAGTACCATTTGTATTTATAGCTTGCAATATAAAACTTTATTTGGACTTTTAGTTGGTCGCAATATGTTTGCAACCAAACAGTTTGCAGTGGCATTAGTTTGCATTAGATTGCATTTCCTCTCATCTCATTGCTTCCAGTCATTTTCATTTATCAGTACAGCTGTTTGGTCTGGCTTTTTAAAATGACCTCATACAGCTGGAATAGAATAACTCTGAATCATGACCGTAGTCATCCTTTCATCCTCTGTGTGTCATGTCAGTAACTCATGTCTCATGTCTGGTCATATCCCTTGAAACACAACTTCTCTTCCAGGTACATAGTAAGTTGTGTCTGCAGGTCTGTAAAAAAAATACTAAATGTCAAGCACAATTAACATGCTTAAATTTTTTATTTTGGCCATTTTGTTTTTTTCTACCTAATTGCAATTTTCTATTCCAAAAAAATCTGTAACATGAGCAGCAGTTCAGAGGTCTGAACCCAGAGGCTCAATGATGACATCATTATCCTAAAAATAATGAGGCATTTCAGTCATTATTTTCAGTCACAACAGAAAACGCTGTAACACCCAGAGATGTGGAGTCAACTCATATGACTTAGATTTGTGAATCTGGTGACTTCAGACTGGATAAAATCAAAAAGCACTTGAAACTCGACTTTGACTCAAGTGACTCATGACCTTTTGAAATTTTCCACAAAGATTAAAAGCAGGGAATCAGCTTGAATCAGTTCAGTAGAAGCTAATCGTGTGAGCAGGACTTAAAGGTGTGTTTGTCAGCACAGACGAGCAGACAGATAACTGATCAGACATGAGATGTACCAGATTATCACATTTACATGTACTGTAAAGACTTTTGCTGTGATCTGCAAAACAAAGACGCCATGTAGACCTTCAGCTTTGGAATTACAGATAACTGTAGCTCAGGTCAGATTATAAATTTTATAAAAATTGATTTGAAAGCAGTTAATGTGAATCTCAGATTTTTGTACTAATTGTTATGATCCTGTCACACCAGAAAGTACAGCGATCCTCCTACCTGAATCCACTTGCTGCGGTGAATGGGAATAAATTTGCCTTGAAATGTTGCCATTTTAAATGCTGGTATGATCATGCCTTTAGTCTGTTTAACATTTTTTTGGCAAAAGACATGTTTAGAAGTGGAAACAAAGTTTTGGACTTCATAACAAATCTTTTCTGTGACAGAATAATCCCTCCTCTGTCATACCTCTGGTATCTCCACATAATGTTTGTCTCAAGATAACTGACCTTCTGAAATTATCAGAAACCACAGCTCTTCTGAGGTTCAGTACACAGACCTGCCTTATTTATGCTGTAATTCAGCATCATATGATTTTGCAGAAACATTGTGGTAAACTGTAGAGGAGATCTATCTTCCATGTCCAGCTCACAGTGACTTTCTGTGTCAGCAGCAGAGGATACCTTTCAGAACTCAGCAGATATGTCACACGTTATTTCCCTCACCTTGCCTAATTGCCTCTAGCGAGTCAGCTGCTCATTTAGCAGGAATGACATTGTCATATGTCACATGTCATTTGTGGTTACCACTAATGAGAGCAGCTGGACATGTACTCAGGCTCCACACCCATAATACTCAGCACACCTCTTGACTTATAAGCATCTCTGGCTCCAGAAATAGCAACAGTGGTTTTGTAATGTGTCAGGCCTCCCTGCTGCACTGCAGCACACCCACATGTTCTCCCTGCTGCTGATAACCGAGCAGCTGGTAGCAAGCTAGCATTGATCTGAATGCAGGAGCTAGCCAGCTCTGCTAGGATGTGTTGGATTTGCACATAACTGATGTAAATTTAAATCAACTGTCGGCGGCATTAGCGACGTGGAGCTAATGTCTGGGGTGTATAGGTGTATTCTGCAGCTGCATAGCTTCCAACACTGAGCTAACATAGTTCTGAAGCTGTCAATGGTAGCCTTGTTAGTGGAGCGTTGACAGTGGCACAGTAAAGTGCCATTGTTCTGCCTTTAACACACTGTGATTCCTATACTGAGCAGAGTGATGCATCGTGGATGACAGAGGCACTCTCCTGAGACAGCACGGGGTTTGTGTTAACACTATATGTTTGACTAAAAGCTGTCTTTAATGGGCCATTTCACTGAAACACACAACAAGCCAAATATTCAACCATCCTTTGAAGAAATGACTGTAGTAAATTTCTGTGTAGGCTACAGACAAACAGAGAGTGATTCAGTCAATCCCCACTTTAAACCCTTCCTCTTATATTTTGGTACAGGTTAATCTAAGGAACTCAAATTAGGAAATGCTTTGGAAGTTTTTGAAAAAAAAAACCACTTCATTTTGTGAGCAAAGATTTATGGATTATAGGAACGTAGATTTCTGGATTACAGCTACAAGATTTGAAATCTGGCTTGAGCTAAATAACAGCGAACATTTCTAGTTTTACGTTTTGTTAATTTGTTGTGTGCAAATACAGGCTGCTATGACTTCAGTTATTCACCATTTGATGCCTAGTGCTCCACATGTGCAACATGAACTACCCGGTATCAGCATGGCGTTCCTATCGGCTGTGCTACCATCGCCTTGTGCTAGAATATTTTCGTTTTTTTCTAAATCAACTTCACCTCAGTCAAACACACTTTATCTCCTATAACAATATGTTTTTCACACTTTAAATTCATAATAACAGTAAAATACAGACTGTGCTAAACAGGCCCCATCAGTACCTTCAGGGACTTTTAGACTATCCTGTGAATCATTGTAAATATGAACAGAACTGAAGAGGGTTAACAAAAGGAAAATTGTTCCACATTGTCTCATCTCTCATAGCTGTAATGTTTCCATTGAGTGAGCTTGCGTCTGTGTCTGCTTATGTAAAGAAGGAATTGTAATGACTTGTTGCAGTGCTCCTTACACCCACATGAGGGTTTGCAGGTTCTCACTGGGGGAGGGATATCAGGGTGCTCTGCAGTAAAGATGCTTCACATTTATTTACATCCATCATTGCAGTGGATGGCGTCAAAATGCAACCAGTTTCAACTGTCACAGTTTTAGCTATTGATAGGTACTGAACTGGGCCCCTCCTCTCCATCAGCCCAGCCCACACAGACTCCCAGTCTCTTATCACTGTTTATCACTTCTCTGATGCCATACCACTCAATTGACTTTCCCCTCAGGCTGCAGTGGCTTGGATCATCCAGTTACCATGCAGATGAGTATGACTGTGTGGTGACTGCAGTGTGTTCATGTGTGCAGAAGAGAGAGTGGGACACATGGAGAGGGAGAAGAGTATAAAGCAATTGTGCATGATGTTTTAAGTGCTGACAAGCCTCAGGGATAAATCAGATAAAACCACAGCAGTGTGTGTGTGTGTGTGTGTGTGTGTGTGTGTGTGTGTGTGTGTGTGTGTGTGTGTGTGTGTGTGTGTGTGTGTGTGTGTGTGTCTGTGTGTGTGTGTCTGTGTGTGTGTGTCTGTGTCTGTGTGAGCTGTTGAGAAAGCAGACAGTTGAGGTACACACAGTACACACAGTGAGGTAATATAGCTTTGGTTAGGATGCACCTACAACCACAGTGAACGTTCACTCTCTGTGGGTTTTCTCATGATATCTAATTTTGTCACATCTAATGGGATTGTATTGTGTTGGTGCTGTATTGTGTTAAGTTTTAGTGATGAAATATCATCAGCTGGATAATCTTTCAGTATGGTACACCGTTAAATACAATCATACTGCTTCTACAAACATGGGTGACCTTAGTGCATCCATATTTAAAACCAGCATTTTACTCTGAGTGGCATAGATTTAAATCACCTTCTGATGTTGTTAATAAGGTGCAGACTTATTGTTCTTTTACCACTGCTCACCCTACTCTTTTTTCCTGAAATCACAGAATAATCCAAATGATGAGGTGGAGACTGACCTTGGGCAAACACTACGTTCCTCAGTTTCCCAGCTAATATTGGCATAGCTGTGATAGTTTGTGTTTCTCAGAGTGAGGGTTTATCTGGATCATTGTAAACAGAACAGGTTGTTGTTGCTGAGCCAGTTTAACAAAGGCTGTTAGCGTCCTGATTTATTAACAGGATCACAGTGTGTATGTTTGACTTATACGCAGACAGTAGTGCTTATGAGAGCACACACATTAGTGCATACTGTGATGTAACCAAGAAATTTCTACCAAGCTGTAGAAGCTGATTGTCTCTTAGTTTTCATATCACTATCTCTGTGTATATCTAGTTCCCAACTCTTGTTTTGTGTCTGTCCTTGTTTGTGTACTGATTATGTCATACATTGAATGAGCCGTCAAAGCCAACCCTAACCACCAGCAGCAGGACATCATCCTTCGTCTCTCGCCCACCGAGGAGTCCCTGATTTCCCTGGAGTGATTGCTCTGAGCTGTCAGCTTCAAGAACCAGTGAATTGATTTCTCATTACGTTGTCTTAATGAGCCGTATGTACTGTGTGGGCCTGTGAGTCGATGCGAGGCAGGTTACTGAACGAGTTGACGAAAAAAAACGCTCTGGCCACCGTTACATCTCAGATGCATTGATGTTATTGTTACACAGGTTTAGCTTGGCCTTTTCCTTTTCTTACCTCTCTTTGCTCATGTTCTCATCGTCAAGAGTGTGAAATCTCTCTCCAGGGAAGGCAGCAATGAAAGACACCTGAGCCCAGTTTAATTTCAGTCTGTTGGAGATAAACGAGTAAAGTAAAAAGAGGCAGGTATTTGACATTTCATTGCGATCGTCAATGGGGGTAGTATGACCTACGTGGTTTCCATGTAAAAAATCCATAAGCAGGCCTCCATGTGAATAACTCACTGCTTTGCAGATTACATCACAAGCTCCCAGTAACTCACCAACATAACCCTTCTAATCTAAATCCCTTCTTTTTGAAGAAGTGAGCGAGATTGAAGGCAGGTTAATTTTTCTTTTTTTTTTTTTTTTGGTCTATGG
This sequence comes from Toxotes jaculatrix, assembly GCF_017976425.1. Taxonomy (NCBI): domain Eukaryota; kingdom Metazoa; phylum Chordata; class Actinopteri; family Toxotidae; genus Toxotes; species Toxotes jaculatrix. The sequence continues at coordinate 5,205,676 of NC_054395.1, read as the reverse complement.
ATGCATGGCACAAAAGAGTTCCTAGGTGTGGGCTTAGCTGGACTAAAACTGAATGATGATGACTCTTAAAGATTTTGGTGACCCTATGATCTTTCATCTAATCATTTCCCCCTGATCCCTGCTTTTGTCTAGGGTTGTTCCATGTCATATTATATTAATAATAGTGGCATGCGTTGATATACTCAAAGTGACAACACACAGAGCTAAAAGCAAAAGTAGAATGTAAAAATAAAAATGACTTTGGTGATGTGGAAGTGGTTTGATGATATTAAAAATTAAGAGAGAAAGAAGTATTACATCACACAACCAAGGCCACATATAGTGTCATCTAGTGTCCACATTAACTGTGAGACGAGATGCATCAGGATGTGATTCACCTCAGTAGGTGACAGTGAGTAAAGTACTAAATTAGGACATAAATGCTAAACCCTGTGGATCTTAATTTCCCCATGACCTTTCCTTTCCTTTCTCTTTGGGCTGACTTTACAATTTCAGCTGAACGAGGTTCTACCACAGTCAGTCATTCTGACCCTGTTCTGTGTATTGCACATTTCAGTCTCCAGCAGGGTTTTACTTTTTACATTTCTATGTTAGGTACATCTGATGGATATCCAGAGTAGGAGGAACAGATTAAAAAAACTGTGTGTCTCACAAGTTATCAGCACAAATGGCTGGGTGACTGCTCAGATGTCAGATTCTGGCTGCCAGATGAAAGCAAACATGTCCCTCTTTACTCATTATGCTTGCAGTACAGTGACAGTTTGAAGTGTCTCCTCAGGTGCTACCTCATCCAGCTTTTTTTTTTTTTTTTTTGCTGGATTTCCCTAATCTGACAAGTCTATGACTCTGAGCTGGACTAGTCTTGGGTCAGTGAATCCTCTTGTCCACTACATTGTCCCTATTCTCTGAAAACTCATTTGCAAGATATTTACCAACAAGGTAATGTTGTATATATTGTATGTAACACGGTTATGAATCTCTCTGTAAAATCAGGAAGCGGAGCCATCCTATAGATGACTTTGGGCTGCATCTAAAAAAAATGCACTGAACATAAAGCTTCCCTCTGCAGCACTGACTGTGGTTTCAGTGAGGCATGTGTTGCAGTGAGAGGTGTCTTGCTGTTGCCTGGCAGACTTTGTGTGATGTCAGTGAGCCGTGTCCTGGTGAGCTAAACATCATAACAGCCATAAGTAGCTACAATATGTTTAAGCAATCAATAACACAATAATAAGCACCATGTCTAAAACATGACCTGTGAATGTTTCTACAAAATTCCTACTACAGAGAAGGAGAAGACAGACTTTGGCCACCAGGGGCCCACACTCGATCTCTGGCTTGTATTTGTTATTCCTAACGTGCTAGCAAACACGTTAGTATTCAGCAGCTGCAGAGCGATGTTAGCGTTCATATAGAGTAGCGTTTTGCATCCACCTAAATCAAATCTAAACCCAGTATTCTCTCTCTTTTTAGCTCCGGTTTAGGCTCCAACAACTCCAAGAAAAATATGTCCTTCGCTATGTTCACTCAGCTGTGTCTGTCTGCTGTTTGTTGCTGGACAGGTGGTGTACAGTGGCTTTAACCAGTTCTACTTTTTGTGTAAATAGCTGCTTATAGGAGTCGATGAGAGGAGATTTGACTCAGCCGTAGAGTAAATGTGTCAAAGCTTTGGTTTTATCTTTGGTGTCAGATGGCCAAAATAATATGTGCATGTAGTAGCACTCTGTTTGAACCAAATATCTGATGTGTCTTTCACTAGGACATCAGAGCTCACCTGAGAGCCTTCAGCTTGGCATGGGTATGGACTCTACTGTCCATACGCAAATCTCCATCCACGAGTGAGATAAAAGTGGCTCTGTATATCCCTGTTAACGCTATTAATAAGGTCTTGGTAATAAAAAGGGAAATTATCTTTGTCTACCAGGTGTAGAATCTGAATATTTGTTTAGCATCATTGAAGTTATCCTGATGGTAGATTTTTTTTGTAGTTGCTAGAAAAATGCCCCAGTGGTGGATGCCAAAGTCAGCACCTAAATAACTGCTGGTTGGTATGTGTTTATTAGAAACCCTATCAGCCTCCCAACTACATATTTTAGCAGTTTTGTGCTGAAGGCAGTGAAAACATTACTTAGTGCCCAGAGGATGTATTAGTCAGTCATTGAACTAAGAGATGCCAGACTGTGTTCTGGCAGTTTCCAGCGCAAATAACACTCCTGGGCCTTTCCAAGCTTTCTGTGGTTGCTCTTTGAAGGTAGAACCAAATGCAAACTTCCACTGCTTCAGATCATTTTATTGTGCTGTAGGAACACAGTGTACTATTGTCTGTACTCTACTATACGTCCTTTTGGATCACACTGTATATAATTAGATATTATCAGAGGATTAAGAGAAAAATGCAGGCCTCAGCTCGTAGCTCTTGACTGGGTCATTACAACTTCTCCACATGCTGCTGTCTTACTCCTAATGAGTCGTGCTCCCTTGGCACCCCAGCAGAAATGAGCGCCTCTTCGTGTATGCTTGATTGATTTTCCTCAAAAAACAGCCTTGGTCTTGATTTGGTATTCAGTTCCCTGGTTGACAGATGTTTGTGTTAATAGAAAAGCAAATGAACCACAGACGCAGGGTGAAGGTGGTAGCATGTCTTTACTCACAGTATGTTCCCACTGGAGCCAACTTTACTCAACATACAGTAAATAGTATGTGCAGTGCAATAAATGTGAATAGATGCCAGTACAGAGGCTCACTACCAGAGTGTATTTGGTTAGCACTAAGCTAACTGTGTTTGATAAATGACTGTTTTAATTTTTCTACTCTTAATATGACTTTACATTACATTAGAATCTGAACTGAAGGATTCTTCTTCTTCTTTTGTGAGAGTGACTTGGTGTCTGGAAAAGCCCAGCCTCAACAAAGTCAGCAGTCTTTTGGGAGCAGAGCTTTTTTCTCTCTTGCTATTTTTACTAACTGGGTTGGAACTAAACCTTTAAGTAACATGACAGTTGTCTTATCCCACTTGAATTTGGGTCATATCACCCTTCAGATGAAGAAATGTTTTACTTAAGGACCAATGATTCAGACTCTCTTTAACCTGTGCCTCTATGACCAATCCCTTTCTCCCAAATCCGCAGGAAAGAAATGATTAGAGCTTTGAGAACTGGGGCATTTCATATAAAGACAACCCCTCTGCTGCAGCCCACAGTTGTGGTTGGCTTTATGGATTTCAATTCATTTATATCATAAGCATCTGATGGGCTAGCCCGTACAGTAGAGGGCTCACAGGGAGCAGCTTATGAGCTTACACTGTCGAATGGTTCATTCAAAATTGAAAGGGAGTCCTCACAACAAGGAGAGTGACTTATAGATGAGTTGAGGTGAGACCAACATGTTACCAACTAAAATAGGTCTGACTGGCTGCAGGGCTGCTAGCAAGCTGGTCCTGTCTCCGTACCAGAGGGACCTGATCGAGGCGAAGCACTAATCTTCAAAGACACTAGAACTGGATTATGTAGTACAAAGCAAAACACACAGCAAAACAAGCCAATGTCCACTGGCTGTTAATCTAACTTTGAAGTGGTTGGTTAGCATGGTCAGCAGCATGAGCAAACAAAAAATTATCTTCTAGCAAGTTAACTTATTTGATTAATACTATGAGGTGACCTGTCAGGATGACTGGCTTGTTGACATACCATAGCTTTATAGCTTGAATGTCATTGCACTCAGTCATTAGTCAGGGTCTAGACTTCTGAATTGTTGTCAGTTGTCATACGTGGGGTTCATTTGGGTCGTCAGGGCTCATCCCTGTCAAGGTGTCCTGGCAAGCAAATGGGATCACCTTCACACTCCAGCTCACAAAAAAGACTTTTATCAGTATTGTTAGAACATCTGAAGGAAACGAGAGCCACTACTCTTCTAAACAGATGTTTTGTAGGCTAGGGTTAAGTTCTTGAGTCCAAAATCCAAAGCTGGGCAAAGTGGAGGAATCCTGGGTGGGTGGAGTTGAAGCGGCCTGTGCTGGTGGCAGCCAACATGGCTGTGACTTCTGTCAATCAAGCAAAAACACGGACAAAACATATTTCATTGTGAGAATCGTTTCAGTAGGGCGATACCGTGGAAACATCATATAGTGAAATAAAAAAAAAAAAAAGATTGATGTGGTCAACATGTGTGGCCACTGCAGGAAATGCAGCTTAACTCTTTCAGACTGGCCTCATCAGTTGATATTAGAGCTGATGTGACTCTCTGAGTTTTGATAGCAACCAAAATGTTGTCTGAACATAGGCAGCCATACAACAACTTTGCCTAAATAAACTTGGCATAGCTTTTGTTTAAATCAGTAAAGAATAAGTCAGGTTTTGGAGAGTTTTGGATATCCGTCTTTAGTTGTTGCTTAATCTAGACGGAATTCAAATCCTCACAGCTAGCAGCATAAACAAAAAGCATGGCAACAAAAAACAAGTATTTATTAGTTCCAGAATATTACTTAAAAGAGTTCAGTATTCAGCACAGCCTTAAAGATACTCATCTGTCCTGTGCCTCTGCTGCTGACCTGATTCTGTTGTGCAGCTGGATTTGGAGTGGTTGGCATGTCCTACTGTTGAACCTCTGCAGTGAATAGCGTTAGCCTGGAGCACATCTGTTCAGAAGGCTAATCCACAAAAGGCTGGTGCCTTGCATAACGCTCCCACTGGGCAACCACTTCAGCTGGCACAAACAAGCCATACAACAATGGTGTCGCTTAAGCTAGCCAGTGAGGCTACGTGCCGAGCAGAAAGAGAGGTCTGCTAAGCTGCTACATGGAGCTGACTCGTGTTTGAGTGCTGTTTACTGTCTGTGGCAGAGCTGTTGGCCTCATTTCAGAGGTCTCTCCCTGGCTTTTCCCCTTTGACTAATTCTCCTCTCTTTCTTATATTACACCCCCCCCCCCCCCCCCCCCCCCCCCCTCCCCTTAGCTGTCAGTGGTCTCCTTTCTTTTCAGTCATACTTTGCTTTCTTCCTCTCATCGCTTTTCTTTTACCCATTTTCTTGCATTCGTCTTTTAGTCTGCATTCCTCTGCTCAGGTACATTGCATCAGATACATTAGCTGTACAGATTTAGTGAATATTGAACATTTGTAGAAGTAAAAACAGTTAAGGGGAAAGAGAAACATGTAGTACAGAAGTACTGTATACAGAAAATGCAGTAATATAATATGGAATGTCTAAATACATTTGAACTAAAGTGAACTGAATACCTAATACTGAAGGATGCATTTTGATCCAGAGAATCCAGGAGTTAAAGGGTTCAGATGTAGGAGAAGGATGTCGTGACTCAAACCATGTGATCATGATAGTAATATTATTGCTTACATATAATAAATAACAAACACATAAGACGTGAAAAGCCGGACATTTTAAAACCTGTTCGAAATATGTAAAATGTTACAAGCTGCAGTGGTCTCCTAAAGAGGAAGATGTTTGTTTGAATGACGTCGAGCTGAAAGTACTGTGAGTGAGTGCCAATAACCACACAGAGTAAAAGGAATGTCTTATCTTCTCTTCCAATCACTTCCTCTCAGCGGAGAAGCTCTTTAAGATCATTCAGCGTGTGTTTTGTAATTCACTACGCTGCTCTCAGTGTTGGTTCACACCAAGTAAGTGGCTGCAGTACACCACCTGCTCCTGGGTGTGCTGATAAAGTTAAAAGGTCTTGAAAGCTATGGGTCCAGCCTAGAGAATGGCCTTCCACCCTCACGGTGAAGGAATGCAGAAAATGCTTGCACAACCTCCCCAGTATTGCAACACTGGCAGGCAAGGATAGACATAAATTTGTCCAAGTCTGTGTTTGGCTGCGAGAGACAGAGAGCTCTGGGTGCGCCTGTCCTAAAATAATCAAAGTTTTTATGGTGGAATTTATGAGATTTAATCATCCTGTCATCGAAGACGTGAACTTTACTTTAGGAGTATCTTTCGGTTTTACTTTTGTGCTTTATTATTTAAATATAGTACAGCTTTACTGGATTCTTGAGGCTAATACTGATATTGATATTTGGGAGTTTAAAAATCTGATAATGAGATATTGGCTGATTTTTTTTGTTTTTTACATAAACACAGCACAAACAATCAGTATTGATCCTATATTTGGATGTGGTGTTGGACATTTTACTGTAGAAAAATGGACACAAGTGGACACTGCTTTTAAATAACCTTGTATTGGAGACACTGTTTTTAAATAACCTCAGACCTAGTTTGACAAAAGAACTGATTCATTTGTTGTAGCCACTGTGTTGATGTGTAGAAAGAGTATGTTTGGGTTGTAACAGTAAGGATAAGGGCTAATCTCCTGTAGCCTAGGGTTAAAGGCTAAAGTTGCACCGTTTAGTTTTAAACTGTGATTAAAGCATTATCATGCAACTATTTAACAGCTTCAAAATCATATTGATGCTACACTGGCTTGTAACAGGGAAAATATATTATATTGTAATATTGTCAAAATCCAGCAGCACACAAACATCTGTCCAGTTGTTTGTCCAGTGCTGTCCAGGAGCAGCAGTAAACTGTAGGAGCTGAGTCCTTCTCCTGTTTTTCATTTGCCTTTAATCTTTAAACATCAAATGTATCATGTGCTGGCGTCTGTTATGATACAATATTTTACATGATAAAACCAAAGTAGGGATGTCACAGCTACAGTATATCCTACTGTTTGCATCTTAAACTGCTGGCCAGTCGTGACACCTCAATGACTGCTCAAGGGACAGCTAACAATTCGGCCCTGAAGTGTTGAACAGTACACTCAAAATACAAAATGCATCAGCAATCATGAAGTCACAGCATTAGTTTGGACTCAAAAGTATTAGTGTGTCCCATTTTAAGACCCACATGGGATTTAAAAGCATCAACAGAAGGAGGATATCTGAGTATAAACTGTTCCACAGTCAGTTTCCCAAAAAATGCTCAACCTTTTTTTTTTTTTTTTTTACCAGCTATAACAATGTATTTTATCCAGTCTCGTACTGAATTTGGCTCAGAGTTAATCCAGTTTTAAAAACCTGTGAAACAGGTGAGATCAGGCGTTACAGGTGAACCTTGATTTAAATGGATTTAAGACTTAATCTCACAATCCCTGTCGGTGCAATCTGGCCATTATGCGTGTCCACAACAAACGTGAACAAATAAATCTTAAGTCATTTTGTTGTTGGGTGACATCATTTATTTCAAAAAGTTTTCTTAGTTTTAATCCAATGTTTATTATGTCTTATGTGAAGATATTGACCCACAATCCCTAAAAGAGAGGAAACTGCTGTGGGAACGAGTGGAACTTAAACGCACCACTGGTCGACTTTTACATGAGAGCTTTAAGGAATTAAACTCGGACAGTCTGACTTTGTTAAATTGGAGATTTTATTCTTGGCAGCGTGTTTGGTATACAGTACCTCTGGCTTATATAGGGCAGATGATATACAGTAGCACACACACAGCTCTCAGTATTCCCATGACAGGACTGCTATAAATGCATCCAGAGACAGGTCTTGAGGAAAGTGTAGCTGTCATCCAGGATGTGCTCCAGTAGGCACAGCACTGCCACTAAAAATAGTCCACAAGGTTTAAATTTAGGTTAAAATGTGTTGTGTGCAAAGGATGCTGCTGCATTCAGAGCTCCTTCTGCCATCTTGTGGGCAACGTGGTGCCATTGCAACATGGAGCAGACGGAGGGTTCCTGTGACAAACCCTCAGTCATGTGGTACAATCCCTGTTCTGACTAACACATGAAGACATTTTTTTAAAAAGCCTAATTTTTTAGAATTTGTGCGGATTTGCATGTGCTTTCTATAATGTGTACTGTTAGGAGTGTGTGTATAATGTGACAGGAAGATGGACAGAAGCATCCTGAAGGGGGAATAAAAGCACATAAGGAGGGACGGGGGGAGGGAGGAGAGGGAGGAGAGAGCAACACAGTGACAGAAGCGAAGCTGTTCGGTGAGAGCAGGAGGAGGAGGAAGACAGGATGAGGACAGGAGTGGTGGAGGAGGTGCAAGGGAGCACCATGAGATCCAGTGTGTGAAGGCGAGGGAGCGCTAACGTTCAGCTGGAGGGATGCTGCTCACGCTGCTTTTCTACCTTCGAGTCAAAGGTACGGGATCTGGGGGTCAGCACGGACAGTTCTGGTGCTGGGATGCAGACAATGTTGGGTCATGTGAGGTCTGTGCAGTGACAGACAGTCAGCCAGGGAGTGTGGCAGGCTCATTAGAAAAGGTAGCATTGAAACTGAGTTGATTTGAGGTGAGCTGCTTTGCCTTTTTTCCAGCGATGACATCGTTAAGTATCAGCCAGTTAAGGAAATAGGTTACTCTGATGAAACGTGTTCCTTCTTTATTGTACTAGCCAAGCTAAATACACTGGAACTGCTCCACTGTCTTGTTGCATGCATCCTATGGGTTAAACGCAAACAGAGCCTGAACTAGATCCATTAGACTTCACAGTAACTGTTAGACAGAGTGCTTGTTTCATCTTCACATCAGCAGCTGCATCTAAATTGAATATCCCTTGTTTTTCCTTGCTGGGAGCTCTCGTCTGTTATCTGCACACTGTCAACCTGACAACTCGTGCCTTTTGGTTGTTCTCAGAGCCATAGGAGCTGCAGATTGGGATCTGTGTAACCTATTTAAACCCCTCAGTCTATCTGTCTCCTTACAGAAGCGACCAGTAACAATGTTAGAGTCAAAATATGTCCCTCTTGATTTAAGGATCATCTGGCTTTTGTCAACCATTCCCAGCAGTCTGAAGCAACACTTACTTGGCCTGGCTAGAGGAGCTACTCTGCTCCACGTAATATGTATTGCTGCAGTCATGCAAATGAGATATTTAAGCTCACAACAACAACTGCAATAGAGAATGAAGTGTGTTTGAAAACCCAATTATAGAAGCCATTCAGAGATTCAGCTCTATAATTACTAAATGCACTTACACATGTAATTGATGGATCTAGACAACAGCAACAACTAGAGGTTTCAAAGATAAAGCAGTAAACGAGGCTTTAAATGACTTAAAATTGCTCAGTTGTAATAATATGACCAGAGCTCCATGCTTTTGTGTGATGATGGTAAAAATTGCCCAGTAAAAAGTGAGTAAGAAGACCTCGAGTTAATGTCTCAAATGTCTTGTTTTGTTCTTTTGAAAGAAAGTTTACAATGATACTACAGAGAAAGGTAGCAAACGCCATCTCAAAGCAGCTAATGACTTATAATGACTCATTTGTTATTAAAATAGTTCATTAAATTTCCCTCGGTCGATAAATTGACTCATGTAGAGTGGGAATTTGTTTTAAATGTATTTATTTATTTATTTTTTAATCAGGAGTATTCATCAGAAACGGTGCTGTAACCAAGGTTTTAGAAATACTGAGGTGGAGAACCCACCACACAGACTTCCTGTCTCACAGATGTCTCTAAAACCTTTTACTATTTGGCTTTTTCATATTTTATTTATTCACTCCACTGGTTGTATGTTTCCCAAGCTAAGAGTCCAAACGCTGTTTCAGATCCTTCTCAACACGACTGGAATATAATTCTGATGGGAAATACTCTATTCATTGTTGGTGTAAAAATACTGAAACCTTCCATGTGTGGAAGCTTTTTACTGTAGAATTTAAACTCCCCAATTTCTCAGATTTAAACCTTGTCTTTATTTCTGACATTTTATAAACTAAGTGACCATTGAAAAAGAAGTCAATAAAGAAAGCAGGTGTTAATTTCATCCCGAAAATACGTGCATTAGTGTGAATGTACACACAGACTAAAGACACAAAGGCCAAAATAGAAGCAAACAAGCAAAAAACCAAATAGAAAATCAGCTGAGACCTGGTTTGAAAATCCGACATGTACAATATATGTTTATAGCGTTTATACAAGGTTAATTGTCATCTACAGTAGACTGAAATTATTTTAAACCAATCCAACTGACAGTTTGACATGAGATGGACAGACAGGATATGTATTAAATCACCACATTCAGCCAGATAATTGAACAACCTGTAGAAGACTGGACTCTCATAGGCATCACACAGTCTTCTCCTCTGTTATTGTCGCCTGGCAGAGACATGGAGGACTTACCCTGAGACGTACACACACTCTTCAGTAGATGATAGATCAGTCTCCCTTTTTCTCAGATTTTAGTGGATGAACTCGATGGGGTCTCTTTGGTCTTGGCATGGCAGTGGCAGTATCATGCTTCAAGTCTTTGTCTCAAACAGCATGTTTAATAGTTGTTAATGAGGTTTGAATGAGGTTATCATTTTTAAATGTTCAAAGGTCTGATTGAATTGTTGAGTGACTGGTTTCTGACTTAAAGTTTGGAGTATAAAATGAGCTGGTGGATTGTAGTTTGGTTGTTCCAGTTGCCATCACACCATCAATTTTATGCTTAGGTTTTTATGTGCGTGTTTCATCCATACACGCGAGGGGAAGCATGGGTTCATAGGCTTCTGCAGCTGTTGCATAGATTCTCCTGCTGATTATGTAACCACACTGATTCGACTGGCTTCCCCTGATCAATGATGTCTGCGTGTGTGTTTAGAGACGATGAGGACAAATGGAAATAGTTGCTCTGTGGAAACTGTAACAGCACCATTCTGTTAAACTAAAATAGTTTAGGACACACTTGGTCCTAACACAGTACCGTCAGTACACACACGCACACACACACACACACACACACAGATGGAGTAAAAGAGGAAATACTGTCTGAATACTAAGATCTGAATACCCCAGGACCACCACGTGGGACTTCAGCTATCCATTTGTCCACAGCTTGTTAGTATTCAGATCGTCAGGAATCCTTGACCAGTATGCTTACAAACTTTTAATACAGTTTCCACAGTTGCCCAAGTTTGTAAAGTGTCATCGCCCGAAAGCTATGTCCTAGATTTTCTTTGGTGTATGGACCTAAATTTTTCATGATCAGGTCACACTGTGCTCAAAGTCTACCAACACTTGAGGTTACAACTACTGATAATAACAGTGACAATAACTATACAATGCAGGTATTGATTGCATACTTCCAGTAACAGTGACACCACCACACAAACTGTCAGTATTATACTGATTTATTTCTAAAAGCGATGGTGATAGTGACCAGTTCTCACCTCCGTTCCCATAAATGAGGTCATTTCCTAACTTGACTTTGAATGTTGACGTCTAGTCTTTAGTTAGTTTGGTGAGGTAGTCATTCAGTTGACAGATTAAAGACTTTAGCAAGTTCTTCAAAATGATCCAGTGTTGTAAACTACACTGTTTGTAGTATTAATGGCCACCAACATAAAAATACTACAATGAGAACAGGTTAGAGAACGTTAGCATTTTACCAGCTGAATGTATCAGTGCCCACGTCAGAGAAACAAAGAATTCCACAAGTTGCCAACCTTGATATGGATGTAGGGCTAACACCTGATGGATCTGTTGCCATGGTGTCACCTAGAGCAGCTGACTCATCAACATGTGACACTGGCTTATCTGCTGTCCAGGGAAACCCCACACACACTGACTAAGTGACTTTCATACAGTCCGTCCATGTCCACTGGTCCTTATAAGGCTTTACATGGCTCCTAATCTGGATCAAATATCAGTGATCCCTACTGTAAAATTGGACGTCTTTTGTCATTTAATTCCCTTTGCACTGTCCGTCCTCTCTCCCTTTATCTGGAACACAATGATTAAAAGGGCAATTGAATAAATGCTTTAATTAAAAGTCAAACTAACAAAGTTAGTCATGCCTCTGTTGAGCACCCCCTAATCGCATGGGTCTAATTGTGTCTGAAAAAGCCTCAGGGCTGTTTCATTGATCCCCCTCAGCTCCTTTGGAAATGGAGGCCTGTAATAACCTTGATTTATGTAATGGCCTTCAACAGCTTATAGTTTATAGTCAGGAAATAGTTTGACTCTTTGCAAAAGTTGACGAGTGCCATAGACCCTCAAAACTCAATGAACACATACAGTACAGTGTACAGTGCATTCCCAGTCTTCAGACCTTGTGCTTTCCTTTTTTTTTTTTTTTTTTTGTTTTGAAGGGTATTTGAGGGAGGGGCGGGTATTGTTGGTAACAACTTGTATGCTGCTACTTCCCTGTTAGCAAGAGGAACAATGTCTGGAAATGAGTCAAGCCCTCGTAAATGTCCTGTCCTGGAGAGATTTGGTTGTACCACCCTGTTTTCCTGCTACACGGCTCCACGCACAAGTTACAGTATAACACCACTACTGTTCTTTATACCTTCCACGGACAAAATGGCAGGACTGTGCGCACTGGCCTTTGCATCCGGAGGTGTAGTATTGTGTTTTGATTCATCATTTGAGAAGTGCTTTGACTTGGCTGGCTTTTGCTCCTTCCCTCTGCGTCTTTCTTACTCTCATTCTGGCACCTTGGCAGAAAAATGGGACAATGCAACACTCGTGCTTCTCCAGAGGGGGGATGTTGTAATAGGTCAGCACTTTGAAGGTCTGCTCGTCAAGTGCAAAGTGGTGTGTTGCAGTACATGTCTGAAGCAGCGGTGCGCCTGGTTCACATAGCCTTCAGGCTGCGAGGACAGTCCTAGCAAGATGTAAACAAGAACTGATCCGTCCTCCGATTGAGAAATTGTTTTTTTAATTGGATGCAATGAGCAGTAACATCTGCTACAACCAGAGGGGATTCTAGAGGGTACTGTTATCTCTGAGTAAAGCTTTAAGGAATAGATGAGGCTGGGGAATCCCACTGGTTTATTAATCTTTTGTTGTGGTTGACACTGACTGGTTTTTGAGCCCGTGTTGTGGCAGTATTTACAGCAGCATGATGAATCACAGCAGCAGCGGACTGTGACGAGAAACTACTGTTCATCATGAAATCGCTCCTGGCTTCACCTCATTGCCTTTGGCTCTGTATTCATCTGTCACTTCTATACAGCAACACTCTTCCTCACTTGACTCCAATTCGGTGTGTGAATTCACACCTCACATTCAGGCTGTTGTTAGTTAAAGCTTGGCTTGTTCTTTGAAGCCACAGTCGTTAGTGGTAAATATTAAGTCTGCCTTAGCTGCGAGTTCAAAGAAAACATGGAGTGGTGATCAGAAACTCATTGGCATCAGTCAGAAGTCAAAACACTGAATTTTACAGCATGTGTCCACTGTAAAACATTTTAATGATTCCCATTGCAGCATCTGAGAATTAAACCCTAATCACATTCAGTTTCATTTTTGTTTTTAAAACATGAGATGATAGAGGTCCTGGGCCTGGACATGATCTAAAACAGACTCACAGAACATGTACCCAAACCCTGTGTGCATAAATCATTTTTCAGAAAAAAAGAAAACAGTCTCAGTTATTATTTATCAAGAGTTTCGTGATTAAAATCTCTGCTAATCTGCTTCATCAGGACTGTTTTTTTTTTTTTCCAACAATACTGGCATCATAAACAAGCATCCCCACAGCTATCTCCACAGTTTGTTTCAAATGTTGCTAAGCTCTGATTGGTGCATGCAAATATACAACATCACCTTTTCTCAACTGGGCTTGACCCGCTTTAAAGCATTGAGAGGAGCGACAGCAAACACACAAACACAGGTTGTGTGTGAAATGACTGATAACTGTTGTGTGGTATAAATTTTGTGTTCACGTAGAACCTTGCTGTTCATAGTAAGAAGCAGAGTGAGAAAATAAGTTTCCTTTAAATCTTTGTGTTTGCAGTATATTGATAATGCTCACGTGCTGATGACATTAATGACCATCAAGTTTGTCAGCCCATCAGACCACATGCCGATCCGATCACTGTGGTCTGAGTGATTGGATTGGCATGTGGTCTGATGGAATGAGGAGCTTGGAGCTGTGATCGGATCACCTGAGACGCATGTTACATGTAAAGGATAAATGTCAATCATTCATTCATTTGTTTTTCCAATATGGAAATCAATGTGGATGAATTCTCTTTCTGAGCAGTTTTACATATGTAACAAGTCTTTGATAGTAATATTAACACCATACAGAGTGTGTAGTTGAAAGGGTTTCAGAGGAATATATTCTCCATTCAACACCAGAGACTGATGATTGCAGTCTGTATAGCAGCCAAACACTCATTTAAGAAGAAAACATTTACTCATATATTTCAACTTCTCCTGTGAAACCACTCATCTATTCATCAGCTCTCTGATTAAAGACACTGATCTAAGAGCTGCAATTTACCGCTTTGTCAAAACATCTGTTCCAATCAATTATTTAATCCCATACACTGTATTTAGCATCTGATGTGATGTGTACGTTCCCCTTCCTCACTCACAGAGACTCAACAGCACATTGTGTCATTCCCCTCTCCCTCACTAAACCAATAGTATGGGAACGGAGGAGGAAGCACTGGGTAACTATAGAAACGCAGTGTAGTGAATCTCTGAGGCAGGCGGCACTTTCCTTCAGAGGCCTCGAGTTAACAGGATTAGAGGGCGTTCACAGATGAGACCCTAAAGAGCAGGCCCTCTTTGTGTCTCCTCTGCGCTCGCTCTCACTCCGATCTCCGCTGCCCTGACTCTGAGGGACAGAAAGATACTAGAATCACACACACACAAAAAAAACATTCATCAACATGCAGAAAAGGGGCAGAATGCATAGCTTTTCAAGACAGCTGAGGTCTCTATGACAAAGCTGCTTCTGTTACCGTACTCTACCATTCTGACAGGAGTTTGCTGGAGTGTTTAAATCTCTTTTTCCATGGCTGCAGATTTGCATACAGAGATGAACACACAACTTAAATTTTGGCTGGGACGAGACTCAATCCGATTGTCAGCAGTGCTTGCCAAACTGGGGGGACATTTATATTTGTTTTGCCTTGAATAATGTGAGAATTGCGCATTGCAGACAATAGCCAAGGATGATGATTGAGAAAGAAGAATGAATTCTTAGCTTAAACATTTGAGAGGATGTGAGACCCCCTGTTAAAACCATCTGCAACAAGAGTTCACCTCAGGGCATGCAAACTTAGCACCCACTGATAAAGAGACAAACAGTAACTCTGATGTTCGACCTGAGTCTGAACAATAGTCGAATCATCTTTGAGAAGAGGAGCAGGAGCATTTCTTTAAAGATATATTTCTATTTTGCAGACAATGTCATCCTGACATCCTCACAACCAACTAATAATAGCTAGTATATGGTGGGCTGTGGCTACCATAGCAACAGAGGCAAAAAAAAAAATGAGTGAGTGGAGGAGGATATCACAGCCGCACCCATCACTGGAGCAACCAACCAGACTGGAAAACCAGTACAGACAGGGTGGAGACACTGGGAGAACAGCTAGTGAATAATTAGTAGGAGTCAGCCAATGAGTTCACTTCATGCTGTGGGGAATTTTTATAGCAAACAGGAAAAAAAAGGCATCGTGTAAAAAGGCTGATCATTTATTTACTTAGGCATTAAAAAATATTCCTGCTTCTGCACATGAACACTACTCTGTATCTATATCTTTACAGTTTACCTGTCACTGCTGCATATTGTTTAGCCTGTGAAAACACACAGAAGGGCTAACTTTACAAAGTCTGAGAATTTTTTTAAAATTGTCTTTTAAACTGAAACTGATGTGCTAGCTCATCTCTCTGTACTTTAAGACTTCACTGACTGTCTGACTGTCTGTGGTTCTCAGCTCTGAGCCTGTTTGCTCCCTCTGCTGATGTTAATCTTAAAAAAGTCTAGTGTATAGTTTCGTTTCATTAAAAGACTCAGCTATTTCCTTATAGTGCATTTGTTTGGGACTGTTTTCAGCAAAGGATTAATCCACCTTCAGTGCTGTAAGGAATATTTCTGGCAGCAGGGACAGTGTGTGTGTGCGGGGCTGAGTTACAATAAAATAAAATGTGTGTGTTCATGTCAGCCAGTGCAACAGTGTGACTCACTCCGAGAACTTGCCACAGTTCTTCTATGGATTTAGTCTGTCTCAGGGTCTCTGTCTCTCCATGTGGTCCCAGACTGACTCCATGATACTGACATCAGGTCTCTGTGGGGGCCAGGCCATCTGTTGCAGGACTCCTGCTGTGTATGGGCTCCTTGTCCTGCTGCAGAGAGAATATGGGACTGTGTGATGTACAAGAATCCAAACATCTACAGTGCCTAAAACATTTCACAGTATATCAGGCTTATGATATATAAACAATACTTGTTAGTAGGACACATGGATTGTTGGTCTAGGTCTTGTGATTGTATCTGTTGAAAATAAGGAAAGTCTAGAATATCTCCAGACTTATTCTTTTTGATAGCTTTTGACATTTAGTAATAAAACATGCATCCCCAAAAGCTTTAGGGATTTCTTTTCATCACTGTTTGTTTGATGTTAGTCTTAGAGGCTGATGTGAATGAGTGTGAATACTCAATATGTAATGGTGAGTGTTTCCCATGTGTATTAGCCAGAACTGTTTAGTTTTCTTCTGGAACATCCTTGAAAAAAAAAAAAAAAAACCCAAAACATTGAAGTGTTCAGCAGTTATAGCGAGATACTCATCTCCTCTTGATATGCACCGCTGTTTGCTGTGTGATTAAATGAAAGTGTTTTCTTTTTTAAGCTCCATCTTGTGTAACACCCTGAAATCCAAATTTCCTGCTGCTAATAGAAATCCTATAATAATTTGCCTATAATAATTTCCCATAGTAATCACTTATCACCCTGTCAGTTTCATTTTAGATCTCATCTGCACACTGGAACAGGACTGGACCATGACTAAGTAATATGAACAACAGACATGATGTATAATGGTTATACAAATAGTAATTCTAGCCTATGATAGTTGCACTGGACTGTGGGCTGTCATGTTTGTTTGGACTTTTAGTTACAGTGTACTGTTCTCTGATGAGCTAAAACATTCTGATCACTCACAGATAGACTGAATAACCTTCATTATCTCGTTAAAGTGCCGCATGTCAAACTCTGGGATGTATTAGAAGGCGACTGAGCAGTCGGGTCTCGTAGTCTCTCTGTAAGATGTGGGCTGTAAGGGCAGCTGGAATGACCTGAGTGACTTTGACAAGGACCAGATAGTTATGGCTAGGCCGCTGAAGCTGGAGCATCTCTGAAACGACAGGGCTCGTGGGCTGCTCCCGACAGCAGTGCTGAGAACCAACCAAAAGTGGTCCTGAGGAGGAGAAACCACAAACTGACTATCGACAGGCTCTGTGGTGGCTCCCCCCTCGCAACTGGTTGTGGCATCAACCATATATTTGGCAGGAGCGGACATAATGTTTTGGCTCATCAGTGTATCTTACTGATTATTTAGCTCTACTCACTTGAATTATTTACAGTTCAGACGAGTTATGTGTTGAAATTGTGATTTGAGAAAACTGGGATCAGTAAAGGAGTCATACTGTTGTATCGTGGTACTTTACTCAGCCCTGTTGTTGATTATACTGTTAGTGGCACATTTTTGGAGCAACATGAGACACAACGTCAAAGAGGTCAGATTACCACTGAAGTGAACTATGCTGACAGAAATATTGCTGAATAATGCATTAAGTAGCTTCAAAAATTCCCTAAGATATTATTTTGAATTTGGAGGCTGTGGCACATCTGACAGCTCCAGATGTCTCAGTGAAAATACAAGAGTGTGGTGAAAACATGGCTTCTATATGGACTGACTGTATGACATGTAAAGTACATGCTGAGAATTGTTTTCAGTGCAAGCTACTCATCAGATCACATCAGCTGAGTGGATGAGAACATCAGTTTCACAAAGGAGGAGATGCATAACAACAAATCAGCATTCCTACACCACTTCTAGTCCAGGATTCAAAGTCTGCACCACCAGGCACCATCAGGCCAAATTACTGTGGAATCACACCAAACCTTTTGTTAGATTGTAGAATGTGTTTGATTACACTGCTGGCTGCTTGTTTATTCTCTGCACTTTATTAATAGCTGAATACGTGGTGTTATTATAAATAGCTACGGCTACACCTTCATGGTCTCATCTGAATATGAGGCGTCATGGAGCACTAATAAGTCCATTCATCTCCAGGAGGAAAGGAAAAGAGGGAGGAAGATGAACAGACAGGGGGGAGAATAGATGGGCAGAGAGGGGTGTGGAGGGAGAGCCAGGCACTTTGGGTGTGTGTGTGTGTGTGTGTGTGTATGTGTGTGTGTGTGTGTGTATACATGGTACAGAAACCTGACGGCTGAGCTCAAACGTCACATGAAGGCAGAGCCTCAGGACCTTTACCTCAGCTTTTCCACTCCATCTCTTCCCCTCCTCTCCATCTTGGTCCTCTCTAATGTAGCACACCCCCCACCCTCCTCCTCATCAGTCCCTCACCATGCTGCTACTCTACAACTGTTTGCTCTCTCTCCTAGAATCGATCTATCGCCGCGGGGCCAGAAGATGGAGGAAACTCTACCGAGTCAACGGACACCTCTTCCAGGCCAAGCGCTTTAACAGGGTGAGTGTCTTCAGATCTCACTAAAGACACACACTCCTCCTGACTGTGAGTGAGACAGTGAGTGAGTGAGAGTCATGTGCAGCAGATACAGAAGGGGTTTGTAGTTACCAGGAGCAGTTGATTTCTGCACTGTCGATGTGAGGGTTGTTTTTTCTGTAAGCTGACCTTAAACAACCTTTACAGCCATGTTCATCTCGTCCTTGCGCATCGGCGTTTGGAATGGATTTTAGCTTTGGCACACCAATGTGACGTCACCGTCTTTAATCCAGCCTGCAAAGCTCTGATTGACTTGTTTGGTTAAGCCATCAATAACAGTAGCGATAATAACACTAGACCTAACTCAGTCATTAAAAAGAAAAGCTGAGATATTAGCAACGATTCCAAGTGTGAAACCAGGCTTTATGTTGAAAGCAGCTGTGAAAACAAAATGAGGTTGGAGCGTGAAACTTACTTTGCTGAAGATCCACATATAGAACTTGCTTTTTCAGGCGTTTTCAGCAGCAGATGGTGTTTAACTAAACTTCCACTAATGAAGAGTGTGAGATGCAGATGGAAGATAATAGTAAGTGGACCTTTAGTTAGGGTTTTCAATCAGACATTTCTGCACCTGACAGTTTAATGTCCAGTTCCAGTGCTGCCTGTCTCTGGAGGCACCTTAACCATAACTTATTTTTTCCATTTGGGTTTTTCAGAATGGTCCAATATCAGTGTTCTTTCCTGTTGTTACTGTGGGGTTGGACGTGTGATTTTAGAAAATAAATCAACGTTTATTAGACTTTATAAGTACCTGTAGATGCCCTGTGGTTCATCAAGTCTCTCAGTTCTGTGTTGGAGCAACATCTGTCACAGGATTATTTCCAGTTCAGGAAACAGTCATTTACTATAATTTAATAAACCACTCATAACCAACCAGGTTTTCCAATTCCCACATTTGTGTGTGTGCTTCTAAATCTGTGCAGGAGTTTGAGTGTCTTTCTGTTTCTGTGAGGAGTAAACAGAACAGTCAGTCAGAAACAGACTGCAGTTAAATAATACATGACAGGTAATCAAGTCACCGCTCCAGCTAAGCTATCTGGAAACTGATGCATTATTCATGGTGTCCTAGTTATGGCTTGTTTAGCAGTTGTCTCATATCAGCTCTGAGCTCCATGCTACACACACACACACACACACACACACACACACACACACACACACACACACACACACACACACACACACACAGGGACCCGAATGCACTGAGCTTTCATCATTTCTCTGCCAACATGTTAAAGGCCTGCACCTGCTCACCCTGCTTGTCTGAAAAGGAGGACTTAAGCGTTTAAAGTGTTTTTCTTCCGTAATGAACAGTGGCTACTCTGAACAGCAGACAAAGAAAGACATTAATGCTATTTCAAACAGACCTTAAGTACCTAATGTGTTTCCTCTGAAGGGGAAGACAGAAGATCAGGTTGTCCTGCTGCTAGAACAAGGCTGAGTCTTAACCTTAGTGTTGTGCACTCTCCTTTTGTGAACCGCATTAGCTTCAGCCAGATGTTTTCATATTGTCATGTCATGTTTTTGTCCCCTTTTTTTTTTTTTTAACAGCCTGACATTTAAGAGGCAGATACACACAAGTCAAAATTCCTTTCCTGGCTGCAATCCTGTAGCTGCTCTGAGATCAAAGCTGCATTTTCTGAGACAGCTTCCTGATAAATAGCCAGACAAAGAAAACACACAGTACAGTTCAAGTCAGCATAAATGAATATGAGACGTGGCTGGAACGCCTCGAAGGAAAGGCAGCTTCATAGTCGTTGCGGGGGGGGGGGGGGGTCAGAGATTCAGTTGCTGTCGGCTTGCTTTAAAATCACCTCCCTCTGGAAGCTGTGTATCGCAGCGTTCAGTTCAGTTCAGTTCAAAACCTACACGTTCGTCCTGTCAGTGACACACTAAGATTGGAAGGACAGACAGCCAATGTAAGAAACAAGGGGGGAGTTTTAAAGAGGAATATAATGAGTTTCATCTTGTTACAGTTTTCCTGGTTAATAAAACAGCTCTTGGGATGAAGCATCTCCCATGGGTGCCATAGTCTTAATGTCTGGACCAGAAAGCAGATAAGCTCAGTACAGCAGCATGTTGCTGACTCAGCATTTACTCCTTGATGTGGTCATCATCTACTGATGCACTGTGGAGCCTGGCTTATTCAATACAGTCATATCGGTATTCAGTTGTGCATTAGTACTAACAGTAAAGCCAGTAGTCATAATGGCTGGGCTACAGAGAAATAGAATCCAGAGACACTCCTCATAATGGTTGGACTGCTGTTCTGTTCCTTCATGCAACTCCATCTTAACGGATCATCTTCCTCTCTGTCTCCTACACAGCACATATATATCTGTCTAATTTGCTTTAACTCAGTATTTCGGAGGAAATATAATTCCTGGGTGGATTTACTTTCTCCAGGATGTTTGATGTTCTACTGCACAGACACACACCCTCGCTTATTCACCACACCCTATTTGATAGACACTCAGTAGTCCATTTTGTAGTGCAGTGTAGTGAGATTTCAAGCACTTACTAATCATTATCACTTTGCATCTTGACTGACAGTCACATGAAAGTAATGTTTGCATCTGCTGTGATGCTTTGCAACTGTGAGATTGTTTGGAAAAAGCAAGTGTTATGTAATGTTGTGGACTGACACACCCAGACACTCAAATTAAAGAAAGAAAGAAAAGAAAAGAAAAGAAAAGAAAGATGTAAATAATAAATAAGTAAAAATACAGTGCACTGTGTAGTAAACAGAGACACAGTGAGGAGATGGAAGTGTATATGTGGGTGTACAGAGCACATGATTTTGACACGTAGACCGTGGATGGATGTTATATCCCACTTTTTGTTCAGTTCAGGCTGATAGAAACACTGGGTGGACGTTTGTTTAAATATTTCAGAAATCATCACAACTCATCCCTCTCATCAATGATGACTACTGATACACACTGGCAGTGCTGCTCAAAAACTATTCGACAGATTTTATTTATTGACAGATTATAGATTTTACTGACAGATATTCATGGTCCCCAGTGGATGAATCCAACGGACTTTGGTGATCCCCTGACTTTTGGTTGACATTTTTAGTTTTGAGTGACACATCTTGTCAACTGTTGGATAGATTTAAGACCCACCACCTCAGGTCAGAGTTCCAATTTGTCCAATGCTTTGGTTAATGACCAAATACCTAACTGAAGACAGTGAATATGGTAAACATTATACCTGCTAAACATCAACATGTTAACATGCTGGTGTTAGCAACACATGAGCTGTGCCTAAGTGCTGCCTCACAGAGCTGCCAGCTGTGGACTCTGGTTGAAGATTTAAAGTCTCGAGTAGGACGCAGTGGGTCTGAGTGTCAGAGACAGGGTGGGAAAGGCAGGAAGTAATTTGTTTTTCTTCATGACAATAAGAAATATAAGAATATAGAATAACATCTGCCTTTTCCTTAAAATATTAGTTCAGGCAGAATTATTGTCGATATTTTTTTTATTGATAAACTAATTATTAGATTTATAAAATAGTTGAGATTATTTCAGTCCACTGTAAAGTGAATGAAGGGACGAGGTTCAGAGCTGCCTTACATTTTTTCTTAACATAAATCCACAACTTAACAATCAGTGTTTGGTTTGTTAACCAGTTGGTTTTCAGACAGGGATTTTTCTGACTGTTGTTGCTATGCCAGCTCCTAAGATTCTGGTTGGTTCACTATGTTGTCCTCAGCATATAAATAAGCCGAGGAGAAGTAGGTCAGGTTTCTCCTCCCTGTCTGTCTCTCTCCTTCCTCCCAGTTTCTACATGTTTGTCTCCGTCTCTCTCCTCCCTCCTCTCTGTCCCGCTCCATCTCCCCCTTGACGCCGCCAGTGGAGAAAGCTGCTTTGTGGATCCCTCCCATTAGACATAATGGGGTCTCTTTAGCTCCTGTCTCCCACGTGATGAAGCAGAATTCAGTCGTCCCCACTGGCTGTTTGCCTCCACCAGCGCTCCATCAGGAAGATGATTGACACCAGCCTCTCACGGTACAAGACAGAAAATCGAAGTCGAGTCGCACTGGTTCACGGAGGCTGCTGAGAGCTGAGAGGGAATGACTTCATTTCCACCCCTGGACAGAGATGTGCCATCAGAATGAGAACTGAAGTGGATGGAGACAAATGTTAACCTCCAGTGATTCTCAGGACACTCCCATATTTATCTCTAAATGTTGTTTTCAGTCCCCTATGTTTTTCAGTCAGCAGAATATCACCTGGATCCAAATTAGGTTTAGAATAAAACAAATAACAAATGAACAAAGGAGCACTGTGCGTCCTTGGCCAAGGTGTCCTCTTGGTGCTTTCTAGTCCAGTCATTTTTGACGCCCTTGCCTTGACCTAGTCCTGCAATGATGTGGCTCAGTGGGGGAGAGAGAGTTGTTCCCCGTTTCTGTCAGTGTTAGACAGCAGCTTTTACTTTCCCATCCTCAGCAGGGGGTCACAGCAGGGAGTGTAAGCATTAAGCTTTACCCACATAAAGCTACTGCGGGGGTCGGCCATTAGGTTTGGCCAAAAGCTGCTTTTTTTCACTGAGGGGCCAGCACAGGTTTACATGTGCATGCTTTGGTGGCACAGGTCTGTATGTTCTGAATGTGAAAATTGTTATTATTTTAGCTACATTAGCAGTGTGGCACCAGAGACAGAAATGTTGGTTGGTCCAATCTGAAATATCTCAACAAGCACTGGATAGAATGAAGTGAAATTCTGGCTCGTGGCTCTATAGAAACTGCATTGGGTTATGCTGGTGATACATATGGCTGATACTTTGGGGATATTGTTGTTGAATCCTGTTATTCTTTGCTGCTGTAGTGACCTGATTTCACTGCACAGATTACTGCAGATGTCACTGGTCACTCTGCTCTGATGAGATTTCTTTGTCACAGATGAATCAGACAGCGCGTCATTTCTCAGCATATTATCCCAGTCACTTTCCAGGCACTCATATAATGTGTAATGCTTTGTGCTGGGCTGAAGGGAGGACTGTCAATCGATAAAAGCCTCTCTCATCTTCTCGCACCTTTATTCCCAAGCTGCAGGCGGCTGCAGGACTCTGGACCACCTCATCTGTGCTGGTTTCAGTGACAGTGTTATCTTATGCCTGCTAACTGTGGCAGTTTGTTATGTCTTTAAAATATGGTGAGGTATTTTCCATCTGACAGGCTGAAATACCGCTGCATTACATGTCATGTAGAATATTCTTTATAATTGTATGAATATGTAATAAATCCTGGAGTTAGTGAAATCCCAGAGTGGAGCAGACTCTGGAATTCTGGGATTACATTTCCGTCTCTTACAGCAGTGAGCAGTTGGAAGATGTCCAGCTAGGTCAAGGACGTCACTTACAGACTCAGCTGATGCAAGGCCAGCCAGAGCATCAAGCTAATGTCCCTCCACTGTGCGTGGGTCTGACAGGGTTGAATGTTTTCTTGTGGCTTTAGATAATTCCTGGGAATATTTACTTCCCTTTAAGTGAAGTCCAAACATTCATTGTACTACTTCTTCAGATAAATTCCTGATGCCATTAAGTCATCATTTTTTGAGTGTTGATCTGAGGTAAAAACTACATGTATTACATGGAAAGAGGAAGTGTCTCATGCAGCTGTTAAATGTATTAAGTCAGATCTTTGGCAGATGATCAGATTATTTTGCTGAATTACAGTGTTTGTAAGCTGGAGGTAACAATGGTGTTGAACTGTCGTCTGCTGAGTGAAATGCTGCCGACCTACCAGTCACTCAGAACCCCTGGTGCTTTCCTCCATGGGAATCACTGTTGCAACAAAGGCTAGAAAACAATGTTTGTGTTTGTGATTTAGTAAACATGGTAAACATTATACAGCTAAATATCACCGTCAGCTTTATCATAGCAAGCATGTTAGCATGTAGCTCAAAGCAGCACTTTGCTAAGTTCAGCTCAGTAGAGCTGTTAGCATGGCTGTAGACTTACGGTTTAAAGGCCTCTGCTGTGGCTGTCGATCTCTGATAGTCTTCAAAAGAGAAACTTAAAGATCTCAGTCTGACTTTATCCAGTTGTTCACTCACTGTATCATTACGTCTCCTTACAGTCTGTAACCTGACACTGGGCTAAGGCAGTGTTGGACTGGATATCTTCTAAGCTAAGGAATAAAAGGCATAACTAATGGCACTCTGTGGTGTTTTCAAGCCCGTCCAAAGCCTGACGCAGTGATGGGCGTCCTCTACACTTCTTTTTACCTTTTTACACCACTGATTGTTTTCAGGTTGTGTGTGTGTGTGTGTGGTGTGGGGGACAGGGAACGAAGCAAAAGTGTGTGATTAATTTCTAAATGTACGCCTTAACCTCTGCGTAGACTTAGATTAGAAAGACGGAGGGAAGACTTTGAAGTCTCACTAAAGCATTTCCATGGCAACAGAGCACTGACTGGGACTCTTTGTTCTTTCCACTGTCAGCATATACACCCTGTGAATGAATGTTGTCGATACACCAAAGTACACGCACCGCATCTTAAGTGTTCAGTCTCCAGCGAAACATTTCAGTGACAGATTTACTGATGTCCGGGGGACGCTAAGCTGCAGACGAAACATCCTTTGGTTCTAATATAGCCATGAAAGAGACGAGCTAAAATAACCACAGAGAAAGAACCAGTCAAAGAACAAACTCTCTGGAGACCATCTTATGTAACAGAGAGCGAACTTCAATAGGGTCTGGGCTCTACAAAAGAAGTGTGGTCTATGTTAAGTTTTGTTTTATTTTACAATATATATATTACTGATTGGATTTTTTTACTGCACTCACTGTCACTTTAAATCAGTTTAAGTCTCTCTGTGTGTTTGCTGGGTGTTAAACCCACCACTCCCTGTCGTACATGTTTTATAAATACGTGTTTGTATTTGTTGCATTTCTGTATTTGTAGTGTGATTCCCCTAATGTTTGTGCTTTCACTCTTGTATACATTTTTGTTGTGCTTTTGCATTTGTACTGCATTTCCCTTCATCTTCCTGTCTTGTATGTGCATTGTCCTCTGTGGCCACCATATAAAACAGAGTTTAGCTGGTAGAATTTGAATGAATAATTCAAATAACTGCTAAGACAGTGCACCAGGTCAGCTCAACATGCACAAATCTAAAATGTGTCTACGGACAAGCCTGCTGTTCAACATAGAGTGAAAATGAAGTCTCCAGTGAGAAACGACGAATGCATTTTTTTATTTGGGTTTAAGTGGAGCAGTTATTTCAAAGAAATTCTCACAATTAACAGCTCAGCACATCTTACTGAGCAAACCAGAATAAGAGTCTCCTTTGTAATTAGCTCCAGGTTACATATTCATTTTTTTGTATCTTTTACTGTCAAGAAATCATTAGGAAGTGATACATTAAATAAAGAATTTCCAATAATTTTTGGCCTTTTGTCAACTGCTGGAAGTCTGCGTACTACTAATCTGTGTCATGTAAAGTGTAGTGGGATATTTTTGTGTATTACTAAAGGACACATGTATTTATTGATGTGTTCATTTAGGCTTTGCAGACACTGTTTATACAAAATATAAAATGAAAGAAACATTGCGATGAACATAAAGTAAACACATATCAAATATGTGCCAGGTGGACTGAGTATTATGTGAAAAATGTCAATCACCTGTATGCCAGTGTACCTATACAAAAACAATACTTTTTGATAACTGAAATGGAAATCCATTCTTTTTGTGTGAGTCCTCTGCTGTGACAGACAGGCTTCAGTCAAATGACAGAGGACACCGTGTTTCTGAAGTCGTCCCGAAAGTGGACAAATGAATGCTAATATTGTTCTGTCTCTGCTGGATGTGTGAACAGACACTGGTTTGCTATCATATTCACCATATCAACTTTATGAGACAGTGAACAGAGGAGGGCAGGACAAGCTGTCTCTACACGTGGATCCAAAAAGATGTGAAATAAATCTGACGTATGATCTCATCTGACACTGTCGCTGTGCATCCATCACACACTGCTATTGTATATTTGTCAGTGCTCCCCGTTAATTAATCCTTGATGACAAATGAACAGTGATTGGATCAGTCAGTGTGTTAGTTAAAGACTAACCTGTCACTGTGTGTGTCCTGTCTCGTCTTTGTCTTGCAGAAAGCCTACTGTGGCCACTGTAGTGAAAGGATATGGGGGCTGGGCAGGCAGGGCTACAAGTGTATCAACTGCAAACTGCTGGTCCATAAGCGCTGTCACAGACTCATCCCTCAGACCTGCCAAAGGCTTATGGTGAGTATTTCATCATGTCCCGAGCAGCAGGGAGCACAGTGCCAGCCTGTCATGTCCAACACCAGCACGGTCTCTCAGCATTCTGGGAAACTCTGAAGACAAGCTTATATGTTGTCGACATGAATGATGAAGATTTCATTTCCTCGGTGGGACACGTCAGATAAAAGCATCATTTTTAAAGCATAATTCCACTTTATTACAGGTTATTTTAATTACTATTAGTTATTATAACATTGCACTCGCTTGAGAAATCAGTGAGACCTGAGAACACGACAACATTGTAATCTGACTGGGCCAAGAAACACAAGCAGCCAGACCATGAGACAAGCACAGAGACAAACACCTGAACTGTTGCTAATAAGGGTCCACAACACTGAGGATATTCATCAGACTCCACACACAGCTTCCTCTGGGGACACTGAAGGTTTTATACAACCCTGCACATATGCAGTAGTACTCCCCAGCACCTGGAAACACAATATGATGTTTAAAATGGGTGGAATTCCCCTTTAAGGTGTATTTAACCGTTACATTCCCCATGCTCCTAGCAGAAGACATTTGTAGTAATGAATATGTAAGAAATGTTGTATAGTTGTGTCCCTGAGCAAGTGCTGTAGTAGCACAGACACGTTCATGAAAAATCAAAGAGATCAGTGTGTTCAAGCACAACTCTGAAAAGCTGCTTTGAACATTTCCTGTTTGTCACTGTGGACTGTTTGTCTGCAGCTCGTCCTCCTGTCCTTTCCTCCCATTCTATTGAAATGAGACAGTAAGTTTATTGACAGCAAGTCAGTGTGCTCCATGTAATCAATCCATTTGACCACAAAGCAAACGTCTGACAAAACACAAACATCCAAAATTCAGACCTGACTGGAAAATCAATGTAGTCAATACAGTACTTGGTCTGGTGCTGGGCTCTGTCCCCTGTCTTCAGGGGGAATTCTCCCTCTTGATCACAGCTTCAGCTCAGTGTCTTCAGTGCCAGATAAGTGAGGTTGCGGCTTGATAAGATGAAGTGATTCAGTTCCTTTTGTAGTGAAACCCTGACATTGTCATTAGAGCTTCACAGCAGCAACGTTTCTGTACGTTAGCTGACAGCATCGTCTTTGCAAAACATGATTCATCATAAACTCTTCCAGGAGTGGAAAACCACGAGCGGATATTTCAACGGATACTTGGGGGAACGTGTTGGGGGATATTTAGATGGATTTTTTAACTTCTTTGTTCAGGATCCAGTCATGCCATCACAGGAGCCCCCTTCAGATGCTAAGAGTGAAGAGGTGGACCTTCCACCAGATGACACGGAGGACACAGATGGGAGTAAGACACTGAAACCTTTTTCTTCTCTTTTTAACCAGGGAATGTAGTGTATTAGTTGTGTTGTTGTAACAGATATATAACGCACAGTCAATAATTGCTTCACATCTTCAGACTGCGTACTTTGTGTGTACCTGTAGGATTAAAAACAGGAGCCCTCCCAAAAGTGAGATGGCTCATCTAAAGGGCTCATCCTTTAATTTGGAAATAAATACACCAGTGGGGGGAGATCTGAGCTGAGTCACTCCCATCCAACATCAGAATATTTTTATTGAGAACTTGTAACTTTGCCCAGTATAAACATAACTATACATGTTGACACAGCCGTAGTAACCTCTATGGCTGTGTCCCAGATCTACACTACAGGTTCATTCTCAGCAGGTTTTGTGTATGTAGTGTGCTCACCCTGGACAAATGACATTCAAACCCAAAAATGCTTGATTTCTGAGCATGCTCTTGATGCTTTTCTCCCACAATGCAATGTACAATGGACAGAGCTGGAAAAAATTAAAACTAAAAATCTAATACAGATTTAAAAAAAAAAAAAAACTCTAAAAATCAGTGGCATTTGAAAGTTGCAGTTTGACTGATTGCCATCAAGTATTTCCTGTTCCTGCAGGTACAGTTTACTTTATGATAGTATGTAGTACACACTGTGTGCAGTTAGTATGTTGTTGTCTTGCTGAGTTTAGTTTCTGCTGGTAACCTTGACATCCTGATACTCTGCCCCCACTTTTTCTTCTTTTTTCTCATTTGGTGCTGCTGGTCAGCAGGTGGCACCGACTGTCACCATGAAAAACATGGCTCTTAGTTCACAGTTGGCCTGTGGGTAGACTCTCTGACTTTTTAGGATTCACATAAGTCAGTCTTTATTTTGTTAACGTGTCTAAATTGCATGAGACTAATCTAAGAGCAAACTGATGACTGGTCTAACACTACAGACTTGTCTGAAATCTCATTGTTAAACCCACCCGTGACTTGGTGGTCAGTTATATTAGTTTCTACAATCAGCTCATCACATTGAAGACACTTTGTACTTAACATCACATGAGCAGGACAGGATATACACAAGTCCATGGCTGCCAGAGTGGACTCAGAGAGCCGTCAGGGACTGTTGATGTAATTCCTGGAGTCCCCAGATAAATAAATAATAGAACGGCTGCTTTGTTCAGAGGATTCACTTTAGACCCTGGTCGCGTAACCTTCACACTGAACATTCACTATCTTCACTTACGTAACTCTACTGTTATCTAACCACATTACTGCTCTCTGATGGGATCCCATAGAGCAGAGTCTTAAATCCTATTATAAGGAGACTGTGGACTGATGTGGTGGACTGTTTGGGGGTCCCTGATATGAGATGCTCTGGGACCCCCTGTGGATTGACCTAATTTGGGATTTCCTGTGGAAATGGCTCCTTTATTCTGTGTACTCTACCTCCCTCTGCTGGCCAGAAAAAGAACAAACTGTTAAATGGTTAAGCGCAGGTTGAATTCTGTTATATTATTGTAACTGTCTCCAAATGGTCATAGTTCACTGACTCTGTCTGTTTTTTTTGTTTGTTTTGTTTAACAGTACCTTTTTTACCGCACAACTGTACGGTGGATAAAACAGAAGATGCAGATACAGAGGTGAGGAGAGCTTTGAATCACTACAGAATTTACTGTCAGTCATTTAATAGATGATAATCTGAAGTTGAAAGTAAAGTAGAGTTAAAACAGTCTTTCTTTTGAATATAATACACACAACGTGTTTGGGGAAAAAGCCATGATTATTTTTTTATTTAAAATCATTTGGAAAGCATTTTCACTTGATCATTCTTCGACCTAAAACATTCAAACTAAAAACTCTTAACGATATTTGTTTATTTTGACTGTATCAATACACTCCTCTACCCCCTCCAGGACATCAAAGCAGTAGTGGATGGCATTGATGGCATTAAGCTGTCCCAGGGCCTGGCTCTCGGGCTGAGTGACTTCGAATTGATCCGTGTGATCGGGCGCGGAAGCTACGCCAAGGTCCTGCTGGTTCGGCTAAAGAAGAACGAACAGGTGTACGCCATGAAGGTGGTGAAGAAGGAGCTGGTCCATGATGATGAGGTGAGACGCTAAGTACATGTGGGATGTGAGACAGGGTTAGCTGAGTCAGAATGATGGACAGACCAGGTCAGCTCCAGAGTGTGATCATGAACACACTTGTTACTATACCAAAGCACAGTGCAGATAACTGTGTAAACATTAATTAGCATCCACATTAACCATCTCTGCTGCTGTGTCAGAGAGCCATCTGCAAAGATGGCTTCATCTCTTTCAATTAAATGAGAAGAACAAGGTCTCCTGACGGCCAGCCTTCATTGGATATGAATAGAGAATATAAACTCATAATACAAGGCGTCGCTGTGTGAGGGATCATGACTCATCTACAGTCTGTGAGCGCTGATGGTGGTGATGAAGGAATGTGACCTTTGCACAGCTGCCTAACAACCTCCTGACATCTAATATTAAAAGATCATTCAGGTTTATTATCACCTGGGTCTTATTCTTCTAAAGAAGTTTAGCTAACCCGACGGGGGGGGGGGGGGGGGCAGTGTGTGACCTTCCTGTGTCTTTCCCCATCGATTTTGCCACACCCCAAGATAAACTGATTGGTACGGTGTGATTATTACTGGTGGGAACGGTGGTGAAATCAGAACCATCCTTTAACATGTGCGTTAAAGTAGAAACCTGTGTTCAGCTCTGTAAAATGAATCTTAAACACAAAGGTGATCTTGGCATCATGGGTCTGTGTGTCCAGAAATGGATTTTTTTCAGCAACAGCACAGACTTTGAAAAGTGCTGTGTTTGTCTCCAGCTGTGTCCAGCTGTGCACATCTAAAGCAAACTGTCTGTGTAACACAAGGCGCTTCTACCTCTGGATGGCCTGGAGATAGACTGGGGACAAGGTGACATTACTGACTGAGCCATTCATGTGGATAAATCGCACCAACGCACACTGGTAGCAAATATATCACACAATACCTATTGATTTCTGTGTAAACTCACATGTAGGTAATGTCAGGATATACCACTGTCCCATTTCCCAGCTTCCGTACCTCGACTATATGTCTGTGTGCCGCCTCTGGTGTGTGCCACCAAAATCAAACGACGTGATGCTGTGAGACCAGCCAGTGTGTGTGCCAGTGTGTGCTGCACTGTGAGGTGGAGCTCATGGAAGACACAGAAGGTGATGGTACGTCAGGCTTCTGTACTGGGCCAGGATAGATGGAGGGGAAATCAGCAGGTCAGGTGTGTTTCATGGCTGAGGAGATGAATTTTAAATACTTTTTAAATTAAGCTTTCCGTACATGTTCTTAGACTGAGAGGGCTGCTGGCTTTGGATTAGACCGTCTATTTAATTGCTCTGACCTTGCATTCCAAGTGTGAAGCAGTGCCTGATTAGTTGGCCAGAATGAAAAAGCAGCAGGACTCTGGGTCCCGGGGGCAGGGATTGAGAACTGCTGGACCCTGTAACAGGTCTAAGAGCAGTGATCAGTGGGGTAAGGAGGGATGGAAGTATAATGTGAAGGATAAAAGCTGGAGAGGGAGGGTGGAAATAGAACAGTGAAAGATGTACGGGGAGATGGAGAAGCAGGAACGAGTAAAAGACAGTGAAAAAGACTGGGAAAAGAAGAAATGAGGAAAAAAGGAATGGGACGGGTTGGCCGGTGGGGGGGGCGGAGAGGGGGTGGAGATGACACAAACGAGGCAGATAGCTCACGAATTGAAAAAAAAAAGGCTTAGGAGGAAGCTGGAATAAGTGAGTGGGTGACTCACAGGAGATGATAAAATCCGTGTATAACATCTTTTTTTTTTGGTCGATGAATCTCCGGCTGAACATGACGTGAAATTCATTTCAGAAAGGAAGAGTCTGCATAATGCTCTTAAAGCTGGAAATATCCAGACATGCATCATCCTCATTTATTATTTATTATTAACGTGAATGTAACTGGCAGAGCGCAGTGTTTCCTTATTTCCATGGGCTGAGAAACATTTTATTCACAAGTGTTACAACACTTCCATGTTTAGTGTCTTGAAAGGTTGGTTCACCCACAGTGCAGTGACATGTCTTCACATACCTCCAGTGATATCCAGCCATGCAGATCATTTTGGTTTGCCCATGAAACCTGTTAACTGTTAGAGTTACCTGCTCATGATGTTATTGTTTGATCTTTTTAATGTAATCTCAGAGACGCCTCTGAGGAAGTGTACTTATTTGCTTTCTTTCCTTAATCCTTTTAGTTAGACTTTCCTCAGGCTCACTGAGTGCTGGATCCTCAGTGGTCACACCAGACTATCCCAGACCGCACTGCAGTTCAAGTTATTTCATTTTGTAAGGACACTTCGGGAATGATTTCAAATCCTGTTTTATTGTTGGACATTGAAGGAGACCAACTGTAAAAAAAAAAAAAATCACTGGTATGTGTGATGTATTGTATCCAATCTGTTGTGGAACATACAATCTTTACAAAAGGATCTGAAGGCCACTGCACCTCTGCCCAGCAGTGGAGTCGTTATGCCACTAGATGGCGATATTGCCCAACATATAACTCCTGTGGGCTCATGTGAACAGGAAAGATCACTGTCCACAGCAACTGCATCATCCAGCATCTGCTCAGCTAATTCAGGACAACATAGATCATGTCACAGGCTTCACGCCTCCTCTTGCCTCATCATGCTTATAATCTTTGTTTTCTTTTTACACACATAAACACTTCATACTTTAATCCAGTGTTTAAAACCCACATTTTTCTGTGACAGCTGAAAAAATTGATTCCACAACAGTGACGCAGTTTTGCCCTAGTAAAAAAAAGATTTGAGGAAATCGTGACGTTCTACCGATGTTTTGTTTGAACATCCTGTTTTCATTTATTCATGCCTACATTCGTGTACATTAATTTAATAATTCATCTTTGCAGTAGTCTAACGCCGTACATCAAAGGAAGCTTGCGGAGCTTTCTACTGACAGACTCCAAACTGCTGAAGTGACCAGTAGGGGATGTGTTGTGATGGCATATTCTGCATGATTACAAATTCCTCAAGTAATAATGAGTTGACCAGAAGGAATCTGGTATCGCGTACACAATGTGAGACCTCTATTGTGGTGTTATAAATTAAGCATATGGTGTTGGAGCACAGCATGAGGGAGCTCGAAATTTAGACACGCTCTGTTGTAGCTCACATAAAACATTAACTATCATGAACTTAATGACACTTTAAATCAGCGTGAAACATCCTCGCCTCAGGCCAGTCTCTGACAGCTCTCTATAACTGAAGTATGAGTAATTAAAACCACAGATGACTGATAATGAGAAAACACTCTGGCTATTCCACAGAACTGATTTGTGAACAAAGATACTATAGCTTGTGCAATGTTCTGTTTTATGTGTTACTCTTATCTTGTCTCTGTATTTTATGACTTTTATGGTGAAGCATTATGTGGCGTCTGATTTAGAAAGCAGATATAGGACTAAACTTCATTGTACTTAAATGTTAATGTAGCAGAAATAATAATAATCCAACAATATAATATATAATATAGTTATAGTTACTATATTACAACAGTTTGCGGGATTTGTATTTGTAATTGTGTGGTTCTATTTGTTTAAAGCCATCTCCACAGCACAGCTGAGGTTCATCTAATGTTTTCTATCAGCTCCAGTACTCAGGTGTTACCACTGTGTCTTTTGATAGCCTCTCTGATTAAAAAAAGATCAGGTAGCTAATCTATCTGACTGTCCCAGTGTATGTGTCCAGACATTTAGTTGCTTTAATAAATGTAGACTTGAACAAATGTGGATTTGACTTTCGGGGACATGTGTTTCTACGTTCCACACTGTGAACACACAGGATTTTAAAAAAAAAAAAAAAACACAGCTCTGTCTGGGTGTCAGTTTCTAAAGGTTATGTTGAGTCTTTATTCGTGTCAGTGACTAACTGGTGGATGGTTTTCAAGACAGGCTTAGTGTCCATGCTGCCCAGTGATAGTTTGGCACACCATCCAATGTCCACCCACGGAAATGGGACAGTCCAAGGAACAAAACAGTGTGAGGATAATCCTGAGTGAGAGGTGGATTATCCTCACCACGTTCTTTATCTGTGGTGTGGTCTGTCTCTATCTGTCTGAGGAGGTCTATTGATCAGACAGATTGATTGTTAATACATTATCTTTCCTTCATGCCATCTCTGTCTCCGTCTGTCTCCCCCTCATCTCTCCAGGATATTGACTGGGTGCAGACAGAGAAGCATGTGTTTGAGCAGGCGTCCACCAATCCATTCTTAGTAGGCCTCCACTCCTGTTTCCAGACAGAAAGTCGGTAAGAGCATGATGAGGCTGACACTTAGTGAGAGCTCTCACTGTATTCAGAGCTAGTACTTCCCAGCTCACAGCATCTGACAGTAATCAGATTCATATTTCAGTCAGTAATATGAAATATTACTTTCTGATGATGGTCTGCTCTTCATTATTGGAAAAGGTTGGTGTATTTTTTTTTTTTTATAATTTTACTATCATCAGCAAATCCCATGGAAATGAATTCCTCCTGTTGAGTATTGTCTTTGTAGCAAAGGCCTGACATCCTGTGCCTTTATGCCATGGAACTGCATTGTAGTACAAAACAGAAGAAAATATAGAACACGTGCTTTTACATGTGCACTGTTGTAGTTCCCTGTGTCCAAATACAAAAAAGATCCATAGATATAAGATATTACAAAAACTGAGACTGACAACAGCCTGTTAAAAAGTGCATTTTGACATAATTATGCTATGAATGGATTATATTAATATGCTTCAAGATCATAGGTTGACTTGAATAATTTTCCTGATCTTTCCCTTTTTTTATTTCTTATACTTATCATGGATCGTTTTGATCTCCTCATAGCTTTCTGCATTGATTTACCCTGCATGAAAAAGCGCAGGTGTTTTCAGTCTGATGTCGTTCTAAGTTATTAAACACTTGACTTGGAAGTATGCAGAGCTTTCCATTCTCTGAATCAAACAAAAGGTATGTGTCCCCCTGAATGCAACAGTTCAGTGTCACTGGAGCTCGGTGGCTCAGGGGCACACGCTACATCAGGCCACAAAGACAGCACATGTTTGTAGGAATATTCATTGTTGGTTTTGATCTGTTTAATAGATTTTTGGAGGGAGGAAAAAAAAAAACTTAAACAACACCAGATTTAATTCCCTCCTGCACTGATTCTGTCGCATTCAGTAGGGACTTATGAGTCAAGACATTTCTGCTTGATAGAATCGTATTTAAAGAAACAGAATATGTCTTCTCAAGGAACAGATTCATTTAAATCCGAGAGGCATTAGCAGACAGAAGTCATCTTCTGTTTTCTATCTGATATACTTATGGCATTTCATATAGACTTATTTTTATCTGCAGGACATTTTATGTATCTGTATTTTTCACATTTTTTTTAAAAAGCACTCTAGTCTCAACGCTTTCCCATCATGCTCTGGTTTCCAGGTTATTTCTGGTGATCGAATACGTGAACGGCGGTGACTTGATGTTCCATATGCAACGGCAAAGGAAGCTTCCAGAAGAACATGCAAGGTAAACATCCAGATGTTAGAAAATGTGTTTACATCCGTGATTTAAAAAAATCCCAGTTCAGAATATTAAGCATCTATATTTAGATTCAGAAGATAAACTGTGTTCCTTTCACATGGAAATGAAACTTTTGTCAGGATTTTAAACATATAAGAAGTGAAGTGGATGACCAGCATGACCAGAGCTGCACAGGAAACACATCTATGCTCTTTGAGCTAACAGATTGAACTTCCTCCAGATGGGTTCACTTGTGTTTCACATGATGGTGTTATGTGAAGGACAGAGTGTGTGCGCTGTAGTTGTTGTCTTTCATTTAGAACAAAAACCCTCCGTTCTTTGTGGCGTTGGACAGCTTCAGCGTATTAGGTATTCACCTTCCCCGCTCTCTGTCTAAACTGTTTGTCAGCAGCGTGCTCCCTCTACATACTCCTCACAAACATATGCTGTAATGGGAAGCTTTAGCAGCTCCTCGTGGATGTGCTAATGTTGCCAAAACCCAACTTAACACTTTTTTTTTCCCCCCACCTCTGAGAAATATAATGAGCACCCATAATTCATAGTGCCTGTCTGCTTGCAGGGCACTTCAACTGCGGCTCTGATAAATGCTGGATCAAAGGCTGGGTAATTTAGAGAGGCACTGTTGGGCCCCAATCGGCCTCTGCAATCTGTATTCTGGAGACAGTGGCTGTACATATGCAAAGCAGCATGTTAATCACTCATAATGATTGTACATATTCATGAGCAGTGCTCTTAGAGAGAGCCCTGCTGCATTCCCCCGTGCAGTGGGGGAGGCGGGCCGGTGGGCGACGGATGGTGCTGCCGATAGGACGCAGCTTCTATCAGTCCGATGCCAGCAACGGAACAACGGCGTACAATGAGGGCTGTCGCAGTGAGAGCGTGGGGGAGCGATGTGGGATTTGTGATTTCTCTGTCAAACATCGCTCCACGACAGTCTTTCCCTCCGTGTTATTTCAGTGGTGGATTTACAGCAGGCAAGCAGGCAGATAGAGAGACAGAGAGAGGCTCATCAGCGTTAATGAAGGCTTATCTCCTAGAGACAGAATACACACTACCTACACATGGAGAGGAAACATGCTACTGACTCACCAAAGATGCACTCCAAGAACATCGAATCACTGTGGAAGCAATAACGTGTAAAGAGTAATGTTCACTTTAAATATGTTCACCACGATCACGATAATCAACATAAATCTACTGATGAAACTTATTGATCAGTTAGAAGTAAACAAATGAGCTGGATCTGTATTATATATTTTTACATTTCTGTAATTTTGTTTGATGACTTCAAAGCAAATTCAGGGTCCAAGCACAGTGACTGTGAACTTAACATTTTCCAAAAACAAAAACACACAAACATCCATTCAGCCACGGGCCTCTGTTAGAGATGCAGTGCTCATAAGATGTTTGTCACCTGGAGCAACGCAAGACAGTGTGAAGCCGTCTTCTGCTTTATTACAACCATCGCAATACTAATGGAAAACAGAGAATTGAAAACAGCAGTATTAAGTTATGGATTGCAGTTGAATCACTGATATCTCTCTGGATTCATTAATGACCCTTGTGAGTATGATGTTATTCATTTTACTGTTACATTATAATATTGTGCTTTGACTGAAATGTAACAAATATACATCATTAGGTCTAATCTGCTTAAAACAGTGACGCAGGTGAACACCGGGGAGACTAACGCAGCATGTACATCTACTAAAGGCTGTAGAATTTGATAGATATTCTACATGTTTCCTTGTGTACAGGTGGGAGCCGTTGGCCTGGTGGTGGCACTAGAGGACAGGTTAGACACGTCATTCTCTGCATGTCTCTCTGCTTCTCCACAGATTCTATGCTGCTGAAATCTGTATCGCTCTGAACTTCCTGCATGAAAAGGGCATCATCTATCGCGATCTGAAGCTGGACAACGTTCTCTTGGACCACGAGGGACACATCAAGCTCACAGACTACGGCATGTGCAAGGTAAGAGATGGATTGATTTTTCCTGCAGACTGTGTGGACGAGTTATCAATAATACAGTAGATCAGTATTGACTGGAAGTACTAACAGGGCCTCTGTTTTTTTTTTTTTTCTTTCCCTTGTTTATGTTCTTGCACTTATCATATCTTCAACACTCCTCTTTCTCTGCAACCACCCTTCTCTCCTTTGCACTTCTTTCCCCTATTTGTTCTTTGACTTCTTTTTGTTCTACCCAGGAGGGGATCAGACCAGGTGACACCACCAGTACTTTCTGCGGGACACCCAACTACATTGCACCTGAGATCCTCAGAGGAGAGGACTACGGTGAGTACAATGGGTCGGCAAGATCTCCAACAGTCGCCAAACTGTCCTCGGTTTGTGATTTATTCTGATATGATGGGAGAAATTTGGAAAGCAGTGCTGACAAATGTCTTTTCATACCGCCCGTATATCTGAATGTGTGATCTTGTTGCGCTCTCTCAGGCTTCAGTGTGGACTGGTGGGCTCTGGGCGTGCTCATGTTTGAGATGATGGCTGGGAGGTCTCCATTTGACATCATCACAGACAATCCTGACATGAACACAGAGGAGTACCTCTTTCAAGGTGAGACAGAGGAATTTAGCTTTACACAGAGTTTATACCTGTAAGCTGCACACTGAAGGAGGGCTTTGAACTGGGGCTGAGGGGAATGGCCTTAATGTTGCGTATTTTTTGATTGTTTCATCCAAAGGTGACATGAATGTCTACCAGATTTCATGGTAACACATCCAGTAGTAGTGGAGACTCTTTACTCTTAACTAACAAAACATTAACCTGCTGGTGGCGCTAGAGGACCACGAGTCATTAGAATGAAGCCAGTATTTGTAGAGATATTTCACTTGGACTGACCAGCTGAATGACATTACTGTTCCCCCGGCCAAACCACCCGTGTGTCTAAAAACAGCAGATATATTTCCTGAATTAGACATAAGAACGGAGAAGAAACCAAGAAAGTTTGTAACTAAATAAAGGAAATTGTGACTTTAAAAAGTGTTTTGTATTTCTATTTAAACATTTAAACCTGATAACACAGGTCTCTGTCTTCCATCGGTCAAACAGCAAAGTAACTGTTAGAGTTACAATATATAAGAAATATCACCCAAAACATAC
Organism: Toxotes jaculatrix; assembly: GCF_017976425.1. Taxonomy (NCBI): domain Eukaryota; kingdom Metazoa; phylum Chordata; class Actinopteri; family Toxotidae; genus Toxotes; species Toxotes jaculatrix. The sequence goes on along the minus strand of NC_054395.1, from coordinate 5,166,943 downwards.
TGTTTTATGAGCATGTTTCCTGTTGCTGGAACATCGTTTCATATTATAATTTTAATAGTATGAGGAGATGGATGTAGACGTCTAAAGACCAGTGGTTACTGGTACTTGGAAAGACTCACATAGTAAAATGAGCTGCAGGAAAATGACCACAGTCTGCTCTGATGCTTACATGTGTCTGGACTAATGCTTACATTTGAGTTTTATGTTAACTGATATCACTGTCACCCTCTGGAGCCAGAGAGTGACAGTTTTACTGTATGTTTTAACGTCTTCTTAATGCAAAGATAATACATTTGTCCAGTGAGGTTTGGGGGGGGTGTTGGTTATGGGTGGGAAGGTTTCCACAGACCACACTGGCGACAGTTTTCACAGGGGCTGTTTCTTCAGTAGACAGTAAACTGTCAGTCTTCTCTTCTGTGAAGAGAAGCAGCAGTTTTATCATATTCACTCCTTTCGTTTGAGGAAGGAGGCAGCTACACAAGTTTACTTCATTCTGGAGCATGCTGTACTTCTCCAGGCTGGACTCAAGCAAGACTCTGTGACCTACAGTTACCCATAACACCCTTCCCCGTGTAATCCCGCAGAGAGATTTACCTGTAGCTCTGGAAAACCATAATTTCAGCCTTACATGCAGACAGAGAAAAATGTTTCATCATTAGTTTGTTGCTTTACAGTGGACTGGCAGGTATTGCCCTCTGTGGTAAACCTTAAACCTATGAGTACTTGAGCTCAGCCCAGTAAGGAGGTGCTCATCAGTAAAATTGCTGTGCAAACCTAAACAACATAAATGAGATAAACTGTAGATTGGACCAAAGAAAACAAACTGTGGGTGTGATCTCACCCTCAGTGTAGAGGAACCTCTACAATATCTGTCCTTCTGTTTGCATATGTGTTTCCTCAATCCATATGGCACCCTTACATAGCTCCCCCTCTTACCCCCTCCTCCCTCCCTCCCTCTCACACGCCCACACAGTCCTCTACGACAGAAATTCCTCCATACTACAGTAGCTTCGTGTGACGCATAATGTCTCTGCTGTGACTGTCAAGAGCATCGCGTGGAACCATGGCTAGCATCTGCCACTAGTACCATCCTCCTGGCGGTCTTACCGGTAGAGCACCAGGTTCCTGGATGACTGCCTGCCAGCGGAAACCAGCCCTTTCACTATAGGAGCCACCCAGCCATATGCCGCCTAGCTAGACCCTGTGCTAGGCCCTGCTTTGGGTACTAGGGCTCCACACGCCAACCCCAGAGCTTTAGACAGACAGAGAGAGATTGGCAAACATTAGATTAAGCAGCACACGCCTTTCAAACATGTACAGTTTTAATAACTGAAATGTAATGAAAAAAACTACTTTGGATGCCCCCTTCATCAACTGAGTAATGGTTTAATAATTTAAAATGACCTCTTAGTGTTAAGAATCTTTTTTGACCTAGGAGACAGTAGTTTGACCAAAAACAAATATCTTTCTCCAGAGCTTTCAACATGTCTCAGAGTCTTCCTCAGGCTGGTAATAACAGCCACACCAATGTATCGATTGGAAAAAAAATCAGTCTCATCATTTTGTTCCAATAGCCAATAATTACTCTGCTGTTATGATGAAGAGCAGCAGAGAGGAAGCTGTGGAACATGACAACCTTTTTGTCTTCAGGGTGGATTTTCCCTGAAACACTACACAGTGTACAAGGGCCCAAGCAGGGTTTAGGTTTGACTTCAGACGTGGAGGGACACTTCTGTGTGAAATTTAAAAAAGAAGAATTACGCTTAACTATGCTTAATCACTGTTTCTTGCGTTTATATAGTATAACAGAACAACAACAAAAAAAAAGAGAGAAGGAGGATTTTTGAGACCTCAAATCTAAGCTTTTTTTTTTTGTATGTATGTAGCATATCTCTGTAGAATACAATATAATACAAACTCCACAAGAGTGTTTTTTTTTTCTTTGGGTAACTGATACATAGAATAAGTAAGATATAGAATAAACAAGCTGCACTGAGACAAAATAACAAGTCTGAGCCTGCAGCCTGAGAGATGAGATGTGGGGGGAAAAAAAGTGAGTGCACTGTAAATATTGGAGACGACACAGATAATGGCAGCCCGACAGGAAGAGGACACTGTTTAGAGGGACGAGATGACGCTTGGTCAACTTGATCCTCTCCTCTGTTTTGTGCAGCAGTTGTGATCAAAGACAACATGAGCTAATAGGTTGAATGAAGCATGTTGCACAGTTCTTAGTCTTACGTATGCGTAACCTTTGCTTCACCAGCCGAACTGGGAAATTCTGAGTTCTCATCTCAAATGTGTCAGTTTAACAGCTTATCACATCTGATGAGCCTGTTGCTGAACTAATTATCCAAAGATGGCCTGTGTTTATGAAGAGAATACTGCACCGCATGTTACCTACATTTTTCCAAAGTCTGTATTCTGATGTTTTCTGGCACAGCATTCACTTATCCACTCTGAGACATTACATTCTGATGGGTAATAATAACATCTGTGCAGAACACAGAGCGGTCACCTTGAAAACAGAAACTCTGGTCACCTCAGCGTGTAGGACTCATGCATGAAGCAGTACTGCATCCTTGGATTTAGGTTTTGAGGGAAAAAAATATTTTTCAGAGTGTTTTTGTTCTCGTTAGTATGACATTGTTGAGCTGTGGGAGTCTCAAGGCTGTGTGTAGACCATCAAAAGTGAGTGAAAGAACAGAATAGTGTCCTCTGTATCTTCTCCCTTCATTTGACTCCCACACAGCAGACACGGTCACCCACAGGCAGGTTGGACTCTGAATCATCCTCCTCCCTACTCACGATTGTCCTTTCCATTCTCTCTCCCCTTCTCTCTCTCTCTTTTTTTTTTTTTGTTGCTGTCCTTCTTCTCTTTTTGCCAACAGTTATTCTTGAGAAGCCCATTCGCATCCCAAGGTCTCTGTCAGTGAAAGCTGCCAGCGTGCTCAAGGGCTTTCTAAACAAGGTGAGAGCATTCCACTCCCAATCATTCCTCTCTCTCTCTCTCTCCCTCTCTCTCATTGTCCGAGTACACTGCTGTTCAGTCAAATCACTGTGTGTGTGTGTGTGTGTGTGTGTGTGTGTGTGTGTGTGTGTGTGTGTGTGTGTGTGTGTGTGTGTGTGTGTGTGTGTGTGTGGGATCATCGCCAAGATCTTGGTCCGTGTTGTCGACAGCCAGGGAAGGCCTCTTTATTTGGCTCAGCCTGAGTGTGTGTGTGTTTACTCCTGTGTTACAATAAAGGCAAACTGTAATGGTAATTCATTTTCACAGTAATATAGTACAACGACTTAACTGCTCCAGAGGGATATAGACTGGATTCCAGTATTTTTTCATGTTTCAGACTCACAGTCTGCAGTGCACAGTGTTTCTCAGCCTCGGGGTCAGAGCCACGCTGTGGGTCACCGGATTGAGTCAAGGAAAACAGAACAAGATAAATTACTGTTTGTTTGATGTATTTGTAATTAAAAAACAAACACATGAAAAGCTGAAGCCTGTTCCTGAAAACAGAAAACAGCCTTTCTCACGCTGATGTGATGATATCAGAAAAGCCATATGTATATATCATCAGGCATATAATCATCAGTATAACTATACCATTTTGAAATTATATGCAAATGTATTTTTTTTTCTCAGGGTTCAAAACATTATCTTTCTCAAAAAACCAACAAACAGATTGGAGTAAATTGGGTGCGCAGATAGAAGCCACGCTCGTCATGCACACAATACATTTTTCCTACTGCAAGTGTTGAAGACAGTGGGTGAGAGTTCTCTGCTCAGCTATCCAAAAGCTATTAAAACACAGCAGTGAGCCACAGTGTTACACTGGGTGACATGTTCCTACATTACCATGAACACACTCACTGTTGTTTACTTTGACTCAAGCCCACGTACACCGTCCTGCTCAAATACTTACTAGAATACCAAATGGATTTATCTGTCATTTCAAATAGTCTGTTTCATTCCCTCCTGAATGCCAGTGGCAGTAAACAAAGTGGAAGTGTCTCTGCGGGTCGAGATCTTATATGAAAGTAATGTGTATGACGTGTAGGCTCCCTGTGCTTCTGAGCTGTAGATATCACATGGTAGCCTATATCCAGCCTCTTTGATCTTCTCCCTGCTAACCAGCTGTTCTTTGCAGGTTAATTGCCCCATTTATCTGTGATTTGTTTCTGTATTCTGCTTCCAGGTCTTAGGGAGGAAAGCACATCCTGTGTTGTTTGGTGTTTGTCATCTTGCTTGTGACTCAGAGTGCAAACTATGGTTGTCAAGCTATCTTACCTCTTCCTTTTAGCAAGTGACCTTTTAAGCAAGTGAAGGTGCATTTAGCACCAGAGAGGAAGCTTTAGCTTGAGCCTGCCTGCTTTTGCAGACCACCTCTCCTGGCTTGTTTCTGGATTCAGTGTGAGTGCTGGCATGTCTGACTGTGGAACAGGTGGAGAGAATTCAGAGCGTACGGCAGTCTTTCCACCTGGGGGCAAGTCTGACCGTCCAAGCATGGCCCAGGCTTCTGGGGATGCTAACGGTAGCCTCAGCAGACACACTGGTCCTCTCCTTCAGTTTATTACACTGAAGTAAACCTATCAACCTGTCATTCTGCCAGGAGGTGTCAGGAGGTGTCCTGGATAGTGCCTTGCATATTTTCAAGGTTCTCTTGCCTTAATGTGGACTCTGGGTCCATGCTGGAATCGCCCATTCTGCCATTGGCTTCTACAAGTTGACCAGTTGGTTGGGAATCGATTCCTCAAGATACTACTGATATGAGTCATCCACTTTGTTTACTGTCACTGGAAGTCAGGAAGGAATGAAGCAGAACAGAAGACACGAAGGTAACTATGGTTCTATGATTCCTGGGTGACTGCCAGTCATGCTGGTCCCTGGGAACCTTTCGGGGTGAGAGGACTCTGAGAGGCCGATTGTAGACTACCACATGGTATTTATAGCTGGGAAGCATGGGAAGCCTACATGTCATACATGTGATTTTCATATAAGATTTCAACCTGTGCAGACTAAACGGAGCCATATGCATATTGTTTACTGCTACAGGCAGTCGACCAGGAATTCACAGAACTATAGTTACCTTCTTAACTTCCGTTAGAAATTGTGGTGCGCAGCTGTTTCAGGAAATGACTGAGCCTTATTTTAAAAATGAAACTGTATACTTGTCGTGAGGTGTTTTCTGTCTTTAGTAGGAGCCAATGGGATTGGGGCTTCAGATAGGAAGTCAGAAATGTTGAGAGTACTGAGAGACAAACTAACACATCTTTTCACTGGATTTGTTGACAAAAAGGAAACTGTAGTTTCACTCAAGTAACCTGCAATTTTTCATGCCTTTGTAAAGTAAAATGAAAAGTGGTTCCTTAAAAAAACAAAAAATTCAGTTCTGAAAATCTACATTTTGGTAAAGCGTCAGCAAAAGATTCAAGATTCAAGATTCTTTATTGTCATTGTGCAAAAGTGATTTGTAGGACATTAACTACAACCTATAAAAACACTTTGGGAAGCATGTTGGTCTCTGTAATTGTACATGTATACAATTCACACATTAACACTCTGTGTCTTACTGTGTGTACATTTGCAAAACAGTGTGTGTTCATGCATATCAGCCCCTGGTTTCATGTTTTTTGCAACAAGCTTTCGTGTGTGTGACGTGTTAGTGTGGCTTTGATGCATGAGGGTGTTTCTGTTCGTGCAAATAATCTTGTGGCTTTTCACATGCACTTTGCCCCAGTAAGTTATCATTACGATTGTTTTGATGAAAAAAGCACAGTCTAATTTAAGCGGTAAGATAAATTAGACTGTGCTTTTGCAAATGCAGTGCAGGATGAAGCAACTGGAGTCAACAATAATACTCCATGTGGCAATTGCTTCATTCTCTTAGGAGCTGGAACGCTGGAAATATAATAAGAGAAATGCTGTTTATTGACACGTTGTCTACATCTAGATGCTAAACTATAAAATATCATTTCACATTGCTTGGAAATACAGTTGCTTCTGTTCATGTTTCCTGACCAACTGTTGGTTCCAACAGGATCCTAAGGAGCGGCTGGGTTGCCAGGTCCAGACGGGCTTCACAGATATCAAGTCACACACATTTTTCCGCAGCATAGACTGGGAACAGGTAAGAGCTGACTGAGGAGAGGGGACAACATCCTGCTATGACTCATTCAGTTTACTGTTCCAACTAAACTTTCCAATAAAAGATACTCTGTAGTAATATGTACAGTCCATGACCAAACCAGAGCAGGGATTTAAAAAAAGCAATGCATATATAAATATATATAGAGAGACAATATGATATGGCAACAACCTTTTGCTACAAAATATGAGCCTTCAGCAAAAACACATACTTAACCAGAACACTCCACACCACATTTGCTGGCAAAAGCTCTGAGAAAAACAATTTGTTTACAAACCTTTTTCCATGACAAAACAAGATGAGAACTGAATCAAAACTAAGATTTGAAAACTAAAACAACGATGGCATTTATTTCAGCTTTAGTCAATAAGTAATTCAATTCAAAATCTCAGTCAGTGACCTCTTCTTGTGTGAGTAATCACACACTGTATGCTCCTGAATGGTAGAATAGCATCCCCCGCTCCCCCACCCATTATTCTCTCACTCCACTGGTTCTTGGAAAGAAAATGATGGAAGAAAATCAGAGAATCTGCAACTGAAAAGCTGTGACAAACAAACAGGCCGAGCTGACATTTCTTAAAACTGTAAGGTAACGTTAATTAAAAAAGTTGAGTGCATGATTAATTGATTAATGAACCATCTACACTGAGAGAGCTTTTTATTAGGAACACCTGCACCCCTTCTTGTTCATGCAGTTATCCAGTAAGCCAGTCATGCTGCAGCAGTACAACACGTAAAATAATAATAATACATCAAATTTGTATAGCGCTTTTCCAGACACTCAAAGGCGCTGAACAGTGGAAACAATAGTAATAATAACAATGGTAACAGTAGTAATAACAGTAACAAGAATGACAAGTGGTGGAGAAATGAAATGATGCAGATACAGGTCAGGAGCTTCAGTTTATGTTAACACCTATATCAGGATGGAGAAAAAAACATGATCTCAGGGACTTTGACCATGGCATGACTGTTGGTGTGAGACGGGTGGATCTCCTGAGATTTCATGCACAACAATCTCAAGTGTTGACTCAGAATGGTGTGAAAAACTAACTGGGTCTAAACCTAGCAATAGGCTGGACCTTGTATGATCAATGTGTGAAACTGAGGACATAGTAGAAAACTGAAGTTTACCAACTCATCCATTCATTCAGATCAGAGCAAACCAAGATCAGGTTTGAAAACACCCTGAGAGAATCAGGAGTATTTGATGGGGTTCCCACTTCCAGAATATTATCTAAAAAAAAAAATGTGTTAGGTGGAAGGTGATCCTCCACATATCCCACTGTTAGAATGGTCGTTCTGACAACAGAGACTTCCCAGGCAAAGGTGGAATATGCAAATACGTATATTTTCTTTTATTTTTTTCTAGCAACACAGGTATAGCAGTACACATAGGGTGAGGCCTAACCAGTAACCCACGTAGATTTAAAATTGGCGCCCTTTTATACCGTGGTCTGGTAGGCGTAATTGGAAAAACACATTCATAGGTGTTCCCAGAGATATATTTATAAACATAAGCGATAATATGAAAATATGGTTATTAGATTTAACAAAAAATATTTCAAATAACGTGCGTGCGGTAATCTAATCCCCAAACCAACCACCAAAAATATATTTACAATAAATATATACATAGGGAAATTTTCAGACTCCCCCTTTCTTGCCCTGCCACTTGGTCACACCCGGAACGTTATTAACCCGGTCCGTTACCCAGGGGACTCTTTTCCGTGGCGCACCCCGCGGCGAACACAAAACAGGCAAAAGGTGAGTGTTAACCATAAGTCGAATAACCCTTTAGGCACTTTCACTATTTCCACCATTCTTTACATAAATGCTAATATAAGTTTCCCAACTCTGCCGGTGTCCGTCAATTCTGGACCGTCCGCTGCCAACGGAGTCTACCGGCCTCCTCTCATTTTCAGACGGAGCCGAGCGGCCACCCCGGCATCCGACCGAGGCCGACGCCTCACGCATAATAACTACATTATGCAACCAATATTGCCGTTACACGTTTTGTCCCTAGAAACTTCTATGTGCGAACGTTATGTGCAAAATATATAATAAAAGTGCCTTTTGCTGTTACTATACATCGTCCAGTTATTTATAAACAATATCAAAACCCACCGTGTATTATATTTACAATAATATTTACAAACCCATAACCCGACAGTCAACGGTAACGAAGTCCTTCGTTACACCCACTTTCCCTTCCAGAGTACAGTTCATCATTGATGAGATCCGGGTGAGTGTTGCTTGCTGACAGACAGCTGCTGACAGCTGATCTGGGGTTCCACTCTACATCCTGTCACTTCATTTAGAACTAATGCAACAACAACAGACACAGAATAAACACGGCACGCCCACATTTTAATGCTGTCAGCTCCGAGAACACGGCACAGCTGTCATTCTATATTCTGAGCTGCCTTTGTCAAACTTGATAATACGTGTCTGCTGTATACTTCAAGAGCTTCAACAACACGTAGAACACACCCTCCTATTTACAGTCTGAACAGGCACATGAGTGAGGTGGAGCCCTGTGTGTGTGTGTGTGTGTGTGTGTGTGTGTGTGTGTGTGTGTGTGTGTGTGTGTGTGTGTGTGTGTGTGTGTTAAAAAATAAATGATATAGTTCTAGACATTGTGTGTAGACTACAGCTGCGTACAGTGAAGGGTCTCCCCCCTCTGTGAAGCAACAAGGCAAATAAAAAGGGAATTCTTAATCACATGGCACATATTCGCCCCAGCTGAAGCATTGGTAGTGGATGTGTGTGTGTTGAGGTTGCAGTCGCATGATTGATGGCATAGGCAAACTCACAAAATGATCTGAAACCGACATAAAAGAAGGATACAAGACATCCAGTTTTAAAGATCTTTACAGCACTAAACTGCACTGAGCAGTATATTAGGAACACCCAGCTAAAACTCATGCAACACATCCTCCATGAAGGAGGATGTGTTGCATGAGATTCAACCGTATGATCATTTTGGAGCACGTTCAGGCAGGTGTTTCTATTATTGTGTCCACTCCATCTCTATAAACGAGGAAGGCTAAATAACAGAAACACTGTTCTAACCATCCTCACCTGACAGTGTAACATCCCCCATTGTATAACTCTGTCTTATGACTGTCACGTCCCATTTACTGCCTCTCATCTGATTCACTGTGTTTTGATCTGCTGATGTCTGATGGCCTGGTGTCAGCCTCTGCAGTGTCAAAGTCTTTTTACTTTTTGCTGACACTTGTCCACGAATCAGAATAGAATGATCCCCACATGTCTGGAACACTCATACAAACAAACAAAGCTCAGAAAAAGTAAAAAAAAACTGAGGGAAGTTTAGGATAAGAAAATGAAAAAGGCTCATTGTCTGATCTACAGAAAGCTCTGACGCTCTGATGCATATTCTGTTGAAATTCAGCATTATATTATGAAAAATCCAAGGTAATCCATGGTTATGACTCATCCAGTTTTTTCCAAATGAAACTTGCTACACCGTTGAAGCTGCGCTCGTTTCCAGCTTACAATCACTCTACCAGAGCACCATTAATATGTTACTTTATCAGACATTAGCACAAATGCTAATTTAAAATGAATTAAGGCCATTTCTCCATCCTCAGTGTTTCTATGTCCCTCATGGGACAATTAGGTGGGGTGGCAGGTAGTACAGTGGTATAAAAGAAGAGGAAAACAATTGTCAGAGTGTGTTAATGAGTGCTGCCACAGTGCCTGTGAAGTACACACCAAAGGCAAACTGGGGAAAGATATCAAAGCAAAGAGAAATCCTGAGCCCAGCGACAACGCTCCCATGTAGCACAGAGGGAAAACAAGTTGACAAAGCTGCGAGAGGTGGAGAAGCGACGCTCTCTGCCCTCAAAGTGGGAACCTGTCTCCAGACCTGACAGGCCTGGCATGCCGCTCCTGTTGTTACCACATATTAATATTCATCAGACAGTTCCTGAGGGAGCGCTGAGTTTTCTCTCTGAAGAGATGACACGTTTGAATATCATTTACCTGCTGTCCTCTTTTATTCCCTCTCCAAATGCACCGTGCTTTACTGCCAGAGAACTGTCAACTTGATGAACATTGAGAAGAAACTGATCATTTGGAAACGGGTAGTACTGGATTTCACTGCTGCGAGTTATTTTTCATTGACACTGAGATCACAATTAGGCAGAAAACCAGGTTCCCATCCCCTGTATGGCGTGTTGTGGATGCGTCTGTGTTTTATCTTTGAACTCAGCAGAAAGTTTCTCACAGCCGGGTTTACCTCCCTGCCACAGTCACCTGTATTTGGTCAACAGTGACGATTCACTGTCGTCTCAGCCAGAGATGTGCTGATGTCCGCCAGATGTGTAGCCGCAGCGTCTCACTCAGGTTCTTTTCTCTGCTCTATGTTGATATCAGGTGTAGTTTTGCTGGAGCAGCTTTCATCTCTTAAAAGTGGTGTAATTGTAATTTAATTGCCCCTGTTTAGTTTCTGTTTTTATTCTTACTTTCATTTTATACACTTATTTTTGATTTTTCTCTATTGATCTGTTCTTATGTCTGTCCCTTGCTACCACTCCTGAACTTCTTTCAGAGCATGTCTGATTATCTGACTGCTGCTGTCGTCACAGTGTCACATATCTTTTACAGTGACCTTAACTAAGTTTAACAAAAAAGAAAACAACTATAATAATAAAGTGTATCTTTTAGCTCCATCAGCTGCGTATATAAGGATTAGCATGTGTCTTTGTGCGATGTTCCCTGTCCAACCGCACATCTGTACAAATTTCAAGCTAGCAAGTGAAGGCCTCCGTGATGTTAATCTCCTTATTCTCATGGCGATGAGTGAAGCCCCACTCAGAGTGTGTAATTACGTGATGCAGTGTTGGTGTGTGTGTGTGTGTGTGTGTAAGTGTGTGATGTATGGCTCCACATCTGTTGACTGTAGTTTGTCTCCAGTCACATTAACACCACCCTCAGATCAGGCTGACTGTCACATCGTCCAATCCTGTCCTGAAAGCATCAGTGCCACTGGAGTACTTACTCACACACATGCACAAACCCACATACATACACACACACACATATACCTATACATATATATACACATACTCTGACAGGTGCTGTGATCTGAGAACCCATGGCTCTCCTGTATAGCCCTGGCGCCTCACTTACCTCTTTCATGTGCCCCTCTGGCTTCGGGAGCACTTCCCGTGTGTTTGTGTGTGTCTGTGTGTGTGTCTGTGAAGGTGCTGGGCTCGTTTCTGGCTTTCACTGCACTTCATTACCACCACACAGAGCTTTAGCCTGCCCAACAACACATCAGAGAGACTGGGGAAAGTAGGAGGAGAGAGGAGAGGGATGTGAAAAGATAAAAGAATTGACAATGAGTAAGACAGAGACAAACGGAGAGGAGGAAGATGGAGACAGGATGTGAGGGGGTGAAACTGACAGAGGAGTGTAGGTAGGCACTGAAAAAGTTGAAAAAGAAATTAGTAAATAGAGAGAGTTTGGGGGAAGGTGGGCCAATTTGATGGCGAAGTAACGATGGGAAGAGATAAAACGAACGAGAGTGAGTTTGCTTTGTGTTGTTTGTTTGTTTGTAGCTGTTGTCACAAAGAGCTTTGAACCAATAACACTAATGAAGCCTAGAACCTGCTGCAAAAACCAGCAGGAGAACCAGGAGTTTTGTAGGGACTAAGCACACACACACTCGCTCAGGAAATAAATGACAAACAAGCAGTGGAACTAGAAAGCAAGTGGCGAGTGTGTAATAGATTTCTCAGCAGTATCCATACCTGAATAACAAAACAGGTTGTTTGTCAGCGCTTTTCTAAACAACCCATTTCACAGAAGTGATTCACATGAGCATCTTCTAATCTGCCACCTCTGTGGTTTAGGCTCAGTTTAACATTAAACAATAAACCTGCTCAGTTAAAGGGGAACTCCACCTGTTTAACAGGGGTGCTTTGGAGTTATATCACGTGTGTGAAAAGAGCTGTATAAAGGCTTCAGTGTCTCCAGAGGGAGCTGTGTGAAGTCTGATAAATGTCCTCAGTGAAGTCACGACTCAGTGTCAGTCGAGTCTGAAGACGACAGGTTTAAACATTTAAAACATCTGGAGGCGGAGTCAGAAAGAAGTGAGCTCACCAGACCTCAGCAGCCGGCTCCTCATCTCTGCTGCAGGCTACATTAGCTGCTACCATCATAACACACCCGAAGCTCAGACTCACTGTCAGCAGTCAGGGTGCATCGTGGTTTGTTACTGTACGTTTTGTGAGGAAAAAAGAAAACGCGGAACAAAGGAGCCAGTTTTTTTTAACTACATATTCAGCGGAGAATTTTTAGAATTTTTTTTTTTCCAAATTCTTGAGGAATCATTAAACCATTTTTGTGTACATGACACACACTCAGCATCAGACAGCACCTGGATCAGCCGTCCAAAACTGATGGAGAACAGCTCTGATTCAGCTCTGTTCTCAGCTTCCTCTGAGCCCTCTTCTAACTGCTGCTTGTGAAGTAGTTCATTCTTAGATTGAGGAAACAACCAAAAACATCATGGAGAGCAAACCTGTGTACCTGTGGTCTTTCTGTGCCCATCTGACTTCATTGTGTTCTCAGAAAATGTCCTCAGTGCACATTTTAACAGGATGAGGGACCGATGTGAAACCATGGAAACAAAGCAGACAAAAAACTCTCCTGGCTGAATCACTCGGTTACAATTATTCTGCTGCCTCCAGCCTTTCCATTCTGTTGTTTTTCTCTCCCCTTTTCAGCCCTGTCTTCATTGCCACTGAGAAATGTAGCATCAAGGTGCTCATCTCTTACTGTAGCAGGTCTGAGCACATGGAGAGGAGCCACAGTGCCTGGTGTTATGGGCTCAGTGACTGTTTAATCATCTCAGAGGTTCACGCTTCCTGTCCTTATGTTCGTTGTGTCAAATGAGGGTTTTGACATGTCAATTCATCAGATTAAACATTAGACATTGTCCTGTGGTGCTTATGTAAAAACCAAGACCACCTATGTACCAGTCTGTCTCTGTGTCTCTCAGAAACATGTGACTCGGTGGCTCATTGATGTGTTTTTACTACTATTTGGATAATGGAGCTCTGTGGCCCAGAGAAATCGGTTATATCAGGGTTTGATACACACATAGTGTCAGTTAACCGTTTGCTAAACTGAACAGAAAGCTACCATCACAGCCTGCCAGCCATAACACAGCGAGGCCTGTCAAACACTGATGCGTCAGTATGTTCAAGCATGTGCATGGAGTTGGAGTAAGTAAGACTTATACTTGGTATCTAAACAGTTTGGAGGATGTTTGTCTGCTCTAACATTAGCTGATAACATTAGCAGGTAGCTCACTACTGTCATTTGTTGCCAAGAACAGAAATTAGTGCATGATGTCTAAGCTGGTGATGGCAGATGGATCCTCAGACAAAAACACTGATTAAATTCAAAATGATTTAATTAGATATAAACATCTAATTTTTCAGAAATAAACAATCTGGCATTTCAGTTGTGTAGCCATCAGGTATATCTTTGAGTAAATTGTGACAAAATAATCATAACAATCAAACATGATGGGATCACAGCAGCCATTCCTACATTATTACATTACATTACATTACATTACATTAAAGGTGCGTAGCTGTTTCCTACGCAGCTGTGATGCTGTTGTGGTGACAAAACCTGTCCACAGAGAGACAGACAGACATATAAACACCTGCCAAAGTCCTCAAAACCGCCTCTGTAGTAGTTCCCGCTACAGATGGTGTCTCCAGAACCACATTTTGCCACGATGACGCACACACACACACACACTGACTCACAAGGTGAAAACAATACCAGGCATACGCTATCATGGCTGGTAATAAGAAGACGTAACCAAACAGTAACAGACCTCATGACCTTTCATTTGATGAAGCAAAGTTGCAAATGCTTCCTGCAGTGCAGCTTCAAAGCTTTCAAATGTGAGTTAAAAAGCTTTTTAAAAATAGGAGGATTTGACACCTCATGGAAAAAGAGAGTAACGAATGCACTGAATGCAGCTCCATATACTTAGTGATGCTTCTGGTTAGTGCTATGTTTTTTGTGCACTTTACCAAACAGAAAATCCTGTAATTGTAGAGGGTTAGAATATTTTGTGCCTGCAAACATTTTGGGTTTTTTTTTTTTTTTGCTACATAGTCTCCACTCTCCATGAAACAGTTGTTATTCATAACACATTTTTATGTGTTTGTCCTTCCTCAGCTGGAGAAGAAAGAAGTGACGCCACCCTTCAAACCTCAAATCTCTGATGACTACGGCCTCGAAAACTTTGACACACAGTTTACTAATGAACCAGTGCAGCTAACACCGGATGATGAGTAAGTACCGCTCCTGCAGCTCACATCACTGCCATCGTTAAAGTCAAACTTATGTGAATAATTTAGACCTCTCTCTCTCTCTCTCTCACGTGTGTTAGTCAGGAGAAAACTACAAGCTTGATGATGATCTGTTTGGAGAGGCTTGAAATTTGCTTGAAGTTTTTCCACAACAATGACTATTATGCCTGTTTTTAATTTTGTGACACTATTGTTCTGTGACTTTTCAGGCTGCCATGGAATGATAATTATGACAATATTTATTCCTTAAGCAGATCTTTGGTCTCTGCAAGTTGATGCTGACAGCAAAGTGAAATAAATGGACGTAAATATCCACCTGTAGAACGTGAAAGACATCCAGATGTCTTAGCATCCACTGGTACAGTCCTTGAAAAGTGAATAGAAATCTGAATTCTTCTTCTGGGCACTGGGCACAAATTACTGTTGTCATGAACAGGCATAGCAGCAGTATCTCAACCTGAGACCGAGTTATCCTTTTTTTTTTTTTTTTAGAAAAAGCAATTTGC
Source organism: Toxotes jaculatrix (assembly GCF_017976425.1). Taxonomy (NCBI): domain Eukaryota; kingdom Metazoa; phylum Chordata; class Actinopteri; family Toxotidae; genus Toxotes; species Toxotes jaculatrix. The sequence continues at coordinate 5,151,922 of NC_054395.1, read as the reverse complement.
TTAAATTCCTTTTTATTCACTGCTCTACATACAGTGTGAGTGTGTGGGCTATTGCAGTAAGAGAATTCACAAATAATTCAGCTACCAATCAGCAAGGCTTGTAGGTTGTAAGGAGGTGGAAGTAGAACTGAACCTTTAGAAAGGTAGAAATATTATCAGATGTATTATTTTCCATATTGGTGCACAGATGAATGTTCCAGTCGAAAAGAATGACCACCGCAGAGATGAGTTGGGTAGAGTCAGTTGGCAGCTGAGAGAGTTCAGTTTGAACTGAATCCATTTCTTTCCTCGGGTTGTGTTTCCTCCTTTGTGTGGATTCTGTGCGTGGCTGGATGCTGAAGAACAAATTTAACTCTGCGTTGACGCAGCTGCTTAGTGAAAGATCACAGCTCGTTTTCCATTCTTCCATATTTCTCCTTTCTCTTGGGCTGCGTGGAAGACACCATCTCTACTCCCTGATCGCGTGAATCTCGCGGTCTGCGTCTGTCCGTTGTGCATATCATCGGTTTGTAGCAACATTTCCCGACAGACTTTGCCTGTCCGCTTTCTGGTGTTGTTGGCGAGTTAGCATCTTTGTTAGCATGGCCGAAAAGATGCTGGCAATTTTATAGAAAAGAGAGGGACCAGCTAGTGTGAGCTGTCTCTGTTTCATGGGTTCACTTGTGGTGATGAACTGTCAAAACTCATAGCAACAAGCAGTCACTAAGACAGTACCGAAGTGTAAATATAACTACCTGGGCTGTAGACACTGAGGTGAACTAGCGCTCAGCCACACACCCAGTGGGAAAACAAGAAGGTCCATATTGATTCCTCTGCAAAAACACATTTCAGTTTGACTGGGACGTCGGCTCATCACACCTCTCTGCTTTTTTCCACGCTGTCTTTGATATTGCTTCGATTTTTCTGCCTCGCAAATTTAATCTTCTCTTTTAAATTGTGTCACCATCAGTTAATAAAATAGAGCATCGTGCTGCAGCGGCTGAGCTGTGATTGTTCTTGGCAGGTGTGAACGGTGTACAGCTAAAAAACCCCCCCAAAAAACATGATGAGTAGATGCTGTCATGGTCAAACAGAGGGTGAAAAAGAACGCTGATTCAACACGTATTTTCACACAAACACTGGGTAATGTGCCATCTTCCCAGAAGACTTCTGCGGCCAATAAAGAAAAACACCCCCCCGTGAGTTCCCAACACTGACGTCTTTATCCATCAGGGACATTGTTTTGATTAATGCAAACATGTAGTCTTCAGGATCTGACAGGAGCCCTTTTTTTAAAGATTTAACTTAGCAGAGAAAAACGCTGCAGAGATCTGGCACAACAACAGACGCAGCGCAGGCTCCGCTGCTGCACACTGTCTGCAGCCGCTGCACGAAAACACAAGCACGGCCTGTTTTCCTTTGTGCCATCACAAAATGGATTCCATAAGGCTTAGGCAGGGGCCTGCCAATAGATATTACCCGGCTTATGTTAGACAACATTTTCATTTAAATCCATGCTGAATTGATTTTTTCAGGCTCCAACGTTTATATTTTTCCTGCAAAAGCTTTTTATTGGACTGATTTTAGCCAACCGTTTCTCAACAAGCACGCTGCTCAAACAGCAGAAGCTGGACTGAAAATGAAACGCACCATGCACCTTACCACTTCAAAAGAATCTGGATCCTTATTAGTGTTTAGTATTATTACAGAGGATTGTAATCTCAAACAGCCAGACATCCTCTACAAGGTCCTATATATCTGGGAAAATATGGAATGGGAATATACTGGGAATTTAATATGCCAAAGCATTTTGTAGATTGAAGCTCGAGGATGTTACCTCCGATTCTCTGTCTACAGAGAAAAAAAAACTAAAAGGGTTTTTTTTATATGAAACATTTTTTCATCCGTTTCATTTAAAAAAAAAAAAAAGTGCCCCATCAACCCTGGAGTAAGATCAATAACTAAGCAGCTCACCTGTTAAGTTTCATGACAAAATCTGCCCACAAACAGACAGAGACAGACAGACAGACAGACAGATACCTACCAAAGTCCTCAAAACCTCCTCTGTGGTAGTTCCTGCTACAGTCTGTCTCTCCAAAACCACATTTTGCCATGATGATACACACACACACACACACACATACACACGGTGAAAACAATACCAGCCATGCTGTTGCGGCTGGTAACCAAGAACTATTTATGACTGACTCCATTTGGTGAGAGACAGACACTCAGTCAACACGAGAACAACTACAGGCACAAATCATGTTTTTGCCAAAGCCAAAATTAGAGCTTGGTAAAACAACAGTCTCTTTTCAGGCTTGGCAAAAGTGGAATAAACTACCTCACACCAACTAGGAAAATGGTGATGAATAGTTTTCAGTAATACCTTAAGATAATGTATGTGAGACAATAGAAATATGTGGTTAATGATGATATATTTCATGGTAGGATTTACATTTCACAGATTTTATTTGTTGTACTCTGTTGTTTTAATTCAGGTTCAGGTGTGCTGCACACCTTATAGACATTTAGCTTTAAGTAAATATCGCATTAATTGTGAAGTTGTGGTTTTGTATATTCCCTCAAAGCAGAGACAGAGACCTCTGTATCAAGCCTTTTATAAGCCTGATTCATTTGGTTTATCTGTTTTCCTTCATTGAAGGTGGAAGTCCAAGTTTCAACAGGTGCTAATTTAATTTCAGAGCGTAGTAGCCTCTACACATCACACCCTTCATTTACAGATCTATATACACATCTAATCTCAATTATTAAAGAATGTTTCACAGTCAGTCATTTACATACATGCAGCCGGACCTTGATAAAGAACAAAAAACAAAATCCCATTCATACCATATTCAGTGATTTGTTGCTAGGCAGATTATGATTTACTCTTACTTACTACAAACTGGGTCATGTGACATGTTGTCTGACCACATCTAAAGGCAAAAGGGTGTGTACCTGTTTTGAATGTCCACATTAGGCAGGGTGGAATACACTGTGTCTCACTGGTCTCTGTCCAGAAGCTGTGTCTTTAGTCTGCCTCTGTGATCTCTGCGTTCAGGGTTCCATTTGATTATTCATGAGAAAAGTAAGTTAAATAGTTAAATAGACTGAAAACAGACAAACATAAGACGGAGGTCCAAACCCTGCCTCACTTTCACACCTCGGCACACCTGGCTGAATGTGAAGTGGGCATGAATGGCATGGTTTAGGGTTTCATTAGACCTCCTGTCTATCAGCTGAAGCTTAATGAAGCCTGAAGGTCCTGGCAGCGTGAGGTTTGGTGTCTCTGCTCTCTCCGTAGGAGAACACTGAGGCAAGGCAGTGGTGCTGCTCGCAGCCTTGTGTCGTTGCACGTCATCCCTCTGAATCATCTGTGCCGCCTGTCGCTCTCCACTTCAGATGAAGCAGAATTAGGATTCTCTCCAAAATAAAATGTGACATTCAAGCTGTCAGTGGTACACCGGTTCGGTGCTCCACTAGTGGGGCGGAGACTGACAGTGGCAGCGTTGTGGGTTTTTTTCCCTGCTTGTGCGACATTTGAACATGTACAGCAATAACTGCATCATTGTGAAGTGGCAGGGCACGGAGCAAACAGGAGCTCCCGGTGTTAATTGGAGCCTTATTAAATGCCCATCATGCTCTGCACCCGTGACAGATGTCTTTGGGTAGCTAGCATGGCTCTCCCTCCGTTTGAAGGTGCTGTACACCTCTGCTCTTCACCAGACGCTGATCTTCAAACCAGCCTCGGAGTGGTTGAGTCCCCCCCCCCCCCCTCGCAGCTCATTAAGGGGGCTGCAGAGAGACGGCTCTGAAGCTCATCCCAGCTCATTTGTGACAGGGTTTGACAACGAGAGTCCCTGACAGACTTTTGGAGAGGCAATTGTGGAAGAGGTTGGGTTGTACAGTGAGAGGAGATGGGAGGTGAGTGGGAGAATGGGGTGGAGAGCACACTGCCAGTTCGGTAGTGGAGATATCAACCTGGCATCAAACGCCACGGCACATCAAACGAAGACGCACGCCTCCTCCCTTCGTCTCGCACTTTATCTCCCCGTGCTTTTCTTTTCCCTCTGTTACCAAGGAGAGGGGCTGACATCGCCCACTCCCGCTAGGAGGGGGTGATGCAAAAAGCTCTCCAGTCTCCCCTCTCTCCCACTCGTGATGGGCTTGGCACGAGAAGAAAGAGAAGTGAGAGCCGTGTAGGGAGAGAGAAGGGTAAACCCTGTGTTAGAGATTTACATTGCGACATTAAAAGCCAGGATTGCTGGGGGCCCTTGCCAGCATGGTGAAGGGAGGAGGGGGGAGAGAGGCTTTAGTTTTTCTATGCCAGCTCCCTGTCTGAGAAAATGGCAGCCTCAGTCAGGGCCTACGGACACATACTGTTGTCTTTTCCAGCCTTGGCTGTGGGTGGTTATTTTCAGGGATTTGAATGTGATGGCTACGACCTCAGCTCTGCTCTCTTTCTACAGAACCTGTAGCTTATTCTTGGTTTTCTGTCCAGTTGAGCTACTGGTTCTTTAGTTTGTGTGGGTAAAACCTGACGTGGACAGGTTGTTGACGGAATTTGGACTGAATTTCCTCCTATGAAAAGCTAAGCTATATCCAGAGGTTTTCCAACTGTAAGGGAGACTTGTTAGGTAGTTGTCAGTGGTACATGCTAATAGCTAATTTGACGTACTTAATTTCCCCAAATGTAAATGAATGAAAATGAAAAAATGAATTAAAAAAAATGGGGCTCAAGTTGTAATCCACTATATTAATGGCAACATTTCATAAAACAGTTTGCATCTGTTTAGAATAGAATAGAATAGAATAGAATAGAAATACTTTATTCATCCCAAGTTGGGAAATTTCACTATCACAGCAGCAATACACAGGCACTCAGCCTCCAAACATAACCCTCTAATGGTAAAAATAAACAGTATAGACATTATTTACAGAAATAGGAATTTAAAATAAGAGTAAAAAAGGAAGTATACTGAATAAGTAAAGACAAAAGTAACATTGTTCAAAAGACTGTAGAAAAAAAATCATTTGATGAAACTGATTTGAGCTCATATTGAGTCTATAAAGCCTGGACAGACAGACAGACAGACAGACAGACAGACAGCTCCTCTGCTAAATGAAAATGATGTTATAACAGCAGAGCAGGCCCTGGCCTCTAACGATGCTGCCTTTTATCAGTCCGGTCTGACTGATCAGTGGATCCAGTTATCTTTACAAACTCAGGGTTTAGTTTGAGAGGAGAGGATAAAACACTGGAAACAATCACAGAGTGACGTTTCCTTAGAGAAGATTTAGATGGTCGACCGTCGACATTGATCCTGGAACGCGTTCGTTCCTTCTGAAAGATCTCAGACAAAGACAGACAGTTACCAGATGCCTGCAGGTCACTGAATAACACTTTGCATTCAAACAGAAGTCGGTTCATTTGTTCATTCATCCATCTTTGACTTTATTGTTCATTCACTGATGGAAAATTGAGTACGTTTTGTCACACTTCTCATTTCAGCCTCACTTTCATCACAAATATTCAGCCATAAACATTTTTCACCATTTTTGGTTGATGAAATGAACCTTGACTTCCTGTCGCCCCTCAGTGCTGTCATCGAACAGACGCCTAAGAGACAAGATCCTACAGTAACTGCACATCACACTTTTATATATAATGAGCCCCTGAGTAAAAGGGTTCATTTCTTCTTTTAATATCGGTACAAAATATTAGCAGCTGTTCAGAAACCAGCTGACGTGTTCTTTAGGTGTCCTCCTGCTCTTCTGCTTTACATCTTGTTCTGTCTCTCCCGTTTCTGTCCCTTCCTCACTCCTTCCTCTTCGGTCTGCATCTGGTAACACTTTCAAGTCATCCAGGCCTGGGAAAAAAAGGGCAACATTTATGTTGGTTGAACACACTGTTTGTTTTGGTCACCTCCCAAACCTTCTCCCCTCTCTTTTATGTGTCCCACTCTGTGGTCTCTCTCTCTCTCTCTCTCTCTCTCTCTCTCTCTCTCTCTCTCTCTCTCTCTCTCTCTCTCTCTCTTTCTCTGCCTCCCTCTTCTCTCCAAAATAGAAGAAAAGACCATTTTCTAAATGTAATTGTTGTATCGGTGGTTGACCTGTTCCTACAGTGAGAGCACTTCACATCAGATCACATGGAGGGAAAAAAATATCTGCTTCATCAGTATGCTAGGCGACGAGCTGAAAGAAAGACAGTGTAGCATTTCATTCACTTGTCCTGGCGCTCTATGTGGGTGGGATCTGCAACCTGTTCAACACTGCTGGTGGCCCCTGAAGTGAGACCCCCACCCACCTGGTGCAGCAGGGGGAAAGTCCAGTGAACGCACCTATTGTTTTAACTTCAAAGCCCTCTGCTCAGTGTCTGCAGGGAGAAAGCCCTCTCAGCCTTTCCCCAGCGAGAGGCCTCCTTTTTGGGCTCCAGTTCCTCGTTTCACCACCACACACACACACACACACACACACACACACACACACACACACACACACACACACACACACACACACACACACACACACACACACACACACACACACACACACACACAGATGAGTAAACAGCCTGTTGCTGCAGGAGAAGAAGTCAGCAGTGTTGCTAAGGGAGTACATTTATTTTCGCCCAGCCACTCTGAGCACACTAGTTATGGAGTTCCGCTCCATTTACCTGTGATTATGCCTTTGTTAATGGGAGCAGCACAGTCAGGAAACAAAAAGCGTTTTGAGTTCTCCTCTGATTAGTCCACACAGTGTTCCTTCTGTCTCACTTCACATCGTGGACTAAGAGATGCCATTTCCAGGGTTTTAAGGGTTTATACTGAAAAATCAAACAAAAATAGTATATGGAATTAGTTTAGTGGCAATAAAATGGCATCTCCAGGAAACTTGGAGCACACGTCTGTCAGCTACTGTTAAACAAACACACTTCATGCATATGTGCTAATAGCTGCACATAGTTTAGAAGGAAGGAAATCCATTGTTGGGCCTCAAGGACAAAGCATCATCTGACACACTGGGCACAAGTCACAGTACATGTAATATGTTCAAGCAGTTTCCACTGAAGATGGAGCGCGGAGCTTGTTGTTGTCGTAGTGAGGAACAATAATTGGTCATCAGTCATAGCTGCGTACGCACCACAGAGGTAGTCACATTTCCTGGAAGCGTGATGAATAGCAGCGACGGCGATGCTGCGGACTGATTCACGAGCAGCGGCGATGCTGAATTTTATTCAGGCCGGGACACGTCAGGAAGGCAGATCAGTAAACTTCCATCTGCAGAGACGGTTCACAGAGATCTGCTGTAGGTGGTTGGTCACCCCAGTGCACCTCATTCACATTTATTATTTTTATTATTCAGCCACAGTCCAGCACCTTATTTATTACGATACGTCAGGTGTGAGATCAGTGCTTGGTAAACTGTTGGATGGGTGCATCGCTAAGCAGCTTTGATGGTTTGATTAAAAAACATGAAGCAGAGCTGTAGGGAGAGTCTCTCTGTCGGAGCTGTGAGACTCAGATCTGTCCCCACCTTTGTTCAGAGCCTGATCCAGGGTCCGCTCCGAGCCTGTGGTGAAGCAACACCTCTAATTCTTTTTTCCGTCTCTCCTCTCCTCAGGGACGTCATCAAGAGAATAGACCAGTCAGAATTTGAGGGATTTGAATACATCAACCCCCTGCTGCTATCCACAGAAGAGTCTGTATGAAGGAGAGACGAGCTTCCTCCTTCGCCCACCTACTGTCTGTCCAAGCTGCCGTCTCAGCCAAAAAAAACCACTCGCAAGCCAACGGAAAAGGCAAGCAGGAGGAAGAGTGAAGGACAACAGGGAGGATGAACTCACTCTCTGGACCTGTCTACAAGGCAAAGCAAACAGGGGAACGGGAGAGTTTCCTTCCTGGACGATTCAGATTGTTGTGTCGTGGTACCAAACTGTTCTCTCTTGGTGTCCACAAGGAAAATGAAGACAGTGGACTACGAGAACATTCCGTGTCATTTACACTGTCTTCCCCCCCTTTTTTTTTTTTCTTTTCCTCCTTCGGCTTCATTCCTTTCTCCCATCAGAATGTCCATCCTCATGTCACAAAGCATGACTGGCTTTGTCATTTGAACAGAGAGCTGTTGTTAATTCTGTGCCTGCCATCATGAACACGTTTTCGACCCGACTCACATCCCTGGATGAATATGACAGTTCTGCCCAAGAACTTGAAATTTTACGTGCACTTTTTCTTTTCTGTTTTTTTAAATTACTTTTTTTTTTTTCTATCTTGTAGGGAGAGGGGGCGACGCCTCACACGAAACAAGAATGTACAATGACAAAGGAAAAAAAAAATGTTATTATCGTGTATTATATTGTAGGACGCGAATCCGAAAATTGATGATGCCTTTTTATTGATACAAGTGGCACATTTTCATCCGTAATCAGAAACTTTTCTTTTTATCTTTTATGATTTTCACAAACAGTGTGAAGGGGGGAGGGGGGGTATCTAACCGGGAGACGACTTTTTATTTAAGAAGTGCCTCAAAGATCAAATTAATGACCTTGTCTCTGAATGCACTTATCTCTAATGGAACATTTCTTCACCCCTTCGTCTCCACTCTGCCAGGGGTTCGTCCAAACTGTTCAAATCTGGAGGAAAATCAGTACATGTGGAGCATGGCAGCCTGCCCTCAGCCCTGACACACGACTGAGTCTGTTCATTTTTAAACAATCAATCCAAATGATCAGTGCAGGACAGCTGATTTATCACTGGTCTATAGATTCACGACAGCGGCTTCTGAGCCGGCTTCAGAACCGACTCAAACTGGAGGCGTAAGAGACAAAAGATAAAGTCTGATGAACAGATATTTGATAGTGAAGATTGTGTCCTGCTTACCTAGAGTCTTTCCGAGGCCAGACATTTGTCATTTGAAATGTCTCAGACGGCTGCTGTCCAGCAGACAGCGTTCACAGAGGCACGTCTCTGGGATACAACCTCAGTACAAAGGTGTATAAAGGCCTCAGCGTACTCGCTGCCAATCACAGTCTGGTAGAAAAACATGATATCAGGACTGGAGCTGAAAAATGAAGCAGTTCATTGGCTTTGGCCTCCACAGTGTGTACAGGCTGCGCTGGCCGAGCTCGGTTTCTTCCACACCAGCTGCCGCTGCGTGACCATCTGCAGCCGGTCGAAAATATCACGTGACCGGTTGGTTGTTCTGCCTTGTGGAAACGTGTCTCCATTTCTATTTTGGGCTCATTGTGTGTTTCCATCTCCGCGCTGAGGCTGCCTTTACATGGTGCAACTACAGCTGAGTGCCACTTAAAATCTAAGATTGTTCCTTTAGTTATAAAAATCTGGATGATAGGACAGAAATAGTCTCTGTTTGCAGCCAAAAACCCTGTTAAAATGAAAAAGGTCCTCAGAGATCCATCAGAAATTCTCTTTCAGCCTCAGAGCCGGAGAGCGGGGCGGGCCGCTCTTCATGTTTGATGGACAGCTGATGGACGGGGCCACAGGAATCCTCCCAAAAAAAAAAAAAAAAAAAAAGAAATACAACAGTGCTCTCCAGACTACGTCTGCCCCTCAGTATCAGGACCAGAGCTGCTTAACAGAGCTCAGTACAGACTGAAGTGTATCTGTAACAGTGACTGTTAAAAACCGATGGCAGATTCTTGATCAGATTCTTCGTCTGGTCTCATGTGTTTTGATGTAAATCAGGAAACAGTTCTCACATCAGAGTATATTTTTAGTTCAGTTACATTTCATCCTGAGTCCTGATCAGGATTAGGTTTGTCTCTTGGAGCGTTCTGGTTCTGGTTGTGGTCTGAGCCTGCAGCTGACAGCAGCCAGTTGCCCAGCGTAAAGTCGGCCCAGCACACGGTGGTCAGCTCTCTAACATCAGCGGTTTGGAGGCTCAGCTCGCCAAGCTGTTCGCTCATTCCTGCACAGCTATGATTCATCAGGGTTTCCAAAATCAAGAGTCTTCATTTGCCCACACGCTGGTGCAGAGTATGTACACAAAAACACTAAGAAGCCATGAGTTTATTTGTATACAGGGAGGTTTCAGGCTGTTTCCAGTTCAGACAGGTTTAACTCCATGTACTGCCACCTTTATACACAGCAAGCAGCGTATTTTTGGAGCCTTGTGCTGTTTAAAAGGCCGGGATAAAAATCAAACACATGCGTTAACTCATCTGTGAATATCAGCTATGAGCACGGATTAAAGTCACCAACAACATAAGAAGAAGAAGAAGAAAAAGTGGGTCCTCGCCTCTCATACAAGCTGCGTGCTGATCTCTATGTCTGTGCACTTTCAAGAAAAGAGAGCTCTCTATTGGCTGGGAATTATGTGATGAAATCTGACCCATGCTAATGTGATAACCACATAATAGGATTAATTAGATGATCCTGAGTCAAAGGGTCTGAATTAGCTGCAGGGCCTTTACAGATAGAGAGCAGAGAGATAATAAGAAGCAGTTCCACAGTCACCGATTAGTCCAACACAATGAACACACACACACACACACACACACACTTGAAGAAGCAGGAAATCACTTCAACATTGAAGGAAGCTTCGTCCTCCAGCCCCCCTAAACTCCACCTCCTCTGGTTACTGTCATGTTTTGTCTCACAGAGCAGGTGAAACATCAGTGTCATTCTTTTTTTTTTTTTTTTTTTTTTTTCCTTAAGGGACCAATGGACGAACTGGGAGTCCTTGAAGCCACATTACACAACAGTGAAGGCCATTTAAACACAAAGAGGATCTTTACCTAAAAATGAATAAACTTAGTCCATGCTGTTTGTTTTAACACACCGCTGGTGGGATACGCTTCATTTTGCTTCACCGCATCTTTGTAAATATGTGTAATTATTAAAAATGATACTGGTTTTCCGTGAAGCGAGTCCTTCCTTTTGCAGACGACGACAGAAAACTCTTTGCAGATGCTACAGTATTTTGTGTTGCCTCACACAGCAGCACATCCTCACATCCTCTGATCAGTATTTACTCTGTTCATACTGGGAGACTGGAAAAGCCAATTAACTAGCATTAACCATCGAACACTATTTTCTCTGTTTAGCTGATACTCCAACTAGAAATGAATTTTTAAAAAATCTGCAGTGGAGTTTTTAGTGGATTTCATCAGTCATGCTACACAGTACATGTGTTAAGGCCAGTTTAAATAGTAAACGGACTGCATTTACTTATCCACCACTCAAAGCACTTTATGTTCACCCATATAGCACAAAACACACACACTCTGATGATACATTGGTCAGTGTGTGTGTGTATGTGTGTGTGTGTGTGCATCTGGCAGGGCACATTCGGAGGAAGTCAATTAGAGAAAGACAGAAATATTATGTTGAATATATTTTTAGAGTAAGGAGAAACTGTTGACAGTATCTGTGGCACAGAACACGGAAACTACAGAGCAGACACACAGTTTAATTTCATCTGGACTTCGTTATTTTACAGGAATCCTTCCTAACCGCTTAGTTTCACTTCAGTCATACGTTTCATTAGTTCTGGAGAGTGATGCAATGCTTCTCTACTCATGTGTGAATTTTGTATTTTTCTTTCAGATGACACAATAACTTCAATCCAACATCCAGGCCCAGAGCAAGCGTAAGTATAACTTTTTAGGTTTATAATTAGTCAGTTGATAACCGTCTCCATCAATCGGTCTTGATGTATTTTTGTGGAAGCAGCTTTGTGAAGGAGGATGTGGCCCGGTTCAATTTTGGTCTTTCATCTCCCAGAGAATGAGGCAGGCTGGATTGATCCTCTTGACCAGCTGGAATCAAAGGCGTATCAGAGGCAGCGTGGGCAGCCATCGAGTAGAGCCAGATTTGGGATCTAGTGTCTAAAGAGGGTAAAGTGAAATATGACAGCAGGGTCCTCTGAGAGCAGTCCTCAGAGTTACTGTGACCACAGCTTTGAAAGCAAGCTGGTGTACAATTCTCCAAACTAACCCTCTTCCACAACGCGGGGCTGGTTTTCGGAGTACAGCCTGTGTAAGGTGTCAGGACCTCACTAAGACAGTGTCCCCCTGTGCGAGCCGCTCTCTGGGTGTGTCCTCCGTACAACGTGATCCTGGAGTGTGTGGGACATCTGGGCTGCTCGTAGCTCCTGGACAGCAGCCAGCGCAGCATCCTGCGGACTCACCAGGTCATGTCCACATTCATCTCCGACAGACACTGGGCCAGGTGGCCGTCACAGTCCATCTGGGTGAACCTGGAGTGACAGGAACAAAGAGATCCAGTATTGCTACTGACAGTGAACACACACTTTAACACACTGATACATACACTCAGTTTCAGGTTTTATCAAAACTCAGACACTGAGAAAACTTACAGGCGTCCTGGAGATATTGTTAAAACCTAGTTTACTGTAATTCTTCTTGTCTGAGTGGACAGAAAACAGCGTGCTAGCTACAGCCATGCTAGCAGCTCTGTGAAACTGTAATAAACATGATGCTGGTTTAAGCTAAATGCTAACATCGGAATGCTAACATGCTCAAAATGACAGTTTTAACATGCTGAAGATTTATGGCTTATGTTCACCTATATCCTTCAGTGTGTTAGCATGCTAACACTTGCTAATTAGCACTACACATGAGAGCTGAGGCTGATGGGAATGTCATTAGTTTCGCAGGTCACAAAGTATGAGACAAACTATAAATTCTGAGCTGGAGCTGACTGGTTCAAATATAATGAAGTCCAATTATTTCAGACAGGATACAGAGGTGTGCACATATGAGAGGAACATGAGAGCAGGATGAGATGAGGAAAAGCAGCAGCAGAGGTCAGCTCAGCCTGGTCCTGTAGTCCAACATACACACAAAGCCTGGCTCAAGATCCACCAGGTCAGACCCAGGACCAGAACCCATGGCAGCATCAGGGATGTTGTCAGGGATGTCATGTCCCAGTCAGGTTTTTGTTTAGCCCAGATCCTGATCAGAGTCATGTAATGATAGGCCATCTCCATCATTAAGTCCAGTCCAGTACTTTCATTTACTTATTGCTGAAATATGAATCTGATACACTGAAATAACACCGGCTCTTTGATCCAAATGCTGCTGTAAAAAGAATTGTATAATTGTTTGGATGGTAGATCATTTTCTACAGCTAAGCGTTAACAAAGCAGAAGTTGTTATTTCTACCCCAGCTGGTTTTGTCCTGAAGGCGACAGGAAGTCTTGGTTCTCTTTCCTATTAATTGAACAATTTAAATTTAAGCGTCTCTGCAGACCGGGCTGTCAGTCTTGACCTGCATGAAAATTGTTTGCTTGGTTCCTGTTTCTGCAAGCTGAGGAACGTTACTAAACTCAGACCTACTTTGTGTCCCTTGCTGAGACAGAGATGATTATTCACACATTTATTTCTTCCCATCTCGACAACTGCAATCAACAAGACTTCCCTGGATCGCTTACGAGTGGTCCAAAATACTGCTGCCAAGTCCTCCAAAAGGTCTCATGTCACACCAATTTTCATTTGGTTTTTTTTGACTGGCTCTTTTACACTTTTCTTATTCCTTGCTGTTGCTGTTGTTCTTTCTCTCCCATTTTACCTGAATGCCTCGCAGGAGGAAGCGTCACTGTCTCGGGCCATGTTTTGATCACAGTCAACCTGCGATGCTTTCAGTCGCTGGGTTCATTTGGTTGGACAGTCAGGAAAAACTGACACAGAGCTGCAGTTTAGTTCTGGTCTGGTTTGTCTTCACTCTGTAGCCATGAGGAGTAAACATATAGTGATACAGGCTGACAGGTGACTCACTGACTGGACTGTGTCTGCGACTGTCATCCTGCATCATCAGGGGTGCATGATGGGAAAAGTCAGACTCTGGTGACTGACAACAGTTTGTGCAGCACTTTTCTGCTCTCTGGTGTCACAAAGGGAAGAACTAACTGATTTAAGCTTTATTAGTATTATTAGGCTGCAAATCGACTGCATTTTAAGAGCAACGGTTAACAGGTAGATACGCGACTGAAAAGAGGTGTGGGCTCACTATGCAACACACCATTTAATGGACTAATGAACAAAAGTACACAGAGTGTGACTTAAGCTGCTTTTGGCTGATTGATCAAAGAAAGATCCAGATTGGTCCAGTTCTTCAATCTGCACCAGAACTGAATTAACTGTTTCCACACTAGTCTGAACGAACCAAACTAAGCAAGCGAACGCACCTGAGTTAGTTTTCACTGAACCAAACAGATTAGGTCTGACTGCACCCTCAGTTAACTGATCCATAAAACCAAGACTTAAGGCTGCAAATGATGCTGACACGCTGACTTCAGAGTATTGAAGCCGTCGATTGTTAGATTTTACATGTGTATTTGGGTTTTTAAAGCTGGAACATGCCTCTCCAGGCTGTGTGTGAGTGTGTGAATGTGCATGGGTGTTGTTCAGAGACATTTGTAGAAGTGAAAATTTAGAAATAAGAAAAGAAGAAAAACGAAACCGTGTGGCATCTCTTACCCAATGGGGAACACCAGCAGGCACATGGGGCAGCTCTGCAGCTCTCCTCCTCCCCCTCCTCCTCTTCCTCCTGCTGCTCCTCCATCTCCTCTGACACTCCCCTGCATTTGCTCTTCCTCTTTATCCTTCACCACCTCCTCTTTATTTTCACCCTCCCTCTGCAGAGGAGCTCGGCTGTCACAAACCTTCACCTGTCTGTTGACCGGTCCAGCCTCTTCCTCTTGCTCTCCTCCACCAACACTTGCTGAAGATGCTGCTGCCTCCCAGCTGCGGAGGGACGGGGACTGTCTCTCTGAGAGGGCAGGAAGGGCTGCTGTTTTGCCATGGTGACTTTGCCTGCTATGAGAGGACAGCTGTCTGTCAGGGGTGTGTGGTGCAGGTTTAGTCTGTACTGAGTTGTCCTGCTGGGAGGAGCTGAGCCTAAGAGGATCTGGACTCGTCGAAGTCCTCGGAGAGGGTGGAGCAGGTTCAGGGAGGGGAGCAACGTCTTCTCCGCAGTCGCACAACCGCTGTTCATCCAGCTCCAGTGCTGCAGGTTTCTATAATGGAAAGAAAATCAGATGTGAGACTCAGAGACATTTGAATTTGAGACCATTTTAGCAACCACAAGAGAAGGAACAAACAAACAAACAAAAATAAATAAATAAATAAATAAATAACAACATAGACATGATCATCATTAAAGATCATTGTGTTTAGTTTACTGGAGGTAGATGCAAGTGGTGCAGTCTGTCCTGGTTTGTATTAATCCAACAATGGAAGCAAATAAATCTCTTACTGCACAATCAAAAACTTAAATCTATCATCATCACATTTCTAAATACCAGAGATTTTGCATACCAACAGGTTGCATCTTGCAAAGATTAAACTGCTGCCCACAAAAAGCACCGACAGAGCAAAGGGCTGATAAAAAGGCTGGGTGAAAAACACTGGGGGTGGTGGTGGAATCACCTGTATGATAACAGTTCACATGGTAAATTCAGCATAACGTCCATTTCCACAGCACTAATTCCATCAGCATGACAACAGCCATGTCATATTCAGCATCAGTAATTATTTCCAGTCTGTTCCAGTTTGCTGTAAAGTTTAAGTCAATGAAATCCAACACTTCCAGCAGATTACTCTTATTAAAACATTCAAAGCCTACCACAAATGGAACAGTTTATTCCTATTTAGCCACAAGAGGACTTTTAACGTGAAACATCTGTGCAGGAAGTGTTGAGTTATGGATGGTAATGATCCAAAAACAGCAACATGGAAGTGAGTGGAAATAACTGATTAATAAAGACTGGATCTCTGTTAGAGCAGAGAGGTTGATAGCAGCAGAATGGTTAGAATGACATGAGTATGAAATGTACATTATACTGAATTAAGGAGACAGGTCTGAATTTGTAATGTGTGAATAACAGAGAAATTAGAAATAAAGGCCTGCCTCTAACATGAGCGTGGTCAAAGTAAAAGCCTAGTTCTCTCTGCAGCTGAGGTAAATACAGAGTAGAGATTAGAAACTATATTTGTTTTTGTACATTATCTACATTATCTATGTTCATGTGTGTCTCTAATGTGAGTCTTGTTGTGTGTAGTTTCATCACTTTCACTACAGGACCTGTGTAATGAGGGATACTCGACGGTAACTTACAGCCGCAGATGGATGTGGAAGATCAGGGACCAGGTCCCAGCGCTGGTTCTCCAGGTACGGCAGAGCAGACTTCAGTGTGAACGCCCACAGACTCTCCACAGCAGGCAGCCGCTCTCTGTTCCACCACGCTGCTGCAGGAACCACTGACCTGTAAACCACATATTACACTGTCTGTTTCACACAACTACCACGACTTCCCTTTGTTTGTCGTTCTCTAATGCAACCCCCGCACCGTGCCCTGATACTACACATCACAAGAAACGTGTTGAATTTCAACAGATGTTTGTTATCAGAAGTTTCCAGATGTATAAAAAATAGATTTAATCTTCAAACACCCAATAGGGGAGAGCAGGATATGATGCTGATGATGGGGAGTTTTTCCTGTTTTGAGTTATTTTATATGCATTTTTTTTAACTGTCAAATTATTTATGAAACTTCAGTGCACAGTGTGTGCTTGTGTAAATAACAAAGTAAAAGATAGATAACACACAACACAATAAACATAATAATCTATTATTTATTTAAGTTTATCAGTGTCAGTTTTGTCTCCTGTGATTTCGCCTACTTGCTACTACAAGCAATGTTTTAAAAGTTGAGCTTTGTATTTAAGCAACTACACGTTGTTAATGTTAGATCATGAATGAGCCGAATTATCCAGTGGCACCCAGTTGTTCGTATAAAGTCCTCAGCTATGTTTTGTCTTTCATGTTCTTCAGCAGAAAAGGAAGAAAGTATTAAAAGTGATAAGATTGTAATGGAGGTTCCTTCTCCCGTTCTCGGCGCTCTGGTTTCTCACCGGGACGAAGGCTTTATTAAAGACAGTAAATAAAACGGGATTACCGTGTATAAATAAACAGCTACAGGCTTAGGCAGAAGGTTTGAACTTGGATGTTTTCATCCATAAACTTAAAGGCTAACGCTACATGAAAGCTGCCAGCACAGACAGAGCACCCACCCGTCGGCCTCTGCGGTCCAGCCTCTGCAGAACAGAGTTGGACGGTCCCTCTTCGGTGTGTCCCTGGAAGATATTTCCGGGTGGAGCTTTTCGGCAGAGGGTTTCCTTCGTTTCAGTTTGGACTTGGGGTTAGTTTCAGACATGTCTTTTAATCGTTTTCAAAGCTTCGAAATTTCGCGCCAGCTCGAGAAACGAGGACTTCCTACTTCCTGAAACTTTGCGTGATTCTAACCAATGAGGAAAAAGTCTTTTTCATAGGGGGGCTATCCTCAACCACTGATTTTCTGCTTCATTTGTTAACCTCTATGCAAAATGCAAATAACTCGTTTCAGTGAGTACACCTGTAAACCTGTGTGATCTCTTCCAGCTTGTGTATACCTGCGCTGCATTTGCAGTGCTCTCTACTGCAAAAAACAAAAAAAACATGCTAATTACTATCTGTTAGCAGATCTATTTTTGTACTGAGCTACTTGAAAATGTTGCATTCAGTTAGTCATATTTAGATACATTTAAACTTGCTGTAAATAGTAAGAAAAAAAAATGTTAGTAGCTAAAAGTGAAGAGAAAGTCCACTCAAACTCCTCACAATAATCTGGTGGACACAAAAGATTTCATCTTGATTATTCAGGAATAAAGCAGAATTTCAGCAGTGCAAAATGATGTATAATTATAGACTGTGGGTACAATGCACACACCTGCTGCTGCATGACAACAGGTATTCAATCAACTAAAAATAAAAAACTTCATTCATTCTAGAAGAGGTGAATGTGAAGGTTCATAATTGACCTTAATCAAACCATAGTTTGATTATAAGAAACAAAAAGTCCACTTGTTTTGTCTACTTCATCTACAATCACCATTAGTGATGGCAGCTGAGCTGTCTCCACAAAAACTGAACAAAATAATCAACTGAAGAAAACCATGGTTAAAAGCTACATTAAAAGTAAGCAAACTGTCCTTGGCGACTGCAAATTACAGTGTTGTAAGAATCAGTCACTAATTCAACCCATTACAGACTAAAAGCATCAAGCTGTGCATTTAAATGTGTCCTAGAACCTAGAATATAAAATAAGAAGCAAAGGGGAGTTTGGAGAGGTCTGAGTGTGCACCTCAACCAGCAAGCCCCGAGAACTCATCGTTGAGCTTGCAAAAGTAATCTTAGCTAATTGTTCAAGGCCTGGTCCAAGCCATTCTGTGTCCTCGATCAGAATCTGGCCCACAGTTCAATCTGTTTTAAAAATGTCTGGAAACTACAAATTACAGCAGAGCAGCTGTAAACAAATCTGATTCCATTGTTTAGGGAAGAAAAAAAAATTATTTTTTCTATTTCCCCCCCAAAGAAGTTGGTGAGCATGTGAAGTTCACTTTGTGATGTGCAGAACAAGTGCAGGCATCACTTAAAATCTGTTGAAAGGAGAGAAAACAAATTAAAATGAGTAGATGGTGGAGTTCATCAAAGTGTATGATTCAAATGAAGCAACATGATAAAGAACGTTTTATGATCCACCGTTTGATTTTAGCACCTAATCATCAACTCTCACTTTTAATAGACTAGATATTATGTCACTCTTGCATAAGGATTTCTACTCAGTGCACACTAAAGCAGGTTACATCATACAAGAATGCAAACTGTAATGATAATACTTTGTTCCCTCTGCTAGGACACACATAAAGTGGAAAGTTGAAGTCATAATAATGGTGGGACTTTCTGAGCCTTTTAAGCTTTTGGCCAGAAGAGAGGGACCAACGGAGAGTGGCTACAATTATGCAATGGAAAAAGACAAGGGAAAGCTGGACTGAACGGAAGGAAAAGAGAAGAAAGGAAAGAGGAGAGCATTATTTAAAAGAATGGAAAACAGCACTATGGGAAAACCTGC
This sequence comes from Toxotes jaculatrix, assembly GCF_017976425.1. Taxonomy (NCBI): domain Eukaryota; kingdom Metazoa; phylum Chordata; class Actinopteri; family Toxotidae; genus Toxotes; species Toxotes jaculatrix. Next base: position 5,133,007 of record NC_054395.1, on the reverse strand, counting down.
CACTTTGAAATAAGGTGAGAGCATTTTTTTTTTTTTGGAAACAGTGCCCCGTTAGATGAGTATTCCAGACGGACCGCTGCTGAATTGCTGACATTGGCCAATCAGTTTGTTCTACCTCAACCACAGATGGGAAGAAACACAAAAGCAGAGCAGTGGGCCAGGCCTGTGGTACATAGTGCTACTCTGGGAAAAAGCAGTCCGGCGCCTGGAAAGAAACGTTATGTCATTCATCCCACGTGATGCTGTGTTGTGCTCCGCTGCCATGGCGACGGTGGAGATGATGGGGGGAATAAAAGTGAGGTAGCAGCAGCCTTAACCGTTTAAGTTAAAGAAGTGTTTGGGAGGTTATACCACCGGTCATCTTCTCCATGGAGTGTTGAAAACATACACACAACATCATTCAGGTGTTCATGGTTGACTGTTGTTTACTTCTTTACTCGCTTTTTTTCTCTTCTTCCCTTGTGGGAAATTAGGCCACAATGAACTTTCTACACTGTTTCATTAGCAACATGTTATGCTTTGTTATGGGACTAAAGTCCTATGTAGGGTTCAACGTGACACCTCATCAGCCCCATACATGAGTCATTACTAGAGTCAAGATGTGGTTAGCTAGCTTAGCAAGGAGCCTGAAAGCAGGGGAAACACCAAGAACTAAACTTGACAGCTACAACTTGATTTGACTAATCAACGTTTTGTATTGATGTGCTTTACTAACACAGATGATGTGGTTGGGTTTATTTAGGAAAGAAACCACATGCTGAAATCCACTGAGAGCGAAAAGTTGGAAATTCCCTGTGAGAATGTTGTAATTTTAACCGCACATCCCCAGAACTTCTCCAGTCCAACACTGCTGCTGACTCAAAGTCACATTTTTGTTTGGTGGTACTTCACTGAGAAGGGATCGCTTGGACACGTAGAAGCCTCAGAGTGCATCAAACAAAGTGTGTTGTTTACTCTAACAGGGCCTAAAACCCCCATTTCTGGAAGTGGAATTTCAGGGAGGTGTCTGAGAATTTTTGTCATTTTCTGAAAATAGGCAGGGTGCCTTGATTTCTTGTCCCCAACTGTGAAATCCCGGATGTCAGTTCTTCCTTGAGCACAGCAACAGGGAGGAGCTTTCAAAAATAGTTTGTGCTTGCAACGGCATTGCCATGCAATGATCAGGTGACTTCGTTAAAACCGTTATGCAATGCTGTGTTTACAGTGATGAGGGAGGGAGGGCCATCACATGGCCATCACATCCACTAACACGTTCATGTTCACCATGAGCAGTAGATAGTGTGGCATCACGTACCGGGCTCTACAGCTGTAGCAGAGGTTACTGTCAGATACAAAAGAAGAATTTCAAAAGCTTGAAGCAGAGGGAAGGGCAGCAAATAAAAAGCGTACAAGTAAATGATGAGCACAAATGAGCTGATGAGGGGGAAAAAAGGAGAGCAAGAGGACAAGCGCTGCATGCTGGCTACATTATGAATAATTGAAAATGAGGCCTGGCATGCACTTCATGCTGTCTAGCAGCTTTGGCCTTGATAGGATGAGAGGCCTGAAGGAAGCACACGCTTTGTATCTCACTTGTATCTATTACCACTTAATGTACACACACAGACTGTGATACAGTATACTAGTGCAGTATTGTAGGCCCACATCCACCCTGTAACTGTTAGAACACAGAACTGGCTGAAAGGATGGCTTCATGCCAGACTGATAGGCCAAGAGGAGGCTCTGGTCCCCTTCAGGAAAAGTGACTTATCTGCCAGCTGAATGGGATAAAGCCCGGGCCTGTGGCTCCAACACTGGAACCATTACTGAATACTTCATGCTACTGCTTTGTGGGACACTACTCTGTGCACTATGGGATTATGGTAATAATACTGTAATAATCTAATAATTATACTGTGGAGACTTGATTTAAATTGTGCTTATTTTCTTTTCTGAGAGTGAGATGATTCATCTCCCAAACACTTCTGTGCACCATCTCTGGCTATATTACCTATTAATAGCAAGGTCAGTGAGCACAGGCTTTGGTCTCAGGGAGCTGCACCTGACTATTAGAAATAGTTGCAGCATGTAACCCACCACTAAAATCACAAACTCTGATTTGCACAATGAAATAAATGGGTTGTGTTAAGCTAGGCTAACCATGTCCTAGCTTACTGTTTTGGGTTAGAAATTTCTTCGGTTAGAACCGTGAAGCCTGAGAGTCTGTGAATTGAGTTCTAATAATGCTGTAAACTAGTATGAATGCTGTCTTCTTTCCTGGTCTTACCGGCTGCATTTTGGGAAACATTTTCAGAGCTTATCCGTCTGAATCAGACCAACAGGGAATGTTTTTGTTACTGTCGTCCGCTGTAGCTGGAACTCAATATATTGTTCCAAGAACTCTGTATCATTTAAACTCAATTTTTCATTCATGCACACACTGAGCCCCACTCTTTCTACTCATTACTAAACACTTGGAATCACAACCTCAAATGCAGCATGTCGAAATCAGTGAACTGTATCCATTTTTTTGGACATTTTAATACGGAAGGAGAACAATTACCTATCAGCAACAATATTAAGGATAGATACTGGCTAGTACACACTGTTACTGTCCTCATAATACTGTCCTAAAAACTGAAAATACAATCTACCAGTGGGCCAGTACTTACAACTGAGGTGACTGCGTTCCAGCAAAACTGAGTTCATCTCAAAGCCCAGCACATTATTGTGAATAATCAAAAAGTGAACAGTATTATTTACAAAAATAAAAGCATATAGAAGAGCACCATACTCCCAAAGAATACAACTGGCATGTCATGTTACATGTACATTACAGAATGTGACATTCTGTCCAACGGGTTTTAAGGTACATGTTTTTGGTACTTGTGGTGCCCCCTGTGGATCACGCTCAAAATGCTTTGGTAGACCTGTTGCCAAACATGGCCTGAAGATATGTACCCAGATTTATGATGATTAGACAAATTGTTGATCAGTTATGGGCAATGTCCTGCTAAGCCGCATCCTATCCGATGTTTTTTGATTGATGGCAGCCATGTTTTTGGACTGACCTTGCCCATTTATAATAGAATTGTGAAGCTCAGTCCTGGTTGTGTATCAAATTTGGTGTTCAGTCAGAATCCACTTAGTTTGCATCGTGAAAATTAGCAAAAAAAAAAAATCATGATGGTGAACTTTTATGGTCCAAGAGTCTTTTTTTTGTAGTTCACACTGAGCTGGACTTATGTGTGAAATTTCAAAACAAGTGGACTTCCGGTGTGTGGGGCGTGGCCTCTCCAAAGTTGCGCTATCCGACCTTAATTACAGCGCCACCATCTGGACGATTGGGCTGATATTTGTACATCATTTCCAGTTATGTTACAAGCTCATTCCACTGCAATTTGGCGGTATTAGATGACAAAATGCACAAATAAGTAAATAAATAATAAAATAAAATAATAATAATGAACTGGCACAAAAAAAATCCACATCCAAAATCAAAAAATGTACCAACACAGTAGAGTTTTACTTTAATACTTAATATCTTCCATCTTCTAACAATAATTGTAATGATAAACCGCCACAAACACAGTAGGTTTGTCTCCCAGACTCTCTGCTGGCCTGCAGTGGAAGACTGCTCCAGATCTCGCCCCCCTGCCATCCTGTTGCAGTTAGAGCAGTGGCTGGCTAGGGGGCGCCACAGGAACAGCAAACTGCTTCACCACAACTGAAGTTGAACTTGCTCTGGACACATGACCTCCTGAGGTTGAAGCACTAGGTTGATAATTACTTCATTTTTACGTCTTCACTGCCTAAGATAGGATTTAAAGACATCGTGTCAGAGCCGTTTTCTCTGTTCATATGTCAACCTTATAGACAACTCTGCAAGTCCTCAGGATATTTCAAAATAAAGTTTACTTTTACACTTTTACGTGATGTACAGCCCAAAACTCATTATTTAACTCATCCTTGGACAAAGCACGAACAATTATAAATTATTTTATTTATATACGTCTAATCCGGTGGTAACTGAAAATACAAAGATTTGCATTTCTATGAGCAAACTATGTAAAAATGTACATAGCCTGCAAAAAAAAACAAAACAAACAAAAACATGACCCTGGCAGTTTAGCAAAGATTAAATTTCTGTGGGTAAAAAAAACAACAACAACAAAAAAAAATCAGAATAGAAAGCATAGGCTACATAAATAATTATGTATGTATTTATTTTTTGTTGGCTGTGCTAGTGATTTGCCCAACATTTTCTAATAGTTGATCTGTGAAAAACAAAAAGAAAAAAAAATCTTCTCTTGTCATTTCATTAGCAAGATTGTCTCTCAAGGTCGCCAACACATGAAACTTGTTTATTCGCCGCTACTTGCCAAACAGTTTTGACACATTCAAGCAGAAGGGAAAATAAATAAACCGCAGTCAGTCGTGCAATTTGCGTTTCCCCTTCCAAAGCTAAATTTGTCTTGTCTCGCAAAACACCACCCATCCTCTTTGGTCTCTCTCTCTCTCTCTCTCTCTCTCTACAGCCGCGAACCGTACGATCACAGAAACTCTCTCTATTCCTCTGCTACGTTCAGGGCCAATGGGAAAGATGGTAAATATGAGCTTCCTGTGTGGAAATCCCGTTCACCCCAGGTTTCGTCCGGTGAATGAACACATTTCTGACGTCGACGTGAACACATCCGCACTCACATGTGGAAAAATGCATGTTGATTCCAAACACGGTCAATAACTGGAAAAATATGTATTCCGTGTATTCGTCTCAAGTACAAGCCATCGAAAGGCTGCTAACACCACGTGACTTGAACGCAACGTTAGTCGGGTCAAAAAATAATTGGTTTTTGAACTAAATCACTATTTAGTTACATGTATAAAATGATCAAAGTGTTACCAAAAATTACATACATTGGTACATTACATTAGTACAAGTATTAGGTCAGTGTAAAAAAAAAAAAAAAACACAGGCCACTTAGTTACAGCCAGTTACAGTCGTGTATTGACATTTTTCCCTGAGAGAAAGTACAGAAATGCCCGAAATATATCAGAAGTTTCATAATTTAAACTGACCTGAACGGCCCCTTTAATGCCATGATGTGTTATTATTATTATTACTGACGCCTGAATGTGTGTGTCATTAAAATGTCTCAGCTCGTTCGAGGGTGGCTTCTCTGAACTGTTTTATATAGCCCCACTGTAGGTGCTGTGTATGTAAAATCTTAATCTGCCAACTAACTCTAGCTGTATTTCCCTCTGAACTGTAGTGGAGCAGAAGAATAAAGTAGCACAAAATTAAAAATACTTGAGTAAAGTATGTGTACTTAGCTACTCTCCACCACCGCAGAACTGACTGTAAGAAAGTTTAAACGACAGATACTTTCCCCATACGACATGAACGCAGTCTTCCCCACTGCTTTCACGACTTCTTCTCTGCTCTCTGCAGGGTAGTGTGTGTGTGTGTGTGTGTGTGTGTGTGTGTGTGTGTGTGTGTGTGTGTGTGTGTATGTGTGGTGGTGGTGGTGGTGGGGGGTGACGGCTTGTTCCTGGAAGAGCCCAGCCTGCCTGCAGAGTCACTCACATTCCTGGCTGGGATTCAATGACTGAGCCAGACACACAAACACAGAGGGAGGGGGCGGGGGGCGCGTGAGAGAGAGAGAGAGAGAGCGAGCGAGCGAGCGAGCGAGAGACCTAAACAGAGCGCGAGGGAGAGAGAGTCATAGACTGGGGCAGAGAGAGAGAGGGGGGGGAGAGAGAGAGAGAGAGAGAGCGAGCAGGCTGGCTCTCAGACTTCTCATCTCCATACAGTCAGAGTGAACTGCGGGGGCAGACGGAGTGGATTGCTGCAGTCCTCGACAGCGGAAAGAGACTCAAATAAGGATTTTTTTTTTTTAAATCGCGCTGTATCGACTCATATCTCCCGCTTTTGTTTCACTGTCAGCCGCTTCGTTGTGGAATTCAACAAACGGAACTTTTCGCTTCTCTGGAGTTTGGAGAGCCGTTTTCGTCAGATATGGACAGTCGGCGGCTCGCTGCAGGGAGCGACTGGCCGGTGTTCACTCAGTAGTCACGGGAATAAAACTGTAAACTCACCGTCTGGGACTTTTTTACTGGATGTTTGATGAAGCGCTTCGAAATTTTGGTCAGTTCTGGGACGCCGTGGATTTACCAGGTTCAGGGACGGATAGATACTCGTGATTCCCGATCGACGACAAGAAGGATTTACGCTTCTAAAGTTGCAGGAAAAACATGGAGACTGTAAGTCGGCAAAGCTTCCAGCCTCATCCGGGACTGCAACAAACTCTCAAGCAGTTTCACCTCAGCTCTATGAGCTCTCTGGGCGGACCGGCGGCTTTCTCTGCCCGGTGGCAACATGAGCTCCTCTTCAAGAAGGACGGTAAGGAGCCTGAGCCGGTTCTGCAGCATCTGCCGCCGCCGGTGATGCCGGGCCCGCTGTTCATCCCTTCGGACCGCTCCACCGAGAGGTGCGAGACGGTGCTGGAAGGCGAGACCATCTCGTGCTTCGTGGTCGGCGGGGAGAAGCGACTCTGCCTGCCGCAGATCCTCAACACGGTGCTGCGGGACTTCAGCCTGCAACAGATCAACTCCGTGTGCGACGAGCTGCACATCTACTGCTCCCGGTGCACGGCGGACCAGCTGGAGATCCTCAAAGTCATGGGGATCCTGCCCTTCTCGGCGCCGTCCTGCGGCCTCATCACTAAGACGGACGCTGAGCGGCTCTGCAACGCCCTGATCTACGGAGGCGCCTACCCGCCGCGATGCAAGAAGGAGCTGAGCGGAGGCTCTCTGGAGCTGGAGCTCACCGAGAGGAGCTTCAAAGTCTACCACGAGTGTTTCGGCAAGTGCAAGGGCTTGTTCGTGCCGGAGCTGTACACCAGCCCCAACGCAGCGTGCATCCAGTGCATGGACTGCAGACTCATGTACCCGACCCACAAGTTCGTGGTGCACAGTCACAAGGCGCAGGAGAACAGGACTTGCCACTGGGGCTTCGACTCAGCAAACTGGAGGGCGTACATCCTCCTGGGCCAGGATTACACGGGGAAAGAGGAGAAGGCCCGTCTGGAGCAGCTCCTGGACGAGATCAAGGAGAAATTTGACTTCGCCAACAAGTACAAGAGGAAAGCATCATCCAGGGTGAGTTGGTCCTCATGCTGTGCCTCAGCATGGAGCTCTTATTACTCTTATTAAGTTATTAAGTTATTCGTTTTCTCTAAGCTTTGCAGCGCATGCACGTTCTGGTTTGTTTGTTTGTATTTATTTTCTCCATTCTTAAGAAGCTGTTTATGCATTAGCTAATTCTGATTGTTATTTATTTTCAATTATTGTTTTCCCACTCATCTTATTTAAATGCACTGTAGTGTACTCCTCCTTCTAACAGCACGGAGCTTCTTGAAAGTTGCATGTAAAATACAGTTTTACCCAAACCTTCAAACACACTAACCTGCTAGGTGCAGGTTGATCCATGTAGTGTGGCCTCCTAGATGGAACCTTATGGCCCTTAAAATTGAGTTTGGGTGGTTCCGGTGAGATTTCACTTGGATGCCACTAGAAATATTTCCAGCTAGAGGCTGTGCTGTAGATATTGGTTTTATAGTTGTGCTTCTTGGCCTGTGGTCCTGGGAATCCCAGTTGTCCCTGAGAGGGCTCTCTGTGGGCCCCACTAAAATGAAATTTGTCCCAGTTAAAGAATGCTAAAAAAAAAAGGCTTACCCACATGTTTCCAAAATTCATCTGAAACTAAATCCCATCATACGCATGTCTTGTACGTCATGTGTGTCTGTCTGGGGGCCAGTGACCCCCCCCCCTCCTGCAGAGAAGCCACTCAGTATTTGGTCATCATTGCCATTTTGTTACTAATTGAGCCTCATCCAGCAGTGACAACAAAACGCCTCTGGTGGCAATAAAGCCATTATTTGCCTGTGAAACACCTCTCAGGCTCACTTTTATTGGCCTGTACTGTAAATACTATCTCATTTACCAACAAATGGCTCAATGGGAAATAGTAAACAGCAGTTAAAGTGAGTGTGTAGATTAAACACGAATTCACATCTGAGCAAGAAAATGATTCTTCTTAGTTTAGATTAAAAGATATTTCAGTTTTTCCACACTCACACATTCGTCAGTGCGGTAGAAGCTTTCTTGCTCAGTCTAAATTTCTGACTGTTCTTTCACTGTGTGTGTGCATGTGTGTTCCCATGGGAGGGGATTCACTTTGGGATTATTGCTATTATCACAAATTTTTGTGTCTGCCTGTTGAACCTTATGTGCCACAGTGAACGTGCAACGTTTGTCTGTCTCTCTGTGGGTTTAATCAGCGTTACTGTCCACCGTGTTGAAGGCTTTTCATTTTCTCCGGTTGTAACCACAGTCTCTGATTCTCGTTTTACTTGGGTTGATTCTAAAACGTTTGAACGATCAGAATTAGAGCATCTATGCAGGTTTTTGGCTCTGCGTGTTTCCTGTGGGTTTTTTTTTTCTTTCTTTTTTTGTTTTCAGTGTTTCCATCAGCTCTGCTGATTTGGGATAACTGACTGTAAAGATGGATGAAGGGATTATAATCTGTGCTTTGGTGTGCAGACAGGAGTTTGCAGGGAGGGTAGTTGGGTGGTAGACTGATAAAAGGAATCCCACCCCTCACCCCACCTCTAGGAAAAAAAGGCTAGTGTGGCCATTTGCATGAACTGTTACACATGAATGGAGTTGATGAAGCAGGGTTTAGAAGTATTGTGGTGGAAACATAATATGATCCCAACAAAGAGGAGCATTCAGCAAACATACCCCCCCCATACACACACACACACACACACACAAAACATCCACCTACCCTAGGCCAGCCACCCACCTCTGACACAGGCAACCCCACACTCATCATACCCCTGTTACTTACTCTTTGCTCCAGTCTGACTGAAACCAGAGTGGAGTGGACCTCTGGGGGCAGCAGACTGGTTGATGAGGCGCAGAAATCAACTGCAAAAGTGTTTACAAGCAGCTTCCCTCCAGTCCCCACTGAGGCTTCTTTCAGGGGAATCTGCTAAAGAAAGAGAAATCAGAGAGACCCTTGAAGTCCTGAAGAGTGCCAAAGTCCTGCCATGCATGGTGAATACCCACTCTTGGCACACACTTTCATTCAGACTCGAGTGGGCACACCTCAAGGACCCCCACTTTCAGGGGCCTCTTCTATTTTTATAAGTGCCGACGGGGCACCCAAGTGTTAAGCCCAAAGCTCATTTGAGCCTCTACCCTGCTTTTTAATTTGACTCCTCCTTTTCTTCCTCAAGTGCCCTGTTTCAAGGAACGCTAATGAGGGAATACATGCTGGGAAGGGGCTGAGGAATATTGCTAAACTTATAGCAACTGAACTCCCCGTTGTCAGCACATTTCAGCACAGCTGAGGCACTTCGAAAGTGTTCTTAGAGGATGTGAGGCAAAGTGCGAGACTGCGTTGCGCTGCCTTCTACCTTTCAGCTCACAGGAAAACGCCATCATCTGCGTGCTCGCAGCCAAGGAACTGGGCGGCTCTGGTGAATATTAATAAGGGTGTTACAAAAGTGTTAGCAGCAGTCTCGCATGCAGACAGACACAGGAAGTGATATTGCTGCACTTCCCTCCTTGCAGACACTCTTATGAGAGGCCCCTCCTGAGACACACACAGGAACATATCACAGAGCGTTTGAGTAAAAGCAGCTTTTCACTTTTCACTGCGTGTATGTATTTGTGGAAGAAGTTCATTCTCTGCTCTTTTCTCAGAGGATGTGAGCCAGATTCTAAACAGCAACGAGAAAATGCAGTTGACTATTGAGTTGTTTAAATTAATTTATATGCTGGGTGTGGAGCACTTCTCCAAGTTGCTCATGCCAGCCCTTGGCTGCAAGTCTTTTGGTTTCTGGCTGGTACACATGTGGGTGGCACACATAATCAGTGGCTTTCCACATCAGGATGTTTAGATAAGGATTGTGGCTGCAGATTTAGTATGTTGCTAACTTTATAATTCACCCTCAAGATGATGTGATTTCTACACAATCCATCTGTTAAAGAGAGATATGAGAAAGGGAATTGGGGGAGGTGGGGTGGGGGGTGGGGGGGTGGGGGGGGGCTAAAGCTTGACTCACGCTCTGTTCAAAACCAGCAAGTTTACATCAGACTTTTTTTTTGGTGTCCTCCTAAATCTGTCTGTGTTTTCTACAGCTACTTCAATTATAGAAATAAAGCAGCTTTTCTTTGTTGAAGTCACAGTTTTTTTGTTTTTTTTTTCAGGTGAACACTCATTCATTAGAGGCAGAGAGGCAGTTAGTCTTTGCTTACATTCCAGACTTGCCACTCCTGCAGAGAGGTGAAGATGTTTTACACAGCTGTTACATTCAAAACTTTCCTGACTCGTCCCCATGCATGCACGTCCTCACAGTCAACAATGATTACGCTGCTTACAGTTGAAAATAATAAAGGAAATCCACATTTCCTCTTATTCAATGATTACATTTCATTCTGAAGTGGTGGAAAGCGATTTTTTTTCTTTAGAAGGAGGCGTGTGTGAAGAATCCAGTGAGCAATAAAGCAGGGTAGAAGCCATTTTGTGTTTATGCTCCACATATGCTATGTTACTGTGCTGACTCCCAGCACATTCCTGCACACTGTTTCCATGCTTTATCCTACTGCTTATTGTACAAGAAGCTGCCGAGTGTTAGAACCCAGAAATATTTAGCCTTGAAAATGGAAAAAGGAGAAAAAAACTTTTTACATTTGAGGTGTTTTAATATTCCATTCCAATGCACTCAGATATTTGGCTTCTCTTATGTGCAGGAGCTAAAACTTCCCCTTTTACTTCTACAACCACCCCCACCCCTGAGATGCCCTCACTGCTGCTCAGGATATCTGGCCTCCAGCAGAAGGGGCCGCTTGTTTCAAGAAGGAGGTGGGGCTCAGAGGAAGTAAACTCCCCGAGGGGATATAGGCCCATGTCCTGTTTCATATGCAAGGCGCAGTGTTGGCTAAGCCTGCTGACAGCCAGCCATGTCCACGCAGTGGACAGGACAACAGCTGGTGGCTGTGCATTGCAATGACAGCTGAGGGAATATTTTTATTCCCTTTTTATGGGTGTTTGGCAAAATGTGACAGTTGCAAAACTCTGCAGCAGAGTTTGATTTTGTCCTGAGTGAGTGGGTGTGAGGAAAAGCTTTTTTAACAGATCTGATGCTGCGGTTTCTGTTTTGATGTTTCACTTTTTTTGCCTGTCAAATAGTGGAATTTAGAATTTGTATCCTGTGCTTTGAAAAAGAGGAAGCCACCGATTTAATTAGGTCTGTATAATGAGTTATTTTGCCTGGCCGTGCTCCAGTCTGGGTTTCTAATGGAGGACAGTCAGTCCATGCTGTGAGGCATGGACTGAGGGCCAGGGAGATCAATACCATATTGACATTGAAGTGTCTTTATGTCAAGTGTGATTGAAAACTCTGTCACTCCTCGAGCTCAATTAAACCAAAGTGACAGACCAACATAGGAAAGTTCCTCCTAAGTGGACTGTTGGCTCTGAAATAAATCATGTGCTACAGTACCAAGAATATAGTTATACATTCTGGGTGGAAGCGAAGGATGGATTGCATTCTGAGGAAAATGCCTTTTTATGATTTGACTTATTATTTTTAGCCTGGATGATATACAAATGAAAGTCAGTTAAAACAAGGGTGTTCAGTTAGTAGCTGAGTTGAACATTTTTGCTAATTCCTCTCCTCGTATGCCTCCTCTTTTCCTGAGCCCTTTCATTTTTCTTCCCCTGTGCAGGCAATCGGCAGCAAAACCTACATTCATTTTGCTCTTTTCTCCTCTTCTCCCATTCAGTGAGGAGCAGCTTTGCTCTGAGGCTCCTCGATGAAAAAAAAAAAACAAAACGTTGAGGAACAATTGTGTAGCGAGATGAAAAGTCTGTGCAGTGGTTTTGATGTGACTTTAAACATCTGTCTCGGGCCTGTGTTCACACTACAACCAGAGACAGGAAAGTACTATCGCCAACACGAGAAACCAGGGTGAGAGAGTGGCAGAGCAGGTTATATAGCTTGTTGTGTTGTCTGGAAATTTTTTTTTCAAAAGGCTGCCATTGAAGTAGCAGCGGAAAACGAATTAAGTGCAGTGATTCTTTTCATACAGCATGTCTCCCAGCCAGAAGCTGTTTATTTCAAAGCCTTTAAAATTGTGTGAACAAAAGGGGATTTTCCCAGCTGCTGCTTGATTGTGCACAGTGGATGAAAGCCTGTAGAAAGCAGTATGTGTTTGTAGTTATTTGTTGTGGAATTCTGACTTTATTGTCACTTGACAGGCCCAGCCGTGACCACCTTGTTTCTGTGGTTATTTCAGTTCAAAATGCTCATTGATAACTTCAAACTTAGGATTTTCCATAGAAATCGATGTTGCTAGGCTTTCTAGGCCGCATGCAAGGTCTGGAAAAATTATGTCATTCTGAATTTCAGAATAAATGCAGCTTCTCTTAGAGGTTCAAAAACCTCAACATTACAGCTACCTTTGACAAATAGCCCTTTCAGGAGGACAGAATGACTGAGGAGGACAAGAAAAGGAGAAGTCTGAGCCCTCATTGCCAGCCATTGTCTGCCCTCCGCCCCCTCCGCTGCGCTCCCATCCCCCGTCTCCCCTGGCTCACTGGCTTCTCCATCCATCAGCAGCATCTTCATGTGACAAATGGATGGAGCGGCCGGCCGAGTGCTTCATGAAGAGCCCAGGCAGGGGTGGGGGGACTGAGCAATGTATTAATATACCTTGCTGGGACCGGCCTGCTGTAGTCGGAGTCTTTGTGCGGAGGAGGAGACGAGGGGGCAAGGGAAGGAAATCAAGCCCCTCTCTGGGGTCATCGGGAAACCTCCCACCTATCTGACCACCCATTCAAAGAAGATGGAGAAAAGACAAGGTTCCCGAGAAGTAGTCCACGTTGCTGCTGTTGTAGGCAACCATGCATGCAAGTTGCAAGTTGCACGCAAAGCTCAGAGCAAATGCATTTGAGGGGCCAAGAGCACGTGTGGAAATAAAGTATTTCCTCCCTGTCAGGATATTCATAGCCTTCCAATAAAGTGTGAAACTAACAAGCACACCCAGCCTACAGTGGCTATTCTTAAGTCTTTGAAGGACCTTGAGCGTCTTATTGGGATTATTGTAAGAGTGGCACGGAAGGAGGAACCCGGTGACCTCCTGCAGGCGTTGCGTGGAAAAGAAACTCTTCCTCAGACGCTGCAATTCGATGTCTGGCTCGGCCATTGGCATGTGAACAGTACTGTGTCAACTTTTTTTTTTTTTTTGTGGGCATTCAATATTGATGGTAGGTTACCATAGGCAGTGAGGTCTGGTGTGTTTATTTAATGAGAGGGTCTTTGAAATATTCATCAGCACACATGGCACTGTAAACCCAGCTTTTGCCTTAACTACACATCCCCAAGCACCGTCCTCTAACCTTTCGCCTCTTTTAACCTGCCCCACGGCTTCTTTACCAGGGGTGTGTCCGTAGTGCTCCGATGTACGGCTTCAAGCTACACACAGGTGATCACAGTCAGACCAAACTGTGAAGCTCGTGCAGGTGAAATCAGAATAGTTCTAAAGATTAGAAATGTTTAGATAGTTTTGTGAAGTGCAGTTTCAACAGCAGGGATTGACTTGCATTACACCATCCAGACATTACAGTAACACTCGTTTTAGGGATAGATCCGTGTGCTAAGACGCATAGATGTCTGCTGACGTGCAAGCCACAAGTGTCCTGGTGTGTTTACAGTGTGGCTGTAGGTAGGGACGGCTCCTCCATCATTTCTTTAGGGATGGCACGCATGATAAACATCCAGGTCATACCTGGTAATAGTCACGCCGTCTGTTTGTTTTGACGTGAAGGCTTGCTTTGCACTATCACAGGGCTAAACATGAGATCTGAGATTTTTCCCACACGTCTATATGAAGTGTTGAGAAAGATACAGATTCTGACTGTGGTGATGCTTGAATGGCATCATATCTGATATCCATGTAGGGCATGCTTTGCTTAGGAAAGTACCAGTCCTCATATTGTCTTGCTCTCTTTCTGCTATCAGCACATTTAGCTCCAGAAAACACACATTGCCTTTGAGGAGAAATCAAGCTCAGACTGTGAACAGCTTCAGTTTTTTATGGGAAAAGATATGTTCAGCATGTCATGTAAATGTTAGGCCATGAAGAGCAGAATAAACAGTACCAGTTGATTTTAAAGATGTGGGTTTAAAAACCAGTGGCAGGGCAGCTTTAATGGTAAGCTGTGATGGTGGGATGGGGGGAGGGGGGGTTATTTTGTGCTGCGTCAGCCCAGGAGCGTGCTTTGTATATGACCGCAGTGTTGTCCTCTGGTGTTGCCCTACCCCCCCCTCATCCATTTTACCCCTTTGCACCCATATGTTTGGAAGAGCACCAAGCACCACATGACCTTTCCTACCCCAAATAAAGAGGTGACCTGCCTCACCCCTTGCATCTCTTGAAGCACAGTCGGCCAATCGCGTGCCACTCAGGAACTCCCACGGGGCAGATGGCTGCCTGACGAAGGCTGCTAGACTCGCACGCACACACACATGCACACGCCACAATCCAACAAATCAAAATCTACGGGCAACGTGATGCAATTAAATGAATGTTTGTGTGCTCACATGTGTTCAGGATTTCTCTGAAAGATTTTGGGCTTACCTCGCAAAATATGCGCGTGAGACACATGGGAACATTTGAATAGCAGAGGTATCCTCCTCCTCATTTGGTGTGTGATTGTGCAGGGGGCTGGTTGAGCATATGATTTGCAGTTATGCGGGTATGTGAGAGTGTGTGCGTTTTGTGTGCATGCCTGTTTTGTGCCTGGATCAGCTGTAGGAGCTGTAGGAGGAGATTAGCATGAGCTCACTGCCTACTCATTTCCATCCCCATCTGCCTGTCTCCCACAGTGATGCACCCCAACTCCACCCCCACTCCAAACCATGCACGTGTGAACGCACACACACACACACTACAAACTACATGGAGTACAGACATCCACACAGAACCCAGATTCCACCCCCGCAATGCCTCCTCAGTCTTCTAATGAATACAGAAGCAGACAGAATCATGTGCAAACGTGCACACACGTGTGCACACACACACAAACAGACATGTCAGCTGCACCGGCAGTGTGTAACACAACATCCACCAGGCATGGCCTAGAATATCCTCCCATAGTGTCACGTCAGAAGCAAGAGGTCTGTCTCAGACTGTTGGAACAACAGTCCATAGGTGGGCTGTTTTTTTTTTTTCCTTTATCATCTGAAAGTTTGGGATGGACAGGTAGAGACAGAAGGCAGGGAGAGATTTTCTGGCACATAATAAGATGTGTTAATCTTGTTTCTCATTGAACTGCTGTGATTCGTCGGAGGAGGAAATAGCTTTGCAAAATCTCTGTCAAACGGATGAGATGATTTTAGCTGTCAGAAACATGGATTTTTGATTTTACAGATGCACAGCAGCAAAGCTTCATTTCTATACAAATTGAACTCATATAAAACTGTCTTCTGGTGCATATGTCCTTTGTTATTTATTCTAAATGTCCCCTTTGAACTTCCCATAGTTGCAGAAGTGTCTGCAATATTAATGTTATATATATTATAAACAATATTTAGTTTAGTTTAGTTTAGTCCTGGTGGTTTGAGAAATGTTATTGATCACTAAGAGACTGATGTTCCTTGATCAAAACAAAGCTTTCACCTTTTTCTTCTGAGCACAAACGTTGTGGATGAGACGTCATTAAATACTCCACTGCCCCTTTTGAAATAATGGTGAACAAGCATTTGGTGGCGGGTCTAAAGGCAGACACTGAGGAGAGTCTGAAGGGGCTTGAGGTGTGTATTCTGTTGTGAAGGCAGGCTGAGGCCTGGGAAACATCCTTGTGTGTGTGTGTGTGTGTGTGTTTTTTTTTTTTTTCTGCATTGACTTTTCAGGGCATGGGGTGGGGGTTATACTGGCTTGGCCTCAGCCATGTGGAAGGGCAGCTCCCAGGAGCTCTGTGAGGTATTGTTGTGAGAGTATAGGGTGGGGGTGGTGGTTGTGGTGTTTGACGGCGGGGGGGGAGGGGTCGCTGTCCCCTGGCTGGCCCATTGTCACGTCTTTTGTGGTGGGTATCAGCTGTGGATCTGTGATTGTGGGACGGATAGAGGTGATAACTCACCCTCCACCCCCTCCCACCGTTGGATGATCAGTGTTCCCAATGCGCCTGAGTCATGGACTAGTGCTCATTGCCCCCCCCACCCCCATCACCCCCACCCCTCTATCCTCTTGCTTGCGACGTCCAGCTCATCTTTCTTGGACATATCATGGTTGCTTCTGTCCAGCAAAAACAAAGAAACGAGGCAGCCATGAAGCTGCACTGTCTGCTTTTTTATTAACACTCATTAACAGTCTCAAGTATAATTCACATTCACAGTGGTCAGGTGAGCAGAGTTGAGAAAGAAGGCAGGATTGAACCTCTAAAATTGTCTTTTTTATTTGTTCATTCAGCAGCTACTGTTTGTACATTGGATTTTTACTGGATATTTTTAATCCTACTCTATACATACGTGTGTTTTGGTCCAAAATAAATAGCAATAAAACTCCATCCTTGTTTGGGTCAAACTCTCATAAGTCTTGTTATAAATGTTGAAATGTTGACACACCTGAGGGAATGTTTTTAAACCCACAGGATATAAGAGTCTATGAGGAGTATGAACATGCCTTCACAAATTTCAAAACTGAATCCGTTTGAGAACAATACACCCGGAGGTGCAGGCTGTGCATTTTCTCTACAGGCCTTTGTAAGGTTTCTGTACTCAGACAGTGCAATAGGTTCAGTGCTGTCTTTTCTTGGAAAAGGTGTATCTTCCTGGCAGTATAGTCTACAAACACACCTCTGATCAGTACTTTTGTTTAGCGTGCTCTGACTCAGAGCCATGCCTAGCTGCTCTGAGTTATGTTAAGGCAGGATGGGTTAATCTTAAACTGGATTAATCAGGCGGTGGATGGACCTGTCCTATTGATTCCACACGGCAACTCTGTCCTGAACTTTGACTGACCATTATAACCTTTCTGTGTTTATCACTACAGTCATTTATAGGACGTTATGTGAGGCCAGGTGTGCCACAACAAAAGACAGAGCTGAAAGAGGGTTTGGTGTTAGCGGTGTCAGTGTAACTCGTAGGAAGTTTGGAGGGTGAGATCATTGGGTTTGAAGTGAAACCAGCTACTGAAGGGCAGGTTTAGGCTGGTAGCAGTCCGTTAGTGCAGAGTGGAGAGCACGGTTAGACTCGGTGGGGTGGGGTGGGGTGGGGTGGGGTGGGTTGAGGGGGAACAGTTCAAACTGGCAGAGCAGAACTACATGGTTTTCATTTAGGCTGCCTGTGCAGAAACAGAAACAAACTGAACTGCAGCCACACCTCAGCTGCAGCTCGTCAGGAAGTCGAGGTGGAAGGCGTGTGTTTGAGCAAACCCGGGCCTCTTGGTAGAGGCAGTGAAGGGGTAGGGCTCAGTAGGCTCAGTTTACTCCTCAGGAATGAAGTGTTGGAAACAAAGGCTTATAATGTGGTTAACATCCTTCCTCCAGACTAGCCGGGCCATTCCTCCCCTCCAAGTCACCAATCTCCTGAATTAATCCATACCAGCTGCACTCTGGCAAATGAAGCGGCCATGCAGATGCTAAATAAAACAATATGCTGAAAGGGGATCCCTCCTCCTGGCACGGATGCCTGCTTCTCAGGTCTCAGTCTGAGCCTACACCAGGCTCAGACTACCCCCCTCCCCCTAAAATCAAGCAATTGATTTCACATCCCACACACATCCACATCCACTCCTTCTACTCCAGTAGAGCAGACAATAGACCTCTTGAAGCCCTTGGATTATAATTAATGTAATTGTAGATCTCTAAGACAAGGTAATGTGTGGAGTGTGTAACCACCTCCAAACCACAGCGAGCACAAAGACATTATTCTCAGCGTCTTCCTTCAAAGAAACACTGCCAAGGCTATCTTGAGCTGTAGGACATCTGTTTATATAAAGTCTCTGGCCATTTATATACGTCTGCTGTCAGTGTGTGTGTGTGTGTGTGCATGTATGTGCATGTGTGGGGAGGGGTTTGGACAAGCTGACTTATCCCATGTGACCTCTAGCCTTCTCACTGGGCTCATCTGTCTGCCCTGTTTAATTATCTTCTCACACACACACACACGTATACACACGCGTGCGCACACACACACACACACACGTATACACACGCGTGCGCACACACACACACAGAGGTCAGGGCTGCAGCTGCCACCTCCACTCCCGCTCTGCTCCTCCTCCCTCCCTCACACTCCTGCCTCACGCTCCTCCCTCAGTTCCCTCTCTCCAGGCATGGCTGCTGGTTGTCTGCATGGCTCTGCAGAGGATTAAGCCAGATGTGCGTGCGTGTGTGTCTGTGTGTGTGTGTGTGAGCACTTGTGCTTTGCATAGCAGTCACTTTTCCCACCAGCACTGTCGCAACGACGATGCATGTCTCCCATATAGAACCACTTTCTAGGACTGCATCTCTTGCGTGTCTTTCATGTGACCATGCAGCAGCTGTCTAAAATATCTGCCACATCCTCCGGACTGGCAACATGGCAAAGTGTGGTTACATGTCTCACAGATATAATCAACTGTGAACAAGCATGTCAGATCCAGTCACAGGTGGTCGCCACGGATGCATTCGCTTTAAAAGCCAGGTTGAGGTGTGTACTGTGGTCTCTCTTATCTAGATTTAGGCATTATCTTGATATATCGTGGTACAAGGTAGCAGGTCTGAGACAGAGGAGAATGTTTGCTTGATTTTCCACAGAGCAGAGCTAGTGTTCTGAGAAGGAAGCCGAGACGGGAGGCAGTGTTTAGTCTCAGCCCAAGGACAGAGCCAGAGGTGTTATGTCTCTCTGTCTTTTCACTCTTTCTCTCTCTCTCCCTCTCTCTCTTGACCTTTCATGTTTTCTTGAACTGCTTACTTCCCCTGTGTCAAACCCCTTCCTCTACCCCACCAGACCCCCACCGCTCACTGCTTTCACCAACCGTGGTGAAGCCATCCAGCTCAGGAAGCACTGTGAAACATCAGATTCCACTTCCTGCAGCAATCAATACATCTCAGGTCCAGCAGACACACACCCACAGCTGAGAATGCACACATGTTCTTCCCCTCTCTCTCGCTCTCACACACACACACACACACACAGACACACACACACCTGGTGTGATTTCACACTGTATGCATGTAAGAAGGGCTTTTATTCAGAGCAACTTAGAACAGCAGGATCAGATTCTGTTTCTGAGCTGTAAAATGAAGTTGAAAGGTAGCAAAGGCCTGGATGTCCTTCATATTGTCTAATCCAGCTGTCAGCTGTCAGTAGTATACTGTCTAACTCTACCAGAGTAAATACCTCTAGGTCTTCCAATGATTTTTAAAGATAGTTTGGTACCTCATTCCACTAATGTGCTGAACAGACGGACCGGCTGGAATCACCTCCAGCTCAGTCTCTCTGAGACTGTGGGGCGGGGGTCCATTATCCATTTTGGATAATCAGACCAGGAATACCAGTGTATCCCACAAAAACAAAAAAAGATTTCACTGTAATTCAATGAAGTTGAAATGATCCCAATTAGATCATGTAAAATAATTACAATTAGCACTCACTGGGTTCATTGTCACCCTTGCTTTCTGTTCTCGGCTGACAGTTTAATTTCATACTAAATCATCCGGTAATATCTTTTATTCTCACCACTGTTTGTTAATTTCTCCTCCGCGGCTGATCTTGGCACTGTAAAGAAGTATCTGTGAAATGGATGGATAGATGAATGGAGGGATGATGGATGCCTTGGCCTTTCCTCCTCCTCCCCAACAGCAGTAATGAAATGATAGATCCCTAATGTGGATGGGAGCAGAAGTGAAGGGATGACCTCACAGCCACCTAATCGCCGCGGAGGGACAAGCTGGCGGCTAATGTGTCCATTAGCCTTCCCTCTGCTAGAGGAGAAACCAACCTGGCTGGGAGTGAGATAGAGGGATGAGATGGAGGACAGGAAATGGCATAGAAGTCTTTCTCGAGTCACAGCTTTGCCTGAACTCAATTTAATCCTCATTTGTTGAGCTGCCTTTTTAGCGTTTTGTCTCAGGCCGCCTTCTTTTTGGTGCCGATCTTTTTGTTTAAGTGAACTGGTTAAACCGACTGAGTTTTTGAAAGAACGTGCTGTATTTGGACTGAGATTGCCAACTTGTGATTTGAAGATTAAAGTTAACTGAGAAAAATCTTCTTCCCAGTTTTGTTACGTCTTTTGAACTCCAAAACCTTTGTTGATCTGAAAACCAGAATAAAACCAAGGTTGACTCCATATATCGGTCTAACTTATGCAAAAACATCTACCCCTGTGAGGGACCAGCTCCGTGTAAATGTTTTCTACCGGGGGGGGTGGGGGAATCCTGTTGTTCCTTGTCTGGGCTACAGTTCATCACTGGAGGTCAGAGAGGTTGCTGATACCAGAGTTTGCTCCAATGAAAGCCCCCTCCCCCCTTCACCATGTGACCTGTGTGGGGTGACTGTCAGTGGACAACAGCCAGAAGCCCGGGGATGGGCCTTTTTGTACAAAATGAAAACACACACACACAACTGGACACTGAACAAGTGAACGCATGCAGTGTCACATGTTTAACCTGCTGCACTGCAATCCCTCCTACTTCCCTTTTTCTGAGTACAGCCAGGGTGAGAAGTGTGTCGGCTGTCAGCCACAACAACCCTGCAGACTGTCAGTCTGAACTTCTACCGCAGAGCCGTGGCAGGCAGAAACTTAGACTTCTGGTTTCGACACCACACCGGCTTCCTGTGGCGTCTCCGCCCTGCTGTCGGAAGCATCTTTAGCACTCCTGACGTAACACACCGAAATGTCTGCATTGTCTTCACCAGCACGTCTGTCCTGCAGTGTCTCAGGCGTCTGACTGTACTTCTTACTGCTTCCACTGTCTTTTTACGTTATTGCTATTTTCTTCTCATCCTGGCTGTGACTACACTGATAAACGGGGCTCATACCTCTGACTGACAGACTGACTGACTTATTTTAGGTTTTTTTGCGATCATTCTTAATCGCTAATCACAAATCTAGTTACTAGTTTGCTAAAGAGAAATCAAACAGGGCAAGAAACACACACACACAGTCAGACTATCAGTTTTTAAATAAACCCAGAGGTTAGCTAAACTTATCTGGAGGAAGCAGGGGCTTAAAATACTTTGGTAAGTACAGTGTTATCATGACTGACATAAATGAAAAGAAAGAAGCCAGGCAGTAATAAAACAGAGTTATGTTAAATTGAAAGATATTGAATATCATAAAACAGTGGTTGAAGGAAGCTTGTCTTCAGTATCAGCCTTCCAATAGCTATATGTGTCAAACTAAACTCCAGACCCTCTTCTCTCGCCACTGGAAACCATGTGACTTGGCTCCAGAGTGAAGCCTCACTCTTTCTTTCTCCCTATGTCTCTCTTTCACTCACTCAGCCTCTCCCAGAGTTCAACAGTGGAACAAAATGTCCGGCTCTGGAGTGGAAAGCGCCAGTATGTGCTAGCCAGCCAGCTTGATTTTGAGGCTGCCCAGCACCCTGCACTGAACCAAAGGGCCTCTTTGTGCTCTGCCCTCACAAAGATATACCCCGAGCAGCAAAAAAAAAAAAAAAAAACACCTCCAAAAACAAAACTAACAGCGGTGTCCCAGCCAGGGGCCCTGCCTGCAACCCTACATGCAGGGTCCAAGTGGAAGAGCTGCCAGAATCGGAGGTTACAAATAAAACCTGGTGAATAAGCCGGAGAAAAACAGAGGAAGGAAGTTTTCCATTTGGGCTAAAAAGGCCCACGTGGTCGGCTTCCCCTCATTCCTCTTCCTCATGTACGAGGCCATCATGGCTGTGCACAGGCTCACCTCATTTTGTTCTCACTGAATACTGTATTACCAACCAAAGGTCCATTTACAGGGGATAATATATGTTAATATAAGTTGTTGCTAATGTTGTCCCAATGCACTTTTGGTGCTGAGTGTGGAGCGTTATCATAGACGTGAATCTGCTGACTATTTTGTCAGGGAATGGATTAAACATTTAGTCAGTACAATGTTAAAGGACAGTGTAAGATGCCCAGGACTCACGGTCTAATAATATTAATGTCATCATGTTGATCAGCATCTCTATAATCTGTGAATGCATTTTGAGTACTGCTAGTTTTCAGCAACAGTTACTGGGTTTTGGTGTGAAATTTGAGTTGAAACAAGAGACTTTCTCTTGAATGTGAGTGTGTGTGGTGAAATTCCTGCGTCACATGAGGTCCTCAGGTAATTGTGCTCCAGAGCAAACGAGGTTTAAAGCCGAGACGGTGACAAACAGGGATAGTGTTTTGAAAGAAATAACAAACCCATGACTATCACTGCCTCTGACAGTCATAAACAGATAGCCAGACACAATCTACAAAGCTGCTATGACTCAGTTAACCCTGCTTTGACTGGGCTTTATTTGCTCTGCAAGTGTGTGTGTGTTTCCATACAGTAGTGCTATTGAACTTTGAGCCGTGTCTTGAGACCTCAGCAGCCGTCTGTGATAGTAAAAACATAGTCGGCAGCCGCATGAATGTTATTTTCTGCCCTTGATAATGGAGCTAACCACAGTGGTGACCTGAGCACTCCACCCTGAACTCTCTGCTTTATAGCATCATAGATATGCCTCAGTACCTGCTACACACACGCACACACACACAGCATGGGCCTGCTAATTGTTGACTGCTGGCTGTGTGCTGGGTGTGTCGTACAAAGTCCCCATTCAGAGTGTTAATTTGGCTCCACTTGAAGTTCAGCCACTGACAGTTCACAACAGAAATAGCACTGAGGTCCGGGAGAGGATGGCTTAAAATGTGTTATATGGTGCATGTGTGTGTGTGTGTGTGTGGGTCGACGCTACAGGACACAGCCAGCACCAGCAGCAGCTACCATGGAAATTTCTATTTCAGTCTATTAGTCTGATGGGGAGCCGCAGACAGTCAGACACCTCTGTGGCACAGAGAGAGAGGGAGGGGAAAAGCGATAATGGATTTACTTCAGTGTGTGTTTCAAGGTGCCAGACAGTGTATCTCTCTCTCTCACGCTCTCTGTTCCTGTCTCTCACTCTCTCTCTCTCTCTCAAAGTGGGCTAAGCAGTAGCTTGAGCATCAAGGCAAGATAGTCTTGTATGAAAAAAAAAAACTACTTTCCTTCTTCCTTTTATGCTTGGAAAGAGCTGCAGCATTAAGTGAGAGAGGCATCAGACTAGTGTGTGTGTGTGTGTGTGCGCTTGTGAGTCTAATGCACCGCCTCCACACAGCACAGCACAGCGCTCTGGCCCTACATTATCCCAAATGCTGCTGCTGTGATTGGAGCGGTAATGTGGTTGCTAAGCAAATGCAGTCTTCCTGGACTAAATCGGAACGGGCAAGACTGCTTCCTGGCTGGCTGGCTGGTGGGCTGGGCTTGGGTGCCGTTGTTGCTGCGTGCTAACATGACTCACACACAGAGACATACACACACGCACATGGCAGACTTGTTTCACAGCAGCACCACCACCTAAACCTCAGAAAGTACCTTTTATTCATTTATCTGTCTTTACGTTTTGCCACTGGAGAAAAATCGCACCCATCTGTCTGTCGTGTGTCTCGGTGTGACCAACATCTTTATTTTGAAATGATCTTATTGCTCATTCATTTCTCGAAACTGAAGCGGTGAGATAAATTCCACCCGGCGACAGATGACTTTTTCAACAGTTTGTCATATTAGCAGCTCAGGGTGAGAACATGATGACCAATAATGCTTCAGTGAGAGGAGCTGTTGTGTTTATTTGTTGGCTAGTTGTAATAGTATTACAGCTGAAATAGTAACACTGCTAGTTAGAAAACAAACCCAACGTAAGGATCTACAATGATACAAGTTCTCACCGCAAATGTTTGGCATCAGTCACTTATCAATTATTAAAATGGTAGTTCACTAATTATTAATAACTAATAATCACTCGACCAATCGATTAACTGACTGTTTAAGGTATTTATTATATGAGTGCAGCTGAGTTAGATGGTTCAGAAAAGATGGTCCGACATAATACATTATTTTCATCACAGGGAGATATGTGTCATATGGATGAGTTTAGTCCAAGCCACTGCCTCCTCTCTGGTTACCGACCAGCCCGCCAGTCGCAGGCTCGTGTTTCCGTTAAGGCGAGATGGCAGCTCGGGGTCAACTGTCTGTCAAAGAGTGAGATGGAGGTGCAAGGTGGGGAGAGGCTGAGGGGTCAGTTCCTGAAGACGGCTTTAATTAAAGCAGTAGCCGGTTAGGTTAGCGGTCAGCACGACACGTTCTTGTCAGGAGCCCTAAGAATGATGGGGCCAGTAATTAGACCGTCCAGGAGTCAAGAGGTGGTAATGTGGAGGGCCCGAAGGTGCATGCAGGGATCCTCTTTCAAACATGTTTGGGGGTAGTACTACTGTCTATATATGAGAACGCGTTTGTGTGTAAGAGCAGGGTGTCATCTACTTTTAGCATCACACTCAGAGTGTCACGTTTCCTCACCTTACGTCTGAGCTGCTCCAGTGTGGACTGTGTGTGTGTGTCTCCCTTTAACACACGGACCACGCTTTCTCAAACACCCTACAAAGTGGGGTGTGTTTGCTTTCTCTGTTTTCTATGGAAGTTTATCACTATTTTAATTAAAGATTAATCAATTATTCTATTATTTAAAAGAGATAGAAATTAGTTGATGTTGAAGGTAATCATTAGCTGCAACCCCGTGTTAAAAGATTTTGTGAAATCCTTGTTTGAAATCCTACACAAGTTCCTACACAAAACAAAACAGTTTGTGATACCTTTAGTTATATGTAATATGTGAAATATAAACATTTACCTCTTTTTCCATTAAACATTCCAAAGTGCTCAATACACCTGTGGTGTAAAGTTAAGAACGTAGAACATGAAAAATATACAGTCAAATGTATAAGTGAGATACAGACCAAGCTGTTGATATTGATTCTTTTCAATAAATGAATGCTACGAACGCATTTTAATCTGTTCTTAATTCCTGAGGTTTGATACCCATCTCTGTTCCAACCTATCTAATCTTATTGGACTTGTGTTCCCAAAATGTTGGTCTGTGGCTTTAAATGGTTCTTCGCAGCACCATGTAAACGAAGCACAGCCCTGCAGAATGTGTGTTTCTGCTGCTCTGTGGAACCCTTTTTGTTGAGAGTGTGTGTGTGCGAGGGAGGCCTCATGTGGGCCTGACCTGATTCCAGCCAAGCATCGCGTGCCTGACCAGAGCATCTCTCTGTTCTCTTTCTCTCGTTCTCTTTCCCATCCACCCATCCACCCATCCATCCATCCCTCTCTCACTCTCTCGCTCACTCTGCCCTCTCCCCTCTCTCTCTCTCTCTCTCTCTCTCTCTCATCCATTCTTCTCTTGCTTTCTCTTTTTCTCTCTCTCTTTTCCCTCCGCATTACTGTGTGCCTCACCGCCTATTCTGCACAGTTCACTTGAACACACTCTCTCATGCACGCACAGACACACACAGACACACACACACACACACACTCCCACACACAGGGTCCCACAGGCTCCCAGCATGCTTACCTCAGTAGATGAGAACTGAACAATTTCACAGCGGCTTTACAGCAGACAAAATGATAGTGGCACTGTCTGCCTCCATGCTGTTCAACGGGACGGGAATGAAAATCTACATATCTGGGTTAAAGTTTAGGATGAAACGGGAAATTCCATTTAAGATATTAAATTACAATATTATTGCATCTGCTCCTTTAAAAGTAACTATGCTAATGCGTGCCAGATGTTAACTTGGTAAATTATGTTTCCTGTCAATTACTTTGCTGGATGCAAAACTATCATCATTGTGGCGTCTTTAAGGCCCAGTTTAACTCGCCACCCCGCTGCTGGAATTATGCCAGCGTTTAGCAGAGGGCGGGAATACTCTGCAACGATTTATGTTTCACTGGGCAGGTGGAAAGGTGGCATTCGTGCATGTGTGTGTGTGTGTGTGTGTGTGTGTGTGTGTGTGTGTGTGTGTGTGTGTGTGTGTGTGTGTGTGTGCGCGTGTGTGCGCTATTCTGCAGCAGCAGTCGATTTTCAGTGCACCCGAGCATGCAAGTACACACACACACAACAGGAGGAGTGGCATGATGATGATGATGATGATGAAACCCGGAGACGTAAATGATGCCGTTGGACACGTACTAGGTTTTTCCAGCACTGTAGCGTGCAACCCCAGCTCTGCTGCCTAACACACACACACACACACACACACACACACACACACACACTCAGTTTGATTTTCTCTCCACATGCTGATAACATAGTTTGGAAAAAGCAAAGGTATTCAAATGTTCCCACTCTCAAGAAAGTTCCAGGTCCCTGCAAGTGGATTTAAAGCATAGAAAACACCAGCATGGTTCATTATCAGCTGGGTTTTTTCAAACTGCCACTATAGTCATTAGAAAGTCCACAGGGTTTAACCCCCCCCCCCCCCCCCCCCCCAATCTTTCTGAGGTCCTGTTGTTGGGAGGGATGATCCAAGGCCTGTCATCCCCAATTACCCAGATGTGGGCCTCGGC
Source organism: Toxotes jaculatrix (assembly GCF_017976425.1). NCBI lineage: Eukaryota > Metazoa > Chordata > Actinopteri > Toxotidae > Toxotes > Toxotes jaculatrix. The sequence continues at coordinate 5,106,337 of NC_054395.1, read as the reverse complement.
CTCTATCCCTCCCACTAATCCCTGCTTTCTCTCCCTCTCTTTCCTTTCTGTTCTTCTGATTTGGACACAAAAAGATAGCAGGGCGAGCAGTGCAATTGTTTGTGAGTCTTACGTAAGGGTTATTAAGGCATATGTATGCATCCTATATAATCCTGGTGGGATGCACAACATAAAGAGACTTATTAGAGAGGTATTTTTGTGAATTTGGGAGTCCATTTCAGGAGTCCATAAATTTAAATGCTGGTGACAGCAACGAGTAACTGTCTGAAAAACAATAAAATATGTTGGTCTGGTATGAAACCCTTCACCCTACAGACAATCTGACAGTCATGCCTGGTTTCTTACAGTGATTGGCCAGTTGTGCGGAGGTGCTTTTCTCTTTTCTCTCAGATTTCTGTTCTTCTCATTCTAAATGATGTCGTACTGCCTACTCTGTATGAATGCACACTCAGGGTTTTCATCCCCTCAGTCCATTTCCAGTTCTTCTTGGAGTCAGTGGCAGCTTAAAGGGAGTCTGGTGTCATTTCCGGACTCGTCTTTATTCTCCTGAGGAGAAAAGAGACGAAGGTCAGCAGCCTCAAAAATAGAGCAGTGCCGGCTCTCTCTCTCCTTTGGGTTCGCCCTGTTGGATCTCAGAATAGTCATTTGGTGCTGTCTGCAGTGGAAACAACACCAAAACAGCTTCCATGAATACTGACAAGCTCATTAGATTATCTTTTCACATTTTTTTTTTTAAATCTTTTACTTGACTGGGAGACTCAGTGTTTACAGAATGTGTGAAAACCACTGATGCACTTTTTTTGTGTGAGGCCCATTGTGCGTATTGGGGGGTGGCCGCGCTTGTATCGGCTGACCTACTTCGCAAAAGCAAGTTGAACTCAAATTGGATCTGTAAATTTGGTGGGCTGCACCTCTGTGTGGTTCTTTTTAGCAGCCTTGTGAGGCCGGCCCACGTCGGACAGGGGGGAGAGAGGACAGGCTGCCACCACTGCTGCGTCTTTAAAAACTCTCTCCAAGCTGCTTTTCAGATTACCAGCGCTGCAAACTAGGTAATCGCTCCTCAGCACGAAAGGGCTTATATACCAACTGCAAAGTACGCACAATTCATTTCCAGCGCCACCTCACCCTGCTCACTACTTTAATCGGATTCTTGTTTTTGCTGTTTTGTTCTCACTATTATGTGAGTGGGTGCTGTTGTTTACCACTCATTCCTGTGTGGATGCACAGCACTTATGCTTATAGCAGGTGTATATGAGAGTGGGCCTGTGTGGTAGGCTGTGTGTGTTTGCGTGACTGATCTTTTCAAGCCTTCTCAGCTTTTTCCTGGTGGCAGGTGGCACCAATATGGTGTTACTGTGCTGAGTGTAAACCATAGATATATAAAAGGAACGAAGAGGGAAAGAGAAAAATGCAAAAAGCAGCTCAGGAAAGTGAATGAAAGAGGATCAAATTCAGTTATGTTGCACCATAAGACTTTTTTTTTCAGCAACAACAAATATTTACAAAATGAAATTGTTACCAAATCATATTAAATCAATAACAGATCAGGTGCAACTTTCGTCAACAACCTCCATCCACATCCCCCACGTAGACAACCTCTAGTTATATTATTCTTTCCTTCCTTGTTTTTTTTTTCCCCCTACATAGCTGCCATGGAGAAGTAGTGATGTTAGTGGTGGTGGTGGCAAACAACCAAACAGGGGAGAGCTACACCAGAGAGCAGCACAAGGGGGTTTGTCTTGGCTCTAATTTTGTTGCAGCAATGGAAAGAGTTAGTCAATGAATGAGGCAGGCAACACATCGTCCTGCCAGAGCCAAGGGGAGTTTGTCAACATGCCCCCTGCACTGTTTTGGAAGAGGGAGGAGTGCGAAATATCTCTGGTCCGAAGTTCCACATGCAGAGCCAGCAATTCCTGCTTCTTCAGCGAGTTACTTATAGCTTTTATAGGCTTTTATTAAAAGCCACGAAGTACAATCATTGTCACCCACCATGGATAGCATGCGCTGATTGGTTCAAGCTTCAGACTGAAACCAAGTGAAGAAACGTGTGTATCTGCCTGGTTTAGAGATTGGGATTACATCGCAGTCAACAAGAGAAGAATGTGATGTCCGGTCGTCTTAAAGCAGCAGCAGCAGTATGATAAGAAAAAAAGCCGTGGAAAAAGTGAGCTTTTGTAGAGTTCTGGCTTATAGCTTGTGTGTTCTGGTGACAACACCCCCTTCCTCCAATGTTCCTTTCTCAGCTCATATGCTTCCCATCAAGCAGAGTGGTCTACATGACGTCAGTGAGTGTGTGTGTGTGTGTGTGTGTGTGCACGGGGAATGGCAGAGAAACCAGCTCTGCTTTCCAGATGTGAGAAGAAAGGAGGGAAATGAGGAGAACAGGATGGACAAAGGAGAGTGTCACAATAAAAAAAAATGGGCTACCATCGACTCAAAGGTTCATCCTGATTCCTGTTTCAGTGTGTCTCCATGGTCAGGTTGGAGGCGAATGCCCTGGCACCTTTTTTTTTTTTTATGCCAAACCCTCTGCAGGCAGATCATAACTTACCCAGCGGCAGGGCCTGACACCATCCCCAAACCACAGTTTCCTCATTTGCTCACTGTGTAAAGGACTCCATTTTCTAAACACTGCTATTAGTTGTTTCCCTCCATGTACACTTGGCCTTGAATATTCTGGCCTCCACACCTCCTCTATTAGAACAAACTCCTTTCTCAGAAGCCACAACAGCTTCTTTCTAAGGCCCTCAGTTTTAACCTCTCAGCCCCTGCCTGAGTGGGCTGTACTGCTGTCGCTGCTCTGGATGCAGCCCAAACTTTCTGTTGGCCTGTTATTCAACCTGACCCCTCTCTGACCTCTCCGCGGCCCGGGCTCTCTGGCCGTTAAAACTGAGGACGTAAAGATGGGCTGTGACTTCTGGTCATTAAAGGACATTTGGCGCAATTAAGCCTTTAAGTGTCCCTCCCTTGATTACTTCTCAAGATAGTGTTTGTGGAGTGAGCCTGCTTTCTAAAGGCCAGACGCAATCGGCCCCCAGCACCACCCCCTCTCTTCTTTTTTTCTATTTTTACAGTGGTCCAGACCGTAAAGTCAGTCAAGAGGTGGCTTTGGCTGTTTCGTAGGGAGGTCATGAAGGGTCGTGAACCTTCTGTGACACCTAGAGATGAGCCCTCTGAGGTCAGTCTGCTGAATGTACTTCTTTATCATTTGGCATCATTAGGGCCCCATAATAAGGAGCAAACTGCAAACCAAACTACATGGTTCTCTCTTATAAACATGACCACAGGGCTACATGAGCTACTTGACACTTCCAGATGAATGTCTTAAGTCTTCTCTACTGCGGTAAAAGCAGAACAGCAGTGAAAGTCACAAGTTTGCAGGCTGCACAAACTTGGCAACTGTCCTTAAAAATCAGATTCCATGATTAAAGGGACAGCCACCAAGATCCTGGCACTGCACAGCCATTTTACCCTCACAAGGTGAACTCTGTGGACCGGAGCAGGACCGGAAATCAAATGCCACGGGGGGGGGGGGGGGCAAGTGTAAACAACAAGCTGGCTTCCTCAGGTGACTTGAATGGAGTGACGCGTCTCGGTGGTTGGAGTCTTGTTGTCTTAGACGCCCAGGTTTATATGGCTCCAGAGTCAACTGGTCACTGTTTTACAGGGGTGGAGGCTAGTTCACAGGCAGCCCAGGCCCCTCTCATGCCATCTGGCAGCCATAAAGACAACCCAGTAAGCCTGACTTTTGCACTGTTTAATGGGGCTCTCTGGGGGTGAGCTTAGCTGGGAGAGGGTGTAGCACTTCTGTTTTGCCCCTCGCTCCTCATCTTTTACCCAAGAGCTGCAGTTTATTTCCTCCTCAGAACAGGATAAGGTCGGTTGTTTCTTAACTTTTTTTCCTTTGTGTACACATGTGGAGAGTATTGCATCAGAAAGCAATGTTGGTGCTAAGGGCTTCAACAATTGTTGTCAGCGGGTTGTCAGCACAACTGACCTAAGCATCTTCACAACTGTAGTAACCTGCCAAATGGCCAGCCCTCCTTCATCTTTTATTGATTTCTTGCAGCAGAGTGCAGGCTGAAGGTTACATGGAGGATGTTGCTGCAATATTCAATACACATCCAGTTTCTCTTATACTCCGGGCAACATCGGTTGGCGAAGAACTGCTATGTGAGACTTACTATAGATAACATGAAGAAACAGTGATTCTCCACAGTTTGCAAACTTGCATCTTCTTCTGCTGTTTGGACATTTCTCCAGTTCTACACTGGTCTTAAGCTGCGTTTACACATGCACTGCAGCCACTGCAACTGTTCCAGATATTACCTGGAGAAGCTGTATGTGTAAATGCACATGTCCAAATCAGCTGGACTGGACTTTACTCTGCCAGTTCCCTAGTACAAAGTCAGTGTAATGTCCGATTGAGCTGTGAATTCACAGTGAGCGAGGGGGCGTGTTGATGACGTTTCCATCCTGCCTACGATCTACCCAGGCACCACCCCTCACCTAAACCAAACGGAGTCACAATGCTTCTCTCATTTACAATCTCTTGTTGAGAGCTTCTTGTGTGATTGGGCAACTCCGGACAAAACCTGATTCTCTGGACATTATCCTGAGTTCATATGTGAAAATGGCTTTTGTGGCATCAGTTTCATAGGCGACGAGGCCTCGCAGACATGTCAGATAAGCGAGTGAGAAAGGAAACATGTGAGCATTCTCAGCGCCACCAGATCCAGACAAGGCAGAAATAACAGCCGGGCCAGTGGAAAGGTCACAGATAAATGGAATGGTTCCCCACTCTGACATGTATTCTTAACCTCAAACACAAAACCACAGAGGGATTCTTTCCAGAAGTGTACGAAGTAGTACCCCGGGAAAGTGCTGTTGGGGCTTCCAGACCCAGGGCATTTTAGATTTGAACTTTTTTTTTTTTTTTTTTTTGGTCTAAATGAGTCTGCAGGCTTCTTAGACTACATTTTTTCCAGCAACTGGAATTCAGAAGTACTCCAAGCAGAACAAATTTGACTAGTCAGAATTGATAAGATGCCTGCAGAGGAGCGGCCTGTTGAAGGAGGAGGCCCTGGGTGAAAAAAGCTTGAGGACAGTGCTTTTGTCCCAATTACATCTAATCCCTTTAGTTGCAGAGAAAGTGGGGACCCCCTGCTAGTTTGCTCTGACTACACAGAGGAAGCTGTGTGGAGAGGAAAACCAAGTAAATTAGGGGGAGCCCCCCCCCCTCCTCCCCCGGGAGAAGAGAAAGTCAAGAACTGTCATCTGTCTTTTGTCTTTGGGATTCATTTGCCTTTTCAGATGAAAACGTGCCACTTTTCAGCTGGGGCTTGAAATATGTTAAGCGGAGAGACATTAGCCACACCAATCCTGTTATGAGCATCAGCGCTGGGGAAGGGAGGGGGGCTGCAGGGGGAGGGCGCAATCTTCTTAAGTGATTAATCAGCATGTGAAAGTGAGACCCACTGAGGGATTTCTCCACCTCAAAATTTCAGCTACCCTCATTTTGCTATTGTGTTTTTTTTTGGTCACAGTCACAAAATTGTGCTTTTACTTAGTACCATAGCAACATGTCGGGATTGTATGTGAAACAAACTCAAACCCTCCGATCAGAACTTTTTGAGTAAGTTGTTTTTTCAAAATAATCCACTCTAGAGGAGCCTCTTTAAAAACACGGCAAGAGGAAAAGATGCATTTTCAAATTCCGCCGACATAGTGTTGACATGGCTTCTGACATCATTAGCATGGGAAGAGTGGTTTGTCAACTGGCATCATTATGCAAACCGTGGGGTTGCGGGAGAAGGCAATTAGCAGGGCCTGGGTGGGAAAAACAAACACATTTGGTGAAGTTTCACCCTTATTACCTCATTAGGTGCTGCAATGAAGAATACAGCTTTTTTTACCTACAGGCCTGTGGCTATGTGTTAGAGAGAGTAATGTCAGCAGGGCTCTGTGAGACAGAGATCCAGAAAAAATAATAGAAGGAAGTGGGGCATATTGTGCTGGAGGTCACAGCCTCTCCACAGAGAAGATAAATCCATGGCACATCTCGTTGTGTGTATTGTGTTTTGGATGTTAGTAGCCAATCTGTGTGGGTGCCTGCTCTCTGTATGCATGATTAATCATTAGTGCTCACACACGTGTAGGTATCTGCTTGTGTGGGTATGTGTGGGGGACTTGGCGGGGGGTTAAAAGAGTGTTCAGAAGGCTGATACCACAACCAATGCTGACATTTCTGGAGTGAAGCTACCCAGAGCTGAAAGTTTTGTCTTCCCATAGATGACTAATGTGGTATTGATTCATGTGGTGATAATAAAACGAACTGATGAATCGCTCAAACCTCAGAATCTAGTCACATTAAAAGACAGAAGGAAGGTAATTTTAGGCATCATTTCCCCAGACACGCACACCCATCCCCTCCCTCTCCACCAACACTTCCAGAGTCGGGGTCCCCCGTTATCTTGCAGCCCTACAACCCCTTACCCCCCCCCTCACTGCCTTGCCTTTTATAGGAAGAGATGGGGCAGCGGGGCCTTTTTATGAGCTGCTGTTCGCAAAGCAATTACTGTGCTTTAATGAGGCTGTCTGGAATTTCACAGGCCCCCTCCACCGTGTCACTTAAGCCAAGTGCAGGAAAAATATAAACCACTGCTGAGAGAGGTAGCCGCCTACCCTGAGGTGGGAGAATGAAAAGGGAGGAGGAAAAAAATGTACCTTTCACGTGTGTGTGTGTAACAGAAACACAAATAAACCACCTGGAAGACTGAATGAACAGAGAAAACTCTGCCCTTAGCAAAGTAAAGTATGATATTTTGACTGTTTTATACAAAAAGATCTTAAATATTTTCATGTCATAAATGCCTAAGTGGTAACACTGTGGAGCCCCAGACCTGAAGAGGCCCCATATGAACCATAAGTCAACACTTTTTGGGGGGGGGGGGGTGTAAATGATGAGAGTGAAACTAATGAGGAGAACTCTCTTACACATGCTCTAATCACAGATCATTTCAATTAAAGTGAGATCAAGCTATTCCTCATTTTGCTGGAACCCCTGAATGACCATTTTGAGAGCCAGGGCTTTATTGTGCTGTCAATTTGCTATGATTTTATGCTGAATGCCTGAAGATGATATGACTAACTTTTCTTTTTTTTTTTCTTCTCTCCTTTTTCATGGCTGTGGGGTGTTGCTGTTGCTGTTTTTCATCTATAGGTGAGTGTCACTTTCATACTTTCTATCTCAGGGCCCTCTTCAGTCACAACACCATGTTAGATGTAGCGGCGGCTGTCTATTTTCACCTTGATAACACACTACACATGCTTCTCAAAGCGCTGCCGCCTTTCACACGATGATAGCTTACACCGGGGCTGCAGTAAAACACACACACACCGTCTGTCCAGGTTAGTCATGTTACATGCGCTGCATAATTGTAATTTTATGGTGGCAGCAGCTCCACTCGCCTACATACTACTTGCATTCTAACGTTGTAAAGTGAGATTTGTCTGCTGGTTTTAGGAGGGAGGAGCTGCAACGTGGGGAGGAAGGGGAGGGGAAGGGTGCGGTAGTGAAACCCCCAGCACAGACCAACATGGGTTTAACCAAAATGGCCGCCTACCACAGGCCTCTGTGAGATGGAGTAGGGTGTAACCACATGTTTCTGCTATCTTCCACGTAGCAGCGGCGCATGCTGTGACCTACAAACTAAGTGTATGCACACAACAAGGCTGTGCTTTGTTCAACCCCATATTTGACACCTTTTCTTCACAGCCTGCCACCATCTCTAAGTTTGTATCTACCTGCTTCACAGAGCTCCTCGAAGCCACAGAGCTTTAAAGAGTTCTGCCAGCTGTTACTCTTAGCTATCACTGACCATCTCTTTTAAAAAGAAAGAACGAAACTGAGGGTAAAAGTTCGTTCTTGACCTTGTAAACGCTAGTTTTACAAAAGAATCCAAACTCAAGGTCTGTTTACTAACCTTTTCAGAGCTTTCAGCTCACTGTTTTCAGTGAGCTGAAAGCTCAGCTGTGGGGGACGTGGGGAGGGCGTCAAGGTCAAGGGTCAGTGTGGTTCTATGTGTGTGTGGCGTAGCATGGTTTACAGCCTATTTTTCAGAATGCAAATAAGCGTGATAGCCTGACCACTGCCCCCCTGAGGGCTTCCAGTTTGTGTGTGTGTGTGTGTGTGTGTGTGTTTGGAAGATGGGATGGGCTATCCCTGAACAAGGGTGAGAGGTCATGTCCTTCACCGAGGACAGCCAGGACCAGCAGAGGAAGAGAGATGAGGTGCTGTTGGGTAATAAGCGACAAGCCAACTAACAACTTCTCACATAAGAATGAAAAATCAGAACTCGTAGCAGCTCATTAGAACAGCTTTACCACTGACAAACACCTCCATACATTACAGTAACAGCATCACAAGTAATCCTGACCAACAAGGTTATCCACACAATATGGTTTAACAGACCCACACTCGTTAAGTATCGGAGATATGCTGTGTTTTTGATATAACGATAATTTGTTACGATGTGGAGGTGAAAACCTATTTACACACTGAATCCCCAGTTCATTTATATCCATGACAGGAGATGGAGTTTGCAACTTGCAGTGGGTTGAGAAGTAGTTTTTGACCAAGTTATAAACACACACAAACCAGTGACACATAAATGGCAACCAATCGCATGACAGCTTTGACCAGCTGCAGACGAACTGGGCGGTATGATGTTTTGGGAAGTGGCCAACAAAGCTGTTTGAAAATGCTGACAAGTTCAAGTTGACAAGCCGTGATCCAAACCAGATGCAACGCTTAGTTTTGACTGCAGACCCACCATTTTGTTTGTTCACATGCACCATATTTGAGTATGTTTTGTCTTCATTTCAGGGTAAAGTAAGTCTCTGAGTGTCATAACACTAACCAAAAGCTGACCAGATCAGACATGATGTCAAACTTTTTATAATGAAAATGACGCAGCAGGAAATTCTGTATAAAATGCACCGAATCACTGGAGCTGCCATCAGACAGCAGGAGCCCGGGTTTGGCCTCCGATGTGCTCAGTGTTTCCATGTCACCTCGTCCCAGCTGACGCTCCAACAGAGACAATACTGAAGGAGAAAGAGGTGAAGAGAGATTGAGGAAGGGAGAGACAGAGCGCACAGGAGAAGAGGAGGGAAACTGTTCATACATGCAGACGTGTGTGTGTGTGTGTGTGGCGGGCGGCACGCCCTTGCAGGTTTCTCTATCACTCAGCTTCCATTAATTTTTAATTGCTTCCTCCGCCTGGCACACAGCTCCACTTTTCACTCAGTGAGCAGAAAGAAGGAGGAAGGACTCCCCAGCAGAGGAGAGGGGAAGGAGAGATGGAGAGGGGGAGGAGGAGGAGGAGAGATGGAGTGAGAAGGAGGAGAGATAAACATAGAGAGGGGAAATAAGAGGAAGAGAGGACAAGAGAGGAAATGGTTTAGAAAACTGCTTCCATGAGCCGCATTTGGCTCGACCCTCCACCAGAACCTCTTTCGCGAACCTAATTTCACTTTCCCTGCTTCCTCCTGTTCTTCCTCCCCCCCGTTCCTTCCCTCCTCCCCCTCTCCACTTTCTTTATTCACCGTCCCTGAGCCTTTTCTCTCAACCACTGTATTCCAGCCTTTATCACTGTTGGTGAATAAATGAAAAGGAGAGGAAACCCAAAGCCTTTGATGGAAAACAGTGGAGTTTCAGCACACTCGACACTTCCACTGTCTCTCCCTCCATCCACCCCCCACCCTTTCAGCCTCTCCCTCCCTCCCTCTCTAAATTAAACATCAAAGGGAGAGCCCTCCACTAGGTGCTCTCGCTCACCCGCACCGCCAGCGATGCCACGGCGCTTTTTCCTTGTTTGAAAGTCGCAGAACGTATTTCACACCCAATCTAACCCTCTTCTGCTTCTGCTGCTGCCTACTCCTACTGGAGTGCTCTCTTGAGTTTTCAAGTGTGTGAGTGGGGGTGGGTGGGGATGGGGATGGGGGGTTTGCTGGTGCTGAGGCTAGGAGGTATAAAGACCCGAGGAGAGAGAAAGAAAACACATTAGGGTTCAGTGAAACTGTTGATTGATATTTTGTGCTGGTGTTCAATGTAGCAAAAGGTAATCAATATCTTTACAGCCTCTGGAGAAGCTGTAAGAAGCCGTTTCACCCAAGTTTTGGTAAATGAAAGCATTCTCTCATTTATTTGGCTTTGGGTTAATGAATTAAACGGGTGAACTGACCCTTTAAAATAAATAAATAAATGAAGAAACGTTTTGCTGCAGCAATGTGTGGAGCAGCATAATCAATTAGTGCAGGTTAAGGGCTATAACGAGAAGCATTGATCAGCTTGATAAGAATATTGATCAAACTTTCAGAATCTACATTAGCAGATGATATTGGAGCTTTAATTAAAGCCCATTTATTGGCCATGAATATGTGGAGAGCACACACCCCTGTTTCTAGTTCATGTGCTGCACTAATTAAACTGGTGTTAGAGGGGGGGCGGAAGAGCTGTGCAGCTTCGTGCCTGCCACTCCGAGAGAGAGAGAGAGAGAGAGAGCCTACAGAATACATTAGTGCTGTCGAACAACCATAGAGGCAGAGAGAGAGAGAGAGGGAGAGAGACGGGTATTAGTGTGGAGGGGAGGGGAGGGAGGGAAGGCGGGAGGATGGAACAGCTGCAGTCTGGGCCTCCAGCCTCCTGGCTAGACTGCTAAAAATTATTATTGAGCTCCTGACCAGACTCCCTCTATCCTTCCATCCATCCGTCCATCCATCCATCCCTAACTCACAGGGTAGAAGGGAAGAGAAAAAAAGGGACAAAACTAGCAAAGAGGGGCAACAGAACAGGAGCAGGAGTTAAGCTGAAGGGGTTGTTCTCAAACAGCCAGGAATGACATACTGCTTTTTAAAAAAAATGTTGAAACTGAAGAAACATCTCTTGACATCACTCACCCTGTTAGGAAATTAAAAAGTTTAAAAGCACGTCTCAGCCCGGAACTGTTTGATGTGATGAAGGCACGGGAGCAGTTTGAGTGTTGCACTTCATTATTTTTTCAGAGGTCGGCTCAGTTCCTTGTATCCAAGGCCCGATCCAGGACAAATCTTGTACCGGCTAACTGGATTTGGTAGGTGTATTACCGTGGGTCTCTGGTCTGCGTGTCTAATTAGCCCTGGCTCTCTTTCAGATCAGAGCTCTTTTATTTGAAAATTAATTTGCGCTGAGTTGGCGTAGGTTTTCCACGGGTCTTAGATCAGGGCCAAAATTTTAGAACTGTGAGAGAGATGGATTTTGGGTTGAACAGTAACATTAGTTAAAGACTGATGCTGGCTGTTTCGATTTTTTTTGTTGAATCTTTGGAAATCCAGAAACTCCAGTGTACCAGTATCCTGCAGTTGCCGCTTGTGGCCACAGTGGCTGCTGTTCAGCAAACTTTACACAGTCTGAAGAATGTCAGTGTCTGTGGTCCAGATGTTGTTCAGAGATTTCTTTCCATTTGGAGAGAAAATGACTGATGTAAACGACATGTACGTTTCTGTAAGTTGAATTATGATGATTGCCATCAGAGTTAGGAAGATACTGAATACTGCCGCAAAATAGCCAGTACCCTACAGGCTTAGACCCAAAATAAAATAGTTTTAACATTCAGAGAGTTACTAGAGGAATGATAGACTGGAGAGGATAAAAGAAAGAAGGGGAGGGAGGAGGAGGAGGAGGAGGAGAGAGACTGCTGGCTCCATGCCATGCCCTCTCAGTGTGACCTTCCTCGTAAATAGCTCATACGACTCCCCTCCTACCCCTCTCGTTCCGATGGGAGGAAGATAGAGAAAGCTGAGACGGATTTAAGCACCGCAACAAGCCCCCGTTTTATTTCTGCCGGTCTCCTTTTTTATAACAAGAAAGCCAGGTGTAGCAGGCGCTCATAAGCATGAGCTGCCAGCAGATCGCATGGACATCCTGACCCCCTCAATTTACCCTGTTTTGATGTGGAAGATGAAAAGCTGCAGAAGCGACTGCAGGGAAGAAACTACGTTTGTCAAAACTCGACACAAAATGGAATTTTACCACAAAGGACAGTGCACACGGTGAACTATTGCTCAAGCCGCTTCCCAGCTCTGATTAAAATATATGACATTTCTAAGGTCACAAGACCGAGGACATCTTCCAGAGCTCATTTGACTGTTAAATAGAGCAGTGTTGCAATTAACTATTCCATAAATTGGTTTGCCAAATTAAATTGGCAGAGTGTGACATCAAGTCTCTGTGGAGACGGGGCCAATCCCTCCACTTTACTCCATGCTGCAAAACAGATGTAGGTTTGTGTAAGTTGACACTAAAGAGCTGGACTCAAATCAAGGTTTTGCACAACAAATTTATTGCCACCATTAATATAGGCACTGCTGGCACAATACCACACCACTATAAGAGTGGCATAGTTTACTACAGGAGCCGGAGCCAAGTCTGTCAGAGCTGTTTCTGTAGTGAAAGTGAAGTGGAGGGCGGTGGTGAAAATGAGCAAACGATCTGTAGGTTTTCTAACATGGCAGCGCTGTTTTCATCCTCCGTCCCTCTGTTGCCTCTTTGTCACTGGGACGCAGTCACCGCCGGCCGAGGCAGATGGCACGTGGATCGTGAAAGGGCAGCGCCCACCAATCCTCAGCCACCAACCCGGCAGCACCCACCTGGGTGCCACCTGCTCCTCTTGTCTGTTTGACCCTCGTGCCAGCCACACACACACACACACACACACACACAAAACAAAGACCACATGACTAAAAACTGAGGAGAAAAACGTAGATTTTACACTTTTATTTTTGGGCTCCACCAACACCATCGTGCCTGCTTTTCTCTCGGTCTGTTGTTTTAATTGAAAGGTTGAAAGTTAAAGATACTCAAGACAAAAGATTCACATTTATGCAAAAAGTAATCTTTGAAAACAAAACCAAACATCCCATTATGAAGGTTAACACCCACATTTTCAGCCTTTCCTTCTGTCTGGATGAGCCTCTGAACATGTCCAGTGTGTTACTGCAGCTGTCTTTGCTGCATGCTCTGTGCTGCTATAGGAGTCTTAAAGATTGATCTGTTTGCAGTAGCTAGCTATAGACGTGCCTGTCTCTGAGTCACGCACTGTCTTCCTCCAAGGCTTTGTCATACAAGTTTTACAGTGTAATAAAAAAAAAAAAAAAACCCTTTAAAGCATTGTGTGCCGTACAGAATGGCTGTCAGCGTTGTACACAGTTTTAATGGATTAAAAAAATGCTTCAGCTGTCAGAGCCCAGACTCACTGAAAGCGATCAAGGTGACATCTTTTAAGTTAGACTTTTTGAGGATAAAACCTTGGTAAAACCTTGTGGTGATTTTAATAAGGCGCAGGAACTCCAGAAGGCTGGGGCTAATGTGTTTTTTTCTGGTCGGAAGCTTGTTTACAACCTGTTTCCTATATGTTGTAATCGAACCATCTGAAGTTGAGTGAGGCTATGAGGCTATCATCCTCCACCATCCAAGTAAATAGAAAGTCCTTCCATACATAATATATATTAATACTAATTTCCTCACTCATTTATAGTAATGCATATTAGTGCATAACATATATTAGAAATGCCATTCACAGCATTTCAGGACATTAAATGACTTTAAAGTCCTCTCAAGTGGTTCTCCCAGTTTGATTTTTACAGGGGTGGTGTGGATTACCTCAGTGTGGGCCTTGAATAAGACTGCTTGTTCCAAAACAGATGTGGTGTGTTGCGCGGCACTCTAGCAGAGAGAATGAGCTCATTGTTTACAGTTGAACCTGGTGCTAATCTTTTCTGAAACGCTAACAGCTGCCTAACTGCACCCCCAGCCAGCCTTGATATCGCCACCCCCCCGGCCTCTGTTTGTGTGCGTGTGTATGTTGGCCCTGGCAGACTCCAGAAGACCAACTAGGCGCCTGATGATTGCCACCCCCCCCACTCAAAGCACCATCAACTCCATCCCAGTGCACTCCCCAAATCTAATCTACGCAATGAAATCGATCGGCGTCACTGCTCACTACGGCCAGCGCAGACTCGCCAGTGTTGGGTTGCCTACAAAAGCCCCCACCCAACCCCACCGCTCTCCCACCCGCCCCCACATATCCAGCTGTGGTTGCACAAACCTAGGTTCAGTGTGTGTGGTCACATGGTGGCTGTGAGTGAAGTGACAGTTCTGCAGTGTGATTGCAGTGGTTGAATGGTTTCTTACACAGCTTCTTTGATACCATGAAACACACACACACACACATTGAGGCACTTGTTTATTCTTTATCACTAGGACACAGTCCTACACACTGCAGGTGTTGGAAGCCATTTTTCATGACTAATCCAGTTAAATAACTAAGAGCTGTTGGCTTTGCAGGGGAGTGAACATAAAACTAGATGAATGGAGTGATGAAGCCAGTTGAGGGATGATAGTTGTACTCCCTCTAATTGACTTAAGTGCCCTCATTAGTCTTGGGCCATTAGCACCTCAGCTTCGTTCTAATTCACCACATCTAATTGCAGTCCATAGTGCTTATCTGCTGTCGTGTGCATGATGGCCTGTTACATTTTCCTGCTCTGCGCCGGTAAACTCCGGCCTTGTATTAACGTATTCTCTGTGAAATTCAAACTAGTCCGTGGTTTCACCTCAATGGCAGTGACTAGACGTGCAAGTTTCTCTTCCTTTAAATGTATTTTTTATAGGCTGTAGAGATGCAGGGGAGAGGCTGGGCCCTTGTTTGTGGCGAGCAGCGGAGTTAAAGACAGTTTGATGTTAATTTCCCTGCACTTAAGCCCACGGGTGGCTTCCTGCCGGTTTCAGCTCTTGATGCATTTTTTATTTTTCTTGTGCCTTTCTTCTCCCTCCCCCCTTTCTCCTGTCGTTCTTATATTTTGTGCCTTTGTGTTTTTTTGTCTTCCTACTTTCTCCTCTCTGGTGCAGAACTGTAATCTCCCTCCCACATGATGGGACAAAATAAAGGAAATGGGGAAGTGGAGGAAATGGCCATTTCCTTTTTTTGCTGCCACACTGGCTTCATGCATCCTATTCCCTTTCCCCCCCTCTCTCCATACTCTGTTTTGTTTTGTGTGTATATGAAAGGCTTATCTTCACTTGTTGTCTTGGGGAAGATAAAATGATGAGACTGTACAATGAAGCGAAGAAGAGAGTTCAGGAGGGAGAGGAAAGAGGGAGACCTCTCAGGGAAGTAGAGCCAGTGGAAAATCTCCAGGCCTGCCAGTTCCAACTGGTACATTCTTGACTCACAACACTTTTATTTCCCCAGCCCTGTAAGAGAAAGACTCTCCAACTTAAGCTCTTTCCCCTCTGTTCTCGACCTTTGGAGGTGTCCCAGTGGTCAAATTATCCCCCCAAAAGCTTGAAGCTTTTGGCGCCATGGCTGCAACTTTCAGGTCTCATTGTCAAACTGAACAAAAGAGATCAGGAAGAGTTTGCACAAAAAGGCTAAAAAAAAATTACAAGACTGTTTTCCTAAGTGTACAATGGCAGCAACACCTTGGGCCAAAAGTTCCTGTACTGGCTAGGACTGTCACCAAACCATCAAAACTCCCACTCTTCAAGTGTGCCATCCTTGTTGAGGTTGGTTAGGCATTTGCTATCTCATGTTATCTGTGAAGTCTTACAGTATGTCACCAGCATTTGTACCCACAGCAAAAAGCCAGCCAAGTCCCCATCTCTGATAAAGCCTCATTTGCCCAAGAACAATGAGCTCACTGAGGGGAAAACGCACACAAACACACATGCAATCGATACGAAAAGTTGTGCAGTATTGTGCTAAACTGATAAACTGGAGATTACAGCCAGGCAATTTTATCTGCCGTTTCTCAGCATTGAAAATGACTGCCCGCAAATTCAATCTTTGATTGGAAGGAATTAGTTTTTTTTTTCTTTTGAAGGAACAGATGAAAGTAACTGTGTGTTCCACAGCGCAGTAACAAAACAGACTGTGATAAGTCTGTCTGGAAATCTCGTCTCCGCTGCCTCAGACATAACAGATGAGTGTGATTTGAGATCGGAGGGGGTTGTGGGGGAGGAGGAGGTGGGGGGGGGGGGGGGGGGGGGGTGTCACATAGTTTACCAAATGCAATTATGTAACTGTGTCATGGTTGCAGAGGATGGGAGGCGTCTGGACAAGAGAAAAGACCTTGTACTTAACAGGAAGAACAGCCTTGGATCATTGCAGAGTCTAGTATAACACACTGTTAGTGAGTCCACATTTGATCTTTGTTTAAATGGAAAACCAAAAATTTGTATAAGGACGTAGCAGCTAGAAACATTTTATCCAATTGAATTTTCAGTCCGATTTTTGCTTCTGTTTTTCAAGTTTATAGGTTTCATAGCAAGTAATAGTAGCTGCAGGGTCCTTGTCATATCACTGGGTTTTAAATTGACAGGGACAGACAGGACAAAGAGATGGCACTTGAGTGATTGGGGTTAAAGGATATGTAAAGAGAGAGAGAGAGAGAGACGGTAACAGACAGCTGACACAGTCCAGAGACAGCTGATAGAGAGTCTGTGACGTCTTCTGCCAGGGTCTGACTCTCTGGCTCTTGTCTGTGTGTCACGTACACTTTTCCCATAGCCACCATCGGCGCTTGCCCTCCCTCCCTTTCCCTTTTTTCTTCTCCCTCTCTCTCAGCCCAGATATCCCAGAGGGCCATGGGGTTTGCTAAGGGCAGTTGGGCTGATTGTCCAGAGCAACAGACGGCCGGCCGATTGGCCTGGTGCTGGCCAGTGTCAGCTGACAGTGACCGTGTGTGTGTATGTGTGCGTTTACATAATGTATGTCCCCCTCTAATGAATGTGTGCGTTTCAGAAAAAGAAAAGAGACTGGGCCGTCATCACGTAGGTAGCCAGAGCATTCCCAGCCCCCAGAAAGTTGCTGTAAATACTTTTAATTTTGCAGCACAACCACAGCTCCTTGTAGTAAATGATCTTACGTTTTAACTAGTTTTTATGTTGAGTGGTTGTTTGGCTATCCATTTTTCAATGCCAGAAATTTCAAAAACATCTTCCCTGCGCATACATTGCCTTTGTTTCAGCTTTGTTTCTTTAATTTTATCCTCAAATTGGTTTTAAATTCAATCCCATTTAGCATTAATGAAAAAAAAAGTCTTACAGTTGGCTTTGGGAAACCTACAGCTACCAAGCCTTTGGCAGTTTACATTAATCTGCAGTAATTTGAAGGTTTCACTGGCATGATTGCATGTTCTTCCCCACTAACACAAAGAGAGAAATGAAGGCGGAGATGCACCACAACGCGTGAAGTTGCCTCTTTTAACTGCTGCTGTTTTCCACTGATTCAGACACTCTCTGATATGTGTGGGTTTCATTGAACAATTTGCGTCTTAGGAAATGACTTGGAAGTCAGCCTTCCCCTGCTTCTCTGGCCAGGAAACGCCAAACGTCTGAGATTCGTCATTTGTTCCATCTGGCAGACCCAGTGGAGGGTTTGGAGGGGCCGAGGGCTTACATAACTAAAACAAATATCCAACATTTTAGGGGATTACATCATAAGAATGGGATCAAACTGGTAGGTTTTAGTTGCGTTTGTGTGCTGGGAAGGTACAGAGCTGCAGTCTATAAATGAGTTTGTTGTTAGAACAAAACATTTAACATTTTAAGATGTCTTTGTAGCAGCTGATTTGAAAAATATGATGATGAGTGGAATCATCAAATTCCATCATAAATATTGCAGCACATAAAGTCACGTCTCACCAGGTGATGTAGTCATGTGTAATATTATCATAAAAAACAAATATTACAGGAATCTTCTAAAGACATTATTATATTGTCTGGCATATTATTCCATTTGCAGGTTTTGTAATGTTTTGGAACCATTTATAAGGTTTCTTCATGTGTTGTCGGATTATTATTCTTGCACGTTGAAATGCTTATTGCCTTTAGCAGGCGACTTGCCGAATGACGTCTATGTTCAAAATTTTGTTCTTCCTCCTTGTCCTGCTGGAACTGCTCTAAAATAAGGCGTGAGCGCCTCATGAAGAGAGAGGGGAAAAGAAAAAAGGCTTTTGCACACACCGACTGAATGATGGATTTTATTTGGTCTCTGTTTGCTGAGCTCGAGCTTGGCTGTGTTGGTCTGTTATGTCGGTTTCTATGGTGAAAAACACAGGCCATGCCAGACTCCAAGTAGTACAAGGAATAAAAAAAAAAAAAAAGGCATGTGCAAGGACGGGGAGGGGGGCGGCGGCAGGGTAACGAGAGAAACTTGATTCCAAGAATTCGGAGGGTGTGGAATCGCAGAGCAAGACACAACAGACAGAAAGTATATGTGCTGCAGACCGAAAAAAGTAAAGCAAAGACAGAGTAGCAACAATAAACTTAGTCAAACAGATTAAAGCTTAGAAAAGTCCTGTCTCTGAGCACCTTTTCTAAAACAAGGAAAGCAAAAGGGTTTGACAGACAAGACTTTCTTAAGGTTTATATGAAATGAAGCTGCCAAGAACCGATGTTAGAACAGACCCTTAACAGCAATATTATTAGAATCATTTCAGGTCTGAGGGCTTGTAGGCATTTACATGAGCCACTGCACTCAAACTCAATTGTGCATTATGCAAAATTCAAATGATTCGCTTAATGGAGAGGGTGAATCAGATGAATTCCATTTCATTTTTTATTTGCTCATTACAGGTGCTTATAATGTGTGCAGATAGCAAGAGAGCACGGTGAGCTGCCCTGAAAATAATAGTGGAAGTTGCGGTAAAGCAGGCCACAGCTCACCTGATGTCAATAACATACAGCTTAAACACTGAGGGGGTGATCGCAGCCTGGGTTCTGGTCTCTTACCTTTGGATTCTTTAGAAGACACGTAGCTCACTCAGAGTTAGACTTGTAGGTCAAGGTCTGCTTACTAGCTTTTTACAGGTGCTTTAATCCACTTCACAGTCTTAATAAACAGAGTTTGCTTGATTGATTTGTCAAATCAAAGGCTAAACATCCACAATTTTATCTCACCACGCCTGCTATAGTTAGCACTTGGTTTCAAACCTCAGTGGGGGCAAATGTCGAAATGTGCCAGGGATCAAGAACTGGCAACAGATACGTGCTAATTTAAGCAATGTTGGCTGCTTGTGTTTAGACATCATTTTGGAACAAAATTCAGGTTTTACACTTGTGTCAAACATCCCTGGCCATGGCCCATCAGTGCAGCATCAACCAATCACACTGGTACAGCCCTAGAAACTAAGACATGCAGCATCACGTAGACACTTCCACTGAGTGGAAATTGTGCTGTAATTGCTTCACTCTCCTCCTGAAGTCCATTCAGATACAGTGCGAGGTTCAGTTCAGTTAACAGTGCTAATCCCACATTTCAGCATGAACAGAGCTGTTGCTTATTCATGCCGTTTCCTCTCCATGAATGAAAGATGAGGTGCATTAGTGCATGCTGACATGTGATTGATAGTGTGTGTGTGTGTGTGTGTGTGTGTATGAATGAGAGATGAGGTATGTTAGCAGTGTCAAAGCCGGATTGATGGGGTGAATTTTATTTAACTGATTGAAGGGAGTGAAAGGTCAGCTGTGAGTGCAAGCCTGCTGCTACTACTCTGCCATTTCCTTGATTGGTGTGTGTGTGTGTGTCTGTGTGTGTGTGTGTGTGTGTGTGTGTGTGTGTGTGTGTGTGTGTCTGCAGGTGTTCAAAAATGTTTAGACTAAATCAAAACAGTCTTGTTTTTTTTTTCAGTCAGTCTGCTGTATACGCAGCTGCATCAAATCTCTCTTTGTTCATCATTCCACATCTGTGTGTGTGTGTGTGTGTGTGTGTGTCTCTCATGCCCGTACCTGCTTGTCTGTTATCAGTCCATCTATCTACAGCTTAGCTCGTGGTATGCAGCTCACCTGCAGTAAAAGAACTCCCACACACCAACTGTGCCAGCACACACATTTGTGTGTGTGTGTGTTGGCTCAGTGGAGACACAGTTACTGAGTCCAAAAGTAAGGTAGTCAGCACATATTGGCACACAGAGGCACAGAAATGCATGTTGGCGCATGTACACACGCACACACACACACTTCTATCTTTGTGAGGACACTTGTTAACATAATGCATTCCCTAGCCCCTGTTCCTGCCCCTAACCTAAACCTGATTTTAACCTGAACCCTAAAACTATGTGTTAAGCCTCAAACAGCCATTTGAAGTTGTGAGGACTGGACTAAATGTCCTCACAACAATGGTGCAAAACAAAATGTGTCCACATAACCTTAGAAAGACATGTATACACACACACATTCACACTTCTCATGGCTAGCATTGCCTGTCTGCAAACAGGCGGGGTGAGTCACTCACAGTCTCTTTGCCCTTCCACTCATGCTGTTTGTGTGTGTGTGTGTGTGCACGTGTTTGTGCATGCAATCAGCACTCTCCCACGCGTGCAGTCACACACACTTTAACACACACACATTCACACACACTAAAAATCAAGCCAAATCCACGAGCAAACAGATGTCATTCTGACCCAAAAACACAACAACAGTGTACAGCTTGTCTCTGGCAGGTCATGGTGATCCCTGATCTCTGCTGTGGGCACCCTGTGTGTGTGTGTGTGTGTGTGTGTGTGTGTGTGTGTGTGTGTGTGTGTGTGTGTGTGTGTGTGTGTGTGTGTGTGTGTGTGTCAGGTGACTCAGGTCATAAAAGATCAGTAACACCGGGGTCTGCTTTGACTCTGTATCAACAGTTTAGTCTACACTTCTCCACAAAAGCCATGGGTTTACCGGTTGCCATGGTGACAGCTCTGGTTCTCCCATGTGATTGGCTGCCTGCATCATTCACTGCCGGTGAGCTGCAAGTGTTTACTACATCCACGGATGGTTGCTTTGACCCCACTGACACAGCAGGCCTGGACTGACTTTGGTTTACGCTGATGAAGGAAGCTGATATTGGCCTTTTTATTCTATTCATTCTTCTATATACTCATCTAATTTTCTCAGGTTTCACCCCAGCAAAGATTTATTCAAAGATAGTTTTACATGAAAAGAATTTACTTGACTTTAGTATGCAAAATACTATTTAGATGTAAGATTTAATGATGTCAGTATCAAGCTGTTGAACACCTATATTGACTGAACAACAACTATGAGTCGAATGTTAGAATAAAACCTGCTAAAAAGTAATAATATATAAAATAATAAAAAAAAAATATATAAAATAATAAATTAAAGCAAAAGTAACGCCTAATACTAAATATTTGTTGTTAGACTTTGACCGGCCTAACTGCAAAAACTTAATCAAGCACAAATACCAAATTCGAACTGGTTCCAGGTTCAAGATTTGTCACAGCTGGCTAGTTGAGCAATGTAGAAACATCACTGTGTGGTCTGGGAAATGTGACGGACAACTTGCACTGTTTTCTGTCATGTTTAAGACTAAATACTTCATAATTAAAACTGTTGTTAAATTGATCGGCAGTGAAACTAATTGTTAGTTGTAGCCCTGTTATCTTGCTTGTGTGTGTCTGTCATTAAGCAGGCAGACGTGTAGTCAGAGAGCCAGTCTGTAAATCAGTCAGTGAGGTGGTCAGTCGTGGTATTTCCAGGCCTGAGACAATCCAGGGGCTTTCTAAAACTAATCGACTGTAACTTCAGAGCTGTCTGCTGGTCACAAGGGCATGGCTGCTGGCCCAGGTGTGTGTCTGTGTGTGAGAGTGGCTTCTGAGGAAGGCATGGCAGTTAACACATCCCACTAAACAAACCTTGATTGATGAGACAGCAGCCGATCTGTCGTTCCTGCCCCCTTAGACAGAAGCTGGAGGCAGGCCCTATGCACACACACACACAGACACAGACAGACACACACAATTGTGTTTGCTCATGGGCAGCCACACGTACACACAGGGTTTTTCAGTTTGCTGTGGCAACAACAAGTGTTAAAGGAGATACAGCGAGTTGTTTCCAGGTTTATTAATGTGTTTTGCACTCAACCTCTAAACTGACTCTTCATTTAACTTTCATCGCCTGCTAATAAATCTTCACAGAAACAGGCTTCCTCATGGGCACAGCAGCTCTTCAGAGGCAGATCACATCCACAGCTATGGATTCTTAACATTCCGTCTGGTCTCGGGGATCTCTGGCCCTACGGGGCTGTTAGGTTGTTGTTAGGATGTGAGAACCCTGCTTCACTGCATCATACACAGGTTCTGCCATGACTCGCACATGAAGAACCTTCTTGCGTAGCGTCAAACTCACTGTGCTCTGCTGCCTTGCTTCAGAATATGTTTGCAGTGCAGCCGCCTCCCCTCGGGCTCACGCTTACTGTAAAACCAATCCTTTTTAATTAAGACAGATTCCAGTGAGGAAAGAAGAGCAACTGCTACCCCCACCATCCAAATGCAGAAACACACACACACACACACATGCTCACACACATAACCGCAACATCCTGTCATTTGTTTTTCTTCCCTTTTCCCTTCCTTTTCTTTTCCCTTCCCATCATGTTTCTTTTTTTACTCTTTTTCTAGAAGCGAGTGACTTGTTCCTTCACGGTGCCTGTTCTTGCTTTGTTGGAGGTGTGTGTGCATGTGTGTTTAGAGACTAAATGACACACTGTAACAGACTGTAGTTAGATATATATGGTCAGGGCAAAAACCAAAACCAAGATTGCAGCAAGAGTGACCTGAAGAGTTTGACCTGAAGCTGCTCTTTGAATGACCCCAAGTTTTAGTGGCCAGTTGGCCTCCCTGTGAGCCACATGTTTTTTTCTAAACTTCTCTTTGTTTTTTACGGCGTCTTCACTTTTCTCATCTCTGTTGTGTCTTTTCCCAACCCCCCCCCCCCCCCCCCCCCTCCCCCCCCCCCCCCCCCCACTCGCCAGTGAGCCATCAGGGCCAGAATGCGGCGGAACAACTAACCCAAATAGTGGCTATAAACTTCAGACCTGTTTATGGCGTGGGTCTGCTTGCTCACCTCTCGGTGAACTCCTGCAACAGACACCACTGTCCCCTCTTTTTGGAGCATTGAGCAACGCGACCCCAACTTCACCCTGCCCAACCTGCCCTTTGGACGACTTCAATGGGACTGCAGTCCTTTTAGTCTTACACAACTGCTGTCTACAGCAGTGCCATTCAGCACTTTCTCCATGCTTCCTCCATTCCCCATTCCATAGTTTACCACTTCATTGAATTAATCTAATTTAAAAAGCCCAGTTTCCATATGGTTTGACTTAAGTCCCTTTTAAATAGAGATTCTGCTACATTGCTGTTAAGAAGACTCATTATAACAGCTTTGCTTGTTTACAGTGAACCAAACAAAGATGGCATAACGCTGCTGCCTCAGTGTGTGATTTTAGATAGCATCACCCGCCATGCTCACTCTCCCTTTCACACAGACGTGGATCCGGCTCCGTGACTGCCTCTGCTGCTTTTATACAGTGAGGCACAATAACAGCAAAACATTTCAGCCTCGAACAGGCAGAATGGACTTTAGTTCAAGATTTGGGTCTTACGCAGCTGATACAAAATAACTTGTATGACTGTATGTAAGTGAGTACAGACACTATATTGTTAACTGTAAGGTTCACCCAGGCAAGGCCAGAAGACAGAGTTTTATAGTGTATTGTCGGCTGAATAGAAGTTTTCTCAGCTGAATTGTGCCACCTAATAATGTGGAGGACCTTGGTGAGTTTGGGTGAATGGCAATTGCACATTTTAGGATAAAAAGTGTGACTTACCAGCCATGGGTGAGCTGGGATGACTGGCATTGACTGGTATCACCCGATTCTCTGAAATCTCTGCCAAGATGGTGGTGGTTGGCTCTGGGGAGGCTGGCACATCGATTGTGTGTGCGCGTTTTATGGGTGGAAGTGGGGCAGTGAGCCTGGCAGCAGAATCGCTCAGTGTTTTCCATCCTCCTGCATTCACAAAGAACATAAACTGGCATAATAAAGAAAAGAGGCCTGTTTCAGTGTCTTTTCTAAAGGAAGCTTTAAGCATTTTCAGACTCAGGTGAGAGTCACACACTTTGCCTCCCAGGATGCAGTGTACCTTCTGCCCTTTCTCAGCTGCAGCAGTTTAACTACAAGTTAAAGCAGCGGAGCAGACTGAAACCCTTTGAAGCGGTGCAGCACACGTGACAACATCAGTACCACTTCTTACATTTCTGTCTTTCCAACACTAAACAAGACATGAATGATGCCGTTTCTTGACATGTTTTTGCCTTTTTCTAAAACATCCAGGAAACACTGCTTGTACCAAAGCCTCATGTTTTGAACAGTCAGGCTGTGGGGAGCCTTGGTTATGGGTTGTTAAGTTCCTGCTGTGGAACAGGGCTGGGTTCACCTTAATCTGCCCCACATTTCATTACCCACCACAACAATAAAGCGAGGCTGAAGGAGAAGTTGTCTGCCTTGCCCCCACATTCTGACCAAGCAAGATCTCCAGTTTATTACTCTCTTCCCTTGCTCCCTCATAACACCTACATCTCATTTAATTATGCCGATTCACGAGGGTTGACCTCAGCTGTGACCCATGGTCTTAATATCTCTTCCCTCTGCCACTGATCGGGGGGGGTTTAGGGTGTCTGTGACTCCTTCACAGCCAAACAAAATCATCTAAACATCATCACGGTCCTTCTTCCTCCTTCCCTTCGGCTCTGCTTGGAAATGTGTAGTAATTGTCTCAGCTCCTCTTACTTACTTAAAGTGTGTCTGTTTGGGTTGGTGTGAGGTTAGCTGTTGAGATTTTAATCTGCTCACCGAGCCATCTGCTGCTGTCGTTGGGCTGCATATCTCGGGGATTAAATCAGAGGCTGCGCGGCACGTGAGATGTTCTTCATGCACACTGTCGCACAGTCAGATATACACCCTCTATGACACACGCACTTATCCAGCCACAACAAAAACAAATGACATGTTCTATCGAGCAGATACTGCCAATGCATACACACGAATGAGTGCACACATGTTCGGCAATGCAAGAGTGGAGAATGTGGGCCACTGCCACTTTCCCTGCAGCTCAGATTGCCAAACAACTCTCCACCGCCCGCAGCTAAAGGCCCTGATTACCATTTTATTACTGCATGTCATTATTCTGATGCTATCAATGGAAATGAATTGGCCGACAATTGATTTACAATAACTGTCCCCTCCTTTACGCTGGCCCTCGGGGAGCCTCTGGTGCTCATTGATTCATTCCTCCTGTCCGCTCTGTCTGACTCCAACTAGGCTTTCACCTATCATTGGCTACCCTACTTCAACAAGACAGAGATTGAATTTACTGCTAGATTTAAATAGAGTCATCTGCTTTGGGACCGGCTCCCAGATAAACTGATATTGATACAGTATCTGTGTCTGGTAGGCCTTTCTCAGGAAAGATCCACTGCACCTTTGAAGATGGAACTGGCTAGTTGGCATGACCAGCAGTGGCCACCAAAAATATCAACAAACAATCCCAACCTTCATCAGCATAAAATGGTCAATATAATCCTAACTGGACCAGAGGAGAAACCGGTGTGTATGCATCAAGGGCCCCAAGCACCCTTGAGCACACACAAACAGAGAGTGTGGACTGGATCCTCTCAGATGTTTGACACTTTTACACACAGACTGAGTGTAATTTCACCGGGCAGATTTGAGCCCAGGTTCTTGTCTTGAGTACTAGTGACCTAGTGGACCCGTGAAGACCTTTGATATAATAAATCTAATAAGTATGAAGAGAGAACATGTATTTTATTTATTTTTGCACATTACTATTTTAACCTGTATGAGACCGAGCAGCAGCGATCAGGCTGAGCTGGCATGTTTCTATGTGTTTGCATGGCTGCTGGTAAAATTGTTCAACACGCTGATTGGAGGGAGAAGAAAAAAACTCCCAGCTGGCCACAGGGCATGCAGAACATCATTAGTGCCAAGTGTCTGAAAGCTGTCGAAAACATTCCCATCACAGCACAACTGGAGTGCTCACTAACAACCCAGACCATTATGCCTCCTCTCCCCGAGTAAGGCAGCAGACAGAGCCCTGCAGACATTGAGATGTGACTTCAGTACATGCAGCACATGTGCAGTGGCAACCATTTTCTCTCACCTTAGTCGAGTGTGTCAAGAGTCTCAATGGAGAGTCTCTCGTCTCAGAAAAATGCATGTGACAGTTTTGGGACTTTGCTTGGGCAGTTTTCCTCCAAAAATACAGTTACAGGTACAGCAGTGGATGGAGCCCAGCATCCTCTGTCCCCTGTGGGACTGGCTGGAACTCCAGTCTGCTGTTTTAATGACTGTTGTAGCCACATATTCCTGATGCAGCATTACATGAACATGGCTGGTGTCCCCAAGCATCACTTAGCCTTAGCAGCACATGACCTGATGTCTCTCACTGAAACGCTTCTCCTTTTTTTTTCACCTTGCAATTGCCAACTTCCTGTCTGACAGACTTCCATGTACACACTTGTTTGTTTGGGCAATCTCTCTCTCTCTCTCTCTCTCTCTCTCTCTCTCTCTCTCTCTCTCTCTCTCTCTCTTTCTCTTTCTCTCTGCCTCTCTCTCTCTTTTTAGTGGTTTGGAAGTGAGGTGTAAAATGCTGTTAAAACGCCACACGCTCAAATGTAATCTTTCCTACTGCAAGTGGACCAGCAGTGGTAACATGAAAAAAACAAAATACGTGAACCCTCTCATCTCCATACCATTATAGTGTCTGAGTGAAGGGAAAGCAATCACCGGCCATATTCAGGTGTATTCACTTGACAGATACTCTAATTGCGAGAGCTTTTAACTGATGCAAACGCTGCTAATGCTAATCCCGATGCCACTCATGTCTGCTCAGATGATACTACAGTATTTACTGTGTGATAACTGGTTGTCACAGGCAGGTCAGCGGCTGCACTGGCTGCTCTGACAGCTGCTTGACTGTGTTGTGCTCTAAATGTGAAGGGAACTGGAAGGGCTGTCTGTGGGGACTGCGCATTAAACCAGCAATACGGTTAACAGGGATTTGTGCTGCTGGTGGAATTCCTGTTTGATATATTATTTAAGGAAGGCATGGGATGTCAGAGTACTTAACAAATGGGCCACTTTTCACTTTCATATCATTAGGGTGAACACACACACACAAACATATATATATATATATATGTATATATAGCTACCAACCATCAAGGCAGTGTGTTGTATTTTACACAGCACACTTTATTCATTTCAGCCTTCCCCTCCCTGTTTTTCCCTGTCTCTCCACATAATAACACTTGAAGACCACAGTTTGCATCAAAGCAACCAGCATGTGTGAGAGCTTGTTTCTCAGTGTCAGATGATGGACTCAGCATGGTGCTTGTATTGACCCGCCATGTCTGCAAATGCATTAGAGCAGCCACACTTGGCCCACTTAATGCCTAACTACAACAAACATGGCCATCAGTGGATACAGCCACTGTTTTGTGCAGCATATAGGGAGCCGCTGTCTGCTTATGAAGACCCAGTGTGTTCAGTGGTTTGTCTAAAAAGCAGGGAGGCCCAGGTGGCGGGACCTGTCAGACGAAGGCCTGGTCAGGAGAGTGGCAGTGGCTAGTCATGGTGTCTGAAACAGCTGACAGCCTGACCTAATCCTACCCCACAGACAGGAAGGAAAAGGAGTGTAGCCTCTGGCCATCTGAGCTCTGATCTCTGAGAGACTAGTTGTTTTGTGTACAGCGAGGGGTTAGTTATTGGGCAAGCAGCAGGAAGATTTGCTGAAAAACACCAGGGCTAAAGGGGGAGCTTGTAAGCTTTACTCACATTTGTCTACAACTGATCTTATCACATCTGATATTTTGGAATAAAAGCTTTAGAAATTATATTTTGATTTAATTTCAAATATTCTGAAAAATAATACTGAGTTTCTCCAGAATTTCACTATTATGATGAGGTAAGCAAGATTTAGACAATAGATCAGGACACTTAAAGCACCTTCTTAAGATACATACAGGTACAGACAAAATCTCTAAAGCTCAGTTGTTGCTGCTAGATTTAAGTGTAGAAAACAACTGAGAGTGGATTGAGGCAGACAACAGATGTGTTGGGGTGATCTGTGACATTTCAGAGAGACGTAGCTGCTAAGTTTGTCCAGTTTCGAACACAGAAAGTAAAGACCAGCCTTCTAACTTACACCCAGTGGTTTTCCACGAGTTTCCCCTGCAGGTGACATGTGTCCAAAGATTTAACCCTGCTTGCTCTTGGTCAAAGTGCTCAGGGGAAGATAACTTGGTTTTCTTGGTCCTGGTTTTTAATCAAAGGGATTGAGCAGATAGTGACTGACAGGCTTAACTATCATTGCTGACCTCCTCTGGTGTCAGTCCCTCAAACAGTCCTAATCCCACCACATCCTGTCCCAGTTGCTAGATCACACACATCTGACCAGATCATGCTTCGGGCAAAATGCATCCAGGGCATGTAGTTGAGTTGCTGGGGAAAAGTGGTGGATTTTCTTATGGAATTTTGTGCCAACTCTTGTCACTTTATCTGATTCTTTGACCGTCACCGCAGCGAGCCGTGCAGGGGTTGGGACGGAGTGTCTTGGCTACAGAGCCAAAACAGTTCCCGCCTCCTAAATCAGAAATAAGACATATTTTGGCTTTACCCATTTGTTGTGTTTACGTTTAACACAAGCTGTAAACACAACTGCACATGGCTGAACTGGATAATCATAAATATATTTACCCTCATTCTGAGCCAATGACCTGTCTTGTTTACTGTGGCTCAGCACTCCTGCAGGTGCTCTTGTGGACGGGAGGTGGATGTGGTTATAAGAGGATCCTTACAGATTCACACCTTTTATTACGCTGTAGACCATGATATCACCTTCTCAAATGCTAGAGGCTTGTTTATGTTATCAACAATTCATTTACAGCTACTGAGTCACAGCAGACCACTCCATCTGTGAATTATCATCCCATGAGCCCTTTTTATTTGTATTGTGGCTGTATCCTGGAAGCATTAACTGAAATGAATATCATGTCTTACAAGTTCCGGGCTGCATCCGTTTCCTTTGCAAAACAGACCAAGTAAATCCTTTGCATGCTATTCAGTTTATCTGAATGTGGTTGCAATGCCCTGGCTGACTCGAGTACTATAGCCCTGAGTAATACACCAGTAAAAGAAGTTTGTTACAGTGTACCTGTCTGTCTTGTCCAAATACTCTTTACCACAATGTCTGTGAGATCAGTGCTGCTTCTATATTTATGCATCACTCAGTGGAGCCTTATAATAGAAGTTTAAGATGTCATTATAGAGTTTTCATTATTCATGATGCATTGTAGCCATGGTAGAAGTGTGGCGGTGAACCACAGATAGGGGACACTGCGTCTTTACTCCAGCTCAGCAGATAATGTCTGTAATGCCGGGAGCTTTCAGAGTCTCCCATGAGGCAGCATCTTTATCAACCCCTGCCCCCCCTCCAGCTGTAGGTGTCAGTGAGATAGAGACAGAGAGGGCAAGAGAGAGGTTAAGACTGTAATTGGTGGTCTGTCCTGGTCCCTGGTAGTGGAGGGCTCCAGGGATGAGGCTTTAGCAGGCGTAATGATGCCTGTAAGATGAGATGGGATTTGACTGCAAGCCCCCACCCTCACTTAAATCCCCCTCATCCTCCTCTCTGACAGGAGGATCCACGCACGGCAAAGTGCCAGTGCACATGATTACAAGGACACATGATGCACTCACAATATGGCAAACCATTATTAGCCATTCCCTTGTCCCATTTTAGTAAATCTACCCAAAACCTTTTCTAAAATCAAGAAACATGAACAGGTTGTGGACACAAGTAAGGAACGCTGCAAATTCTTCATGTCAGATTTCATATTGTAACCTGACATAATTCCAGAAACCTTAAACCTGTCCTAATCCTCCCAATTTAGTGAAAACGTCATGCAAAAAGAGAGAGTGTGTTCGTAGGAAGTGGGACAGGGAGGGTGTCCGTCAGCACCTAGTCATCTGTTTTGTTTGTGGTGCCAATCTCAGTGCAGTTAAGAAGGGCTGAGGGTTTGTTTTAGGTGTTGGGATGTGATTTATCATTATGGGATGAGGCCCATCTCTGCAGCTTCACTCTGCTGCTGTGAGCTCCTTTGATGTGTGGGAGTGGGAGGGTTTGCTTTTTTTGGTGTGTTTGCATTTGTGTGTATGTTTGCATAAGGCATTGTGACTTCAAACAAGTGTGGAAACATATACACACACACACACACAGACACACACATACATACACACGTGTCTGTGTGCATGTTTGCACAGCAGTCTTGGCTAGGTTGTCACATGTCAAGGCATCTGCTACAGTGCGGGCTGGACTGGGGTACCCGAAATGCCTGCTGGTGTTCCAGTGCCCTGTAAGTAATACTTAGAAATCAAACCGCGGATTTGTGTGTGTGTGCGTGCGTGTGTGTGTGTGTGTGTGTGTGTGTGTGCATCTATGCCCTCTGCCTCCACGCCAGCTGGCAGCAGCATCCATGCCCACCCCCCCAGTACTATTTATGTATTTGCTCAGCCATGCGACTTAACCCTTTCACAAGCAACCTCAACCTTAGGGCACGTTACACTCCAAGCAGAAATATGCCCTATGCCCCGCATTCCCTGATCCTGCACACACACAGACACACTACTCCCCTTGTTGCCCATAATTCACATCTGGCCTCCTTTAAAATGGGGCAGCTCTTTGCACCAATGTAAGGAAAAGAGCCATCAGCAGATTCCTCCTCACTCGCGCCTCCCTACAACCTTCCTCCATGCAGAAAGCAACATTTACGAGGGCTGTAAACGCAGGAATTTTCTTCCCCCCTCTGCTGCTCCACAGCTCTGATGCCAAACAAAATTCTGGCTCATCACAGCCTTTGCCAATCAACCCAAATTATGAAAATAGTTAGGTACTGTAACTGCAAGAATTGTAAAAACTGAACTACAGGCCTTTGATTTTTACCCACAAACAAAAATTCTGTATGGCTGAAGGAAATGATGTTCATCAGCACCAGCTAGTGTATGGGTTTAGGCTGTCTTCCAATATTATGAACTAGTAAGCATTCAGACGTCTTTATATGAGATTGGACACACATTCCAAAGTGCAGGCACACACACACACACACACACACATACACACACACACACACACACACACACACACACACACACACACACACACACAGATCAATGGAAAATGTCCATTAGTGTATAAGCAGGGATTAGAGCAAGTTTAAAAATGGAGCAAATTGAGTTATCCTGCTTTTAGATGGCTCTAAAACATTTGTTGTCTGAGATCATAAAGGGGGCATTAAATTCTTTTCTTGGTTTTATTTAGTTTTATTATTTATTTCAAGACTGGTCTGGTCTAAAAGCAAAGCTGCAGACATAAACATGCTTTATGAGCAGGATTTTCTTCACTTTGTTGATACGCTCTTTAATTAAATGCCAAAGGTCAGACAATCAGTGTCATCCACCCTCAAAATAATGAATATTATCATGATTTATTACATATTTATTGTAAAATAGATTAAAGCAAACTGTTACAGTTTAGCTCTAAGAGTATGTGGATGTGTTGTGAAAAATTCTGGGAAAAAGCACAAAACATTTGAAATTTGTGTGGAATATTTGATGTGAACATTAAAAAGTGCAACTGATAAATTGATCTGCCAATATTGTTATTTGATATTATCTGATCATACATTTGTGAGGGTGTATGGGTATATGACCTTTGGGTCTATGTTGAGGAACATTCCAGTGCCGGTCACATGCCGGTAATGACACTGCATTCAGCACTTCCAGTGTATCAGTATAACTTGTTAATGTTAGCATTTGATCCGTCTAAAAAAAGCACAAGCCAAGAAAGGGATGGAAAAGGAAAATCTATGGAAAAGTCCAGCTGTATTTACTTACCCCCCACCCCCCCATTCTCCATTTTACGTTTTTGAGCTTTCCTTCTCCTCGGTGGGCCGATCCCTGGCTCTGTCCGGCTGAGGAGAGCTAGTCTCTCACCATTCCCACGGAAAGAGTTGCCAAAGCAAATTTGGCGAGAGGAAATGGAGACCCTGCTCCCTTCCCAAACCTCCCAATCTCTTCCCTTTCCTTCTCTTTTTCTCCGTGTGTGTGTGTGTGTGTTTGCATTCAGAGCTGTTCTGCATGGCCTGCAGGCAGCAGTGGGAAGGCCTGCGGTACAAGAGGAGTCGTTCATTGCTCTCCCTCTCATTATTTGTACTTAGAGTATACTCTGTCTTTCCATGCATATCACTGTTGTCATGTGAAACTTGTGAAAGAACAACTTTGGTGATTCCATGTTCGAACTTAAGTTGTGAAAATTTTATGACCATTGGTTCATTTAAGACCCATCAGACAGATGTACGGTGGTCGAACAAAAAACAAGGCTGCTTGTCTTCATTTCCTTTTGGATAAGCAGGAGTTTTATCTGAGAAATCCTCTGTTTGTGTGTCTGACTGTTGCTCTATGTTCAGACTTGATCCCTTGCCACAAACTGTTTATTCTTCTCTTGTTTCTGTACTTTTTTCCCCTCGTTGCCTTTTTTTCTTCCCTTCTTTGCCTCATTGTCCTTCCCTGTGTTTTTACTGATGTGTTTGGGAATGGTCCATCCTTTCCTTTAGGGACTGGGAAATTAATTTAGCCTCTTGTTCTCTTCAGTTGTGATGACAGTAACCTAGCTTAGCATTGTGTAGCATAGCATAGCATAGCTTGGCTTCATGTAGCAAAGCTAGCACAGCTCTTTACTGAGAACTTCTAATGATGGGTACCTTTGTCCTAAAGCTAATGTGATTAAATGCTCCTAAATTTTGATTTTGCATTAAGTCACATTGTTGTGATATTTGAGAATTTGTAAATAGGCATTTTGTAATAGCACAGTGTTCACTAAAAGAAACAAATGCATAGGGTTAGATATTTATACTATTTATGCTATGAACACATTTTGGCCAGTTCCAAAAAAAACATGCTAAGGTTCAGTATCCACCTGTCACCTGTACTTCGATCTAAGGCATGATTCACCATGTGTACATGTTCCAGTTGAGGACAAACTTCATGCATTGAACAGTTAGCAGTTAATGCAAAGCTCTACAGCAAAGATATTTTTACAACCTTTTGACTTAATCAGAGACACATTTCATCACATATTGAAAACTTATGTTTTCTGGCAGTTGTTTTTATCAGTTGTTACAAGTGTTTAACCTTTAGCCTAGCTAGTGACAGCAGCTCTGGGAGGTTTCTGCTCTGTTTTGTCTACTAGCCTCCATGGACTCTTCCTGGAAGTGGAGACCTCAGGAACAACAGCAGACCCGCTGCCATAAAAATTTCTGGGAAAAAAAATTCTCAAATGTAAATGTTGAAATAAGAAAGAACTGAAACGTCGGTTTTCTAGCATTATGCTGTCCCTCCAGGAAAATGCTGGGAGGTGACAGGAGAGCTAGCATATTTTGTCGGAGCAGCAGTATCAATACAAGCTGTTTTTGGCTAGGACTGTGGAAACACAGTGTCTTTTTGTTTTTCTTTCAAGTAGCAGGGGAATGTAGGAGAAGCTTCCCTGCTAATGGGATAAATGATGGGTTATGTGAGGAGAGGTGGTACAGGCAGGTACTGCTGGGGCCTCCTCTCTATATACAGCTACCTGATAGTCTGAACATCTGCCATTTGTCTGAGCACACACATGCATATATACACACAGTCCTGTGTTTTTGCCTGGCAGGTGCCTTTGCCTTCCAGTCGTAATACTGTTCTCAACCCACTCAACAAGTTAAAACTTGCTCTTTATAATTCCAAACTTGAAGGGACTAAATCTAATTACTTATGTGCTGAGCGCAGGAGAAATTACTCATCACAAAATCAAAGTGAATATTAGATGAGGTCATTTCAAGTGTAGTCAGCAAACCAGTTCATCTTGGAGTCGGAGCTCTGCCTCAGCAAGACTGAGTACCAGAGACTCTTGAATAATAACATTAATTTGATCTTTTGCAGTGCAGTGCTGCAATAGTTTGATTGTAACTATGTAAAGTGTTTTTGCTATTTACTTCATTGAAGACAGAGGCCCCATTGTTCTCTGTGACTCCTCAGCCAAGGAGACGATGGTGGGATGAACTAGTTGCCAAAATTGGAGCTCTGCGTGTGTGTAACCCACAAACGCACAGTCGAAGAATCTCACTTGAGTGAGCAGCCACAGTGCTCACTGTATTTTTATCCTGTATGTTTGTCTCAGTGATGAACTGCACACAGTTACAAGGAGAGGAATAAGTGTCATTCTGACTGAGACATTAGCATAGACAGGTGGTGAAAAATCATCTCTCCACGCAGAACAGCTCACCTTCTCAACACTGCTCACAGCAATTCAGCACAAGCTCAAACCCCAGGGGCAAACTACAGTGCTACATACAGCTTGTTTGTTTGCTCCAAGTCCAACAGCTAATAAATTCAGCCTTGAACCCGAGTGTCTCTGGTCAGCCCCCCCCCCCTTTTTTTTTTTTTTGCATAAACAGTGAAGTGACATGTTGTCTGACACCTGTTTGTTTCCCAGCATATGTGGGGTTTTTGTGGCGGTTTTGTGTGAGGCGAGCTAAGCTCTCACTTTGCCTCCAGGAAGGGCCCCTCCCTTTCCACCACTATGGGCCCCTTAGCAAGACATGCAGGGAGGCCAAAGTCAGGTCACAGGCAGGGTGCGGCTCCATTCACCCTCCTGAGTAAAGAAACAGCAAAGAAAATAGGTTGTTTGTCCTTTCATCTTGGCCTAGTCTGGGGGGGGATGCTGGGTTAGGCAACCTGTTTTGCACCATACCACTACAAGCTGTTTGTCTCTGACAGCCATGTGGTCTTGGCACATAATGTGATCAAAGCAGAAAAGATTTCTTGCTAAAGGAAGTGGCATCACTGATAAGTGGTAATTTAAACAATGCCCAAGATTCAAACAGCACTGAAACAGTTTTTTCAATGATTGAATGTGTTGTTAAATTATTTATGTAAGATATTGTTTCTAAACCATTCTGAACACAAGGGCCACTTTCCAGAGCTTTCAGCTATGTTTCACAGTCTTCTTCAGCTAGTAGTTTTGTTATTTGTCATTCTTCTAGAAGTGAAAGTTTTCTGCAGAGGCAGACCATGAGAGGCAGTTAAAATCTGCAGATAAAAACTAGTTAAACAGTCCCCAAGTTAGCATTTTGCTGTCAAATGTTCACTCTCTGAGCCACTATTCAAAGTTATCATTCATTGCTCAGCTTTTGTGTATTTTTATTTGAGTTACACTTTAGGAATACTAGAAATCAAATCAATTAAATTATTGACAATCAATTGACAAGTTTTGTTTCTGGTGTTATGTACTCATGGTGATAATGGGGGATTTGGTTTTTATGACAGCCATCTTGTTCCATGAGATTGTAGCAGAAGGGTTTTAGACCCTGTTTACCCATGCTTCTTGAAGTTTCTGTCTAACTTATTCTGCTTGCTTTCTTTCTCTGCGACTGGAATCTTGCTTGTTTGTAGAGGACATCCGGTAATCTATGACACAGGAAACGCAC
The DNA here is from genome assembly GCF_017976425.1 of Toxotes jaculatrix. Classification (NCBI taxonomy): domain Eukaryota; kingdom Metazoa; phylum Chordata; class Actinopteri; family Toxotidae; genus Toxotes; species Toxotes jaculatrix. The sequence continues at coordinate 5,070,861 of NC_054395.1, read as the reverse complement.
TCAGACAGATAGACGAACAGAGTGGGGCGGAGGGTGTAGGGCAGACAGCAAGAGGAGGGAGTGGCAGAAAAAATAACAAGGGGGGGAGGTGAGGGGTGGGGAGTAGATGAAAATGACAGATTGTATCAAGAAACAGACTCTGTGTTACCTAATAAAAGGCTGTCTGTCACAAGAGCGACTCTGTTCAAAGCCAAGTGGATTTGGTGGCTTTTTTTTTGGCGACACTCCTGTTTTCAACACCATAAGATGCGAAATTCTCACATCAAAACTTTCCTAAGGCGAGTTTCACCTTAGCCTGGAGCTTATTTCCTGAGATCAAGTTTTGAAAACACAGTGATTCTGTAAACCTTGAGCTCCCTCGCAGGCCCTTTCCAGCAGAGTTCAACAAGAATAACCTTTTCTCCAAATCTGATGCTTTCTTGACTGCGTGTAACTCTAACTGAGTAGGACTCGAATTTGAAATTAATTGTAGATACGTTAGTTGGATGCCTTTTTTGGTGGTGTTTGACATAAATATATCTTATCTCCCTGCTGTCTTCATGATAGAGAGATATTTATCCTCCTATCTGCCATTTTCTTCTTCCACCAAGTGCTTGGATGGAGTTTGATCAGCTGGAGAAAACCTCTCCATGACCTTTCTCCTGACTGACTCATTTGTAGCCCTTTGCTTCCTCAGTTTACTAGCTAACAGAAACAACCCTTCTGATTTGTTAAAAAAAGGTACAACAGAATAAAGAACCCAGTGTGTCTCCAAAAAGCACCTCTGATTTGGAACATTTCATGCATTCCTTCAGGGTTTTTTATAGCACTCCTTCCCCACAGTGGGACCACTGGGGGTCTTTAAGAGCATTTCAGAATGTCCACAGCTTGAGGAGGGGAAATATAATTTAACTGCCTAAAGGTCAACATAGTGAAAGTGTAACAGAGTCAATTTTAATCACAATTTTCACTTCCCTAGCTGTGTTTCAGTTACGCAAGTTTTCTCTAAACTACATGTGTCCTCAGAATCCTCCTCAGATGGGAGGCCTTGTGGAAATATTGGGGCTTTGTGGTCTAATACATATTCATTTTAGTGTCCTCAGCATTTAGAAATTACCCCTTTTTTTCTTTACTTTATATATGTCCGCTGCAGTAGCATTGGAACACTGATAAAGATTCTTTCAGAAAAAAAAAAAGATGCAGCAGTGCAGCAAAGATGGTTTTGGTAAGGTACGAGCCTTAAGAAATCCTTTGCTGTGCATTGTTAAAGAAGCGCTGTTCGTGGTGTTTTGTCTCACTGTGACAAACAGCAGTGGCCTGCAGACAGAGGAAGTGTTCTGAAACTGTGAGGGTTTCAAAAGGCACAGACAGTCTTCAACCGAGAAGCCTGTTATCACCCCACCCATCCTGTCTCTGCCACACTTACACACAGAACTATACTAACAGACATATACACCCACATCCACTTGCCTAGACACGTGCTCACACATGAGCCCCTGCATGCCCCCCCCCCCCCCCCCCCCGTCATGGCAGCTGAGACAAGCCTAACACTCTCACTATTTCCACATATGCTGTTGAGGATTTGTGAGTTTCTCATGCAGGGGATATTACTAACTTCCATGTGTGAAGTAAGGGGCTGTAAATCAGCATTTGACAGATATGTGCTTCAGAGGTCCAGTGCTGATATTTTGTGCCATAATGTCATGCCAAAAAAAAAAAAAAAAGAGAACTTAGATAGAGAACCACAACTTTTCACTGGGAGCCTGGATAATAATCAGAAAATGATATCTGACTTTTAGTAAAAGGCAAATGTCATCTGCCAGACACCAGTGTAAGGCTACTGCGTAGATATTATGAGGTGTCGTGTTCTCAGTGTGAGGTGTTGGAGCTGAGTACATAGACGGTGCAGTCTGGGCACGTCTGACACACACCTCAGCTAATCGGCAGGTCTTATCTTAGAAGTGTGACATCCTGTCTATGCTGTGTAATCCACCCCGCATCATGAAGGGGGTGGGCTGCAAAGTGCATGGATGTATGCACACGCACACGCACCCAGGGACCCACATAGGAAGATATCGTGCTCTCTAATGGGATCATTTTAAGTGAATCATATTATAATGAACTCACACCAGTCCTCATTTTTGCACCGGATCCCCAGCTCATGGGCCTCTGAGAACCAGTGCCACAGACATCACCCAGGAGCTTTTTTTAAAATAGGAATTCTCAGCCCGGCTGTCTGTTTGCCTCATGTCTCACAGTCCCACTGTTCAGTAATCGAGACATGCAGATTTCTCCCTCCCCGAAGCCCCTACCGCTGAGCCCAAAGAGCTCAGCTGCCAGTTTTGTTGACCCCCCGACGCTCTCCTATGTCCAAGATTACCGGGGCCGGATCTCGCCCTGATGGAGAACCGCGGCGTTGGCAACTGGTAATCCACGAGACGAGGACTGGCACGTGGCACAGACACTCTGCCCAGAGGCAGCACTGTATGTGTTTGTGTGCGTGCGTGTGTCTGTGCGTGAATGATCAGCCACTCTCTGGGCTGAACTGCAGGGACTAGCCTCTTGCCTCTAGCCCTGCTTCACTGCCCTGTTATGTAGGGCATATCTCTTCATCTTTAGATAGAACACAAACCTACCGACCACAGTCAGCTCTCCTCTGTACTATTGTTTGGAATCATATTCTGTCTCTTTAGTACATTTAACAATTAAAATCCATCTTCTTATTAAAAAAGAAAGGGATTTTAAAATCATGTCACTAAAAACAAAAAGTAGCAGTACACAGTTGTGCACACCTTTTGCTTTTTTGTGCATAAATAAGATATAATATATAGCTAGACATAATATTTCAGCTAGTTGAACATATATTTTAGTTACAGTCCTGTGAATCCTGATGAATCCTAGACTTTTCATCTAGCATGTGTTTGTACAGTGTTGACATATGCATCAAGTGGTGCAACACTACTCACGACATGACCTGTTTGCACTTGACTCTTTTTTTTATAGACCCTTAGACTAAACATACCAGAAGTAACCTCAAAATATCACTAGACAACAATGTGTTGGATGCAAATAAATGCACCATAGGAGCTCAGACAACAAACAGCTCATGCAGTTATACTGATTCTGTACAGAGGACTAGACACAAGTGACATCCTTGGTCATGGAAACACTCTGATGCTGTTAAGGAAAGTCACTGAAAGTCATGGACTTGTGCATCAGGGCCAGGTGGATCGAGGGCAGCTGTCACATCGGCAGACCTCGGCGGTATTTGCTCGTCTAGCCACGCTACTTTCCTGTAAGAGCAGCTCTGATTACACACACATGTGGCATAGCATGACACGCTGCCAGCATGGTCGAGAGAGGGAGAGTGCCTAACCCCATTACAGATGACCACCTGTTGACACCATGCAGGGGGTGGTGTATGTGTGTGTGTGTGTGTGTGTGTCCACTCCTGCACACTGCAGCAGTTTGCTGGCAGAACACTGTCGATTCCTGAGGGAGATCCTCAGAGAGAGAACATGAGAGCGAGAGAGCACCACAAAGTGAAGCAGAGAAACAGAGAGCTGTAGAAGTGAATATATCCCCTCTAGAAAAATTGCTGTTTTGACAGATCCAGTCCAGATCTGCATTACATGTGTGACCTCCACTCCAACACAGGACCTCGAAACACTGAGAAAGAGTGAAAAACATAAAACATGTACAGTAAGTTCAGATGTAAACAGCTGAACTTTGTTTCAGTAGTCAGGAAAAAATCATGTAGCGTTCCTCACATTTTATTTTATTGTATTTTGAAAGATTTATTTCCAAGAATGTGGGTTTTATATAACTGAGCTATGGTTGTCAACCTTTTCGAGTCACGACCCCTCCAGAATAATCAGATTACCTCAGGTGATGTAACAGGTGACCCACTTTATTTTTAATGTTATTTTATTTTGTTTCTCCACAATCATCTGGCATGATTGGGTGTCAGGACCGCCGAGTTGAGAACCATCGTTTTGAACACTGTATAAGGAGGATCATGAGGTCTAAAAGCTGTCAGGATTTAAATCCTTGAAGAGAAAGCACCTCAGAAATGATACGATTCCTTTTCTCTGGAAAATTAACAGTTTTTTATTTTATCTTTATTTAGCATTTTTATTACATGCTCACATAAGAGCCATACAAAGCAGCACCGTCTCTGTGCAGTTGGACTTAAAGTTGGATAGTTCATTTCCTGCTGTGTTTCATCAGCTGTCTAATCTGTCCTTCACCAGCTGTGGCTTTGTGAATCCAGGTAGCTGTAAAAATGGTCCAAAAAGAGAGGAAAAATGTTAGCTCAGGAGTATTTGGAAAGCTGCACACACTCTGTTCAATCTGAAATGCAGTGAAATTTCTCTTAGTGTGTGTGTGCGTGTGTGCGTGGGTGGGTGGGTGTGTGTGTCTGTGTGTGTGGCAGCTAGTGACAGCCACAGCTTGGAGAGGCTGAGGTCATAGCCACAAAGCCAGCCTAATGGGGGAAAGAGAAACAAACCCCTACTTGTCTGTATGTATGGGTGTATCTGTGTGTGACAGACAGATACACACACACAAACACACACACAAAACACACACAGACACACACTGCCCCAGTCACCTCTTGCCTCCTCTCTTGGCTGCCCATGAGCAAACACGATTGTGTGTGCGTGCGTGAGAGTGTGTGTGTGTGTGTGTGTCTGTATGTGCGTGTGTTTGTTTGTGTGCAACTTAGTAACCCTGAAGCAACTTCCTGAGCTACAGAAAGACACACAAATACACACAAAGTCAACACCACGCCTAAATTTAAACACACACTACAGCTATCAGACACTTCTGCTGGCACTCCTCTATCCAGCATCCACACACACACACACACACACACACACACACACACACACACACACACACACAGCCATTGGTCTGTCTGACAGTATTGGGTGCATTTTCAGTTCACTGACATTGTAGTGTGACAGCCCTGAGCCAGCTGCCAAGTGGGCAACCTGAGGTGCATTCATATCACGTGGGAAAAATAATCGACCTGGATGTGTGTACACATTCAAACTTGTTTGACATGGAGCAGATTTAGTTTGATTGGTGATTTCAGAGTTTTCCCTGAGTGAAATACAAGTCTCATTTGTAAATGCTGTCCTACATTTTAAAACTTAAAACCAATGTCTTTTTTTTTTTTTTCCTACCAGGCATCTGATCCCCCCCTGATCAAAAAGCCCAAACATGAAGACTTCCCATCACAATCCCCACTGGCCGACAAAGAGAAGCAGCACGACTGGCTACAGTCCCTGTCCGCCTCCAACAAGGTTGGTGTCTGCTAAGCTCAGAAAGGAGATGTTGATGATGAAAATGATGCATGAGATGAGATGTCATGTAATATTATACAGAAGTTTTCAGATGAGGGTAGCGCTTAAATTTAGATTTGGCAGGCGATGCTAACAGAGGGGGGTAACTGTAGACACCATGAGTCCCACAGATTGACTTACTGAGATAGGGTGAAGTTTGAGAGAGCGGTGTAACAGAATATAACCACAGTATAATGATGGATGTCCCCTGTGAAGATCGATATTCCCTCCCCAAAAAATTAGCGTGGAGGTATACTTACTCTGTCTTCAACAATTAATCTTCATGCTTAGCCCTCTCCTGTCACACAACACGCCAAACTCTAGCATGATCCCATTCACACCCTTCTCATCCATGGACTTGTCTGCATTAAAAGAACGGCGAGCATTTACCGCAACCTACAGCACTTTGTAACACAAATAAGTATTAGAACCAGTATTTATAACCAAAAATGGAATAACCCTTACTGACTTTTCAGGCTGTATTATTATTAAATATAATTTCCATTACTTGTGATTTAAAGTATTATCTCTGTCTCTATCTGTCTTTTTTCCAGGGGCTTAACTGCATCCAGCCCAGGCAGAGGCCGTCAGCTTTCAGGCCCTGGTCCCCCCATATCTCTGCTGGTGATAAGGAGCCCTCCAGTCACCCACTGGCCCTGCTGAGAGACAGGTGAGACCAGGAGCACAGCACAGGACCAGATCCAAAATAGAAGCTAGAGACAGCTCTTAACTGACTTCAAAAGAAATTAATTACAAAACAGTGAAATATCTGGAGTCTAAGAGAAGCTTTTACTGCAAGGGATGATAGCCATTTTGTTTAGCTGGATCTGATGAGCTCCCTGCACACTCTCTCACTTGTCTGGGTGGGCTGGTGTCACAGAGGTCAAGTCTGACTGTACCACAGCCTCCTACACTCCACCATTCACACACACATTTGACACACACTCATAATGTGGGCACCCACTTGTCATGGTGCTGCCAGTGCAGGCTGCACCATATCACAGTTGATCTGGCCCAGTTTCTCATGAAGTGGGAGGAAAGAGCTGCAGGCTCTTCATTTGAATGTTTCTCTACCCTGTTTGGCATAGGTTGTCCAAATCGGACCATACAATATGGTTCTGGCTGTGTTTACTTATATTTAGAATTCAGCTCTTGTTAATGAGGTGCTCTTGATTTGAGTTATTGCATGTAAACATCATGAGACATACAGTTCAACTGTCTGGTTTCCTCTTAGCTTCTACAACTACAAGAGTCTGGAGAATGGTGTGGCCCCCAATGTTGCCCTCACACCATTACCCCTGGGGAAGGTGGGTCCCTTGTCCCCGTCGGTACCCAGCACCTCCCACCCAAGTGGCGGTGAACCTCCGGGCGAAGGAGCCAACTCCAGGCCTCGCAAGAGAAGAGCCACAGGGGAGCTCCAGCCACCGGCACCAGAGGCCCCCTGCCCTCCGTCCTTCACTGCCAGCAAGCCACCGCCGCCTCAGGATGACAGGGACTCTGAGGTGGAGATTGAAGTGGAGAGCCGTGACGAATGTGAGTAAAGAACTCAGTGCCAGCAACTGAATATGTAAAGATCGTTTGTTATGAGGCTCGCCTTTAACAGTTCAACTTTTCCACAAACCTTACCCTCTCTTTCTTGTCTCTGCTCTCTCCCAACAGTCACTTCGTCCCTGTCCTCCCTGTCGTCACCATCTTTCACCTCGTCCAGCAGCTCAGCCAAGGACCTGAGCTCGCCATGCGCCCAAGGGCCCATCTGCACTGTCACGTCGGCCGCGGGCACCGCCCCTGCAGCCGCACCCGTCACACCCATTGCAGCCCCGGTGACCCCTCCAGAGCTGGGGCTGGAGTCGGAGCTGGAGAGCCTGAGGCAGGCGCTGGACAGTGGGCTTGACTCCAAAGAGTCAAAGGAGAAGTTTCTGCACGAGATTGTTAAGATGAGGGTGAAGCAGGAGGAGAAGCTAGGATCAGCCCTGCAGGCCAAACGCAGCCTCCAGCAGGTAGAGCTCCATTCATTCATTCATGTGATTGTTACAGTGTGATTATGTTGAAAAATGTCTATTAATCCATTATTCAGGTTTGGAAGTCAAAAGGTCACGTTGCTGGGGCGATTTCCCAGAGTCCCATCTTGTCATTTGTAATCCATGACCTGACTTGAACTTGCCTCCACTGACTTCAGATATGACTTGGGCTCATCTTGACTTGACTTTTGATACTTGGAGTGATACTTGATTCTCATCTGCCAAAATCAATTTGACAGGTATTTGGAATGTATGTTCAGCTATCATACCACATACAGGAGCTGCTTTACCTAAACCTACCTCTGTGTCATTCAAGGTCAACCAGTCAAATGTGTCAGTATAAGTCTGTGCAGAGGCTGTGATTGTCTAATTGGCTAATAACAGCCCACGTCATACAAACTATGACTTACAAATATGTTTCCTATGAATGCTCTGTGATGAGTGCCACTGTTGGCTCAGAGAATGGGATTTCCCAGCCCTAGCTGCCCCTGACAACTCATACAACGTTTTAACTTCCCACAACTTTTTTTTGTGAAATCGAACTAGAAAGAAAGTTTTCAAAGTTGGCACACCGAGGACATTACTTGAGCTTAGGCATCGAAATGCAGAAGTGGATTCAGAGTCATTATCACTGTCCGCAGAACTTAACATAAGTTGGCAAGTGATAACAATGACAGCGGATGTTGCTGCAGAGGGAAAGGCCAGACTTCCATTTTTATTTTTGGCCTTGGACGGAGAACAAGAAAATGCAGACGAAGGAGTCTGCGTGGGTGAGCAACACAAAATGCATCCTGAGCACGGAAAAGCGATTCAGCGTGACAGCACTCCACTTTCACTTTCCGGCAGTGTTCAGAGGAGCTTTGGAGCTAAATGTACAGTGGTCTTACTTTAAAACAACCCACTGGTATATTTCTTGCTGTGTTTAGCTGAACTAACCCTAACCCTGATGGTATTCAGAGAGCTCTTATGTAAAGCCTCTGCAGAGTAAGGGGTGTGATGGGGATTGTTTCTCTTCACTCTTTTTGTGGGAACTAACAAAGCTTGATGACAGACATGTTTGTCCCAACTGCTAGGTTCCCATGAGAAGACTATGGGTGTGTTACCACAACACACACACACACACACGCACGTGCACACACACTCACACTCTTTCAGTGATTCAGAGGAAGGAAACCTAACTTCTGTCAGCCCACACGTTGCCTTAACCCCTGACTTGGCTCAATGTAAACACTGACATGGATACTGCAGCCTTCTGTAACAAGTCAGTGCTTTTGGATGTCAACAGCTCAGAGACAAAGTAAAACAGCCATGTGACAGATATGTCCACTGGCATCCGCTACAGTTGCATAAGCACAGTGGGACAGTGAATTTTCTGAATGATACAGTTATACTGTTATACAGGTAGTTTAACAGCTACCTGTTAAACTTTTCAAAGTGATTAATTAATTAAATATAAACCCCAGGTCGATAGTTCCTGTCTTCATAGCTAACGTCTACAATCTCTTCTTTCCAGGAGCTGGAATTCTTGCGGGTGGCCAAGAAGGAGAAGCTGCGGGAGGCGACCGAGGCAAAGCGAAACCTGAGGAAGGAAATTGAGCGTCTGCGAGCCGAGAGCGAGAAGAAGATGAAGGAAGCCAACGAGTCTCGGATCCGTCTGAAGCGGGAACTGGAGCAGGCCCGGCAGCTGAGGGTCTGCGACAAAGGCTGCGAGGCCGGACGTCTTCGTGCGAAATACTCGGCACAGGTCAGTTATTGCGCATGTCGACGAAGATCGCGAAGGATTCAAGCGAGGTCTTAAGAATCTGCTTAGTTGTTGCTTTTTGACCTTTAAAATCTTTAAATATGGCCAAACGAGGCCATGCATGCAGGGAGACATGCAAACAACAGTCCAATGTGTGCAAATGTGATTGTAGAAAGTCTAGACAACACCCTCAGTGTAATTGCAGTGTTTCAGTGATTCACTCCCTCAAATATTCCCAAGGTCAGCAGAAGAGAAGGCAAGAAAAAAGCACATTTCCTCTTCCCCAGTCAAAAATAAATGGGTGTAGCTCCAAGTGCACAGACGTGTAAGTCCCCCACTGAAAGGAAACAGGAAGAGACGTCGACTTCCCTCAGGCACCATGGGAAATGCAGATTAGACAAAACAAGAGGGAGGTTATGCTCTCCAACTGCATCCGTGTGCCTGCCTGCAGAGGCTGCACTTGTCCTTGGAAGGCTGTCGTCAAGACAACATGTTTTAGATGTTCACGTTGTTACTGCAACCTGGGACAGGAGGACAGGAGAACAGGAGGACAGGACAAATTTGAAATAAAAGTCTGCAGAAGCTTCCAGTATCAACATGCTCTCAAAGATCATTGTGCTAAAAAGGCCACGTCTCAAGACCCTAACCCACATCACATATATCAGATACTGATACTGTCTTGAAATATTTAAAAAACTGTGTGTGTGTGTGTGTGTGTTGGTTGTGTAGAAAAGGCTCAGTTGTTGGATCATTCTGCTCCAAACCATCCTGGAGTCAGGATTTCAGCTGTTTCCTGTCATGTGTTTTCCAGATCGAGGACCTCCAGATGAAGCTGCAGCACGCCGAGGCCGACCGCGAGCAGCTCCGAGCCGACCTTCTGCAGGAGCGGGAGGCCAGGGAGCACCTGGAGAGGGTGGTGAAGGAGCTACAGCAGCAACTGTGGCCCAAATCCAACAGCAACAAGGATGTGACGCCCAAGGACATGTCAGCTGACAACTAACCCAGCAGCCAAACTCACCGCCCGACCGTTCACCCCGTCATCACGATCCCCGACATCACCTGCCCTACTGAGACCATAACCACACCCAGGAGACCTGGGCCAGCCACATCGCACCACTGTCCATCACGCTCGCCCTCCACATCACAAAAATGAAAGACTCTCACCCTCTGACCAGAGACCAGAGAGAAGAAATGAGGACCTGTGAGCTCAGTCATGCCCATGAAAAGTCAGGTGAATGTTTTCCTTGGAGAATGACTGGAAACAGCAAAGTACAATTCTGCAACAAGGAAGCATCTGTTTCTAAACCAAGCACTGACTCGCACCTTCCAGACTCACAGAACTCCAAACTGGATCACAAGAGTGAAAGAAAAACAGATGTATAGCATAAGGTGTGGTCGTCCCTGTATTTTCTCTGACGAGAAAATGAAGTGAGACTTTTGGACAGACGTCTGTGACAGTGAATGCTAAACGATGATCACATTATATTAGAGTTATACAGCTGTCGAGAGGTGCTGCAGCGGTGCAGCCGGGAGGGCGGGGCTCACACTTAACCTACAGTTCCCAAAAAAACGTCTCCCACCACCGTCCTTCGCCATGACGAAGGATGAGGAGGATTTTGAAGACATTATAAGCTATTTAAGAGACTACATAGCGATATGTTAAAAAAAAAAAAAGAAAAAGAAAAAAAAGGACAGTTTCTTTGTTTCTCTGTGCTCTTGGAGTTAAAAAAAATATAAAAGATACAAATAAATCAGAAGATGAACAAAACAAGCAGATGAACTTTCCACAGTGCCACCGTGGTTTTGTCGGTTTTTCAGGAAGCCATCACAGTCCACTGAAGGGAAAAGCATTGAGTTTGAAGTTTGAGAGCGACCTGATTTTTCCTCCTGTTGTTGTTTTACGAAAGTCATGGATTGTCATGGAGGTGGGGGGGGGGGGGGAGGGGACTTGCATCGGGGTCGATATCTTTCTCTCTTTGCGTCAAACCCTGGCCTGGATATTGGAAATAAAAACATGCTGTACTAAAGGCACCTTTTTTTAAGCGAGCACTTGTTTTGGATGATCAATAACAGTATCCAACAGTGTCCATCCCAGTGTGGCTCTTACTATGTCACACACACACACACAGACACACACACACACTGGCTGCCATATGTGTTTTTAAGCATTTGGGTCAAAACCCGGATGTCTTTATCTTCTAAAGATAAAATAATCCAGATGTGTGTGTGTGGCCTTGTTTTCTTGTCTTGTAACATTTGAGTGATGAAAGCCAGCATGTTTTTACTCCAACTGACACCAGAACCATCAAATCACAGTGGACTGGATGGGCCACCCTTGGCAAGAACCACAAAATGTTCATTTTAATTAAATTAAGGTATGTAAATATAAATATATGTTGGGTTTTTTTGTTTTTGTTTTTTTTTTTTTTACTTTACAATAATGAATCGCACTTTGTCATAACAAAAATACTGTTATAATGCATTGTACTCCCACAATTGTCTTCAGTCTTACTTTGAAAACATCATCTTATACATAACTGCTACCATATAAACCCAGTAAGCATTTTGTTGATTATATGCATCTCGAATAAATACTGTTGCTCTGTTTTCTTTAAGGCGAAGTATTGTAAATAAATGGAAAGAAAAAAAGGCTCTGCCTGTTGCTTGCTGACGCAGTCTGGGATTGTTAGAAAGTTTTTTTTTTGGAAAGACATTCTCCCTTTTCTGATGTAATATAATGACACAAACATCGCTTCAGCACCGGGTTAAAAGCCGTAACGAAATTTGACAAAACTTTGTTAACAACATACTATACATCATCAAAGTGATTTTTTTTTTCTTTCTTTTTTTTTTTTTTTTCTTAGGAGCCTGAACAAAAAGTCACATGTACCAAGATTCAGATCTTGGTTTTATCACAACAGGCAGAGACCATGAATCTGCCATCACACAGTGGGTACAATGCAATCAGAATGTACATTGTGTTAATGCTAATTTTTTTCTTTGGTTGTTGATGTTGTTTTTAAACGTGGAGATATTTTATTGCTTGTCTGTTATGTTCACTTTTTTCAATAGAAAACTCATATTTTCTTTATGCATGAAATTTGAGAAAGTTTGCCATACATATAGTCAGTTATTGGGCATTGATACTGTACATGTAAGGGTTTTATTGTGTTATGCAACATAAAGCAATTTGTCTTATTTACAAGAGGAAGAAGTAAGTTTTAAAAAAAAGCAACAAACCATATATTGTTCTTAAGAAAAAAAAACTTCACACTTGCAAAAAAAAAACAAAACAAAAGACAACAAAAAAAAAGAAGAAAAAAAAAAGAAATGCAATGCTGGAAAACCTCAAGTGCCTGGACGAGGGCGAAAGGTTTCCAGAGAAGGAAAACTGATGATGAAGCTGTTGGGGCGGGGCCTCTCATCAACTTCCTGTTTGCAGGTTTCAAATTAAATGACCCTCCCTCACTCAGCAGCTCTTTTTATCAGTATTCCTAAAACCAACCAGTTTACAAAACGTTTTTTTCCTTTTTCAATGCAGAGAACAATTGAACAAATTCTAGATGCTTAAGGCTTTTTTTCTCTGGATGAGTGCTTTTTTTTTTCTTCATTTGAAATCAATGATAAGCATGCTCAAACAATTTTTATAGAAGATCTTGAAAAGCCACTTGCTTCGGTGAATTGTTACTTTGGGTTGTACATAAAGACTTAACTGTTTATTCCCAGTTTGCTGACTTGTCCTGAGGCGGACATGTCGAGGGTAATTAAGAGGGCATTATGTCGAAAGCCCGTTTCTTATCCAACATTACTGATGTTGCTCAGAGAACGACACTGCGTCTGTGACTTTGGCAGACCTAAAATTGGTACATTTTGTAGTTGTTTTTACACTCAAAAGAGTTGATAGCCTATGTGTAGTTTACTTTACTCATGGTTTTCTACAAAAGAAGGGAGACGGTAATGACATTGGCTCTTCACTCTCCCACGCAAAGAGAAAAAAGCAGTTTAACAACGTCTTGTTTTCTAAAGGAGAATCATTTTGCTAAATAATGGACAGTAAAGCAGCAATAACAGTCCATATTAATAGACAAATACTAGCCAGTGTGAAGATTTGAATAAGAATTTTCAAATGTAAATATTTTTTTCATTTACAATATTGTATAATATATGTACATGGTGTTTCCTTTTTCAAAAAGAAATCTTTTTCTTACAATAGCTGTCTTGTTTTTGTTTCTTTTTTTTTTTTTTGGAATTTGTGTTTTAACTGAAATGTTTCAAAAACAGTTAATGCAGTGCGTAAGAGAATATTCCCTACATAAACATGTTAATCCATTTCTTTTCTCCTTTTTTTTTTTACTGTAGTCTTTATATTGAATGACTTTTTTCACCAGTTCATATATATTTTTAACAGTATGTTCAGTATCAGATAGCAGACCTGCAGTATGGGTCACACACAAACACACGCGCGCGCACACACACACACACACACATAAACATACAAACACACGACTACGCCACTTGCAGATTGTCTCCCCCTAATCCTCATGTATCTCTTTAGCCCTGTGCTGCTGCTAATACTATATAAACCTTACAATTCTAGAAATATTTTTATGTAAGAGGTAAATGTAAGCTTTCCCACTTATTAATACAACATATACAGTATGAAAAAAAAGCTTGGCTTATTCATCTATCTCTCGTTTCCCTCATCTTTTCACGCCTTTTCCCTCATCTCTCCTTCAACAACGCCCTTCCCCTTCTCTCACGACACGGACTATATTGTAAAGTAAAGGACTTTATGAGATTATGTTTGAAAATAGCTATGCTTATATACTACAGTGACTGAATGTACAGTGTATAGATGCATTACCAGAAATAAAGTTGTTTGTCCAGATTGACTGACCCAGTTTCTTATTATCGCTGCCTGTTTGGTAAACAGTCTAAACCCTAATTATCCTGCAAATACTGCAGACAGAGCGCTTTCCTCCTCTGATTCATCTCTCTGATGAATTCACTTCTCTGCTGGAATATGTGTTACCTACACATCTTGTCCTGCTGTCTGGACACATCATCTCTCTGTATTTCCCCTCAGAAGCATCTCAGATCTCTGCATCGTCTTTGTGAAGTCCTGATATAAAGTAGTTCTGAGTAGATCAAAGTGTTTATTAATGTATTTGTTAACGACAAATGAATGAGAATATAGTAAAACAATAGCTGTAATGATATGAAATATGTGTTCATGGGGAAGATTATAATTGCTGACAAATGGTGTACAATAATTAACACTTCAAAACGCCTGAAGATATAAATCTAACAACTTCAACTACACTATAGCGTAGTTATAATGTATAATAATGCGTATATTCTGCTTATAGATGCTGAATAGGAGCAAAGTGTGACCAGACTTTGCTTTATTTCAAGGGACAACTAGCCAAAATATCTCCCTCTGAAATGTTGTGCAGTAGAAGCATAAAGTACCCTAAAAGGAACCACTCAAGCAAAGTAAAAGTACTTCAAAATTGTACTTAAATAGTACAGTACTTGAGTACCATCCCCTCCACCATATGTTATGTTATTATAGATAAACTCTACCTTTTGCCATGTTGTTTATGGGGCATAAACGTAAATTCACTTTACACTCCCATAAAGCTGGAGGACCTGCAAGAGGCAGATGCATCATGCACCTAAATAGCGTCCTCTGTTAAAGTCCTCTGTTTGATGCCTGGAAAATACCCAAACAGTCTCCAGGCCCAAGCTGAGACAGGTCATTCTTTTCTATGACCTATCAATTATCACATATTTTGACTTTGTTGTAGGAAGACTGTGTGAGTTCAATTGGCAGCGACAATCATCAGTCACAGAGGGCGTGGTTTGCCTCTGTACAATCTGTGTCTAATGTGGGTGAAACTGAGGCTTCATGCAAACAAACTTGATATTTTAGGATTTCCTCACACTGACCCACAGAAATCTACACTTCATATATAACAGTACAAAAAAAAAAAAAAAAAAAAAAAGCTCAAGAACTCCTACAACAAACAAGAAAACTCTGGCATGTGATTCATTTTGTATTGTTCAGAAGAAACAAACTCTTTGCAGGTAAAAGTAGAGCTGTTTCAGTGCAGAGCAGAGGTCACTTTAAATCAAACCAAAGCAACACCGAACATGCTGCTTGTTTCACCCTCTCATCCGGTTTATGTACACAGATACGGTTTATTGCAGCTGCTGGAGAAACCTCCACAATTACTGTGAAAACAGTAAAATGGAAACGATGAGCTGCAAACACTTAACTAGAAAGGAATGTACTCTAGGTCTCAAGTTAACGCCCACTCAGCCTGACAGCATTTGATGTAAACATTCATTAGTGTGTACACACACACACACACACATCCCTGTGAGCACGGCATAGGTTAGCTGTTAGCTCCTCAGGATCCAGTGTGAGGAGAAGCTTCTGCTTTGGTTAACAGCAAACCTGCAGCTCTCTGAGACATAAATGAAAAACTTTAAGACACTCAGACTCTAAATGAATGCTGTGTGTCCTGTTCCAGTCACAGGCTGCTTCAGAACAAGGCTACAGCCAGGCTGCACAGAGCTAAAGGCTAACACAGATACAGGAAAGATGTTACCATGATGATGTTTAGCAGGTAATGTTTGCCATGTTCCCCTGTCTCCCCTGTCAAAGTGGACACTTTGGTGGTGCAAAGGTGAAGAGTAATGTCTGTGTGCATCCAGCAGCTGGATGGACTGGATAACTGAAAACTTTGACATGCTGATGGTGCTGGATGAATGTTAATGGCATATACAGCATGTACTGAGGGACATTAATAAATGTACAAAATTTCATGACATCCACAATGAGACTTTTCATTCTGGACCACAGCAGCGTACAGACTGACCACGAGACACAACCGTCAAGACCCGCTGTGAGTGTGGTTAAAAATTCATTAAACAGGTATTGAAAGCATCCATTAGGCCCACTGACCTTTAGCTGGCCCAGTTAATGCAACACACTGGATACACACACACACACACACACACACACACACACACACACACACACACACACACACACGCACGCACACACACACGCACACACGCACACACGCACACACACACACACAAGAACTTACACAAAAGACTCCACAATCACACATATGACACACAAATAGTAAACTGTGACAGTATTAACAATAATGGCAGGAAACCTTAACATTTCTACAACCAATAGTGAATATAACAATCATCACAGTAATAAGAATAGCAATGAAAGTAAGTAAAAATAATAATGAAGTAAGGAGGAAAAATGATTACTTGTAATTGTAAAAACATAATCCGTCGTCTTCATGTTAATCTGCTGGTAAAGAGTGTGTGATGTGGGTGAAAGCTCCAGAAAAAGTGAATTTAAAAACAAAAGTGAATAAGTGGACCTTGAGTTGGGCTGGTTTTTTATTGATTATTTAACACACTAAAATTTAAAAGTCTCTTATCCGCATGCTGATTTTGCCACTTGACTTGTTACAGTGTTGTAGATAAACAGCATGTGTTCAGTGACGTCCGGTCTCTGTCAAAAAAAAAACAGATTTATGGACTAAATTCATCTACAATCCATTGAGAATTAGAGAAGAAGCAGCAACAAAACAACTGCGACAAACTATGAAAACACACAGGCTTTCACACAGACAGGAAGGTAGGTGCCAAATACTGTACGTAAAGGTCTTGGAGGTAGACCCACCTGAGTTTCTCTGTGCCCGCCCACAATGTGATCTCTGGCTGAAATTGATATACATTTTCATTC
This sequence comes from Toxotes jaculatrix, assembly GCF_017976425.1. NCBI lineage: Eukaryota > Metazoa > Chordata > Actinopteri > Toxotidae > Toxotes > Toxotes jaculatrix. The sequence continues at coordinate 5,053,989 of NC_054395.1, read as the reverse complement.
AAACTCTAAGATAAAAACTAAATCAAAATCAGGTGAAAATGCCCTGGGTCTGAGTATGGGTGAAAATACTGACCCAAAAGATGGACAGCTAAACAGTACAGAGAGGAAAAACTCCAGAATGCAGTATTAATATAGAAATGATTCTCTTCAGATAACTCAGGATACGTTGTCTCGCTCCAGCCTTAAAGTCCTCCCTCGGTGTCTGAGCGTGGTTTCCGGCCGTACAGAAAGCGAAGGCAGCTCTCAGGCTGCTGCTGTTGCCCAAATTGTCAGTGCTGGTGTGGGCCGGCCTGTCAGACGGCTCTCAGCTCCTCTAAACCCGCAGCAGCACCACACAGGGCTATTGACTGACCCAATTACAGCAGTCACATGAGGAAGAACGCCCCGCAGTTAGCTCATTAGTCTCTGGAGTCTCTCTGCAGCTCTCTCAGTCTTACTCTGCCTCCGTGTCTCCTGCTGTTTTATAATGTACAGTCAATTACTAAGTCATGTTTAATTCATTTAGTACATTTTCAGGATGTTTTTTATGAACGGCGGGAACAGGCATTTCACATATCCTCGCACTTCTTTTGGGCGTTTCAAAGCGGGAAAGATGGACATTTATTAAATGTACACGGGTGGACAAAATAACAAGAACACCCCACAGTATAATGTAATCCAACACAACAATAACAGAATAAATAGCTTTAATATTTTCCATAGAGTTAAATGTAAACGTAATAATAATAATAATAATATCTCTGGATGGATCAGTCCATTGTGGATCATGAGTGAAACCTGTGAGCAGGACTGGTGTAGACTGATACTACATTCTCAATTTCATTTCTCCTACAACATGATGAAATACTTCAGATATTTTCTTTGCTGCATTGAGCAAAAACAAACATTTCTGTCTATTTTTGTTCAAGAATCATTTCCATATTCATGAAATATATCAATCTCCTGATATAAAGCTGCACATTACTGTCGTGGAAGGTTTAATTCAAATCACCTGACTCCACCTACAAACACAGTCCTGACTCTGATTATCTTCTCTTGCTGTATTTACAGTATATTTATTTGATATTTTCCCTGATATATGCTGTTGTTTGCTGCTGCTGACATGTCACTGTGCTCAGTCGCAACAGGAGCAGAGCCACCTTATCTCAAAGCTGACTTACCAACGACAGCACGATACCAGTTCAGCTGATGAGGACTTTAAGGTGGGGCCTGAATTTTTATGTAAGCTTGTGACCCCTGTGGTTCACATGTGTCTTAAGGGAAGATTGGACACCTGTGTGATCTCAGAAAAGCTAAGTGTCCTGTAAACGCATCAGAGAAGCATTGAAAATGGACTGAAATGTGATTGCTCAACCTCTGGATGCTGAACAGGTCTTTACAGCTCCTGTAGTGGAACTCTGACAGTCAGCAGTGTGTGTTTCTCACTGCATCCATGGTCCGTCTCTTCTGCCCTTGGGACAGAAAGACTTGTTATCAATTGACTGAAATGACTCTGGCTTCTCTACACATACAATCAGATCTGCTATGGTGTTTATCTGATCTGTGATCGGCTGACATCAGTTTGTTGTCTGAGACAGACACACACTGATGTTTGTTTCAAACCTGTCTTTCTGTCTGTCTCAGTGAAGACATCTTTCACTGCCTGACCTCTTTTTAGTGATGTTACCTGATCAACATGGTTCATACAATCTTTAATATTATTACTGATTTCAGTGAGTGATAGACCAAAATTTATCATCTACATTAAGACAAAACGGAATCCTACTGCCACCTGACAGATACAATTAATTAAATGACATATGTAGGAGCTCCGTTTTACATCTTCAGTATGTTCAGCTACTATAACGGTGTCGTTGCAGATCTCTGTAAAAACTCCATCAGGCAGCTACACCTGATTCTACCTCACCAACACCAGGAAAGTGGATCACATCAGTCCAGTTCTCAGATCTTGTGGCTTGTGTCTAACAATGAAATACTGCTGATTTCAGAAAATGGTTTATGGCCAAAATACATTCCAGGTCTGCTACATTCTGAACCATCTAGGCTTCTCAGCTGCTCTTGGACAGGTCTGCTTACTGTCCTCAGAGACATAAGATCTGTGTCTTTAGTAAAACACTTTAAATAGTTTTTCAAACCTGCTTCTGTCAGTTAAACACAAGAAACTTATTTACTAATGTCAACTCACCAAGCCACTGTGTCACCTGTTCACCTGCTTTTTCATGCAATTATCCAACCAGCCAATCGTGTGGCAGCATTGCTGTGTGTGAAATCACACAGATACAGGTGAGGAGCTTCGGTTAATGTTCACATTAAACATCAGAAAGGGGAAAAACAGCAAAGACCATGTCAGGAGGAGAAACGTGGTCTGGTCTGATTGGATCTGGATTTTTGCTGAAGCTGCAGATGGTAGGGTCAGAATTTGGAGTTAACAGCATGAATCCATGGAGCCAACCTGCCTTGGGTCAACAGTCCAGGCTGGTGGTGGTGGTGGTGTGATGGTGTGGGGAATGTTTTCTTGGTTCACTTTGGGCCTAAATACCAATCAGTCATGGTCTGAATGTCACAGTCTGAGTATTGTTACTGACCATGTTCATCCCTTCATGGCCACAGTTCACCATCTTCTAATGGCTGCTTCCAGCAGGATAATGCTCCATGTCACAAAGCTGAAGTCGTCTCAGACTGGTTTCATCAACATGACAGTGAGTTCAGTGAACTTCAGTGACCTCCTCAGTCTCCTGACCTGAATCCAGTAGTGCCTTTGGGATGTGGTAGAACAGCAGATTGGCAGTTTGGACCAGAAAGTTTGCAACATCTTGTGGAATCAGGAAGAACTGAGGCTGTTTTGAAAGCAAAGAGAGGAACTGCATTGAGAAAGCATCCGTCTGCTGCAGTGTTTTTAATGGTGAATGTGTTGCTGGCATGATGGACACTGATGGCTGGGGAAACTAATCGAGAGCTGTCAGTAGCCACTGCTCTTACTTATTTGTAATTTGATCAGTGTAAAATGAGGTGAATGAGAATGTGAGGCATGTGTTGATACGGTTTCACATTACAATATTCCACCTAGAAAACAGCTCACCAAATACAGCAGACGTGACCTTTCCCCCCTTTTCCCTTCTGAATGGACACTTCCCTGCAGCCTAATGGACTCATCTCTCTCTAACATTCACACACACACACACACACGTCCACTTGCCTTGCCAGAAACACCACAATCAGCCGGTGCAGGTCACTGGCCCCTGGGCAGGTTCAATATTTATGGGTCGCTGCAGCATTTTACCATCTCGGCTTGACAAAAATGATCAGCGTCTCCGGCACTCTGCCTGTCAATCCAGCAGCTCCGCACATCACATCAGCTGCCATTGCAGTAAGCCCTGCAGGATGTCACTGGGAGATAGCCAATAAGATGGCTTTCCCCAGCCAAAGATAAATTACTCTGTATCCAGAACTAAAGCAGCCCTGGCCTGACGTCTGCAGAGGGGATGGATGGATGGATGGATGGATGGAGGGGGATATGTAAATGCTCTGAATTCTAATACAGGCTTTGCTTGTTTGTCCTACAGTTAAACTCAACACTGACAGCAGCTGAAATCCTGATTAACACAGGATCATGGGATCACTGTTGTGTTTAACTGTACATTCTTTTCTGGGTTTTCCAAAGCCTGCAGTCTCGCCGCCCAGCTATGATTTTCAACAGAATGAACAGAGGAAGGAAGGCGTGAAAATAAGGCCAAACTCAATTTTACGTGTTTAATTCAGGTTCTTTTATCACAGAAATCTGCAGTCACTGATTTTTTTTTAGCCATAGTGGAAACAACTTGTGAGCACGGCATTGACATAGCACTTTTTAGCTGATGTGGTGAACCTTTTAGCAAACTCTGTCTCTGACTGTGTGTCTGTTTGCTGCTGAGCAGGCCGTGGACAGAAGTTTTTCAAAGTTGTGGGTCAGACAGCTAAACAGTGAGCTGTCCTTTGATAAACTGCTGGATGCTTAAACTTTCCATTCTCTTCTCTAAGCATTTGGTCTATTCTCCTCATTGACGAGTGACCTTTTTGCTGGGATGTGCTTGAAACCAATTATCTCGCAGTCTGCAGAAGGTCGTCAGCTTAGATTTTAAGTGAACGCAAGAAGTCCTGAACGTGTTCACCATAATGGAAAGTATGAGCATCTACATTTCCATGACAACTAAGAAAACTCATCGCTGAAAGCTCCCGGACTAGTGAGTAAGTGGACTTTGATTTGAGCGGGTTTAGTCAAATCAGCTTTTCAGTATTTAACCGAAACCACAACCCTTCGCTGACATGAACCGAATAATTTATTCCCAGCCCTAATCCTAACTCAGCTGTTCACATTAAAAGTACACAAATAGTTGTTTAACAACTGAAAAAAAGCAGAGTTAGAGGTAGAAGTACAACGCCTGGCTCCTCTCTCACCTCATGACGCAAAGCATGCGTGAATGTCAGATAGTTGGTTTCATAAAGTTACAGAAATAGTCGGGCACTAACCCCCCCTAATCTGATGTTGGAAAGGTGTTGGGGGAAGGAGGGGGTTTCCCACATTATCTGACCATTGAACATGCAGGAGTGTAAATCCTGCCTCAGCTTAACCACACACTGGACACAGGATGTGACCCTTCAGTTTTCTGGTTTCTAAATCCTTCTCTTTGTGTGGTGTCCCTCCAGCTGCGCCATGTCCCTGGGACACACTTGGCAAGACCACATAATGGTGGTGTACAAATATAATGTATAATGTTTTTTGGATTTCAGCCATTAGGTGCAGAAGTTTTGCACCATGTTCACCCTGAAAATTCCCACAGATCGGTGATGTTCGCAGCCTCTGCTCTGAGGTTAGGTCACAGCTTCTGTCCATTTCTTTGTTTGTCTGTGAGCAAGATGTCTCAAAAGCTGATGAGCAGATTGGCAGCAACTTTGCTGAGCACACTCACACTCCCAAGAGAAAGAAGCCATTTTTATTTTCTGTGACTCTGTGAGCCTCTGCAGAGGCTGCACCAGGTCAAGCTCTCACATCTTAAATGAGCGTACCTCCATGTGACCAAATGACTTGAATAATATTTGCTAATTCCTGGTACATTCACTGTACTCCTTTGAAGAGAAGGACTCATCTCTTTCTGTTTGTTGAGTCTGATACTGAACATGATGTCTGTGCCCTTCAAAAAACAAAAAACCCCAGTCACATCATCATGTTTTCAGCCATCTTTGGCTGAATTCCAGGAAAATGAACCGATTCAAGGCTTCAGTGTGAATGAGAACTGTAAACCCTGCTGCTTAAGGACTACAGGAAGAATTGAACCTTCCTCTCTGGTCACCAAAACTATTTCATATCAAGGTCAAACACTCTCAAAGTTAAAATCTCTGAAACACGGCTGTGTCTTCAGTTGTTCTGTGCATAAAAACTTGCTGAGTTGCTTTGTAGGTGAGTGATATCTGCATCTGCAGCTGGACCGGCAGTCCTGCAGAGCGGCGCTGACTGTGGCTACAAAAATAAGACTCATATGATAAAAGCCTTAATAATTCATCAGAAAATTAGATTTTAATGAAACGTTGTTTGCGTTGGTCGAACATCTGAGCCTGTTGTTTCAGATCATGCACTGAGGCTTTGCAGTTAGCGCTCTGAACACTGCGGTCGCCTTGATCTTGTGAGCTTGTTGTGGCTGATGTCAGCGTGACTTCACAGCAAGTCAGGATCAAGTCAGACAGAGATCTAACTGGCGTACATCGTGCCGTGATTAACTCATCCGAAACAAACCTATTTAACAGCTAAAGAAGCCTGATCTGCCTCAGTCAGTTTCAGTAACACATAATGTAAAAGTTTCATATTTGAAATTCAGCAGTAATCCCAGTAAAACTGACATCTGGGGGTTGGCTTTTTTCAGGTACATTCGCTGGAGACACTGGGTGAAGTGTGAGCAGACAGTCTTTACCATAAAAGGAGAAATGTGACTCCCAGTTATTCCAGTTTCTTTCTCATGTTGTGTTGTCTGAGCTGACTTGCTAACGTTAGCTGCAGGTACGCCTACAATCAGGAGTCTAAGCTAGCTGTTGAAGGTCAGTAGGCTGGCTGCTTGTTGCACCACAGTGTCTGACCTTCTCTTTCTACATGCGTTACATGAAGTGATGTGTGTGTGTGTGTGTGCGCGCGCGTGTGCGCGAACTTGTTTACTTTTGACAGAGCTGGTTTGAGTAAAAAACTAATGTGTAATGAGTAACTGATTACAAGTGACTGGCCCAAGACTTAGCATCATGAAGACAAGCAGCTCAGCAGTGTGCAGCTCTGTACACTATTACTGTGGGACAAAAGTGTCCATCGTCAGACAGGCAGATTTAGCATACACAGCTTTCTAGTGTGAACACACCACATTCTCTAAAACTGCCCAGAGCTGATACGGAGCAGAGGATTGGGACACAGCTGCACCAGATTCATCTCAAAGTGATCTCAGTAAAAATCGATCATCTGCCTTGGAGTTCAGGAGGTCATCTCTGTGGCCTGAGAGGAGTGGGAGCTTTACAGCGGAAGACGGATCCTCACAGAAACAGTGGGGTCATTGAACTGCGGTGCTTGGACCTTTCTAATAGCAAAACACATGGCAGCTCGTTATGCATGTCCATGTTTGGATCTGAAAGTCATTCACACCAGCATAGGACTCGTCTGATTTACATTATACCTCTCAAACTGCAAGATATCCATCCAAAACAATGTCTGGATCACATCTGATTTTATCTCCACACATTATCAGACTAACATACAGTGTAAATCTGTGGTGTAGCTTCCATTCATGCATGCTCCAGGTGAAGTGAGCTGAGCTGCCTGACACCCAGCTGTCAGTGTAACACAGAGGGACCAACTCTCGGCTGACCTCTGAAGGCACTCTTCTTGAAAAATGACTCACACATTTACTCATGGGTGGCACTGGCACTGTGTGCTCACAAGGTCAAATGAAAATGTTTCACTAATGTGGTGACTTAGTGTGCCCCCCCCCCCGATCCCAAAAGAATATAAATAAGAAAAAAAAAAAATCCTCAGTGGCTGTGGGAAAATATTGCCACAAAAGCTACAGTACGGCCTTGAGGGAGTTTTGCCAGATGAGTGGGTCAAACATGTTGGTCATGTCCCATCCACCCAAGAAAAAAAATCACTTCAAAACCAGGGATGTGGATTTTTGTCAGGATTTTCTGAATATAATGCTTGGATGCTTTAAGCTAAGCAGCACTGCTCCATCTTCTACCAGCGTCCACCTGGAAACTGCATTGTGTATTGTTTCTGCACTGTAGGAACGGTGCAGGTATGGATGAGGTACTCATGCTGTGTGACGGAGCTGAAACCCCATCCTCCTCCTGTGTGGAGACAGACACTTCATTGTCTGTTAGCAAAACATCAGGCAGTTTACAGAAATGTGTTTGGATAGTTGTGAGCAATCATCTCTTAATTTGATGTTACTGTGTTTCCAGCGTAAACCAAACGCTGCTGCGCTCCGTTACACTGAAGTGAATGACGACATCAGACCAAACTCACCTCAAACATACTTCACCAGAACGTACAGTAAACAGTGCTGAGGTTAAAAGTCAAAATGTCCTTTTTACTCTGAGCTAACCTTTGTTCAGACTGAAATTAACATGGTGTAATAAGGTGATGCTGCAAAACCTGTTATAATGTTGAAGCATCAACTAGTAAATTACTACACTGGCCAGTCAGATCCATACAAGGTCACGTTCTGTTTACTTCTGAATCATGGGTAAAGGATAAAATCCCAGTAGCTGCAATAACTTTGTAGAATAGTAGAAACTTTGCTCATAGACATGATTAACCCGGGTCAGTGTAGACACTGAAACAAAAAACAGCTGCTTGTGGTTTTGTGGAAATGTGTGGTGGATCTATATCTTGGTGGGTGCAGCTTCCTGAAGTCTTGTTGTTCCAGTGAGGTTGTCAGACCAAGACCTGCACTCACCAGTCACATCATGTAACTGGCTTTTGCACAGAAGCAGCTGGTGTAAATCCATGAATTTGAAGTTTTATATTTCTGTTTGTTTATGGATTAAAAAAAAAAGATACAACATGATAATCAGTCCGTTTCAGAGGTGCTGGATGGTGAACCTTTGATCCATGCTAGCTTCACCCCCCCCCCCCCACCCCCCCCGTTTCCAGTCTTTGTGCTAAGCTAGGCTAACCACATCCTGACTCCAGAGCAGGAGTCCACACTCGACATAAACAAGACATGTCATTGCTGTTCAGCTCTGTATTCATTTATGTGGAAAGTACACTTCATCCCGTGTGTCACTCTGTGGTATGAATATGCAGCAAGATGTGTCAAATGATCTTTTGTTGAGAGTGTGAAGTGACCAAACATAAATTAAGTTCAAGAATATCATCTTCAGATGGCTCAGGGCGCTTGTTATTGTTCTCATTGAGTCCAAATGAAGTGAACTAAACAGAAAACACTTCAAAGTTTGAATGAACCACTCAGGACGTGCCTGTTGTGAGGGCATCCTGGGTCTCTGGCTTCTGATTCATTACCACAACAGCTAAAAGCAGTGAGGGATGTGAGCAGGAGTGTTTGAAGAGTTCCACAGCAGAAGCTTTGTGGATGGTGGTAGGGGCGTGCCCTCACAGAACATGACGGAGTGAACAGGACGCCTCTGGCAGTGGGCAGCTTTCATCGAGGCCTGTGTGGGCACGATTTCATAAAGACTGTGGGCACCTGTGGGTGACTCATACAGGCCTCACTGCTCATCTGGGATAGAATGACAAAAACACCTAAGTGCAGGGTTGAGAAGGATATATAGGCCACGGTTTCTCACTGTGGTTAGTCAACTTACAAGGAAGGAGAAGCTAACAGCCCTCCACACCCTGCGCTCTTTCAAGCAGGGCGAGCGTATGAAGGATTTCCCCGGAGACAAGGCTGTCGCAGTGATCCAAGTAAAACCCTGTAAACAGGAGACTTCAAAAAGAAACAAAAAGAAACAAAAACAAAAGAAAAAACTCTGGAATCACCTGAGGGTGCAAGTGGAAAATCCAGAGCAGAAAAAAGAAAAAGACAACTTCATCCCACTTTCAACACATAAATCCTAAACAAAGGTTAGAGCATCTCGCTGTCTCTCCAGGATGGAGCTGGCTGAGGTGGAGGCTCTGTCAAAGCAATACGACTAGACAGCACCCAGAGAGGTGGGTGGTGGGGTGACTGACCATGCTGGGTGCCACATCGCCTCCAGTGGGTGCTGAGTGGGGGTTGAAATTGACAGAATTTGAGGGGGGAATGCTGGGATGTCAGTGTCAATGCGATGAGGCTGAGCTGGCATGATGTGCCCGGAGCGGTGCACAGCGGGCTGCCGTCACGTGCGCACACACTACAGCTCCTATAGTGTACTTTGGATGTGTGCATTTGTTTACATGCAGAGAAGACAGCACGGAGACATGGTACTAACGGCGTAGGCGTAAGACAGTGGGAGAAAAAAGCAGAAGGATGAGAGGAAGGGGGGAAGGGTGACGAAAGGAGAAGTAGGACAAGTGGGACAATGATAGGCTGGCTGCCTCCCCCCTCCTCCCACTCCGTCTCTGCTGTCTCAGAGGAGATGGAGGAACACAAGCACGGGGCCGGCGCCTTCGTCTTGCCCGCAAATGAAGCCATCGTGGCACCACGGTGTCGCCTGCCAATACTTTACTGAGTTCTTGTCATTTACATACCGCATGTCCTGTGGGGGCGTTTAAGCTCCAATGCGCAGGAGCAAGACTTGGAGGACCTCACTATGCAGTCTGAAGAGAACGCATCACACACAAGCAGAAAGTACTACCCAGGCTACCACAGAGTACATGTCAGTTTAGAAGCAGTAACAAGGAAGGGGAAGACGAAAGGAGTGGTACATTTATTGACTTAAAAAAAAAAAAAACTTCAATGAGGAGAGGCTGAAAAGAGAGAGAGGAAAAGCAAAAAAAAAAAAAAAAAAACAGGCAGAGAAACAGGCAACGTGGTGCTCGAGCTGCAGGGGCCTATTAAAAAATGAATCAAAGGCACACAGGCTTTCCCACTGAAAGAGAGCCCCGCTCACACCTCCCCTAGTGAGGTAGAGAAACATTTCTGGAGCCCTAGTGAGAGCATGTCAGTCACAGACCCCCCCCAACACACACACACACACACACACACACACACACACACACGGGCCCCGATCATTCATATGCCTTTACACAGCAACAAGAAGACACACAGATGCACATGAACACACACTGTCTAATTAACCTTCCATTCACTGTATCTGACAAACCCTGTCCCTCTGATCTGAATCACAGTCTGAATTGTTTCCACATCATTATCTTCCTGGTGGACTGAAACAGCATTTAGACGGTGGAAAGCAAAAAGTCTGCCCTGAAATCCACACTGAAAGAATGTTTCAGGTGGAAGCAGCTTAAAAAGGCTGGTTTTCTCACTTAACGCTCGTTGTACCTAAACATGCAGATAGTTTTGATTTATTGATGCAGGTTTCGAGATTTCTGCCTTTTCTGACGTTTATCAAGAAAAAAATGCTGAACATTTAGTATTGTTTTGTTAACACTGATAAAAATTGAATCCAGGTAGAACTGAGTTTCCTATGTGAATGTCATTTTCAGAAGACATGTTTTTTTTTACTGGTGGTGCCATTGCATGGAAACAACTTTATACTGAAGAAATACTGTAGGACTAATGGATTATGGAGCAAGGCTGCGTTCAAATGCAGCCCTAACTTTTATTTGAATGACAGTCCAGCAGCAACCCTGCCCCCTACAACATCAAATATGTCTTGTAGGAAATGTATTTGCTGGTTGGATTATGTTCAGAGGCAACGTGATTATTGAATGAATGAAGGTCTACATTTATGAACAGCAGCAGATTCACCAGGAGATGACTGTGGTGGATGGTGGGCGTACAAAGCACATGACTGTCACACCAGGGTTCAGGCAACAAACACACTGTTATAAGGTTAGAGAAAGACTGAGTTTGGTTTAAATCCTAATAAATATGTTGTGTCTGAACTTCTCCTGTATTAAACCAGACCAGGATCTTTCTCTGACCTGAACCTGAGTCCTGTGAGAGTCTGAACAGAACCATGACACAGCTGAATGATGCTGGACTCACTGCAGGCGATATATTCAGCATCAACATATTTGTGACTCGCCAGATACATTAATTAACAACACATCCACATTATGTTAATAGAATGTGACATGAGGTCTGGTAGCAACTGCAGGGTCATGTGGCAAAAACAAAAAAACTAAACAAAAAAAAAAACAGAAAGGAAAACAGGAAAAGTTGAAAAAGAAAAGTTGAATGGCAGATTGCTTTGAAACTGTTTACCTCTTAATCATTTCTACGAAAGATAAAATTGTTGCCACAGATTTGTAAAATCCAATCTGTGACTATTACAAACCATTGTGTAGAGTTCTGGCGTCTGATAAGCTTTTAAACACATGAGTCTGTTACTGGACTTCCTCCAACCCAGGTCTCACCAGGACCAACAGTACGCCCCCATGCCCTGTTTGAACACAGGGCTGTTTTCAGTCTGAATCCCTGCTAACAGATGTTGGAAACAGATGTGACTGTTGACTAAAATATAATTTCCAATTCACCTCAATTGTACAGAGGTGGAGGCAACAATATCAAAACCTGCACAGATCAAAATCCGCAAAAACAGAATCAAAGGATCTGCACTGTAAGACGCCACTGGATGTAAGGAAGAACAAATATGGGTGAATGGCCCTTTAAAAGAATAGTTAACACTGTGACAACTGTGTTCATTGGCTTCCTTTCTTAGAATAAGATGGGAAGATGGATAAGGATCTCACATCTGTGGGACAACAGACAGCCAGCTCTATCCAAAGTTCAGAAATACAGCTAAACAAAACAAATGAAACCATTTTATCTCATTTCATTAACACACACAAAAAGAGAAAACCTACGATTTTCAGCAAATCATGTGTCAAGGTGGCATCTGTATTTCCTAATGAACTCATTCTTGGAACAGTGACACTGGTATCGCTGCATTCCTTTAATCGCTGAGCAACAAAAGCTGCTAAACCTGGGTCCACACTGGTATTTCTGTAGTGTGTTAGTCTACTGGAGGCATCAAACTGAAGAAAATGGCTGACAGTAAGGCTCTGCACGGCTCTGTGTGAATGACACATGTATAAAGATGTCAGTAGAACGTCACACCTTAATCTCCCCTGACAGGGTGGGAAATGTAAAGGGAGGAGGCCTCTGTGAAAGCAGTCTTAAGGTGGCACTCAACCAAACCTCTTTCAGTCAGATGTTACAGTCTCGTAACACAGTGCACAGATGCAGGGATTGAACTTTCACACTCTTCTGCATGTATTGTCCAAATGCAGCCCATGGCCCGCGGGTGCTTCAGCTTTCTGAATCAATATTTCAGCGCGCCGAGGCGTCGCTCAGCCTCCATCCACCTGGAGTGCTGCCAACATCCAGTTTCAGTACTACTGTAGCCCGCAGTGCATGGCTTCTGCCCACACACACACACACACACATGCACACACATCCACAGGAGCATTAGCAGTCAGAAGCAGCTATCACAGCTCTTTGTTTAGTCTTGCCAGGTGGAATCATACATAATAATAAGCCATGCGAAATCTGGCCCCGTAGGTTTGAAATTTGTTTGAACAATCTATAAAAATTTACATTCTTCTAAAATGAAAAATAACACTCATCCATTTGACTTATGCCCTGCTGAACAGCAGGCTGTTTCGCTGACAGGCATGCAAGGTAAGTACTTTCAATATGCATTAAAGGTCCAGCAAAGGTCTGGAGGAATATCATCACTGAATGGTGAGTGAATTCACATAATTATGATCTTGAGTTGCAGTTTTAATCTTTAACCTTCAGGAAAAGGAGCCTCCTAACTCTCCTAACCAAGCATAAACCACTTTTACAGCACTTTTGTAGAGACACTACAAACTTTGCTGTCAAATCCTGTCAGATCCTGTATCGGAAAAAGTCAGTTTTAGGCTTAAGTGAAGAATGCAGTGCATCAACAACAAATAAATCAGTTTTTAGTATGAATGGTTTCCTGGTTTCCTTTCAGCTTGTTGTTTGTTGAGTTTATTTTTTGTTGAGCCTGGCACACAGGATGTGCTGAAATGTTTTGTATGACAGGTAAGAGCTCCACACAGACAACAACACATTTTTTAGCTTAAAGTATCAGAGCTTTTTAACTGACACTGGTTGGTCCGCTCTGTCTCACAGTGTGCTGTAATCCCACTCTGAAGCCACTCACACCAATCTATCCTGTTAGAAGAGTTTGACATTACAGTAATGAAGTGTGTGGGTCTGTTTATATGTTTATGTGTATTTCTGCAAGTAAAGTCAGTAGTTGTTCTTCTTCTTCACTTTTGTCTACTCCACAGGATGTGTCAGTCTGTGTGCAGCTTGTGTGACTGTGTGTTGGCATCAGAGTGAAGACATTAACATGGCTGTAAATTAGTGTTAGTATATTTCTACAGTGGTATCGGCCCATGGAGATAGGTTTGGTTATATTTGTCCAGGATCAGAGATTTTTTTTTTTTGCCTCAAAACCAATGAAATCTTCTTTTTTTTCTGTCAGTTTGGCAGGATACTTTAGCTCGAAATACTACGATACCCATGAACCTCGGCTGTTGTCACTATGAAAGGTTCTGCTCAAGGTTTCTTCCTGTTAGAAGGGAGTTTTTTTTTTCTTGCCACTGTCGCCTTAAGTGCTTGCTCTGGGGTCAGGGGTCTGGGTCTCTGTAAAGTGCTTTGAGACACTTTTGATTGTGGAAGGAGCTATATAAATAAAGTTGAATTGAAATGAATTGAAAAAATGAAGACAAGGTCTGTCAGTAACATCAATCAGAGCAGCAGAAGTTTTCACAGTTGGGAAACAATGTGGTGCAAACAGTTAATAAATGAATTCAAATCGGTCCAGAATCCAAAAGTGAACTCAGTCAAACTGCAGAGTGTGTAGTCATTTTCTTAAACAAGTAAGAACAAACATTCACATTTAGATTCAGTGAACTAGTGTAGCCACACACTAATGATACAACTTTAACAGGCAGTATGAGCCTAGTTCATTGGTAAACCAGCACATTAAACGAACCATAACTCTGACTGATTTACACATCTCTTGTGGCGTTACCTCAGGTTTCTGTTCTGTCAGCACAGTCCTCTAACTGTAAACCCTGGGCACACTGAGAGACGGAGTGAGTCACTGAGTGAATGGCTGCATAATTAAAGTGACAGGAGAATTCGTCAGAGAGTGTGAGCATTGGCTGTGACAGCAGGCCACTCCAGGCTGCAGAGTGGCCCTGGCCCCACCACGGAGCATTTGAAGGACAGGGACCGGCAAGCCTCTGGGGCAGCGCAGGAGAAATCGATGAGTCTCTGGCAGCTACAGTCATTAGCTGTTCCTGCTGAGATGGAGAATCCAGTCACATGACTATACTCAAGTCTGACTGCAGTCACAGACCACACAGTCTCCTGCCTAACCTGTAGCACTGAGGGCCCTCAGACACCTAACATTACAATGAAGCTTCTAACACATCTAATTTTTCTTGATACAGTTTCAGAGAGAAGGTGAGTGAAGTCTGCATCGGTTTTTGAGGCAGTAGTTTTGGACTGTATCTAACCAGACCTTTGTAGTCTGCTCCTCATCTCTGCTGCAGGCTACAGGCTCCGGGCTACATTAGACACCACGAGCATAACACACCTGACTCTCCGACCAAGCTGACAAGGTCCAAGTTTCACTGTGAGTAATGGAAGCACCAGGGTTTGACAAAGAGGAAGAATATGTGGAATAAAAATACGATACCTCTGGTTCTGCTGCTCTAATTTGGATCCTTTTTCTTTAAACTGTCCATTGTGGGTCTGACAAATGGATTCTTCTTTTGGTAAGTTTAAATGTAGAGCAGGTTAATTTAAATTCTGTCATTTCTGTGAAATAAATGAACAAAAATAAACACCAGCAAAGGTTTTTTTTTTTTTTTTTTTTTAATTTTATACACTTAATGTTTACTGAAAAATAAATATGGGAGTCTTGTGGATGTTTTAGCATTTTTATTGTTACAGTACTTACAGAACAATGTGTAGAATATCATCAGACTTATTTTTTTAAGGACCTACATGGTATAATCTTGAAGGATGAAGTTGACTTTCTTCACTCATGTGAGGTACAGAGTTTTTTTTTGAAGGATTAGAAATCCCTGTAGGAAAATGCTTCTATATCACCATATCTAAGTGTGGTTATTAACCAGACGGCCAAATAGCCTCAGTGAAGCAGACCACAGAAGCAGCTAACAATACGTCCATCGGACACTCCTGTGAGTGAAGCACCTGTCCAGCATGTACGCTAATGGCATCTCATGTTTCATAGATAATTACTGTATACCTGCTTCACTTGGATCATAACAGTTATTCCACACCGTGAGTTACGAGCCATTAAGTAAGTCCTCTTAGGATCAGTAACAGGTCACATGCCTCACTGACTAATTGATTTGATAATTGAGAGATGCACATGCAATCAGGCCATTCTTTCTCATAATGGGAGCTCATGCAGATGAGAGGCACACATGCAGGTCCCAGTCGATTAAGCTAAAATGACCTAAATATGAGACAGATGAATAAATGGCTCACAGTTTCACATTCTACTTCCTGTACTGGAACGAATGCGATGAAATGCAGTTGTGCTGTCAGTCTGCTCACATTAGCTCCTCTTAGAGGACTCTCATTATATCCACCGCTGCTTTTAGAGCAGACAGGACAGAGCTAATTTGAAGATTGCATTGATTTTGTTTTCTGTTTGACAAAGCATCCTCCTGAAAAGGAGCAGCCTCAATACACCTGTGCAGCAAACTGCAACCGTGTTTCCTCTGTAATTATCAGTCCCCAGATTCAATATATTGACCAGTGAATAAGCAGCATGAATGGGCAGCTGACAACCATTGTCCTTTGTTGCCTACCTGCAGTGTTTGTTAGCAGGGGGACATTGATTTTAGCGCATTTTAGAAACTGCAGTTGGAGGGGCCATGAATGCATTGTTTTTTTTTTGCAACATACTGTTAATGTAGATGAGGATTGTTTTATTCAATATTTAATTTAAAGCCACATAAAGTGTGGCTGAGGGATCCCTTTCACACTGTTAGGTGGTCAGTTGATCCATAGAAAATACTGATTAGCGCAGCTTTAAATCATGGCCAAACAACACCAAGTTAAATAGCTGAAAATCAGCCATTTGCTCTACACTGCTCGGTCACCGTATCACACAGTGAAACACATGACTGCCTGTAATACTACACCATGCATATGACTTGTTTTGTTCACTTTATGACCAATAACGTGGTTCAGAAGGACATTCACATAGGTTCAGAATGACAACCCTGTCATCTCATTGATAAGTAACTCACGTGTCTTGTATGAAGTGCGTTTGTGTCTGCTGTAGACACAGATCCTACACTGATGTACAGAGGGACTGAGCACATAAGCAGCGTTGCCTTCAGCAAACGCATGCCTGCACACACACTCACATACACACTGGACTCTGACCTTGGAGTCTGTTATAGGGGCCCCTCTGCCTTTGATGTATGGAGAATTATTAATGTGCACAGTTGTGTGGTCCTCAGAGTTAACTCATTATTAATGCGTGCTGTGTGTTGTCCTGTTCTCCTGCTTTCCCCGCTCCTTTATGGAAGATGCCTGTGAGTGTGCTGAAGTAAACTCTGCGCCTGTGTGTATGTGTGTAGAATGTAAAAGTGTGTATTTGTGTGTTTGTTAAGGGAGCAGGCTGTGTTCTGTGTGTGTGCCTGTGTGTAGGCGATGTAGTGCAGTATCACTGTTGGAGAGAGCGAGCAGTAAGTAGGCTTGGAGAGTGGCTGTGGTAAGTTGACCGGCTCTAACAGTGGTGGACACGTGTTGGCTCACCCACTCACTGCTCCTCTGATGCCTTTCAACAGACACTTGATGAGTGAATGAGGAAAGTTACGAACTGGACAGTCTCACTACACCCACGCACAGCCACTGAGGCTAACTGAAGGGCGCCGGAATCAAATGTTCTCTGCACAGTCAGAGACGTGAAGACACACCCAGATAGTAAAGAAAGCTGCACAGTTATCACCAATACTGGCAGTTTCAGTTTTATTCTTCTAAAACAGCAGGCCTTACAGCTGTGCTTATCAATATTATTATATTAACAGTAATTCATATGACTACATGGAATATGAAAGCAGTTGCTCATAGTGACAAACCCACGGAGAATCATCACTATGTGTAGTTCCTTTTACTTTATGGAGCTTTTTAGCCTCATTCAGCTCAGCTGGTTTCACTGAAAAAGTGTCAACAACTAGCTGTCGAACCTAGCAGAACATTTAGCAGATAGTTGGTGGAGACCAAACCTGAGCTAAAAGGAGAGTAAATATTGGGCTTCAACAGGAGGACAGAACCACAAGTCCAAATAAATGATAATGCTACACTGTGTGAAAAGACAACTTGTTTGCTTACACATCCACCTCAACAACTTTATAAAGTGATAATATTTCAGTTTTGTGTTTTCAGCTTGTTCTGTGTGTAGTAATAGATCCTGTCTATTCCTCCTGTGTTCCTCCTAAGAGTTCCTCCTGTCACATGACTATTCATCACTAAGTATAGTTGAGCTTCAATTTCTCTAGGCTCAAAAACTGTTTGAAACATTTGGGATACTGTGAGTACACAACTTATACCTAAATAAAATATATAATGTAGGTCAAGTCGTTTTTCATTTCATTTCAGCGCAGAAAACTGAGATATACCTTCAATGCCCCATGAGCAGCAGTTGGTCAACATCATGAACATACCCACAGGTGAAGGAGTTTCCTTACATCAACCAACTAAAGGTCAAACTGTTGCCTCAATAGACAAGACAACTGAGGCAGGGAAAACGGCAACAGTAAGAATTTATGACAACACACGTTACCCCAACATTTCGACGTGCCCTCATCAGAGTAAGGTGAAGACATGCTTTGTGTTGAAAGTTAATGTTAATGTTAAATAAGAGCACATAAAATTTTTTAAAGAGTGCATAAAATACTGGCATAATAGCCCCACCTATAGGCTGCTGATAAAAACACAATGACTCCTTGGACTTACTCCTGATTGCACACAATACATCACCAGTGTAGCTGAAGTGTAGAGACATGGAGCCATTTCTAATCAGTGGGAGCACAAAAGATGCTGACAAATAAATAAATAAATAAATAGAAAAATGGCCAGCAGAAAAGAAGCAAAAGGAAAAAAGCCAAAAGCAGGAAATATGACATAAGTATGACATAAGTATGGCTTCACTCACAACGTGAATGATCACCACCAGCTGCTGTACCTCACTGAAGTCCAGGTCCAGAATGGAGGTGAGGCTCTTGAAAACAAAAGAAACCGTATCTGCAAAATGTTCTGATAAAAAATGGCTTGCCCTCCAAACCTACCTACACAACATTTCAGCTGACTAAATGATCTAAAATCAGGACTTCAGGGTAAAAATTTCTCTTCACCGTCTCTGACAAAAATTGCATGGATCAGAAAGCTGTTGTTTTCATCTGCACAGTGATCACTCTGATGCTTTCCATTCATTGGATGATTTCCAGAACGAGAACGATGTGTCAGAAGTCGACTTGCGGGTCGTTGTCAGCGCTCATCTCAGCAGCATGCACATGCAATTTCAGGCAACGTCTGGTGCAGAGGGTGGATTACAAATCCTCTGTAGTGACAAAGTTGACAGAAATACCAAATGAATTTGAGGACTCACTGACTGATGTTACTAATGATGTGGCTCTGAAGCAAAAGTTCAGGGAGAAGCCGCTGTCTGAATTTTGGATAGCTTTGCAAGGTGAATATCAACACACTGAAGATAGTTTGTGCCTCTTCCTCAGCTGCTCAGCAAGAACTGGAGCACCTCACTGGCTCCATGCACTTTGCTTTTCCTGAGGGTTTAAAAGTTTAATCAAAACTCATTCGATCACTGATCTTTACGAGTTTACGATCATTTAATTCTTTTCAAATACAGCAGCCTTCTTCTTCTTGAATGCACACTTGCATGTCCAACAGTGCCTTCTCTCAAACCAGTACTTCGAGTTCAGCAGCTGAAAACGTTTTTTTTTTTTTTTTTTTGCGGTCCATTATTTTCCAGACAAACAGCTGCATCAGAGGAAATTTATGCAAATCAAATGAACCGTGGCTGGGCTCGTTTACGTGTATAGTTTTTCGTTAATACCTCCCTAAATAGAAAATTGCGTGACAAAAACTTTTGTTTCCCTCACAGTAGTTTGCATCAGGCTTAGTAAATATCCCCCAAAGTGCTTCACTGCATGAACAGATAAAACCTGATCTGACAGCTCTGAGCTGGTGTGTTGAGATTTTATTCCCATTTGACTAACTGTTGTTATATCCAGTTATTTGGTCAGTCAGCTCATCACTTTGGTCCAGACTAAAATATCTCAGCATCTATTGGATGGATCATGATAAAATTATGATAACATTTTTTTCAGACATTCTTGCTCCAGAGGATGAATACGAATGACTTTAATGACCCCTGACTTTTCCTCTAGCACCACCATTTATCAGATACTTTGATTTATGACCGAATGCCTGCAAAACTAATGACATTCCCATCAGGCTCACCTGTAATTAAAAGCTAATTAGCAAAAATTATCATGGTTATCATGATAAACTGTGATGGTGAACATGGTAAACATACCTGCTGAACACCAGCATGTTAGCATCCTGACGTTACCATTTAGCTCAAAGCAGCCTCACAGAGCTGCTCGCACCTTTTTTTTAAATTTTCTTTTTTCTTTTCTTTTTTTTCAGGACCAATAAAATTCATGTTACATGTTACTTCGTTAATATACTGTAGATGGTTTAAATAAATCTGTATCAACTCAGGGTTATAAAGTTCATTATATTTCATCTGATTTTGCCCATTTCGATTGTCCATGCTCGCTAGAAAGGCGCTCAAATGTTTCTGATCTGATCATGTATTTGTAATATACAGGTACATACTTACAGTCCGCGAAAGAGCACAGTTAAAAGAAAGGTGACTATCGGTGGGAAATGGGAAACAAACACCTGTTTCCTATGTTAAAGTCTCACATTTTGTTGATCTATCCATGCATCCATCCATCTCCACCTCCTCTTTACACATCACCTGACTTCCTCCTTTTCTCCTTTGCTTCTTTTTTTACTTAACTGTAAACTTTTTGTTGTGGGGCACTTGCTGAAATGACCCCCTTAATTCATATCTTATAATTATGACTTATTTTTATTTTTACCATTACCTAAAACTTCCTTTTTTCCTTTTCTTTGATAGATATTGGCTGCTATCAATAACTGAGGAAGAAACATAATCTAATCAAGAAAAGATCTGAGCTGCATTAGGGTTCCAGCACCACTGGCGTTTTCCCTCATTCATTCATGATTGTGGTTTTCATGATCTTGGAAGGTCATCAGGCTTGTATTAGCATGGCTGTAAGCTAGTATGACTGATTTGAACTTGGAAGGTCAGTTAGGCTAACTACCAGACTAGCCACTGGCTTGTTAACATAGTTGACTGCATTTTCCATTTAGCGTTAGCATGCCATAGCTGCGCTTGTCCCTTGTCTTTTCCATTTAGCTATGCACTTGGAGTTTGAAGCCCTTTCCACCTACAGCGGTACAGGTGTGCATAGCTGCTGCAGAGAGAGGCCCCTCTGTCACAGTCCCTTTTGGGGCCAGAATCCAGGGGAAGGGTGAGACTATCACATTGCACATGATTAATGCGGGGGCCTTGTCTGCTAGAAGCAGTGGTGAAGGAGACTCTGTGCCTCTGGGCATCAACAGACCCGGTTTCCAAACTGGGACTTGGCCTCCTCTCTGCATGCTTGACCGGAGGAGTTGTGGGTGTTTAGAGCCCGTGCAAACTGACTGCAGTGGCTCAACACAGAGATGAAAGGAGACAACCTTGAGAAGTTCAAAGGCAGAGCTCCCCTCTCCGTCAACCCCTACGTCTTTTTTCTTCATCTTCTCACCCTGCCTGTCAAACTCTCCTTATCTTTCACCCGATTTTCCTCATTCCTTCTCCCGGCTTCTCTTCTCTCTCTCTCTCTCCATCTTTCACACCAGCCTTCTCTGAATTTTTTTTTCTTGTTTGCTTTTATTCTCTGCTGTTGTCTCCGCGTCTTGCTCCCCGCTCGCAGGTCAGTTCCAGGTCACCTGGCTCAACCTTAATAGGAGGATAAGAATCTCAAACCCCTGTCACAAGACAGACCCTTTTCTTCACATACTGCTGCAAGTATTTGGGGAGTTTACTGTGTAAATAAACCAGTAAAACAGTAGCATGCATCTGCATATAGCCTCAGCTTAACTGGTGAACAGGTACAGTACACAGCCAAGATAATGAAAAAAAGAAATCAGAAACTGAAATGTAAACAAATAACAAAATGAGCAGGCACCATGTTCACCTCTCATCCATATGTTTTAACATCCATAACATTGAACACTACAGTCCTGAAAACACTAACAGTCATAATCATAAGCACAGGTATGAGAAGAGAACATTAGATAAACAAAAATGAAACAGACATTATATATACATTATTTATTCTAGCAGATACTGATCTTGTATGTTCCCTGTTTTAAGATATCATCTTCCATCTGTCAGTCCTTCTATAGAACAGTTGTTCGTGTGAGGCCGCCTTTCCAAGCTCTGTGAACCACGCCCCATTAAGAAGGACCTTCTGTCTTTGTCAGTCCTCTCGGTAGAGTCTACTCACCATTATGGCTGTTTGGATCAGTTCTGCATTTCCAGTCTTTCATGGCTGATGGACCACACA
The DNA here is from genome assembly GCF_017976425.1 of Toxotes jaculatrix. Classification (NCBI taxonomy): domain Eukaryota; kingdom Metazoa; phylum Chordata; class Actinopteri; family Toxotidae; genus Toxotes; species Toxotes jaculatrix. The sequence goes on along the minus strand of NC_054395.1, from coordinate 5,032,151 downwards.
GCACATGTAACCTAAGAGAGAGTTCAGAGTCCATTTTGGACAACAGTGGACTTGTTTCCTGAAGTCTTGAATCTTTGAGCATTGCCAGAGAGCATGGAGTAATGAACCCTTTGAGTTCGGACATTTCAAACACAGTCTGCCGTATTTTTAAGGCCTTATTGACACAATCTAGATGGTGTCCAATTTAAATGATTGAGGCTTTTAAATTGAATGAGCCTTACTTTTATGTCCCTCAATAACTGTTTTTGAATTGAACAGTTTAAATCTTTCTTCCAGAGTCCTTCATGCTGTTGGAAGTGTAGTAGCCTGGAAAAATATTTTTGAAAAGTATTGAGAGGCCTCATGACCCAGTGCAAATATTTTAATTACATCAGAGAGCAGCTTAGATTCCTGAGGGCGTGCTCTTGGTAAACCTAGCACAGAAAACAGCAAGTGCCACAGTTTTAAGTACTGCCACAAACTGGTTTGAAGGAGACCAACCTCTTGGATCAATTTTTCAAAAGACTTCAGTAAAAGGCTTTTAACAGATCTCCAAGAGTCCGAATCCCTTTCTTCGTTCACCTTTTCCACAAGAACGGGGCTCTACCAGCACATAAGTTCAGACTAAACCATATGTTCGATTCCTAGGTAAGGTGAACATCTTTGTTATGGATGAATAAAATAAGGATGTTCATCCGTCTACATCACATGATATTTTCCTCAACAATGGATCAAAGTTCTTCTCCAGAGTTTCAGTGATTTTAAGATGAAATTCTCAGACAACGTCTAAATACCAGGCCATTGAAAGAACCCAACTTGAAATCATTTTCTGGGGCAAATGCAGTCAGAGGTAGCACTTTTTTTTGAGTATGAGAGCAATAATGTCTGGTTCCAATGAGGGTGTGAACTTTCCTTTATCAAGGAGTTTCTGCAATGATTTCTTCCAGTAATGGTAAAAGATCTACAGCAGATTATAAAGAGTTTCTGCCCATTGGTGGTGTTGTCTTTGCTTCCAATCTCTCCTCTTGAATAATTGGAGTCTTGTCTGTCTTGTCTCTTAATTAATGGGACTAACAATACAGGAAGCATTACATCTTGCTGCATGTTTCATATGGACATAAAATTAACTGACAAATTGATAGAAAAGAACAGACATTTGGTTAGGGTAAGATTTTCTGTCAACTATTCATCTGATAGCTCAGCTACATCACAGGTTCCCACACAGTGACTCTCTCAATGGGCTATAAATGTGCTTCTACCGGTTGTCAAAGCTCGGCCTGCATTTCCATCAGGGACGCTGACAGAAGCTTGTGGCTGGTCAGCTCTGACTGACACATCTACATCTCTGTCCATGCTACAGTTAGTGGTGGTCAGTCACTGGCCCCTGTGTCCCATGACCCTCTGCGTCACCCACTGTGTAGCCACGAGGCCATGCCTCCTCCTCCTCCTCCTCTGGTTGCGAGAGGCTTCTAGCAGAAGGTATAGTTACTGTTTAAACTATGAGTTGTCCTTGTCATTTCTAGGTAGCACAGTGTTCACCGTTGCCCTGTTTTTCTCTTCAGAGCTCTTCATATTGTTATATGCCCTTGTTGAATTTATTCACCGCTCGTCTTGGGTTGAATTTAAGTGTGCCTCAGCACAGCAGTGTAATTAGATGGAGTACTGCAGCATATGGAACCACTGGCTGTCTGGTGATGAGTGCACTCTCCAGTGAATCCTGTTCACTTTCATTTCCTTCAAAAAAAAAGAAAATGAAGTCAAACATATGGGGTCAGCTAAAAAGAGGAGTTTAATTTGATATTCCCAAATATGATTATTCTGTCCCTTGCTGGCTCCTCAAACCAACACTGGTTCTTCCTCCATGTTAAATGATTGTGGATTAGAATATAATTTTTTAAAGTGAAAACTCTCTTCATGCAGAGAGGACAAGTATCTAATTATTTCTCATTCATTCACACAGCCAGGCTTCACTCCCCTTCCCTTTGATTACAGTGACACACTGACATGATTCTGGCTCTGTGTTTGATTGTAACCATGACAAATACAAGTTGTTCCTGAGCATTGTCTTGCAGCATTGTTCTAGTATGTAGGCTGGACACCTGACACCGCAGACTTCTTGACGTCCACCGTAGACATAAAGCCCACAGGACATGTATAGGTGTGACATTTTATAGGGTTTTGGGACATGAAGCTGAGACAGTTGCTGGGGCTTTTGTCTTTATGTGCCATGTCTGCAGTACAGGAACAATACCACAGAGCCTGATTCCCAGACTGCCTCCCCAGAACTGCAGGATAAAAACCAAGAGCATTGTCCTAATGTGTCCCATTCAGTTCACCGTCAAAGAAAACAAAAAAAAAACCTGCCAGCGTTGCAGCTGTGTGGCTCTTTGCCAAAACAAAAATCCATGCAATCACCGCGCTGCTTGTTAAATTTCTTAATTGTGTTAAGAATGAAAAAAAAAAGGACTTAATGGAGAAGTTCAAACCTTGCTAACTTTCTTCCCTCTTCTCACAGCTGGCCAATCAGGGTGTGAAGTGGGTGTGAATGTTGGATTGTGGGTCTTGGAAAGTTACAGGAACAGTCAGATGCAGCAGTCATTATGTGCCACTGCAGCTCGTGTATCTGCACCCTCCTTTGAAAATGACAACCTTTCTCTGTTTAGTATTATATTTGCATGTTTGGTGTGAAGGCTTTTTTATGGACTGGGGAATAAACCCCCCACCACATGGTTCTTAGATTTCATCAGAGTAGAGGGAAGAGAAGGGTAAAGGTCTCAGCAGGCTTTAGATAAACTAGATTGTATGATAGGGCAAAAGTCTTTATACCTGGGAAAAGCCTTCTCAGACGGCCTCTCATGTGACAGAACTAGCTGTGTGACAAATGTAAAAAGTTCATCCCCTGCTTAGACTCATGCTCTCCGAATCACACGTGGACAGTTACTGTAAACGTAAAGTGCTTGCCACTGTCAGATGATCTGTTTTGAAAAGTTACAAAACTGTTGACCACAGTCCCCGCCCCCTCACTATTAGATAATCTGACAAACACTTCCTTTAAAACATACTGAGGCCTTCACAAAGTAACTCACTCTCTGGTTCTGGAAGGTGGATGTGATGAGTAAATAGAGGATATATAAATTCTGTGATTACAGTAGCTTTACTTGATATCACACTTTATCTATATTCCACTACCAGTAGTTTAAAAAAAAAAAGTTTGCCAACTAGTTAAGCCGTTAAACGATTAACCCTCATGCTCACCTCCTTAACGGTACAACGCACATCTTCAGCATCATGTCCAAAAAAAGCTCTGAGCAGAGTGACATGTATGGCCTGTAACAGCGTTGTACCTTGTATGAGTATCAGAACAGTTTCAGTGCTAAAGTATGTCAGCCAGTAAAAGCTTTTGGCCTTGATCTTACCCAGGATGAAGGATGATCTTATAAACCTTTTCGTGTGAAACCCACGTTGCGGGGTTTAATAGCTTGTCTATAAATGACCTCTTGACAAGTGATGTGTGAGCATCACCTTGCTGGGCTACAGGTAACTCCCCTTAAACCTTTTTACAACAGGCTCATGGCTGAGGCAAGGTTTGAGTCTGGTTCTGGTTTGAGTCGTCATCATGGAGAACAAAGATGAAGCAAACACTGACAGAAAAATATAGTTATTTTTTTGCACTTGAGCTGTAAGTACTCACATAGCTCTGCTTGGTTTTCAGATAATTACTTAGTTTATATATGAAGTGTGGTTGGTGAATCATATGAGGTGCAGAGAGTCGGCCATATCATGTAGCAGGATTTAGTGAACTGACATCCTTGGTGATGATCCTGGATCTGGCAGCCGGATGATGTGTGTGAGGTTGTTCTCAGGTTATCCATAAACGACAGCCACAGTTAATTCATGGCGCTCTCTAACAACCTGGCTCCACCTTTACCCTTCTGCAACCTTCTCCCCACCCGTCTGTCTACCTGCTACACCTCCCTGGCACTCTCCATCTCAGCTGACTCCCTGCTCAGGATTCTTGTGGGTGTGTGAAATGTTTCTGTCTCATTTTACATCTTCCTTCCTTGAGAATCCTTTTCTCTGTCTTTGATGACAAAGATCCTCCTTCCATCCCCTCCTCCATCCACAGCCCTCCTCTGCCTAACTTCACCTCCCCGCCCCCCAGCAGCCCTCAGCCCTTCTGTGAGAGCCTGATAGATGCTCTCCAATATCCAGTCGGCATAAATCTTCCTCCAAGTTGGCCACAAATATCTCAGCTACGTTGATTTATAGGAGCAGGCCTCCCTGTCTGCCTCAAAGAGAGGCCACTGTGGTGCTTGTCGGCTGCATGTAGATGGGATTGATTTCTTAATAGCAAGTCTCTTGAAAATAAGAGGGCCACCTTCATGAGGTACCAGTAAAGAGAGAGAGAGAGAAAGAGAGAGAGGGAGATTATTGAGTGTGTGGCTGAGCAGCACTGATGGAGAGCAAAAGGGACTCACCTGTAAAAAAGGTCAGTGAGGCAGTAAACAGGCAAATGAGCGTGGGATGGATGGAGAGATGGAGGACACTGAGGCTGAGAGCAGAGCAGGTTGACAGAGATGTGAACAACGATCGCCTCCCTTTACACGGTGGCAATGGTGATGTGTGACAGTTGTGGAAGGCTCTGACCCCTATCAACACAGAGTGCTGATTATATTCACATTTAACTAGTTTTTAGGGTGGGAACACAACATGCCTCATGTTTAAAACTGTACGTTTATGTTTGAGCAGATCCAGCAGCCACCTTTTATTCTATTCACACTCCAGCTCCTCCAGCTTCTGTTGAGCCGTGCAGCAGTTTTCTCCTCCGCTCACAGAGCACGCACAGAGCCCTTCTCAAAAAGCACAGGGAAACCAGTTCCCAGTTTGGGTTCAGGAGTCAGAGCCCCTCTCTACATTAGACTTAAAACTGCCCTATCTGATAAAGCTATGTGGTTCAGCTGAGCCCGAAACCAGCACTTAGTTATGTTGCTATAGGCCAAGGCTGCTGGGAAAACTCCCATGAGTGCTGCTTCTCTCTCCCCCTTCTTTCTCTACCCCAATTTCTCTCCTCTCAACTCAACCCTGTTCATGGTGGGTACTCATAGATTCTAAAAAAAAATAATTAACTACTGATTTTGAAGGAAAAATATGTGCACTTCAGTATTTCATCGTTGTTTTTTTTAAAGCTGCATGAATTGAGTTTTGGATGCTTGGAACAAATGGAACAAACTAAAAACACAACAATGACCTGTTATTGCCTAATAAAGTTACACATCAAGGATACATGAAGCAACATTATCCTTCATTGGAAGTTAGTTTGTGTCCACTTGATGAATGGAAGGCCAATATTCACTCTCCTTTAGTTCTGTTTTGGTCTCCACCAACTCATGAGGTACATGTCTGGCTCTTGAGCTGCTAAATGTTCCACTGTTCACCAGTTATTTTTTTTTTTTTCACTGTGCAGGTGCTTGCTATTGATGAGAGAAACAAAACAGTAAATCTATGGGGTGTAAATCCAAAAATAATGAGTTAAAAGAGGCCAAAGCGCTCTGTAGGGCTGACGGCACAGGGCTGATGGATGTTTACATTACAGAGTTATCTGACTCATTGTTAATATAAAAAAATAATCAAACAGAACAGATTTAAAGTGCAGGCCAATGTTAGAGAGAGGAACTGGTAACTAGTATTTATTTTATCTCACAGCAAATAACAACCCAGGTTACTAACATCTCTATTTTAAACTGACTGGCAATTCACCTGTGTGTGACAGATTGTGTACAGTTTGTGTCGAGCTAGCTGAGTCCTTCATGTTATCACTGAAGTGGAGATAAGTATCCCTTTTGCCTTAGCCTGGGCTGCAGCAGATAGAGCTCAGGCTGTAGTGATAAACACTGAGAGGGCCTCTCAGTGTTATCTGAGTTTCTACAAGGCCAGGCTTGACCAGGGACAGTCCATGTGAAGGCAGAGGTAGATAGGGAGATGGAGGGAGTGAAGGATCAGAGTGGATAAGAAGAAGAAGAGGAGGTGGTGGGGAGGTGGGCAAATAAACTGGACAACAAACTTATGAATTTCATCAGTTTTACAGTAAAATAAAGGTCAGTATGCTCGACATGAGGAGAGCTACTCCAAGCATTATTGTCTTATGCCTCCCTTCTCAATTTTTTTCACAGCTTCCATTTGAGGATCAGCAGTGATAGTTTTCTTTGAACTTCAATCACATTGCCATTCATATGTTACATATATTGTCATATGTGATTCATATTACACTACAGAAACCCCTCAGTGAGCAGAAGGGTGAAGTGACTGTGCAAACATGCTTTTCTGTGCAAGACTTTATAAAGAATACTGGAATATTTCCAATTTCAAAGTTGATCATAAAGGTTAAAAGGTCCAGTCTATAACTGCTATAACTGGACAAATGAAGATGACATTCCTGATTGTGTGAGTGTGACAGGACTCATGTAAACACAAACAAGAATTGTCCTTATTTACCAGAGGGATTTCGGTAAACAGGGAATTGAGACATTTGACAAAAGATGTGCTTCTCTCCTGTAACCTTCATATAGACATTGAGGTCTCAGTTAGCTTGAACTATTCCTTCATAAACACACAGGTAAAGAGCAGTGAGAGGGTTTACACATGGGGAGAGTTAACACAAGTAAAGACAAATCCTTTGTTGATGATTTCACAGGGTTAGAGGCTTTTCTCACAGTGTTCAATGAGACTTTTAAGACTAAAATACAGTTTGACCAAATGGTTCAGTCAATGTGGGTCATCAGTTAATTCCAGGAAAGCTTTATGTAAAAATGTATATTTCATTTTTACTTGTAGAACTTCCTCTTGTTTCAGTATCAGTGCTGGAGGTAGTTTGTTAGGGTGATGGATGATCGTCCAACTTTCATAAGGGAGACTGGTGATTGAGATCTGTCCCATACCTGGAGTTACTTTTTTTAAATTGAAAAACAAAACATAACAAAACAAAATGTACAAACAACCATTACTTAACCTTAACCACATCATAGCTGTCATGCACACATATTGTAGAAAAATTCATTAAAACAGTTTTTATGTAAAGGGAATATGCACATATGCAACAATGATTTCCAGCTGTGACGAACATATGAAACAAATGAGAGTCCGAGAAATATTTTCATAGTTTTGGTACTGAACCACATCACTTCACTCACATGCTGCAGTAGTAGTCCTTCAGTCATTGTTGTTGCTTTATTGGCTAAGACTTTTACTGTCCAGATTTCCATGAAATTCTCTGTAGACATTTTCCATGATGTGAAATCTCCCATGACATGCTGTGGATAATCATTGTCCCTAGAGGATGACACTAAGAAACATTTTAAAGTTGGCCCACGGGCTCTGTGCTTTTCCACTGCTCGCAACTTCATGATTACTAGAAACCCCCGACCTTTCCCCTCTGCTCCACCATCAGGCTAAAATCTCTACTTCCATGCTCAACAGCTGCTTGCCCCCGTTGTCGCCATGTTCCAAGATCTCAGCCAACCTACAGACAGAACCGATGAGTAGTGCTATGAAAATAAAACTCAAACTATTAAAAAGAAGTGTGTATGTCCTGCTTTACTCTTTCAAACTTGCTGTTCTTTATTATTTAAAGTTACTGTTAATGTGCTTTCTTTTACTTCCTTTTCTCAACAGAAACTAAGAATTTTCGCAGAAACATTGGAGGATTAAAGTGAAGATCCGGAGGTCTAAAATGGGGAACCATCTCTCCATCATTGTTCGCAGCAGATAAAGAACGGTGCAGTGTGCGCTTCTCATTGTGCATATTTAGAAACCAGCAGTCATGCCCTGACAAAAGCCGCAGTGAAATTGTTTATAGAAGGTTCTCATGGATGAAATCCTTTTGTGATGTAAAAAAAGATTGTATGTGTGTATATCTGTGCGTGGGTGAGAGAACAAATTATCATTGTGTGTATACGTGTATGCATTTGTCTGCATATGTGTGTGTATTTAGGCATGCTAGCATGCGTTTGTGTATTCACGCACGTGAGTTTACACAGCTGTCAGATACCGGGTGACAGCAGAGACGGGTATTGTTTGTGCTGCCATATAATGAAAGACGCTGTGAAATCAAGCCAGTTGTGCAGTTAGATTATTGCACCAAAGCTGCAAGAAACAATTTTCTATTAGTCAAACAGTCACAGCGTCATCATGGGTCTGGCTGCTAATTGTGGTCACATTACTGATGAGAACTGATGCTGTCCCCCTACAAAACCACAGGTGTTAACCACAAATCATGGTGGCATGATCACTTCCAGGCCTAATTTTAGAAGACATGTTTGTTTGAATGAGACAGTCTTTGGGCTGAGCTGCGGATGAAGCTCGATGGTCTCCTGAGACGCGGTGGTTAGGGAAAAGAGGAAGAAGATGAAGAAGAGAGGAGGGAGAAGAGCTCAAGGCCAGAAAAAAAAGGCTAATTAGACAACACTTTGCTGCATCCAGAAAAGAACATTTTTCATGTAATCTACTGAGAAACAAAAGAAAGAGAGGGAAACCAGTAAAACCAGAATGTCTGAAATGTCACAGATTCCCAGTAAAACACACATCGGGGCAACTCCAGCAACTCCAGTGAGGATCACTGATCTACAGAAGGAGTTGAATTAGCACAGAGACAAAGGTAAAAGGTTCTATGAGGATTCTGATCCCACCTGTATAACTACTACAGGCAGTAAACAAAAAAGAAAATGCTAGCTGGTGTTAGACAGAGATAGATGGAGACAAAAGAGTCAAAGAGAAACAAAAGGGCATCCATCAGTATACTTCAAAGTAAATCTCTTACTAGTAGTGGCAATAAGTACAAAGGTTGTGTTGAGTGTTGAGAACGGAAAGGGTTCATCAGTAAATGTTACAGAGACGTGTCCATTAGATTTGATATTTCCTGTTTACAAGAGACAAAATCATCCTCTGGGGATTATAAATATGCCAACCTGTTATATCAAAATGTACGCCAGTGTGATCTGTACTGGGAGGAATTGTTCGACATGTTGGGGAAAAAAGCTTCTTGGTTTTTTGGCAGCGAGTTAGATGAGAAGACTGAGACTAGTCTCATGTCTGTACCCTAAATATGAAGATGGCGCCAGCAGCTTATTTTATTTTGGCACACAGACTGTAGACAGGGGGAAACACCTAGCCTGGCTCTGTCCAGAGGTAACGAAATCCTACCAGCACCTCTGAAGCTCACAGATGACCATGTTGAAACTTGTTTGTTTAATTTGTATGAAAAACAGCCCTCTTGTAACCCCCTGTCTCTGTTTAATGACGGTCACTCATGGTGGACAGGATGATGGGAACCCTACCTGTACCAACAACCAGCACTGACACTGCTAAAGTAACAGGGACCACCAGGAGCATTGCAATGGTCCCTGAAGGTGATTTATATTCTATTTTTTGAATGGGCAGCAGCTGGGTGCAACATCACTGCCATGATGTCCTTACCTCCTCCAATTCCACCAGCCTGAACACCACAGACTGCTGCCACCTCATCACACTGCAAATAGAGTAGGCTGTAGCTTAAAACAGGCATCATGACGCCTTCAATACAGCAAGTTTTGCTAAGTAATTAACACTGTTTATTGTCCAAGGCTGGATAATGTGACTCTAATAATGTTTCTCCTCATTAATCTGTCTGTTCTCTGCTGGTGAACAGGTGTGTAACTCAGGTAATTCAGATACAGTAAAATAATCTCCTCCATCATTTCCCTCGCTGTGGTTTCTTTGGTTGCCATGGTCACACAAAGAGGTATGGCAGAAAGTGGAAACAACATCCAGAACATCCAGACAGGCCACTGAACACTGTAATATACACCCCAAAGTCATCAGCTGTTTGTGAACAGCAGATCAAAACACACAGCATCGACTGGGAAGAGGTCAGAGGTCATCAACCAGGAGTTGGACGTCTGAGGAGGACATCAGAGGTTGAACAAAGACATTTACATCTCTACCCCCCCCACCTGAGCTGAGGTCTGAAGTGGCTTGTACATCACCATCCTTCGTCTCCTCTGCTACCCCTTCCTCTGTTGTGCTGGTACATTACTAATTCAAAATCCAAAAGTACCATGTATATTAGTCTAACAGAGTTTTAATCCCCATCTATTACTTATGACTTCCTGATGCGTTAACATCCAAATGACTGAGAATCATTATAAACATATTCATTACTAAACATAAGCTAAACTCTGTCCTGAGACTACTTCTGACCCGTTCCTTGTTCTGAGACATGCAAAATAAGTCCTGTTAAGACCAAAACCATCACCGGTGTCTTAAGGAGCTGTTTGTGCTCACGCATACAGTAGTAGGTGGCTAATGGTGGCCAGAGACACAGCACATTCAGTTGGAGGGGAGGAAAAGCACAAGTCAGTGGAAATCTGTTTGTAGCCTCCTCTTTCTGTCCCCACACGCCTCCCTCTGACGCATTAACCAGCTAATTAACAACCAGAGCTGTCTAATTGATGTGACTGTGCTCACACTCCCCTGGGAGGGGAGTCGGCTTTGTGAAGGTGAGGCTCTGCACTCAGAGGTCAGAGTTCATGGAGCAAACAGAGGTGACTGATTCCAATGTTTCCACCCGCTGGACGTGAAACGCAGCATACTGAACAGAAATATGACAGCACTGAGGGTCACAAGTAGAGTTTGACAGAAACTGGTAGTGACAGACTTGAGCTGAAGACTTAAATAATAAGAAACTCCATACTGAAATCTATAAACGGGGAATTAAAAAAGGGTTCCTCTGACTCTGGGTTGCAGCAGTATGATGAGGAGAAGGAGCGCAGGGTGAAAACAGTTCAGAAGTAAAGGATTGAAAAGACGAAGATAAGAAGAAACCGAGAGAAAGAATAAAAGAGCGTGAAGAGGCACATGACGCTGAAAAAGCAGCAAGATCTCAAAGGGGAGAGAGGACAATAAACCACAAATGCTTGAAGGACCAAAAGAAATTGGAGAGCGATGGTGGAGTGGGTAAATAGCATGTGAATGAAAACACAGTAATTGTCAACAGTTGCACAAGCATAACGGGCAAAGATAAAAGTGGGTAAAGTGAAATTACAGACCAACTGTGCAGCATGAAAATCCTTCCCCCTCCTACTCAGAAGCCCCTATTCTATGTGCCATATGAAGCAGCAGTGTCAGACAATGCATTGGTGCACATGGTAATAACCACTGCCATTACTGCCGTAACATTTTCTGTAGATTGGTCTTGTTTATACAGGATGGAGTGAATATAAATAATGTGCACATGTAGTTGTATCTGGCTGAACATACATTACAAACATACAATGCATGAAACAAGCGTCCAGTTTCCTTTTCTGGTGTATGTGCACTTAATGTGTATGTTGTACAATCCATCGCAGACATGGTCAGACGACAAAATGTATGCTACCCTCACAACCACATGTGGAAACCCTGAATTGTGTTTTTTTTATTTTTTTGGAGACCTGAGGGAAGTGTAACACAAAGGCTTATGGAATGGGAAGGGTGGTATGGAGGAAAGGTCAGGAAGGTCACTGAAATCAAAAGGAATTATCTTCCTGAGGCCACAAATGTCTACAGCAAACTTATGTCAGCATGGCAGGAAGCTGGAGCTCTGTCCATCTTTGATCTTACTCTGGATCAAGGTTGGACAGGCGGACAGACACACCCGCGGCAGTGAATGCAAGTTCTCGCCATAGTAGGTTTAAAGAGTCAGTGGAAAGAAGCAGAAACACACAGTGCCGTGCAAATGTTTCTTAATGTTTAAATATTTACATTTTTATCCATCACACAATAACCATGAGGAAAGCATCTGATTGGTCCCAGATTCATTCTGCAGTTTGATAACAAGCCATGAAGAACTGTCTCCAGAGACAAGAGGAACAAGGAGTCCTGGGACAGATGGTCTGGCCCCCACAAAGAACTGATCTCAGCATCATGGAGTCAGTCTGGGATCACATGGAGAGACAGAGACACTGAGACAGACTAAAGCCACAGAAGAACTGTGGCAAGTTCTGCACAATACTTGGAAGAACCTTCTTGCCCAGAACCTGAAAAACTGTGTGTGAGAGTCCTGAGGAGAACTGGAGCTGATTTTAAGGGGTCACAGCAAATACTGATCTGATTAAGTTTGTACTTTTTACTGCACGTGACTTTAACTATTCATGGCATTATTTTTTGAAAGTGCCCTTATTTTACTTTTGCCTAGAACAGTAGTGTCTGTGGTCGCAGTGCTGTAGGTGATTTACATGTTGTTCATTCGACAAAAAAACAGCTGACAAACACAACCGGAGCCTTTTACATACGTGTGATATTACAGGGAGTTTGTGCTGGACAAATATTTGACAGGCCAACACTAGCACACTGTTTACTGGTAAAATGCACTGCCATTCTAATTTACTGTATGAACTCTCACCCTTCACACAGGAGACCATCACATGGTCTGCAAGAACACAAAACGGGCATTCAGCTTGCAGAAAATGTATCAACAAGCAGTGTTGCCGAGGCTGTAAAAAGAGCTGTTTAGTTACACCACAAAGATGAAAATAAATGGTGGTGTAGATACACATTAGGAAAAAAAAAAATATGGTGGAAAAAGATTGAAATTGTACTCTGACAGTTAGAGAGCAGAGAGCAACATCTCAAGGCGTGGTTACAAGCATTTCCCATGACCGTTCAGCCAGATACCCTGCAGAGTGTGTGAGAAAGAGAATCTGGGGGGGGGGGGGTGGCATGTGTAGACCTGTCTCTGAGCTGCAGTGGATTTCCCGTTGAGGATGAGAGGAGCTGGATTAAGGACTAGAGTAAGATTAGTGTGGGGAGAGGGAATAAGGTTGGATGGTTGGGGTCAAAGATGATGAGCCAGTCGTGTAGCACCAAAGTCAACACAATGTCAACTGTAATGTTAAATTCAGGAAAAACTAATATAAAATCCAATATCAGTCACATGTGGGAGATGGTTTGTTCTCCTTTAAGATGTAGACACACAGTTACATAATGATACATCTTGATGCAAACTATAATTCCTGCTGGGCTAAAATGTGGCAAAGTCAGTCCTGCAAATATGAAGGTGGTTTTACCCACAGCAGCAAATGCGCTCACCACCAGAGAAAAGATCCATAAGATGAGAGGCAGAGAGAGGCAGGCGTTCAGTGAAGAACAGATAAGAGGATATAAACAGACAGAGTGATGTGCAGACAGACAGGGAGACAGAAACAGATCAGACAGTATGTGAGAGACAGACTGTTTTGATTCAGTGATATACAGCTGGCCAGCTCACAGGGGAGAGCTTTTCTTCAAAGCCTGGTGGTCTGTCTGCACTGTTTGTACTCAGGCTGCTGCTGCCGCTCTCACACACAATCAACAAACAGATATTATCTGTGGTTTACATATTGTATGCTACAGCATCTCCACTGGTGTATGAACACAAGTTAGCATTCTAAATGATTGGTGCCTACTTTACAGCTGCACTGTACTGATGTGGCCTGATCACCAGACTGTACTGTCACTGTACAGTGTGCTGTTCTCCAAGATGGAAACTCAAGTCAAACACATAGAGGATCAGGGAGAAGGTACCAGGGACCAACCGTTGTTGCAGCCACAGCCCAGTGTGATTTTAGAAAATGAGAATTTTGAAAACGTTTGCATCAGGTGTTAAAACTCATTGACTCTAAATATAATCAGAGTCAGTGAACGCAGCATCTGACCAAGGATCACTGAAGAAAAATGGAGTATACAGTATACGCAATGATTCAGAGGTCAGGAATCAATCTCGTGCTAACGAGCAAAAAAGACAAAATCTGACTTTGGTTCAGTAATTAGCGACACTGATGCAGCATCTTTAAGTCAACAGTACACATCATTAACCCATTTATGAGGAGATTAGTAACTAACAGGCCCACAGCTACATCAATCCTCCATCTTTCTCCATACGGCTGAAATGAATTGAATGAACATGTTATTTCCTCAGGGAGCTGGCGGTGTTTGGAATGTATTAAGGATGACGGAGTGGAGCCCGTCACTGGTGCCTTTGTGTGGAATGGTTCAGATGTCTGTTCCTTTTAAGACATCTATTCCAGGATGCATTTGTGTGGTTTCAGTGTTTTTTTCTTGCACTGCTATTTCACATGGCTGTTTGTCCTCTTGATACAGTTCCTCTTCTCCTTCATGTGGTACACTTGGTTTAGCACATTGGGTTTTTCTTTTTTTCTTTTCATGCGTTCTGGCAGGGATATTCACTATCTCTGAGGCCGCCCCAGTGAATTATGGGTCAGACAAAACAGGACTGGGCCACTTCTGTTACAAAGCCCTGCTGGGCAAGGCCCAGTGCCATTGGATGGCTCGACAGTCAGTTTCTCTCGCAGTGCTCAGTGGGGCCAGATGGACACACTGCAAAAAGACTGAAAACGTAGCAAGGGATTTTATTTTGAACTCAGATTCATTTTTACATGTAGTAAGTAATGATTTTCACCACCTGAAATTACCATAGGTTTTAATGACCTCATGGATACTGAAGTTTCCACATGCAGATATTACACAAGAAAAAAAACAATGGATGGTGAAAAAAGCTACTCAATATATTCTGATTTGTTGTCACCCAACACCACTGTTCGTATTTTCCAAAGTGGTGCCAAGTAAAAAATTAAGAATGGAGTGAGTTTTAGCTTTTTCAGGTGATTTATTTTGTCCTAACATAGATGCTGCATTCATGACTGCCTTTATTGCTGACTGCTGCATTTGTCACCAGCTGCTTCACATGTGCTTTACACAATACAGCCACAGTTTTGCGCAGTTTTGAGGCTTATTGCAGCCCCTCTATGGCTGCAACAAATAATTATTATATTTGTAACTGATTAATCTGCTAATTTTTCTCTCAATTATCTGATTTTTGATTCATGTTTTTAAAAAACAGAAATAGAGGGGAAAAAATGCCCTTCAGAATTTCTTATTCACAAATCCCAAATTTGTTCAATTTACTATCAAATCACAAAGAAAAATAACAAATCCTTTCTCTGCAGGAGCTGAAACCAGCAAAATCTTGGCAATATATCAATAAATTGATTGTCAGTATAGTTTCACTTTCAGTTGTATCGATTGAAAAAGAGGTCAATCTGCAGATACCAGAGCAGTGACAACAATGTGATCCCCCACCAGCTTCCCACCATGTGGGAGGCCAATTGTGCTTAATGTGGGTTGGCTTTCAGGTTATTAAATCAGCAGACTGCGGTATTGAAATCACCATATTTGGCGTGATGTATGAGCAAGTCAAACACCACATTTGGTCATTGTAAGATTTCGCTGTTGTCTGCCTTTGTTGCTATTGGCTTACATGTTCTTGGAAAACATTCTCTAGTTTCCCCAGTGTAAGTGTCAGTGTTGTGGACCCTGTTATACAGTCCATGAAGAGACTTGCCCAGAATGATTAATTGCCCCACTGATTGGGGATTTTGATTATACGATATGTTAGCTCAATTTTCTATGGGTTGTAAAGACTCTTAAACATGAATACTGTACGTGGGGTTCAATTCACTGAGGCAACCATCAGTGTGTTCTGGATGTGTGGGCCACTTACACATAGTCGACAGTTATTGTTTGGAGATTCATTTCTTTGTTTCAGAAATATTTCTCAAAAGAAGCTAAATTTACATACACTAAGTGAATTCTACGAAACTGTAAAAATATGATCTGCCAGTGCAGTAAGATTCGTAGCTTAATATCCAGAAGAAAGGTTACTGTAAGTCACTTGCCTTTTTTTTTTTTTTTTTTACAGTGCATAAAGAGATGGCCTACACATTTCCTCTCACCCCCCTTGGGGTTTGCTGGGGGCCGTCCTGGAAGCCGTGTCTTCTCCCTACAAACTTTTGTAGCATCTGTGTCTGGACGTCATGAACGGAGCCATCAGTGAGCCAACAGTCCCTCCGGCTTTGGGGCGGCTGAGGGTCATTCATTCTGCCCAGCAATGCTCAGAGCTTCTGCGTTTCTCTGTCACAAGCGACCACCCCCCCCTCCCTCCCTCCCCACCACTTCTTGGAGCGCTTCCAGCCTCCAGGCAAGGAGCCTGTGATGAGAGGAGGAAAGAGAGAGGGGGGAGGAGGATGAGGGGGTTGGAAGGATAGACTGGCTCTGGTCCAGACGTTAGCAGTGGAGGAGGAGGAGTAATGCTGTGTTTGTTTCTAACCCTCTGTTCAGAGAGAGACAGAGACACGGTGAATGGATGGAAAGTCAGAGAGGGCGATCAGTGCTGGAGACGGACACAACTCTGCTGCAGACAGCAGGAATTCAGGCGAAGACGTGCCAGGTTTAACAGTTTGATCATATTTTTTATAAAGTACCTGTAAATGTAGCGACAGCTGATGCGCTGTACATACTACAGTCAGGGGTATGCATACATGGACACGTTCCACACATGCACACTAGTAAACACAATGGCAACCTCCTGACGTCAAGCATCTTTGTTGTATTTGGCTGAACAACGTGAAGTCAAAAAAAAAAAAAACTGCTTTACATCACTGCTGAGCGTGGAGAGGGAGCAAGAGCTCCATGAACCACCTGAAGCTCTAAAAAATTCATATACATCGCTCCAAAAATGAGTCATGGCTGATGTATGATGGTTTTAGTCATGCAAACAATTAAGTTACAGGCAAATTAATTTAACCTTCACAGTTCTCCTCTGCATGTAAAGAACAATAAATTATTATGATTATTATTTTGATTATTACTATCTGGTTTGGAAGAATTTCCAAGCTCAAGAATGAACTTTAATGTCTATGTTTTCAGATATTTATCACATGTGATATGCGAGGCATCATCACTTACGTGTCACTTTTACGTGTACTTGTTTGTTTTCACAATATAAACAGAGCACTTGGTGACAGAATAGTAAAGGTACACCTTCTTGTTTAATGTTAGGGAGAGATGGTGATCATAGTCAAATAATAAAAACATCAACACTGACTAATGTGCAAAACAAGTCTAAATAATTTATTGGCCACACTGAGTTCATACTTTACTGTTAGCACACTCCACTGTTCCTGTGGTGGCACTGAGCTGCATTAGCAACGGTCATACAATATTAGTTCAGTTATAATTGTTACATTAGAACAGACAGAGCCGGATCTGACGAGACACGCAAACGAGTGGTGTTGTACTGAGAACTTTGGAGCCGACATGATAGCACCATTTATCTGCCTGTGCTCTTGTACGCAGATGAAAAGCTTTCTTTCACTTCCTCTGTAAGACATGGAGCATTATTACGCTATTGGCAATTCAGTAAAGGCACAAACAATTCTTCTCAACCACAGGTGTTCACACTTTGTTTTCTCAAGGCTGTACTCCAAACAAATGGTCCTGCACCTCTTTTCAGTCGACTTTGTATTGTGCTGCACGAGTGTGCCAAGATGATCTGCATTGTTTCATGAAAGAAGCAGAAGCACAGAGCACACGCAGGCCCAGATCTCTGAAGGGCCATCGTTAGAGAAGACAAGAAGCAGGACAAAAATGGAATAAAATTGCTGTGTTGCTGCTGGTGCTCGAGAAACAACAACAAGGAAAAGAAAATCTCCATGGCCTTAAAAAGGAGAATAAATCAACGTGATGGCAAAATGGCTGAGCCACACTGCTCTCATTTTCTTGTTTTATTCAGCCTCTGTCTGTCTCTGCTGGTGAGCTCCACCTACGTACTGCAGAGACAAATGAAAAGGAAGAGAGGGAGAAAGAGATAGAGAGACATCTGTTGGCTCCTATTGTGTCTAGATGATTGCCCCCCCCCCCCCCCCCAACTGCAACACACACACACACATACACACTACCGCCAACACATTCATACAAAACCCCACATAACACGCACAGTTGTTTCATGTCTTTGCATGAAGTCTGGAAAGCTGAACTGGCAGAGAAAGAGAGCACTGCTGCAGTCATACCAATGTTTTTAAAAAGGCACTCCCAGAGAAACATTCCTGTAAGAAGTGTCAACCACAGAGACAGCAACACAAAAATAATACACGTCTGTTTGTGGCAGCCTGACAGTGTCCATGAATGCGTAATTCACGGACACCATACGACTCCTTCTCCTTTCGAAAATGGTGAGCTATTTTGTGCCGTATAACAGTGAAATACCAAAACCTATTTACTCTTATGGAGTCAGCAGATGGCTCAGAGAGGTAAAAGCACACTTCAGCTCTGAGGCATGAATTTGTGATGAATTTGTTTGTCCTTCAAAGGAATGAAGAAGTGTGGAATTAGAAGTAAAGGAAGCTGAGGCTTGAGTTGGCCAGTTAGCGGTTAGCTCTCCTGCCATACCAATCACCAATGAACCAATCACTCCAGTTCTCACTGCCTGATTTTGCAGCAATGATCAAACACATTTCACTGTGCACAGTTTTTGTCACTTCTATACACAGAGCGAGAACAGTAGAGCTAAATTCCAACCTCATGTCTCCAGCTCTGAAAGGAAAAGCACAATGATACAAACTGTAAAGTAAAACAACGAGTAAAAGCTGGAGAAGCTTCATGTCTTCATGCTCACATGATACAATTCAAAATGGTTCCTGTGCTGGGAAAGATGCACAGGATTCATTACAGTCATAAGATCTAAAAAAGTATTGATTGACCAGAACTGAAATAAATGAGCAAATAAGCCAAATTAAAATAAGAATAAATTAACGAGGAAATGACTTAAGACACCTACAATAGAATTATGAAACTCCAAGACCTGTGATGGATCTGTTCTTACAGATCTGTTCTAACCCTAACCCTAACCCACTAACCTGTGGAAGCCTGCTCAGTCTGCTGCTTCATGTAGCACTACTGCCACAGTTTGCACATCAAAAACAGAAAAAGAAAATGTATTTACTAACCACAGTAGTTAAGAACATCAAGTGTGAAAACTCTGACCTATAACAGTGAGAGAAAACTATGTGAAATCTCCATTTGCTGTCCCTTTGGAGAAAACACGTTCAAAGAATAAAGGTGGGGTAGCACAACATGAGCGTACTTGATACGTTTGAAATGTGTCAGATGTCTGACATGTAGCTAATTTAGTGGCTCCCGGGGCAACAAACAGGCAAACATTTGCACATCGCTCTGCCATATGGTGGCAGTGGCATAGATCAAGGCCACATGCTGGCACTGGTCCCCCTCCTGTGGCACTGCCTCTGCCTGCTCAAACATCATTTGTGTTGTTTGGTCTGTGTGTCGCCCCTCTCCCCCTCTTTCTTCCTCTGTAGACCAGAAACCACCAGATAGATTCTGACATTGTGTATTTCACACTCCATTGAATTGAACATCCCCTCTTTGAAATCTCTGAGTTCAGTCTTATCTAAACAAGACAGGTGCCCAGACAGACACTGGCTGCAAATTCAGTGCAGTATAGTTTTTGAGAAGTATGCAGACATTTTCAAGGAACTCAGCTGATTTAAAGCTGTTTTAAAGCTTGGTCCTGAAGTGGTCGAAGGTTTAAATGAAAACAACTGACAGTCTATCAAACAGGGACAAGAACTCCAAGTGTCTCTCTTGTGTATCCAGGCAACCTTTTATAGTTGCTACATGCATAACATAAATAAATAAATAGACAATAACTACAAAGATGATATATAGCTGATATGTACACTTATAGGCCTATAGTACTTATCTTAAAAATAAAAATAAGCTCACTGTGGTCAGCTGATTCCTAAATAAATGTGCAAATATTGCAAATGGGCCTGTTTTTTTCTCATCTAATTGATCATACTGCAGAGTCATTGTTGTCAGAGAAATAGCCAACACTGCACAGAGTCCACTAGTAGTCCACCGGTTTGAAGCTCAGCCACTTAACACACACAACACAAAAGAAACCAGTACAGGCATCAAAAACACAAAAACCAGACATGTCTGTGACACACTATGGTGAGAACTTCAGGGCTGCCCGTCATGAAGCATTGCAACTAGTATTGTTGCAGTAGTCAAAGTTAAGTTTAAAGGAACTGGAATTATTTCGTACTTGCTGGGCTTTGACTGAAGTTACAGCCAAGATTTTATGTTTGGTTGATTGTGATGTGTTTTTTTTTTTTTCTCTGAATTTTTTTTTTTTTTTTTGACAAAACAGATATAGTTTAATTTCATGACACCTGTTAAAACTTGTTTTCTACTTCCACTAAAATCACACTCACCCTTTCCTCCCCACACTTAACGAGGAACCTTCCATGTGAAATCTCTGAACGTAAGACTTCCCATACAGATCACGCTGCATATAAGTTCCCGCAAATGCCTCGGCGTGCCTAGCTGAAAACTTTAGAAAAGTCTTGGGATTTCTTGGCCAAAACTGCAGGAATATTTCCTAAGACACTGCCATATTTTACATGGAGAACAAAGTGTACTTGCTGGTCTCTCCGGCAAACGGATTCGAATGCAGAGAGACAAAAGGAAACCCCAGCCTAGTTGGAAAAAGAGGCGTGAAAATGAGCATGCTGGCTGTCTTAGCGGCGAGTTACATGCATCGCTCTCAGGGTCGACCCAGCTTGGCTTATCATAAAAGGCTTCCTCTGAGACATCCTCTTGGAGGATATCAAAGAGCTTCTGTGGTGGAGATCCAACTTGAGAGAGATCAAATGGAAATAAAGAACCTTCACCTTCCTTCAGTCCTTCAGTATTTGGCATAGTCAGTCTGGATGATGAATACTACAGTATGCTGTTGGCAGAAGAAGCCTTTTTCCCATGAAAGGTGAGGAGAGATTGGGAGAGCAGTTTCTCCTACGTTATTTTTTCCATTAAAGACTGCAGGGCCTCGCCTACAGCCCCAGGATTTCTGTGCAGAGCTGTGCAGTACCTGATCTACCCCATGAACCATCACCATTCCTGTACAAATATTTGCTCACTTGTCGGGTACTTTGTTCACACAGTACATAATATTCATTCCTCTCGTAGACTTTAAAAATATTGAGTTGGATGTGCCGTATGCATGAGTGGATGACTGATGTTTGTTTTTCCAGGCAGCCTGGATGGAGATGAGCTGATAGGCTTAAATCTGAACCAAAGAAAATACTGTATCCCTTAATATGTCTTTAATAGAGCAATGATTCATGTGTGAGAACAGGAGATTACAGGAGATTATAATTTGGTTAGATCAGGGGTTTTCACAGTCTGACACTGTATTTACATTTAAAGTGTGCTGAATTAGCTATCAGCAGCTCCTGTCTGTACATCTACAGACAGAGACCACGGTGTAAACCAGTGGGCTTTCAGTTATGGAGGGAAATGTGTGGCGATTTGACAGGACAGACAAAAAGGGGACAACAACTGCGATCAGATTAAACTAACTGCGATTAGACTTCATAGTGATGTGGCAGTGGAGGGGCACTGTTTTCCAAGAAGTCAAAGTTTTCCAGGAAACCGAGTCGCCCAATTCTTTACAGCCTGTGAACAACTAATAGACTGCAGCCGTTTTCAGTTGGATTGTGTCCGTTTTCTACAAATAAAAACTCATGGCATTAGAATAATCAGATCAAAATCACACAAACCGTCTCCAGTGACTTGGCCCAACACTGTCTTCAATAAAAACAACACCTGAAATCTCACAACAAAAAAAAACTGCTTCATCGCAGAGCTATTTACATCCTGATTACAGCTCTCCAAAGCAGTCCCAAAAGCTTGGTTTGTGTTTACTCTGCCGGCTGGCTGCGGCTGACTGTGTGCAGTGCATGACTTTGCAAAGCAATGCAGAAAAAGTAAATGTTGTTAGATTATAGACAAACTGAAGATTGAGAGATATAAAATCATCTCATTTGGGAAAATAAAAAGAGCTTCAATTCACATAAAAAAAAAAAAAAAAGATTCCCCTGCACAAACAAACATATGCATCAGTGGTGTTGGGAAAGGCAGCAGGGACATGGTGTGCTCGGAGCCATGTGAGGACTGTGTATGGACTCCGCAGTGTAACCAGACAAGGCCCGGAGCAGCATATGGTGAGAATCTGTGCCGAATCCATGCCGGACTTCTCTCTCTCTGTGGAGCTCTGCCACTCTGCTGCCTCAGACTTCCTTTTCATTTCATTTTCCTCTGTCTGATGTGCTGATGTGACCGTACACAGGAAATGTGCTAAAAATACACACATACATACACACACACACACACACACACACACACGCACTTACAGTTAACATGTAAATGTTGAAATTTTACACACTGAAACACACATAATGATACGGTTGTTACTGCTATGAATTAACATGCGCATGCTAAAGACACACTATCACACTCAGATGCAGATACTGTAATTTACCATGTGTAGGCCTACACACACACACACACACAGAGCGGAGCCATTAACATGAGCCTGCTGTGTTGAGCCACAGCAGGCGGCCTCTCTGTGAGAAGTGGAGGAGGATACAAACGACATCAGTGTGGATTGAACAAACACTCATCAGTTTGCTGGAGCTAAGGAGACCAGGCCCTGGGGTTCTGATGGAGGTGAGGCTACTTATGAGGACCCTCCAGACATGTGGGCCAATACAAGCAAACATCCACACACAAAACTGCCGCCCACAGCCTGGGGTCGTCTGATACCACAGGACAGCTTGTTGTAGGCCTCGCCGTGGGCGGAGGAGAGAAAAGTGTGATGCGACAATCAACACTTACCCCAGAATTACAGTTATAATTAGTTTTTCATATTGCAAATGACTCATCTCACCAAAACAAAATTTACACAAGCTCTTCAAAATATCTTTGAACACTGGCAGCTTCTACAGCAAGGCACGCTGACACGCATGCATTGTGTGCAATGATGAAGAAGCCACAATGCTGCCCTCATACATAATTCCATTCAGTCATTAAGTAGCAACATCCTCCCTGAAATCCCCTCACAGCATGAGCAGGAAGAGAGGTTTTCCTTCTTTGACATCTGAATTATTGTCTTCCCATTGCACTTAACATAAATTGTGCTTGCTCAACTTAGAGGATGAGGATGAGCTATTAAGAGAGTCCTTCAAAAACAGGGAACTTCAATACTTCAGATTTATTTAATCATTAATAATTTATAAGTACCTAGCAAAACAATAGATACTAAACCTAATATGGATATATTGCTTTACGGCTGCCACACTACAAATATGTAGTCATTAGGTAGACCTCCATCCACCTGTTTCCATGTGCAGTGGGACTGCCAGGAATTTAAAAAGAAAAAAAAGTTGAAAGCTTTGTTTAGGTGAAAAGTTGGCATATGGTAAATTTAAAAAACAAAAACAACAAAAACAAACAAACAAAATAAATAGATAAATCAATAAATAAAAAACAACTATAACACTTTGACGTTGTGCCATCTGCTTCTGGCTTTACTGTACAACAAAGCATTTATGTCATGCCCACTCACGCCTTCACTCTGCCGGGAAGGATACAAATGAAGAGTATAAAGAGCCAGGATTTACGAGGTGTATACAAGGGCAAAACCTTCAGTCAGACTCTGAGGACGGCAGGCTGGAGGACTGGGGGGGGGGGGGGGGGGGGCATTAAACATTTTCAGCATTAACTAAGCAGTCCGGACCATAAATAAATGGACAGTTGCACACATTTTTTTCTTTCGGCTCTGAGTGTCAGCGTTTTCTGTTTGAAACTGAGTTCAGATTGAATGTGCCAGTTCCATTGGAGCCATATCTTCCCATGCCATGACAGAACCAGCACCGTGTTCGACAGATGAAGTGGTGTCTTTGGGTCATGAGCTTTTTTCTCCATTATTTTGAAAGAGGTTGATTTTTGTTTCATCAGTCCACAGAACCTTGTTCAGTTTTGCAAAGCTCAGCACTGGAACTGATCTGGACCCAACCTGAAAGGTTCATTAACTGCACAGGCTTCACAGCCATTCTTTTTAAAACTCATCCAGATTGTATTTACACAGGGGCTTGCCTGATGGCTGATCTAAGGTTATCTGCCGTTGGCTGTGCTGTACTTTCCAATTCAGATGTGCAAAATGCTCGCTCAGTCAGATTGCTATCAGTCAGCTGGATTCTCCGTCCTGGAATGATGATAAATTGAGACGTGAAAGATTGTCACAGACATTCACATTAAAAAAGAAAAATCATGGCGACTAATTTAGCTTGGATAAACTTATGCAGGTTCAGTTTTCATTCTGATATTTATTTTTTATCTGTACCCATTACTCATAGGTATCCACTGCTGTGCAGGACTCTGTACCCAACTGCAAATTGTGAAAAACCAGCAACCTTTGAAATCTCTCTAATAGATTTTTTGCATTTTTTTTTTTTTTTAGCCTCATTATTATCTTCATCACTCAACTCGGAGCCATGTGTGAGCTCTTTTGTGCATGAACTAATGAAACGACACACACAGCTGCCCAAGAAATATTTAGTAACCATGTGTCCAATTACTTTTGAACCCTTGCAGTTTGGGCTCTGTGTGCTAAAAGGGCTGTGTCTCCCACACAGTTCTTTTTATATTAATGTAAACCTACTCAAATTAAAGCTGAGACTCTGAGCTTTAATGTGATGGATATTATTTTATCTGTAATTGAATGAGCTGAAACACAGAGCCTGAAGAACAAAAAATATATATATATATATATGACTGTCCAAATACTTACGGCCTGGACTGCACATGTAAGTTGCACATACAGAGTGGTAGGAACTTTGCAGCATGAACAATGTGCACTAACCAAGACAGGGGGACAATATCATACAATGATAACGCAAAGATAACACAATAGCCTGGGAGGTTCACTGCGATGCAGTTTAGTGACACATCAATTACAGATCCAGTTTTTGAAAGACTGACTGCGACTGAGAGAAACCCGGATCATACTGCAGACTGTGCACTGAAAAACACCTGCAGATGTGTTCAGCAACAACAGCAACACCTGTGAGTGATCAACTGCATGTGGACCGCCAAGGATAGAGAGCAGCCAGAAACCTTGGCACACGCTTGTGAGCTTGCACACAGCTGTTGTGTTTACTGCTGCTGGTTGACATGTAAACCAACGTGTAGCAGCACTGAAACACTGCGAACACTGGTTATTAAGGGGAGACATTAACTTTCTCTTCGCTGTTGGAGACATCTGATGACTGGTCATTAGAGACACTGGAAATTTCCAATGTTGAAATTTGTCTGGTGTTGTTGTGTGTTTGTCTGTAAGTGCATGTCTTTCTGAGGTTGTGTGGACATATTTTGGTTTGGAACCATCATCTTGAGGACATTTTGTCCAGTCCTCAGAACTTCAAAGGGCTGTTTGAGGGTTGAGGTTAGAGTCAGGTTTAGGTTGGGCTCAGGCGTTTAGTAGTGATGGTAGTAGCAATTATGTGTTTACATGCAATTATGTATGTAAACACAACGGGGGCCCTTGTTACATGTCACACCTCTTTCCTACCATGTTGTCTGCAGTTGATGAGGACGACACATGGTGACTCAGGAGAGACAAATTCATTAGCTGAGGGCATCCTGTGGAGTTTTTCACCAAAACGTGAATCTTAGAGGAGAAATAACAGCGGCTGAGTTGTATTCTGGTGAAACAAAGTTGAGGGCCAGTTTGGTTTAACACAGTGCTTGTGGTCTCTCGTCCCCCACTACAAACACACCAGTTCTACAGTAACAGCTCAATGTGTCCCCTCCTGATTTTTTGGCAGTATTCCACGTGCTGTGTTGGACGTGGAAAGAAAAACAGCGGGAAAATGAACACCTGTACTAGTGAGGTGCTAGTTCACACGCAGACAACAAACATTTTAAATGTGTTTTCTTTCACAAATGTTTGACATGATTTTTTTTTTTTATATTTCAAAACCTGCATTGTTTATATCACTGTTTCTTTGCTTGCAATCTTCTTCTTTCCTGCCTTTGCTGGCACACTGCTGACATCTTGACGTATTACTGACACCAGTCAGTTGAAAAGCATAAAGGAGGTAGCACCACCACAGAAGCACTTAAAATGTCATGTCATCATCTGCCACTTATCTGGGTCCAGGTCCAGGTCGTGGGGGCGCCTGCCGCCCAGCCCACAATGCACCAAAGTCCTATGGCACCTCCCACGGGTGGGAGGTGGTGCCGCCCGGAGTGGGGTTCAAACCCACGACCCTGAGAGAGTCTCATGCTCTACCAACTGAGCTAACCGGGCGGCAGCACTTAAAATAAGAAACACAAAATCCATTTTACCTGGGAAGCAACAGTGAGGGGCCATGATGATGAATTATTCAGTGTCGTCACATCTGCTTCAACATCTTAGTCTGCTGAAATTTCAGAAATTGGCTCTCTGAAGTTTACCCAACAATTTAATGGAAACTCAAAGGCCTCAGCATGATTCAAATGAACCTGTTTTTTAAGATGCTGTTAGACAATCTGACAAACTCTCTGTCTGAGCCACACTACGGCTGTGAAGCCAGATTATGTGACTTCTAAAAGAAAAAACAAAAACAAAAAAAAAAAACTACAACAAAATCTTTCCCTTATGAACTGAACTCATTAGCAATAAAACACACTGACTCATTTCAGTACAATCAGTGCAGTGTTGCTGCTGCAGTTTTGCAGCTTGTTGTTGCAAAAAACAAACTACAGCTTTTCAGCCATTTTGTGTTAGCAGCGGTTGTCATCATACAGCATGTGTATA
Source organism: Toxotes jaculatrix (assembly GCF_017976425.1). NCBI lineage: Eukaryota > Metazoa > Chordata > Actinopteri > Toxotidae > Toxotes > Toxotes jaculatrix. The sequence continues at coordinate 5,005,603 of NC_054395.1, read as the reverse complement.
CATTCCTTTGCACGTGTTTTTCAGTTTTCTTCTGAGAACCAACATTTTATGACCATAAAAGAACGCCAGAACGTTTAGGCAACTAATAGCCTCCTAGTTAGCGCGTCTTCTCCCTTTAAGTGGGAGACCTCTTTCTCTAGAAATATATCACTCTGACACAGGACGTGATCTTTACAACTTTTCCAAAATTTGAATTTTGTTTGTTCCCTTAGCTCACTGTGGGCGTATGTGTTTTACACCGTGTGTGTCTCCGTGTGTGTGCAGTACTTGAGTTGCTAAGTGTGTTGCCTCACAGGGACCTGACTGGCATTTAGGAAGAATATTCCCACAAGCCACTGTGTAATTAATTAGCCTGCTGTTCACAGCCGCACAATCCCACCACCTCCACCCCTGCTTCCTGCCCACCACCAAGTCTCATAAGTTAAAATGGGGATAATCAGTTCCACAGGGAACTCTTCACAGCCACCAACAGACCCCCTCCTCCCCAAACACACACACACACACACCGCTCCATCATTACCATCTCCTCCTTGTGCCTTTAAAATTGCTAACTGACGTGGCATGTTATGACAGTTTGGCCCACACCTCTCCTCATCAGTGACATTCCCATCTGGACACCAAGAACAGCAACACTCTGCTGACTTCTCACATTTTCCTGTCGGAAACATCAAACACAGAGACACATCAGTCCGGGGTGAGACACAGATTGTGTTAAGACATTTGTCGGGTCATTATAGTTCAGATTTAACCAGTTCAAAGTGAATAGTTTGATATTGTCTCTGGAGGAGCGGATCACTGGGTAGAGAGGAAGGAGCGGTGCAGCGACCGGGCTCCCCTGACTTTCTCATTAACCTTATCATGTAACGCGGCGTAGGGAGGCCTGGGAGTTGGCTCTTTTTTTTTTTTTTTTTTTCCTCAAGGTGATATCAGAGGATTGCTGACTACAAATCCCAGTTGCCTGGGAAGGAATTAGTCCTGGTCTCACAGGAAGGTGTTCTGACCTGGGCTTGTTCGGAGGGACAGATTAAAGCGAACAAGCGCTGAGACTAAAGGAGAATAAAGGCCAAAGCTTTCTGCACAACCTGACAGCTCTATGCTCCTGCACCACAGGGGGAGTGATGCATACTCAGCATCACTGCTGGTTCACAGGGGCATTTATAGACCTGTGACCTTACTGTATGATATTTCAGTTAAGTGTTGCTGGATGAGGATGTGACTGACAAGACGCAATAGGGCTTCCAAGAGATGTTTCGAAGTGAGAGCCTGTTTTTGGTTTTTCAGAACTAGTAGTGTAAACCCCCCCTGAACACACTCTGTCTCTGTGTGGTCTGCCTATTTGATTTTGATACTGCCTTCATGTGATGAACGCTTCCTGTGGCACGGTGTATTTGTATTAGGTTGAGTTTGACTCTCCTTACATGTGAACAACACAGTGGGATCACACCTGGATGTAATGCAGTAACTGCTCTGCGGTGGAAACATGGATCCTCTCGGAGCTGCTGGTTCCCATCACTGCTCCTTACTGACAGGACTGAGATGAGACCTGAGGATGAGATGTTGTATATACATGAGCTGTTCTTTTCATGGAGTCTTGATGAACACAGTGGGGCTGAATATGTTGATGTGCAAGTTAATAAATTCACTGCAGGGGAGGATTATTCCAGCATACAGGTTCCTGTCTTTTGTTCACATGTTTTTCGTCATGAATGATGCACAGCTTAGATATAACAGACCGGACTCACCACTGAGCTAAAAGCTAAAAAAAAAAAAAAAACATTGTATAAGAATGCTAATTTCAGTACTTAATAAGATTCTATTTTCTAATCCGTGTTACCCCCTGCCCCCACCTCCTGTTGGTAAATCCAGCCATGACTGGATTGCCATATGTTAGATATACTTAATTAGACCAAAACATACTTCCATTTACCACACCATAACGTTTCTGGCAGGGATTTTGTATTGGTTTCCATTGTTGTGCCTTGTACAGGAGTCTGCATCCAGGTTTTTCTCTCTCATATCCTGCACCAGGCCACAGAGGCAATAATGGTGGTGGAAAAAGTGCCGGTAAGGTGGAAGTTATTGTGGTTGTTAAGCCCCTTTGAGGCTCAGAGTGAGTGCACTACTCACTGTTACGTAAGAGCCACAATAGCAATCTCACTAGGTCAGACAGTAACTTTCCTCAATGCGTTCGACAGACTGAATTAAGAGCACTGTGACAAATATATTATCTCTGAGACACAAAGAAAATACAATGCTTAGCCCTTAAATATACAGCTGCTTTTCTACATATCTCTGATACAGATAAAGCAATGTATTAAAATCATATTTTTGTAAACATTTTGCAAAGTATTACTTACAAAATAATAACATAAACAATATTTTTGCCATTTATTATTTTTTACACTTATTTCTAGATGTCAGAAAGATGGTTTTTGCTTTTTCAGAATTCATTTATATATCGCAGTAGTGAACCTTACGTATGTTTGTGGAATGAAACTAATGAACTGGACACGGTGTAATAAATTCTGAGGTATCTGATTCAGAAGTTTAGGCATTTGAGGGGTAATAAACCTTTAAACAGCCTAGATGAGGAAATCATTAAGGTGTAATAAATTTGTCTGTTGCCGTCTGTTGCATCTATAACAACATTTATCCCCCCTGTGGAGCAAACATTGTTTTAGATGCCATATATTTTCAGTATATTTCATTCATGCCAACTGTAAGGATGATTACATGAAAATATGTACTGTCTGATTTTACTAAAGAGGAAGTGAAATTCTCAAATAAATGATGAAACTGATGACTTTCACTAATAGCCACCATATGAAGTCAGTAATGCTGCAAGGTGGTCCATGTCTGAAACAGGCTTTATAGGTATTAAACCTCTGACACCCAAGTGGAGAAAAGTCCTTTTAGATGTAAAAGATTGATCCTTCTGCACTGCATTAGCAACAGCATGTGAAATATGATGATTAAAGTTAGATGTTGTGCACCATATAGCCCTTCACCTAGAGTTAAAAATGAAAAACCCAAAAACCTGTCTCACCCAAAAAAAAGAGGTGAGACTTGCAGAAGTCTCACAGTCTCACAGTTAAAGCCACAGTTGCTTACTGTCTGCACACACATAAATGACCTGCTTTTACACAAGCGATGTAACGAGACCAAACAGAAGGACACCTCCACAGACATAGCAAATAAGCCCTTCCACATCCCTGAACTCCATTTCCTGTTGAACTCTGCATTACCTGTCCTGGCTGGAGGCTCGAGCTGAGGCCCCCTGTTTCTCCTCGCCTCTGTTCTGCTTCAGTCCAGATGCTGCAAAGACAGAGAAGGCCTCTGTTCCTTCAAGAAATTCATCCCGGATTCGGAGCCACGCTCCCCCTCGTCTTTTTCCACAAAATGAGGAGTGTAAAACTCTACACCTGGAAGACCTAATTACAGCCAGGCCCTCTTTAAAAGCCCAACTCAGTCCTCTGATTTCTCCCGCTCTCAAAACCAAATGTAAACAGCACAAATGTATGACCATACGGAGGGTCTCGAACTCTATTCATTCCTTGCACAGTTCCACTCATGTGTGTAATTTAACATGAATTCTATCTAATTACTGACCATTTAAAATGATTCATCGAGTGATTCTGTGGCTGAAAGTATTGTCCTCCTGCTGTGCTAAGAGCTGCACATATATCAAAGGAAGTACAGATGGTTTGAGGAGCAAGTCTGCCTTCAGTGTCTCACTTAACATTCCCCTTCATTTACTGACCTTGAGTCACCCAATATTAGTGACATGAAATAGTGCAGGGCCTTGAGGTTGAAAACACTCCAAATTGCAGTCTTTGAAAAGCTACCCCCTGTGAGTACCCACGGGGTATCGGAGGCCTAATGTGTATGTGCATGTATGTTCTTGTGCGCTTGTATGCCCCCCCCCCCCCCCCCCCGACCCCCCCACTGGCATAGCTACAATTTTGAATTCCCGACCAGAGGCTGTTTAAGAGCACAACAGCCCCAGCAGGCGAGATGAAAGTAGTGATTTTTTTTTCCTCCCTCCATAATTCTAGCCTTTTTTGTCCACTATATGTCATTAGAGGGAGCTGCATCTAGTTATTTGTGTCCTGTGGCCGGATGCATGTGCACAGAGGGAACCAATTTGTGTGGGAGGCGTATCAGGACAAAGAAGGGGACTGATTTCAGATCAGTGAGCCTGCAGGCGTCTGGAGGCCCTTTGCCTGGAGGGAATGTCACTGCAGGCAGCACTCCTCGCTAACATTGTTTAAACTGAGAGGTGTGGTCACTCCCACGTAACTAGCAAGGCATCTTCACACTGTAGCTGACATTTAGGAAACTGCTCATGAGTTTGATGGGGAAACTCATTAAGTAGAGCAGACAGCATCTTTGTTGCTTTATCTGTGAAGCCATGCTAAACTGCCTTAAACCAGCGCTCGTCAACCTGCGGCTCACAAGATAAATTTTAGAGGTTGCAAGATGATTAAAGTCAGGAAAGATAAAGAAGAAACATATCTGCACTACACAAAGTTATTTTTATCTAGTTTGACTTTTTCAGGGCGTTCTTATGAAACAGTCAGAGACCACTGTGTGGTTGAAACCACTGCCTTAAAGATAAGTAAACAAGTAAGTAAGTAAACAAGACTAAATCAAAACCTATAAGGCTGGATCCCCCTTTATCTGTGTGCTTCTCTCCTGCTCTCTACATAAACAATAATCTCATGCAGCTGAATCCCCAGTAAAGCTCTTCTCATTTACATGTTTCTGTTTGCAGACACACAAGTATGAAACAGAGACTGAAACGTGGCCCATTAAGATCCATGTGAACCAGCAGACGCTGCTTTTCCTTTAACCATTTCAACAAGGTATAAGGGTTGTTTTGTCTAACCCAAACCGTGATCTTTGATGAGGTAAAATCAGGATCACATTCCGTAACATACAAAACGCAATTTTTTTTTACAACAAACTGGCCGTACTGATCAACAGTAGAGACGTGCTGCAGGAGTTATTTTGACACAGGATCTTTTCCATGAGTGTGGGTCATAATAAATCCAAGCTGATTTACAGCAGCTGATCTCCACAAAGGAGCAAACGACAAACTTTTCAGACTTGCTTAACCCTGGTACGCTTTAAAGTTTGATTTTTTTTTTTAGATATAGTTAATGTTAGGCAACACTCCTGCCTGAGGGTATGGTAAAATCTACATAAAGGTTAACAAAAAAAAAATTCTTGTTGACTCAAATCAGTCAGTCGGTAAAGGCTAGAGTACCAACAGGGCAAAGAGGGCTCCAGACTCCCAGGTCTACTGCAGGTCAGTGGGTTTTCAAAACTTAATAGGGGCCCTGCAGCAAATTAGTTGCCCCCGGGGCCCCCTAATTTTTAAACTGTGAGACAAATGGTATCAAACTGGCAACAAATGACCAGGTGTGGGCAGGGTCATTTGAAACATTTTGGTCAAAGCTACACCGCTGCTAACCTAGAGAGAGACCTGAATAAACAAGAAATTGTTAGAAAGAGGCAGAAATAGCTCGATATAAATACGGACGTGAGTGAGTGAGTGAGCAACAGTGAGAGAGAGTTGCTTGAGGCTGGAAGAAGCACGGCAGATGGAGAGAGAGGACGAGAACAGATGAAGGGGAGCGAGGTTAGTCATCAAAGCTCGCTCTGCCCAGATTTGATGGACTTATTTTCTTTCTCTTGGAGACTGTCTCCAGCAGTCTCATGTGCTCATCACAGAAGAAAGAAACAAAGCTAAAGCCTTATTTGTCTGAGAACGAGTCAAAGGTGCAGAACGTCTTCCACTCGTTTGCTTTCATCGTTTAAAGAAGAGAGTGAAATCATACGTGTTTTTCTGAGTTCCTTGTTTGATCAGTAGCGTGTAGGCGACATTCATCTTTGTGAGTCAGATTTCATAATGAAAGTCATGTTGACCCAAGGCTAAGCCTACCTTATTTCTAAGATTAGAAATTACAACACATGCTACACTACCTTATCTGTTCCTACACATTCACTGTGTGTGTGTGTGTGTGTAATGCTAATGGTGAAGCTTGCATGGTTTAATCCTGTGTGACTGTAGGAGTCGATGTTCATAAATGTTAAATGTGATAAACTTGCAGAGCTCTGAGGTGGCAGACATGCTCAGCACACAGTGTGGACCTGACAGTGAGTCATTTCTCTTCCACAGTACATGTATATCAGTATACAGCCATGTATTCATCAAAGCATGCATCCCCATATGTGTCAACTTGTTGCCAGTTATTGCTCATCTCAGATTAAAATGTGTGTATGTGCTAATGCTCTGTTTGGCACTAATGGCTGGACAGATTGAAATGTCTGCGCTCTTTGGTACCGTTCACTTCTTAACGCATTAAATATTCAAATCCTTTAATTCACTAAACGTTGTCCTGCATTCATAATTCTACTTCAGTAAATGTAAAGTATTCATTATACAAAGAGTCACCTTATTCAGATTATTAAATTACAGACCCTCATAAATTACTCTCCTGTGCAACAAGATACAAAATCATATAAATTTCTTCTGGAAATTTATATCTGGGGACTTTCTATTATTTTTGTTGAAAGACGAGTTACATCTTAATCGTTCTTGCTGTGAGGCGACAGTGCTAACCACTGCACCGCCGTGCCGCCCTTCATTCATTCATTCATTCATCCGTAAATGTTTTGTTTCGTCACTTTTCATATATGTTCTGTTGCAGCTACTCAGCTGTGGGTTCATTGTATTTTTCACTTCCATCATCAGTATCAGTGTAATATTACAGTCACTGTTTGTTTGTGCATCCTATCCAGAGGTTCTTCATGTAATGGGGAAGAGTAGGCAGCACATTCATGACACGCCCAGCTCGGTAAAGTGAGGCACCGCCAACTTAACGGCACAAACTTCTGCAAGATCATTTCCTGTTGCTGCTGTGGCAAGAAGGAGAGGCACGAGCATGAAAATAATGAATGGCCACTGATAAGGAATGTATTGCGCCAACAGTGCTGGACTCAACCCAAGAATGATGTGACACTGACCCAGCGACAGCCCAATGATGCCCCACTGTCAGCTTGATGTGTCATGACCTTTAGGGCCTGCCATCAGCACACCAAAAATAACCTCTTGAATTACGCTAAGCTGTTTACCAGGCCCACCCCCAAATATAGAACACCGTGAAGGAAATCATGACCCCCTGCCTTTAGAAATCCATGCCCCTGAACAATGCCCGAAATATCCCCCACTCTCTCTTTATGAATTAAATCCCTAAATGAGCATCCTATTGTTAGCAGCAGCTGAATAACCAAGCGATGTAGGCCGTATTTGGCATATCCTGTCCTGTTCCCCTGTCGGGTGGAGGCTTCTGTCGCCTCCTTTCCCTGAATAGATGGTGAGATTGGCCCCGAGACACCAGAGCATCCTGCCTGCACAGCAAGAATGTAAACAGGCCCACATGTTATGTCTACCCAGCACAGCCTGATTTCATAATCTCAGCTATTTTTCAACTCTATGTGTCATGTTATAGTGGCCTCAATGTGGTGGGAAAGCTGCTTTTCAAAGTAAGGATGTAGAACATGCAGTTAGAGGATTTAGTAAACATTAGAGTGTACAAAAGTTGGAATTAAAATAAAAGTTGGAATGCACTTCTTGTATGTTTTCTGGAAGGATGTGTTTTTCATTCGAACGTGAAGAGGAAAGTTTAGATTTGGATGACATGCAGCTAAGATGCGAGGTTTTTACACTTTGTGTCATCCTTTGTGACTTACAGGTTAGACCACTGTATCACGAATGTCCTGTCCAAACAGTGCAGAAAGTCATGGAAGCATCAACTGTGATCATGAGGGAACGTTTATTTCATTTGTACTAAACCAGAGATCGTGGTTTTTAGTACCCGGACTATTTCTTGGCTGGGAGAAGAAGGAAATGCACAGTCATTTTTAGTAGATATATTCTGGTCCTGACATTAATTTAAAATAAAATCAAGCTTTTATTCAACCAGAAAAAAAATAATCACAAGAGATTTTGTTAAATGCTATTTGTTGAGATGAAACAAACATTGCCTTTTCCTCATTACAGTCATGATCACTATCATCAGTGATCAAACGTGTCGAATGTTAGTGAACTCACTGTTTGTACCGTGTGCTGTGTAATGAAGGCAGGGATTTGTTCTGTGTCTATGGCCTCACAGGGTCAGCAGGCTGTATTTGTACAACACAACAACCCCCAGGCTTTTCCATTACACATTGTTCTTTTCAGAATGGGAAACAGAAAGTCTTGCTTAGTCAAAGCTGCTCTCCAATGACTCCAAAGCTCGTATTCACATCCTGTAGGTGTGAATTTAACATGCTCAGGAACAGAATTAACAAAGAGTGATGCAATGAAACTGGACCAGCAGCAGCAGCAGCAGCTGGGTATTGTGACCACATGCAGCATTTCAGATGTTCTGTCCTCAGTGAATCGGATAGAAAATCTTTATACTTTTCTGAGTTTGAACAAAAGCATCAGACTCTTAGATGTGTGTATGATTAGCTCTTGGTAGCTAACAAGACACACTGTCTAAGGAGGTCACGTTTTTAAAGGGGATTTCTTTTTGTTACTGTTGATGCAGCAGCAGTTTCCCTTTGCTTTCAGTTTTTGTTTTCCAAGTTGTCACTCCACCTCCTAATCCAAGCATCCAGAAAGCACATACCTCCATGCTTGTTTTGTGCACCACACGAAAACATATGAACACGGTACTGTGTATGAAAATATAAAATAATGGAATGTAGAATTAGAATAGACAAATACAGCTGATAGTAAAACAAGGACATTTGCAATTTCCTGGTACCACCTGTGTTTGGATTAGGAATCAGTGTCACATTTTGGAGTTAGTTAAAAATGCTTTTATCATGCTACAGACAGATTATTTTTCATCCAGATGATTAGAAGCTTTGAGGACTGTGGAAAAGACTTCAGAACAGCAGTAAGTGCCGTTGTACTACTTTCTGGGTTTTTCTGAGATAGTGATTATTTATCTTTGAAGAAGACTAATGGTGAAGATCCCCAGGAAACCAACAAATTGCACAACCTTTGTTTCTCATCGCTGTGAGTGTGTAGTGAGTAGCTTGCTCATTAGCAAACACCAGGTAAATAAGCAATCTGCTTCTCTCTCCAACAATTTATGTGACTTTGTTCTGAGCAACAAGTCGTTTTTGTTTGTATCTGTAATTTCGTGAGGCAAAGGACACACAAAAGATGATGATAACAATCCCCCCTTCACAGACATTTATCCACAGCAGGTAAATGCTAACTTTCTTGATCCACCTTCTTTTTGTTCTCAGTTCAAATCACTGCAGAAACACCAGGTGTATTTCACATTCACATCATTACTCATCATTACAAGACTTCTTCAACTTCAGCTCCTTCTTGTCCCATCATCCTTAGATTCGTGCCTTGCCAGTGCTTGTGCTGAACTGCACCATGCTCAGTGGCTAACAGCTGTTGTAAGGCTCTGAGCTAAATGCTCAAATGCTCACACAATGGATAAGCACACGTTAACATGTTCACGTGATAATACTAAAATGCTGATGTTCAGCACATAATATTCACCACGTTCGGTATCTTACTTTAGCAAGTTAACATGCTAACATTTGCTAGTTAGCACTAAACACAATGTACAGCTGAGAGGGTCATTCGTTCTGCAGGTATTTGATCATAAAAGAAGCGGACAAATGAAACGTCTGACCTGATGAAGGTTCTAGATGTGAGGCTTCAACAGCATCAGTATAATTCATCCTATTTGCACTGTGGACATCTGCGGGGCCTACCAAATATCATGGCAATCCATCCAACTTTTGTCAAGACACCTTACTCAAAACCACAAATGTGAACCTCAATGTGGCACTAAACACCAAAGTCATAAGCATTCATCCTCTGGGGATCATGAATGCCTGTACAAAATTTATGGGTAATCCATTAAATAGCTAATGAGATACTTCAGCCTTGATAAGAGTGTTGGAGCACTGATGAACTTTACCATTCACCGAGGCAAAAACACTGATGCTCTGAGACTCTGAGAAATGTAATGATAATCATGAGAAGGACAAACTGGAGCTGCACTGAGCACATCATGAGCCCACACCTCAGAGCTGCATGAACAAAGATGAAATAATAAAACAAACACATTTTCTAAAATGTTGGAGTTTTCATTTAATGGATCATCAGTGATTCATTCAAAATTACACAATGCTCGTTTGACCCCAGTAATTGAGAACACACACACACACACACACACACACACACACACACACACACACACACACACACACACACACGACGAGTAGGTTCTTTGAGCCCAAATCTCTCTTGGGTATTCTCCAGCTAAGTAAAGCTCCCATATTTTTTCTTAAACCTTATCTTTTATCTCCTTGCCCATGGAGGTAATTATCAGTGTTGTCACGGCATTGTGATTCATTAATGAAGCTTTCATCCCTGGCTTTCTGCTGGTGTCGAGGCCTGCGCCATCTTCACCAGCTTAATTAGTGCCAGCAGTGCTCGTTCACTTTAAGGCCCCTCAGTAACAAAGTGATCTGAGGGGGAGGAAAAAGGGAGCAGACAGGAGGGCAAGTCCTGAAAGTCTTTGATAGATCCCTCTCCTCCACTCCTAACCCTTCTCCACTCTAATTCAAGTCGACCTGAGACGCAAAAGCAATGTTGCTGATATCCATCAAGTGTTGTAGATGATGACTGATGATGAAGGAGCAGAGTCTCCCACTGAAACTTGCCAAGCACTGTACACCAGCTCTACTCTTCCCTTGTCTTGTTTCAATAGCTCTCCCTTGAGGGTTGTGAGTGGGAATCACTTGAGATTTCTGCCTAATTTCCACACTCCTTTGGTGTAACTCCATTGATACATAATTGATATGTAAGTTTCATTACCAGCACAAGTTTGTGTTGCCTCTTGAGGTGCTTTTCTTAGATCTAATAGTTAGAATATACTGTATCAAATGTATCATAGTGAGTCATCTTGTATGTTAAGTGATTCTCTGCAGAGACTTATTACAGTCTGATCTTACTTGGTTTATTATTGGATTTCAATATATCTCTAGTATATGGCATCTAAGATGCTCCAAATTCTGAACTGGTATCACAAAATATATATATAATATCCATTTCAATAACTATAATTATTCATTGAAATAGCTTTGCAGTAAAATTTTGTGAAAGGCAGCGTTACATCTTTAGGCCAGCAAAGGTATTGAAATAGTTGAAATAGCTCAGGTAGAACTAAATTCAGACTTCAGAATTCTGCTTCCTTTTTACACATGGAAAAATGATTATAATACCATGGTATTGTGTATACCTTTACATATTTCAAGCCTCAAGCCTCTGAGCGGGCGCACATAATACATATAGCCAAGAAACGTAAATACTAAGCATTGTTTTTCCCTTTTTTCACAGTTCCATGTACCACCAGCTCTGAAACATTAGAATTTTACTTGTCTGCCTTTTTATAACTAATCCCCCTCCAAAACAACAACAACAACAACAAAATCTCACATATTAGACAATGGCAAGAAAAAGTAAGCAAATGGGATTCCTTCGGAGTGACCTGGTTTTCTGCATTAATTGGCCATAAGATGTGATCTGGTCCTCATAAGTCACAAGTACAAACATGTGCTTAAGTGAATAACACCATTATAGTTTTTTGTGTCTTTATTGAACACACTCATTAAACTCTCACAGTCTTGATGGAAAAAGTAAGTGAACCCTTGGATTTAATAACTGGTTGAACGTCCTTTGGCTGCAATAACTTAAGATCAGAGCTTCCAGCAGCTGTGGATCAGACCTGCACAACATTCAGGAGGAATTTTGGACCATTCTTCATCAAAGAACTGCTTCAGCTCAACCATGTTCTCAGGAGGTCTGCGGTGAACACTGAGATCATAAAGGTCTGAACTCTGACTGGGCTGCTCCAAAAGGTGGATTTTCTTTGTTTGAAGTTACTCTGTAGTAGATTTGCTTCCATTTTTAGGGTCATTGTCCTGCTGCAGAAACCGGCTTCGCCAAAGCTTCGGCTGGTCCAGCCACCCTTACATTGTCCTGCCAGATACCTGGATAAACCTGATGATGTGGAGCTGCCCAGACCCAGAGGCAGCAGAGCAGCTTCCTCTGTGGGGTCATGAACTCCATGATCCATGACCCCTGTTGTGCTCATTATTTTCACATGAAGATCTGGCCATATTTTAAGACAAATTCAATGATAAATGCTGATAATTCCAAAGGGTTCACTTACAGCACTTGCAGCTGTATATGTTTAGTGAAACATGACAAAGGCTTACATGAATAGATTTTTCCTGATATAATTCTTTGTCTTATTCTCATTCCAGTCTGACTTTAACAGTTCCTGGTTCAAACATTGCAGCCAGCTGCAGAACTGCAGGTGCTTTTAACTGCTTCTTTTGCTTTTTTGAACTTCAGTCACACATTGCAGCCGTGACACTGACAGAATGTTTCACAGCGTATCTGAATTTACTCAGGTGGGTTGTTTAATCTCTTGAGGCCTCAGAGTGAAAGAAGACAGAGAGATATGGCTGATATCTGATTTCTGACTCAGCTCCTCTGACTCTCCTCTTTCACCCTTTCTGCTGCTTCTCAAGAAAGTCACAGCACACACAAGCACTGCATCAAGGAAATGAGTCACGGCCCTTTAATTTTGATTTTGTCTCATGATGTGATGAATCTTTCCTCCAACTAAATATTTCAGAGACTAAGGAAGTGATTATAGGCTGCAGGTCTCATGTTTTACTCCACAAGGTCATAGCCACTTAGAGGTCAGGCTGTGGCTGAACAAACACAAATACTTAAGTGTGTACAAAGGGGCAAGCAGATCTGATATGTTTCAACAGTCGCTTTTTAATGTTGATACAAGGATGTTTTTTTTTTTTTTTTGCCCTGCTTTTACTGAAGTGGTCATGTTTTGGAAATGTGTCAGAAAAGGAATACTAATTGGTCAGAAATCTTAAATGGGAAGCCGCAGCTCAGCCTACTGAAATTTTACTCATCTCATTTACTAAGTTAGGCCAAGTCCACCGTCCAGGGAATCTCCCACCCACTGAACTGCAGCTGCTTCAGTCTCACAGGACGTTTAAAACTATGAAACGCAGAGCGAAAATATTCAAAAATGCTTTTGTATCTGGCTGCAGTTACAGTGCTTACTGACATAATTCAACCCTGCCTCCTACAGTAGGAATTATGTTTATGTAACACTGAATGGTTTTGCCAAATATGTTTTATAGGAAACATAATTGCTACATGAACTATGTTCACTGGCAACATTGCTTTATGTCAAGGGAATGCTGCCTCCTTTTACAGCGCAGAAACTGGTGGGGAGGATGGTGGATGTTCAAAACTCAGGACTTGGGCTCACAGTACATGCCATGTACCTAGGACATCCTAATTAGAAAGAGTCTGATTTTGAACATGTCACAGTTACAGGTTGCATGCTCCTTTCTCCTTGATAGAATAAGAAAAGTATTATTTCAATACTGAATGATTTGTCAGTATCACTGCTGCTTATTGTCTAACCACCCAGTACTTGGACAGGCAAGTAATAACAGTTTTATTGGACATTTTGACACTATAGTTTCTGAATTACTTCTTTGATTGAAGTTCATTGTTAACACTTCATCACCTACTGCAATCTTTGTCAGGGAATGACAACACAATCTATGAGTAAGCGAAAACCCCAGTGTGAAGGCGGTGGATGGTTTCCTCATTTAATGAGCCCTACCTTCATCAAACAGCTTTGGCCTCCATCTTTTTGTTGTGAGTCACTCACAGTTCAGCGGTGTTGATTTACAGTGCACTGGTTTTTAGTTTCCAGTGTGTAATCTGCAATGGCTATTTCCTCTAACCACAGTCTCAGACAATGATTCACCATATATGTCATGTGAAAGGAGAACAGCAGTAGTTAAACTCACCAACACGTGCAAGACTTTCACCTTGCTGCTGCTGAGGGTTCAGCTCCAACAGGAGCATATGGAAGTAGATGTACTTTCATGGTAATATAGTAAAAATATTACAAGAAGCAGTGATTGCTCATGACATCAATAACCATAAACACATACCATGTCAGTATTATGTATTTTTCACTGATTAAAACAAGTACAAAGTATAAAAGAGGCCATATGATTATTAAATTTGGGTATTTCTTTTGTCACACACGATACATCATTGCCTTGTCATGTTGATATGACAAACATGTTAATGACAAGATGGACTGAATTTATACAGGACTTTTCCAGACTCAAAGTGCTTTACACTGCAAGTCACGGTCACCCATTTACACACACATTCATTCAGTGCTTGTTTTCAATCCATGCAGCACTTTACTAACACAGCCACACACACTTACACACTGACATGTCGAGAACAAGCTCTACCGTCTGAGCTGCAGTCGACCACAACTAGTTGCCTATTTTACACATCCAGAATGGTGAGTATGATGAATATAAGTCTTTTATTCCCTCTCTTTTAGCTCTGGTTTTTGGTCTCCACCAGCTCCTGATAAAAACTTCTGGCTCTTTAGCTGCTAAATGTTCCACTGTGTTCACCAGCTGCTCTCTGACTGTGTCTGCCTGCTGAGCAAGTAGTGGACAGTGGGTTTATTAAAGAGTTTTTGTTTTACTGAAAACAGCAGCCTGCTGCTGGTGGAAAAGAGGCTGATGTGAACTGTGAGACTGTTACTGGAAGGAAGTTGTGGGTCATAAAATCAAAACAATGAACTAAAAGAGACTAAAAAGCTCAGTAAAGCGGGGGGACAGTGATCATATCTCTGGATTTATTGCTGCAAGTGACACTTTTCTCATTACACATGGTCACTGACTTATTGTAAATATACCAGTATGTGCAGTTTATGTTATATTCTATTCTATTACATTACATTATATTATATTATATTATATTATATTATATTATATTATATAACACTGTACTAATCAGTCCACTGAAATCTGACATTGGTGTGTGGTCATTTCTAATGCTGTACGTATGAGGTGTGTGTTACAAAATGAAAGTCAGTGAATGCATGGGTCTTTATTGATGCACTGTGTGTGTGTGTGTGTACAGTATAAGCACGCACTGCATGGTTACACACCTTCCTGTGCATGTGTGTTTGGCCTGCTCTGTGTTTCTTCACGCCGCCCGGTGACTTCACCTCTGCAGTGTGTGCTGCCAGCAGCTGAAACACAACCCAGCACGTACAGAGGGGAGAAATGAATCCCATATTTTCCGTTCTATCTGCGCACTGTGCATCCACCTCTCCCCCACTGTGCCACATTTAGATAAATCTGATGCCCAGTTGCCAGAAATGTGCTGCCAGAAAGAGAACCTGGGTCATTTAAAGCCAGCAGCAGAACAGACTCTGCTCTTGCTTTACAACTGGAAGTTTTTATAACAAGACACGAGGTGTGTGCGTGTGTGTGTGTTTTACTGCACTGTACAAGTGTTAGAAGTTGGAGAGAGGTTGGGTGTCACCAGAAACCCCTCCCAGATTAATAAAATAAAATTTGGAATCATTGGATATGTCATTACAGTCATCAGTCATACAATCATAGTGTGGTACTGAAAGTTGAGGAAGACGTGGTGAGAACAATATGTGCAGCATGAGAGACCAGTGAGTGAGAGTGAGAGCAGTGGTGCAAGCTGCTTGGTAACGAGCAGGCCTGAGTACTGGACCTCAGCTGAGTTGAGAAGCGGGAAGATCTGTTGGTGCTTCCCCACTGTCAGTTTCTTTTACTGATATCTTCAATGTTGCTAAATACAGAAACGCAGAAATCTTTTTCTGTCAGTTTGATATGGCAGATGGATCTAAACAGTACAAAACCCATGAACCTCAGTTGCCATTGGAGAAAAGGAATAAAACCAATACAGCTAGCAAGTAGAAATTATTTTAAGTACAAAAAATGCCCATCACAGTTTCCCCTGAGCTAAAGGTACCCCACCTCCATCTGCCTGTTTTTATGTGCATGATCAATTTGCATGTACAAAAAAAAAAGGCCCGAGCGGAAACACAGGAACTAAAAAAAAAAAAAATCAATGTATATCACAAAATAGTCTTGGCAGTAGTGGGAACTGCAAATATGTCATGAGGTACATGAAATATAGGACGTAAACATCCACTGAAGCTTCTGCTCAGCTGAACTGTGTGGCAGGATGAAGATGTTGTAATATTCCTGAAAGTAACACATGAAACAAACATAAAGTTCCAACTTCCATCATGTTTCCTACGTTGTTTTTCACAGTTTGAGCTTTGGTGATCTCTTACTTATGTCTTCTTGACTCATCTTCTTCTTTTGAAATAGGTTAATTACACTGAACTGGTTTTCCAGTCAAATCTGCTGTTTATCTTAAAGCAGCAACTCTTGATATTTGCCCAATGGCAATGGATGGAAACTTTGATTAATTCAAATTTCCCTTGGCAGATTTTTTTTTCTAAATTCCAGAAAAAAATTGCATTATGTTCATAAGTACACTTGACTACATTTAGATGGCGTTTTTTGTTCAGCCAA
Organism: Toxotes jaculatrix; assembly: GCF_017976425.1. NCBI lineage: Eukaryota > Metazoa > Chordata > Actinopteri > Toxotidae > Toxotes > Toxotes jaculatrix. Next base: position 4,989,061 of record NC_054395.1, on the reverse strand, counting down.
CAGTCAAAATGCAAAGATATTCACAGTTTCATATCTGCAGATGTTTTCTAACACTGCTGCTTATCTTTTGTACTGAACCTAAAAGGGATTTTAATTTTTGAAACCCCGGACACCCAAAAAAAAACCCCCCAAACTCCTCAATACTTATGTTTGGTGCTGACTGAAACGTTCCCACAGAGTATTGAAAACTCTCTGGTCAGATTTGTAGTCTGACTCATCCCTTGATCAGATCATCAATTCAAAATGTTGAGTTTGACTTGGGCAAACTGAGTAATGTGGAAAAACACTGTTCCTCAAAGTCAGGTAAAAGTAAAAGGTTTGTCCTTGGTAACAAAACACAGGTGTCAGGTAGTTTTAAACAATATGAAACAATATCCAACCCTTTGTTTGAGGGATGGTATAGTATAGAAGCAGAAGTAGATTCATGCACACTGTACCCTTCTACTGTATAGCCTGTAAGGACAAAGGGGCTGAATGTCTTCCTCAGCGTATTGTTTCTGAGGTCCCATTCTCTCTCTTTCTGCCTCTCTTCTTTTTTCTCCTGCAGTCTGCTGTTGCGAAACAAGGCGCTCTGTGTAACAAAGAGCAGCTGAAACACAAACATGCCGGCAGGCAGCATTCCCTTTCAACTCGACCGACCTCAGCTTAGAGGAAACTCACCCTGCTCTGACATTCCTTCTCACTGCAGTGCAAATCCAGCTTCCTCTCTGTGAGCACTCACCCTCTACACAGTTCAAACTGTACGGACAGTAAAGAAACTGGAACTGCTGGGTTAAAAAACACTTTCTTAGAGCTGCACTCATCAATATAGTTACACACTGACAATGGATCAAATGACTGTAAAATATAAAAAAGCTGTGTTGAAGCCACTGTCCTCTACCTGCTCAGCAGCAAACAGCAGACAGAAACAGTCAGAGAGCAGCTGGTGAACATAGTGAGCATTTAGAAGCTAAAGAGCCAGATATTTTTATCAGGAGCTGACCAAAACAGAGCTAAAAGGAGAGAGAGAATATTAGACTTACATTCCTCTGGATTAAAGAAAAATGACTCCAAATGGAATCATGAGGTTGTGCTAAAGGGCTGGACACACTGTAGGTGACAGGTGACAAAACTCACAAAACACACTGCACCCCCCCCCCCCCCCCCCCCCACCCATGGCAGGGACAACATGCTGTAGGTAGTCAAGCCAGTTCATCTTGTTCTGCTCAGTGGGTGACAGTTGCCTTGGAAACAGACGACAACTATTGGCTCAGTAGGAGTTAAATTTTAAGTAAAAGACAACACGAAGAGTTCATGTACCCAGCAAAGTTCCTTCTTCTTCAATACATAGAACTAATGTATGTCTGGTTTGTGTTACTCCAAAACAATATAAGAACACTGGGAAAGGTCAGGAGCTATGGTAAACATTTATAGCCACAGTATCCCTTCAGCCACCCTGGGGCGTTAATTCACCACTTTAGTCCAGACTGACATATCTCTGTAACTATTGAATGGTTTCCCATGATATCATCAAGTCATTCATGTTCCCCAGGGTATGAATCCTGGCTTTGGTGATAACTTTTCTTTGTGCACCACTGGTTTACATTTGTGATTTGGGGTGAAATATTTCTGAATGGTTTGCAATGGATGGCACGGGATTGGAATGACATGGAGAGATAGATATTCACTCCCCCCTCAGGATGAATTGTAGCTTTGATCATCCTCTTATCATCATCATCCTGTTCATCCAGTGACATCATCAGGTCAAAATGTAAATCTGACCAATACTTTGGTTTATCACTAAATACCTGGAAAAGCAATGACATTCCCATCAGCCCCCACTGTGCTTTCAGTGTGCATCAGCAAATGTTAGCATGCTAGCACACTAAATTGAGATTGTGTACAGACTCACAGAGGTTTAATAAAACGTTAGTCTCACTGATTGTCAGTTTTACACACACACATTTATCAGCTGGATTGAAGATTAATGATTTATTGCAAAAGCTTCTTAAAAAAAAAGTTTAGCCAGTACTCCCACATCGTACTACCTAACGTCAGTGCTGACATCTGTGAACATTGCAACAGTTTTTTGTTCCCAGATGTCAGCAATTAACCTGATGATTACAATCTTTTACTGATAGAAAAGATGGCCGAGACATTAATTGTCGATTGTTGTTAAGTTTTTGAAAAGCAAGCTAGGCTAAGCTCACTGTTCATCAGACCTTTAAATTGCACTCAGAGACATGAATCAGACACAAATTTGTTGCTCAAGAGTAATTACTTCCAAAAACTCAACCATTCCTTTAATCACAACAACTTTAACTCCTACTGGTTGTGTATTGCACTATTATAGATCTGAAAAAAACGCTAGTTAAGCCCAGTTTGCCACATGAGACAATGAGTCCCAGAAGCAGTATGCAATCATGGGAAGGTCAGTGCGGTATAGTTCTGAGTGATTGATGAGTAATCACCTGAAACTGTCCGGATCTGGTGAACCCCACCCAGCTGCTACTTCAAGCAGGTTAGATCAAATGTTAAACATTATCTCACCCAGGCCTGCGAGGTGGTGTTTGCACAAGGGACCACACTCTACTGCTTTCGCAACACAGTGAGGAAACAGTTGGCAAGTAAACACCATTGTTTTGAAGGGTGACTCAATGTCTGGCCTGGCAGGTGATTATATGAGTGTTATAGCTTTTGGCTCAGTCCCCCAGAGACCACATCCGTATGAAACGAGAACAGGCATCCAGAAATCACATCACCATCATGCCATTTTGATTTCCTGACTGAGTTTTCCTGAGTCTTGGTCGAAGCCATCTGTGTTTTACAGACACGTCCAACAATGTGAGCAATGTGTGCTGGATCTCAGACAGCCAGCATCTGACCCGACTCCTGACGACCAAAGGTTGAACACCCTCGGGCCTCCTACAAGGCCCATATGCTTTACATGAAACTGTAATGCTGGGATGGGAGTCACACTGTGTTTTGAATATAATGTGGTATACACACCTTCAAGACAGACGCAGACAGACACACATTCTTTTCTTACATCAGTTGTGAGGACACTTGTTAACATAATGCATTCTTCTTTACCCTAACTTAAATCTGAATCTAACCTGAACCCTAAAACCAAGTCTCAACAACCTCAAAAAGCCCTTTGAAGGTGTATCAGAAAGCTTCCCAATATGTCCTCACAGCGATGGATTCAAACCAACATTAGTCCAAACAACCACTGAAAGACATGTACACGCACACACACAGGGTACCTGGGAACAGTAATGAATGATACAATGTGAACATAAAAAGGAAGCAACAATACAAAGTAATGTGTATTAAACATATATCAAACAGTTTCAGCAAGAGTTGTTCTGAACGTCCACTGATGCCACCACAATGTCTAACTGATGTTATGAACACCCATGTTACGAACACCCATTCAAGCCCATTAGTGGTCTTGAAAAGACATCTAAAGTCTAAACTGATGTTTACAAGTGGTCTCGACAAGATGCCTTGAAATGTGTCATGAGCTTCCACTGACTGTAAAATGTGGCGTTCAGATGACATCCAAATGTTCTAAATGACCCTGTCCTGCACATCTACAGACAATCACAATTAGTCTTGGTTGGATGTTGAACAACCACTGAATGAATTCTGAGCTGTAAGGTTTGGACTTGAGTTTCAGTAGGAAGAGAGTCCCAGAGAAGAGAAAGCCCTGACACCTACTGATGCTTTACTTATTTGAAAATAGTAAAATCTGGTGATCCATTGTCTGAGTCTGATCTAAGTAGTTTTCTCTACTATGTTTATGACAGGTGAAAATAGGTTTTGCCAGTATAATTTTTCTAAAGTTCCTTATTATTATTATGATTTTAACTGTTGCAACAGGGAACAACACTACCCCAGTCTAAATAAGAAGAAAAGCATTCATTTCCTGCAGGTGATTGTTAATTTCTCCACGCACTTTAAATAAAAAAGTCCATATACCGTGTGTTAGCATGTTATGTCACTTTAAAATTACATTAAAATACATTTCAATCCAAAAGAAAGACATGGCAGCAATGTGGCTTAACTTATATAACTGTTTCCACTTGTTTTCACAAATAAAAATAGGAACTATTTTACCAAGATGTAAAACTATTTGGATCAGACTGGTTCACCTGAATCCTTTTCCTCACCTTCCTCTCAGGGCTTCCATGCATCAGGGCAAACTGGTGAGTCTGGTTTTGATTTGTAAAGGGAGCAGTATTTTAGTTTATTTTATGAATCATGCTGAATGTTAAAAGGTGTGTTTCATCAATGGGATTTCAGCACAGCAGCCGCATTCTAAACTATAAAAGCACAGAATCAACCTGAGGAAAGACACATACATCAGTGTGCTCTCACATGGGTTAACTGTTCAGATATTCTCTGAGTTTTCTCTGGGTTTGATACACGGTTTAGGACTTGTGACGACATGTAGCATCATATACAGTTTGTGGTTTGTAAAAACACCAGGAAATTACAGCAGTATACTGCACACGATGCCACATGGAACGCAATCTCTGTCTCTCTTTAGCTTTTATTGGTCTCTGTTTCTCTCTCTCTCTCTCTCTCTCACACACACACACACACAGACAAACACACACACACTCACAAATATAACACATATTTGCAGTCATGCAGAACTGCACAGGGCTGTTTAGACAGCAGGCCCAGGTGTAACCCAGACAGTACAGCTGGATGGGGGTTCACCCTCCATCTCACCTCTCCCTACACACACATGCATGCTCACAATGCATGTACACACACCCTCATGCCAAAGGAATGTTCTCACACAGACTGGAAAGTTGATAAAAACGGATTCGTAGAAGTCTACCAACATTTCATGAGGATGAAATCATCCAATTATTCACCAGTTCTTTTCTATGTATAAGTTTAAGTTGTAAATTTAGCTGTTTTCAAAAATCTGTGTCATTTACCATAATAATTGCATTAGAAACTTCTTCACATATCCAAATGAAAGCTCACAGCATATGCTGTGATACTGGTTGATAAAAGCTAATGTGAACTAATGTAAAAAGAATCAATCTTAACTATAGACAGCTTCCTCATTTTATCAGAAGGGCACAGCTCACTGGGTGCACGACAGACATTAATACGATCATGAAGCGGAGAGTTGAAGGAAACGGTTGCACATTCATAGATTTAATGATGTTTAATTAGACCAGCATTTCAACAGACAAGCTGCCTGATGACAATTGGCTTCTGGAGACCGGCTTGCCTGCTCAAATGTTGGCTTAATGTAACCACATGGTATCTACGAGGGTGTAGCCAGCTATTCCAACTTTGCAATTAATGTTACATTCATCTCCAAACCGACCAGGCTGAATTCAGATCACATGCACATTGTGTTCGGTGCGAATTAATTATGCTGGGACAGTATATGAAGTTCTGTTTGTCGAATAACACAAGCACAAAGTGACAGTTAACTGATGCAATAAGACTAGTTGTTAGGTACAACTTACATATGACAAATATGAACTTGCATAGCTTGATGTCAAGCTGGAAAAAATTATGACCAGGTGAACCACAGCTGCTGACAGGGCTACATTAGTCAAGTAGAGGCCCCTGGGGCAAAAAAAAAAAAAAAAAACCAGCTAGGGGCCCGTCTTGAGCCCCATTGTTCCCTTAAGGCATTTTCCCCAAAGTCCTGTCAACCAACGAGTATTTCCACACAGCAGAGTGGAACTACTCCACCCCAGGTCTGATGTGTGTCATGGTTTGTGATCATTTTATTAAACCACATATAAGCGTCTGACTGTGTTTCTCGACCTGTCTAACCTGTTGTTCATCATGTGTCTGTCTGAGTTCAGATCCTTTAATTAACGGTACCCTGTGGAGTGGTTCACCTCTAGTAGAGATGCAATAGTTTTAAGAGTGAATTGTCTGTTTTGTTTGTTGTTGTACATGCACACATGGATGCACATACATACCAACAAGCAGACAGGTGATGCTATACACATTCCAGCTGGTGGTTTCGCACTGTTCCACTGATTTTCCATGTGGTGGTAATGCAATGGTGCACCAACAATGGCAGGGACTACTGTTAGGTAAACATGGGTGTGAACAATGCAGGATTTAAAATATTTAATATGAAATGTTAAGATATGTTAATTCGATAGGAAATGGGTGCAGTTTGTTGATCAGTGGCGTTAAAGGCCCTCTTCAGACCTGGTATTAACATGCGTCTCAGGTGATCCAATCACAGGTTAACAGCTGAGTAGGTTAGTTCATACCTGGCATTAAAATGAGTTTCCACATGCGTCTCCAGTGACCACGTGTGGTGGGATCTCACTTCCTTGCTCTGTATGCAAATAAACACACATACATCAATTCTGTTTGCAAAGACCCAATGTGTTGTTTTTTTACAGACGGGAGGCAGCGATGCACTTCCTGAGCCTAATCCTCCAGAAGGTAAAAGAAGAAGAAATCAAAACAACACAGACTGGGTCGGTTCTTTGATGTGTTCTGGCCAAACCAAATCAACCAAAATGTTTGATGCACTCTGCCGACTATTTGAAATGTTCAGATGTTGTGGCCGAAGCCAGCTAACATGATTTGAACGACTTGTGTGTGTTTACAATGAGCATGTACATCAGCTTACATTGAGGGCGTCAGTGTAGTAGGCGGTCCTTCAGTGTGGCCCAGGTCACATTTGTCTTCACATTCCTGAAACAATGTGGCCATATGCGACCCATACCACCTCTGAATGTGGTCTGAGTGATTGGATGCTTCCTCAAAGTATCTTGGGCGAATTTCACACATACTAAGAGCTGTCCACTCGTGACTGGATCACCAGAGAAGCATGTTAATGACAGGTCTGAACAGGGCCAAAGATACACACAGTGCATTTTGATGAGAAACACTGAATGTTATTGTTGTGAATAACATTATCAGATAATTAACACTGATGCATCAATGCCCCACTGGCATCGCAGCTGGTTAAGGTGGGGCTATTTTTTCTTTTTTTTAAAAACTACTTTCACATTAGGCTGTAACAATGAATTCTACTTAATAAGCTTGTCACATGCTTTTTCTATCTGCAATGTTATTTGCATAGAAAATGGAAATACTCAAATAAAGTACAAGTACTTTAAAGTAATTGAGTTCAATACGTGACTGATAGCCAGAACTATAAAAGTAAAGCTAAGTTGTATGAGACAGTAGTGAATGTCTTATATGTTCCTCAGAATGACAGGTAAGCCAAAGTAATGTGTCAGAGTAGCAGATCAAAGCCAGAAGTCAATAGCTGTTAATAGGCAGCATTGTGCAAGTTTACAACCTACAGATGTTTGTAAAGGGAGAAAAGCTCAAGAAACAGTGTATTTCTGTTTCAGTGAAATATGTTAGCACTCTTTTCACCCGTGCTCAAATATATCCCTCCACAGAATCTCAGGCATCATCCACCAGCAAACTTAAGACCGTATAAAAGCCAGACCTGTGAGCTAATTGGCTTTAACAGTGGACACCCTGGACTTGAAAAGAGATTGAGAGATACTATAGGGACTAATCCACTTCAAAATGCAGCTCTCATGCTCCCTGTCTAAAGAGATCAAGGCCTATGTGTGAGCTAAAGCTAAGGGCTAAGCCAGTATCTGCAGTTTTAATGGAGGACAGACTGCAGAGAGAAGGTGAGGAGGAGAGGTGAAACACTAAGTATGCAAGCACAGCCGGGGCCCCTGAGGGCCGAGGAGGCATATTTAACTAGAACTGCACTTGAAAAAGTTTTGACACGGCACTTCTTTCATATCCACAGCCACTCTTTTTTTTCCCCTCTTCTTCTTCTCCTCCTTCCTCTCCTCCTACTGCCCCATCTCCCCATCCCTAACTTCAAAGTGCTATTTATGCAAAAAACTGGTGGAGTTTTCCTGTCCTCACTCTCTCCTCCCTGGAGGCACATGTTCTTTTTTGGAGCACACGGTATCTACAATTTCGTTTTGTCAGAAAAAGAAAAAAGAAAAAAAAAATATATATGTATATAAAAAAAAAAAAATATATATATATATATATATATATATATATATATATATATATATATATATATATATATATATATATATTTTTTTTTTTATATATATATATATATATATATATATAAACATGGTCCATGGCTTTCTGTTGCATCCTTATTGTTTTCTATATTCTCTTTGTCTTCTGCTCCTTCAGGTTTCGTCTTCTTGATTTTTCCATGAACCTTTCTTAATTTTCCTAAACCCACCAAAAGTAAGTTTCCTCCATGTTTGCTCAGAACACTGTTTAGAGAAGCGAAGTACGTGTAATAATATTAAACTGATCATTACACAAGATGGGGTTTGTTAGTAATTATTTGTGACATTTTTCCGTATCAGCTGCAGGGTTTGGGGATGGTAATGTAGGACTGTATATGTGTCCCGTGTTTGGTCCTGACAGCGGTGGCTCTTAGAGGATGGATTCTATTGTTTTAGGTGATGTGACCTTTTCTTTCATGCCTTTAATTGGCAGTAGCTTACACTAACACTACCTGTTAAAGAAATAGTTCAACAGAGAAATACATTTATTCACTGTTTTTCTGAGAATGAGATAGGAAGATGGATGTCTGTGTTTCACAGAAGTGTGGTCAGGAGGTGGTTAGCCTAGTTTGGTCTGCAAGCAGAGGGTAAGTGCCATCCTGGCTCTGTCCAAAGTTCAGAAATACACCTACTAGCACCTGTAAAGCTCAATGATTAACACGTTGTTACCTGATTGCTTATCATGTATATACAAACAGAAAAATAAAAATAACATTTTGTGCTTTAGGGGAGCAAGGCTAGCTGTTTCCCCCCAACTCCACTCTTTATGCTAAGCTAGGCTAATCGTGCCCTGACTCTAGCTCTGTACTGAACACACAGACATTAGATCTATCAGCCCTTCACTTTTGGTGAAAATAGAGCTTATCCTGTTAACCATATTTTACTAGTATCCACACCTCCCTGCAGCCTGAAGACCTGTGTATCCTCTGAATATGTAAATCTGTTGAATAATTCTAACTGCTTTCAGTTACACTTTATGGAAATCCCTGAAAGCAACAGATGCTGCTAATGAGTCGCTGGCTTGGTTCTGCTAAGTGCATGTATCTATGTGAACCGATTAAACAAATGAGAAATATCTTGTTGACTGACCGTTTGCTAAACCTCTCCCTCAAACAGTGATTGTCTACTCATAGTTTATCATCTGGAACTTGTCACAGCAGGCCTGTCAAGCTTTGGATTTCAGTGTACATAGACCCGTAGTAAGACATACTTGTTACTGAACAAGGACACAAAACACAAAATGAAAAGTGTAAGAAATTATTAAACAGTACTTAAGCTGTAAAAGCTTGAGCTTCATTAAGATAAAAGCTGAAAGCTGAAGACTGAACTGGCTTACTATCTACAGTAGTAAGCTATTTTGCAGGGCACATCATTAACAAACTACATTAATTTTCTCAAGTAACGTTAAAAGTGAAACATACTGTTTTACACATGTATGCATACATGGTATGTTAGCTAAGCAGCAAAACAAGGTTACGTTAGAATGAAAGAACAATCGTCAATATTCAGTCGGCAAAATCAACGTCATCTGCAAGAAATGAGAAAACTTGCTTTAATCTAGCTCTGTCTGAAATCAAGGACCCATTGTTTCAAAAATGAATCAGAATTTTGATGGTAGAGTTGCCCCCACTATCACTGTAAATAGTATAAACAGTAACCAAGGCTCAACAAGGCTCTCATTCTCCTCTCTGTTTTGAATTTTAACTTTCATGTTGTGCCATGTGGCCATTATGTAGCTTTTATTTTTTTTGTATTAAACACACAGTCCAACACTTCGGGGAACATTTGGATTTGCTTTCACTCTGAAATTTCAATCAGTGGTTTTTAGAGGTTTTGGTAAGTCTACTTTTGAACTTGGACGGAGACAGGTTAGCTGTGTCCACCTGCTTCCAGTCCATGTGCTAAGCTAAGCTAATCACCTAACACACACAGGCATGAGTTTTCTGTCAGTATTTCTCACCGTGAGCAAATAAGCAAATTTCCCAAAGATGTGAACTATTTATTTCAATATATCAACAGAAAATCAAAGGAAAAAATGTACCAGCCAGACTTGCTTGACTGACATATGGGTGGGTGGAATAGTGCCAGTGCACGCTACAGTGAGACCTTTGCAACAAAGACAAAGCAAAATCAAGCATAAATTTACCATCTTCTGAAAGTATAATTAATTTCTGTGTCTGCTCGTGGTTTGCATTGTGGTGCTCAAGGCCTGGAGGTCACACAGCTTACCATCCTTTTTTTATTCAGTGCTGCATCATTGGCTTCCAGTCTTGCTCTCTTTATCTGTGTGTCTCTCCCTCCTCCTGCTCCCTTTCTGCCTGTGCAGCTGCAATCCTCACAGCTCTAATCCCGTCCTTGCTCCCCTGTGTGCTGGAACGCCATCCAACTATTTAACCACAGCCCTGAAACAAACCAACATCTGTTTGGAGGCCGGCCCAGACCCAGCCGCTGCCTTCCTGCTGCGAGCACACCAGCCACCGCCAGCTTAACCCCTCGCTGTCTGGACCAGACGCTGGCTCGCCACACCAGCGACGCACTCAGCCGCTGAGAGAATTGCACGTTTGCTTGCAGACAGTAGCTGGGGCTATGTCCAAGTATTTTTTAAGATTCAGTGTCTGCGGTTTACAAGTGGTAATTCGGGACATCAGGGTTTTTCTTGATTTCGTCTCCATCTTTGGTGCTAAGTGCTTGTTGCTGTGCTGTTTTTGCACTCTGCTCCCCAGAGAACACTCGTCAGTCTCACTGTGTTGGCAGAACTGTGACATCTCATTAAGCTGGAGGCTCTTTTTAACTCTCTGATCAGACATGGGGGTCTTTTACTGCTCATGCTAACAACACACTTCAAATATTTATTTCCAATGAACCAGAGACATAAGTCATGATTCCTGTGTAGCAGAGGACATTACTTCACTCTACAGAAGGTTGATCCTCTTATCGTATTTCATCAGTGGTTGACAGTCCAAACATTTTCCCCTCACATGTTTAAGACTTCACTGTGGTTATAAGAGGGACTGAAATGAGTAGGCCACTTGATTAATTGATCAGTCAGCTGCAAATAAATTATTTTATTTTATTTTTTTTCTTGTTTTTAGCAAAAATGCCAAACATTTGCTGGTTCTAGGGCATGGGATTTTATTTGGCCTCCTATCTATCTCCTGCATTAGAAATATATTTGACTATATTTTAGTAATTTAGAAATTTTCCTTTCAAACGGCATGCATGTTTACCTGTTGCCTTGATGAAATACATTCACTAATTAGATGAAGTCAATGCTTCCTGCATAGATACTTCATATTAAAAGCCTTCCAGTGGCTCAAATGATCATTCTCCTTCCTGGCAGGGTTTTAATGTGAAACATCCTCAGGAAGTGTTGAGTTTCCTTGACAGTAGCTGGACAGCAATTTAAAAAAAAGAAACAAAGTCAAAGTGATTAGAGCCTGTGATTAGACCTTCCGTAAGGTGACATAATAAACGAGACCACATCTTATTATTGAACATCACACATTTTGAAATGAAATGAAATAATGGCTTGCTGCTGTGATATAACGGCCCACTGAAGACACAGTGACCTTTGATGTTAAACTTAGAAAGCTACATAACACATTACATGATTTCCTGCTTAATGTCGTAGCACAATTGTGCATCACAGAGAAGGAGCTCATGTATACTCCTGTTTCTGGGAATATCTCAAAGGTCTCTTGAAAATTCATCATTTACAATGAAACAGTTACAGACACACAAAGTCATCAAGAGCTGTGTGTGTGTGGGTGTGTACAGCCAAACACAAGAAGTCTGTGCATGTGGGGCTGGTGGTATACAAAAGGATGTCTGGTAGATTTTTCTTTCTTTTTTCTTTTTCTTGTGCAGCTATAAGCAGTAAACTTGTGTTTGGCGGTCTTCTACAAATGTTTATGGAGATATAAAAGGAAACACAGTAAGGAACTAATAATACACACAAAATTACAGTGTATGCACTTGTGTTTGGGAGAGAGGGGGTCTGAAATAGAAATGGCCAAAATTAAAGCTGAAAACTGGCTTCCTGAACATGGATACGGCTTGGTCAAAAAGAGTTTTTTTTCCATATTTCGTAATCCATATGGAAGTAAACCTGGTTTGTAGTTTTTATGTAATGTCCTGGTAATCTGTATGCAATCTGGCTGGGTTTGCACTGTTAACATATAGTAATGAAACTGTGGGGAATACTCTGATTTGCTTTCTCTCTGTCAGTGAGATGGAAGCTTGTCTGCTCCATGTGTTAAGTACAGGGCAGAAATTATGGAGTGGTTAGCTTAACTTAACATGAGGACTGTAAGCAGGGGGGAAAAGCTAACCTGGCTTTGTCCTACGTTTGAAAATACACCTAGCAAACCCTTTAAAGATCATTCAATTAAATTTTTGAATGAAAGCAAATCTAGAATGTTCCCAAAAACTATCTGAACTATAAATTTAATACAAAAAGTTGAATAATGGCCACATGGCACAAGATGGAAACTAATTCAAAATAGAGAAGAGAATGAGAGCGTTGTTGAAATGTACAGAGAAGTGTTCCTGTACGTGGGGCAATACTGATGACTCTCTTCACCGGAAACTATCTAAGGTTTGTCCAGAAAGATTAAAAAAAAAAAAAAAAAGTCACTAAAGAGGATGACAAGTCAGTAAATCTACGACAAATCTGATGGCAATGAGCAACGGAGCAACGAGAAACTCCAACACTCGGGCAGCTGACCAATGGTAATTTCATGGTGCAGTCACATGACATTTGGATGACCAATGATATAACTTCATCTTCAAACAAAAATCATTGGGATTGATTTTATGCATTGTATGTTTTTATATCATACTCTCACAGCATGATACCAGCTACTATGTCTTGACACCTTGTCATTGGTGCAGCTCTAAAGGATAATTCTGATTTATTACAACCTGGGTCTTATTTTTGTGCTTTCAGCCATCATTCCTCTTAACAACATTTTACCAACCAAATTCATTTCTGAGGAGACTGTCCTCCTCGAAAAGAAGACCCCACAGGCCACTTGTGTTAGCAGCTTATTGTGACCCAGAGGAACATTTTAGCTAAGCTCTAGTGGCTGTAGTTAGGTCAGAACTAAGGAAGGATTCAGGTGACAAAGTCCACGTTAGGAGGAGGCTGAGGTGGACGGCTGTCACCTCCACCTCCTCCTAACCTCCTGTAAATTATCACTGTTTATTTCCCGTGTCAGTTCCTGTGTCAGTTCTTATAACCATGAGCTTTCCACAACCTTAACGGTCTGTTTATTTTTGTAGCCATGACAGCGAAGGTCCTCCAACCTTCAGGTAAGTACGTATTTTAACCCAAACCAAAATCTTTTCCTTTACCTAACACACATGAACTGCACTAGCACCTTTTTACCTTAGTGGTTTACAAAGCACTTTGTAATTTTGCCTCTCATTCACACACACACACACACACACACACACACACACACACACACACACACACACACACACACTCACCCTCACACAACGATGGCGACGGGTTCAGTGTCTTACCCAAGGACAATCTGAGATGGACAGGAACTGAACCACCAACCATTAGATTATTGGATGGCTGGCTCTACCACCTGTGCCACAGCTATCCTGAGAATCTGTAAAGCAGCGACATCACTAGAAAGAAGTCAGACACATGAGCAGTCAACAATCAGGCAGAGTTTGAAACTAACTGTGTTCACACAGTTTCCTTGAGCAGTGAAGGACTTTTCTCAGGTCTGACTGACAGCAGTCAGACCGGTTTCATCGTCTGACTGTTTTTCATTTCATTGTAGTAACATAGGTGTGTAAGGTGTTATCAGCAAAAATCTGTAACAAAACCACACACAAACTAAATTTTCTTTGCTATACTCACACCATAGTCCTTTTTCCTCGATAAAGGACCTTGAAGCAAAGACACTGAAGGGGAAGCACCACTGAAAACAACAGCGATAACAAGGATATAAAGTACCCATAATGCTTGTATATTTGCAACCTTATTTTTGAATATATTTTCAGTTACCACTGCTTGACACTGACATTGAGAGGAAAGATGAATGTGATGAAGAGGATGGAAAGTATGGTGCAAATATTTACTCAGGGCTAAATGAAGACTGGGAGAGAAGGAAGAGACATCTTCTCACATTTATTTGTTAAAGCAGCCATCAGTTCAAAGGCTTTACAGCTCACACCTTCAGGCTACAGCACTGCACACAGCTACTGTTTCCATACACACACACACACACACGTGTGGACAGACAGAGACTTAAATTATACATGCCTGCTTGCATGTACATGCTTGCACACACACACACATAGCGGTCCAACCAGTTTGTGAATGGAGTTCAAGTTCAGAGGTAAACAGAGGGGGAGTTGTTAAGGTGGTATGCACCCAAAGCTATGAACCTTCCCTCCCTCCTTGACAGACTGGCTTCAAACAGGGGTCAGCCGAGGGACGGGGACGGGGGGGGGGGGGGGTGGGGGTGGAGTGAGGCGGGGTGGGGGTCCCAGCACCTGTCTCCATTCTGAAGGTGCTGAATATTCCACTCGCTCTCTCAGTGACAGGCTGAGGAAGTCTTTCCACTCTTATTCAGGAGACTTTTTTTTTTTTTTTTTTTACCTCTGGCGGTGCTGGCTCACTGCAGTCAAAATGCAAATAACATTTTTATGAAGTCAGGTCTAAAAAGAACAGTCCAGCCTTGAGGAAACACATTTACTTTCTGTGTATACCCAGAGTCTTAGGAGATCAGTATCGACTGAAAGTCTGAGTGACTAGACAGGTAAGACAAATGAGATTTGGACTTTTAAAAAGAATCACGGGGATCAGTGGATTTATTCGCAGGTACTCCCACAGTTTTGAGTAAACTGGCTGCAGCTTCGTACTTAATGCGCAGAGATGAAGCTGTCACCAGAAGAAAGTGATGCATCTGTCAAACTGAGCTGGGTTTCACTCAAAGTGTTGTTTCTGTTGTCGTGGGCGTAACCACAGAAAACCTTGAACATCAAAGCCATTGTTCTAAAGTAACTCTCATGCTAAATATTAAATATTAAGTAAAACACTAAATATTCAATGCAGACATCAAAGTTTAATTTTATGCAGTGGAAGCTATATGATAGCGCTTCCCTCAGCAGTAGTAGTGAATTAATGTCTAAAATTCTAAATTACTGTTTAAAATCACGTTAGATCATCTTTAAGAACAGAAATAAATGCTTATCTCATCTTCTTAGACAAAACTCATTTTCAGGACTGACACTCAGGAATGTGAGCAGGGATGTGTTTGTGTGTGTGCGTGTGTGTGTGTGTGTGTGTGTGTGTGTAAGCACTGCATCCATGTGTGTTTTAGGGGAATATGAAGGGCAATGGCATGGCTGCTTTTATTTGAACTCACACACTGTGTTATTCCTCTCACATAAGGCGCTCCAGTCCAAACACCATGCACACAGTGTCTCACACACACAACACACATAGGTTGTAACTGAGGAGTGTGTGTGTGTGTTTTGTGAGGAGTTCTCTGGTGTGAGAATGAAGCAACTGAGACTGCATTGTTACATATTCAGTATCTGCACAGCTACACATTTTACAGTGCGTTAGCCTGTGAGTGTGTAAATGTATGTGTGTGTGTGTGTGTGCAGTGAGGAATTTTAACAGCGTCCAGATGTGGGGAGGTGAGAGAGGGAGGCACGCCGCTTAATGGTGACTCAGTGGAATTTGACACAAACCCACCATTTCCATTCACAGTTCTGTCATCTCCACCGTGTTCAAAGTGTCAGCTGCTGCAGACTGAGTCAGAACACTACTACAAGCCTGCTGCAACGCCCAGCGCACAACTAAACAAACAGCAAACAGTGCGGGACGGGCTCTGTGTCAGCACACAGTTACTGCTGCTTTCACACAAGTGTGGAGGAGAGCAAATAGACTGAGATTATTTCTGATTTCCATGAGTCTTTCTTTAATGTGGTGTGGTTTTACCTGAGGTGTTTGTTTTATGTCTTTAAGGTTTAATCTTCAAGATTAGATTGTTAGAAAAGCCTGCTAAGAAAGATTTTTAAAAAGCATCATGCACATAGGTAGCTGGATACAGAGCTCCAAAGTGTTCAAGATTGAATAAATAAACATGACATATATAATTACATAAATAAACTGTGGAAAACAAGTTTATTTATGCCCATTCTCATCACTACCACCAGTGTCTGGGCTCCAGGGGGTTTTCCTACATGTGGGAGGCTTCAAATCATCAAGATCGCTGCCAGTAGGGGATCTGCTTCCTGCCGGGGCCTAAGCGCCAAAAGTCTATTCTACCTGAGTTCAATACATTTATTTCTTTCTCTTTCCTTTTTCTCCTTGTAGTCTCTCCTGAAAGAATTGAAGCTTTGTAAACGTTTGGTCAGGGAGACTGTCTCCCTGCACATGCTTCCTAAGTCACAAGCACAGTTTCACACTGTCTTCAACCAACCTGACACGTTCTTGGCCTTTAGCCAATCACTTGTGAGCTTTCAAACTTTAAAAGTGTCCTCACACAAGGACACACAACCTGTTAACATGGGCGATGGCATGAAGAGGTTCTGTGACTGTTACACACAGGTGAGGTATGCAGACTTCATTTGTGGGCACAATGTCAATTTTTAATTTGAATGCCGATAATTTCAGTTTCTAAGGTCTAATTATAACGTATGAAAATAATCTAAATTGAAGTTTTTATAGTGTACTCAGACAGAGGAACCAAAAGTTGATTTATTTAGCTTAATGAGGCTGCCCTTGCTACCTAGCTATTTGGATCAGGATCACAGTGAAGAAACAGTGGCTGTGTTATAAATCACGCCTTTGTTCACTTCCTACTCTCCATTATGTACTCCCTAAACAATGGACAATCAATAGTTTACTCAGTAGTGTTCAGGTTTCAGAGACTAACTTACCGTATTTCTCATCACTGGTTTGTAGAGACAATCACCCAAAGGTACAAATGTGTGTAAACGCAGGTGTACGGTGTCTACAGCCATCTGCGGTGTTTACTGTGAACAGGAGGCTTTTGCTGCCTGACTTTAACCTTTAGGGCAGTGGCTCCCCACAGGCAATATAACTACCCTGTCGAATCTACACCTGGGGAGAAGTGCTGCCTGAAGAATGAACTCGGGGAAACAAATCACTCATATGATGACGTCCCATAACGTTGGAGCTCCACAGCTCACACAACTACTACCATGAAGCCAACAAGTAAAAACCATCTGACAACGATTACATCAATGTCTGGAAGAAACTGGAAGGAGGAGCATCAGGAGATGATGAGACAAAGAAAACGTTAAAGACTTTAAACCCGAGGCACCATGGGACCAGTTTGTTGATCAGTGGTGGAGGAAGTATTTAGATCCTGAAAGCTGGATGATGAAATAAATGATGAAGATGAAATATGTTATCAGTGAAAATGTCATAATGAAATGATAAAAAATAATGGAGAACAACAGATTTTTCAAGGATGTTTTTCTCAAATAAAATGACTATAACAAAAAAGAAAAATGATATCCAATAAAATTCAGGTATTATGAAAATGAATTCTAAAATTACATTTCATAACCACGAGTCCCGTCTTAATCATTTATTCAAATAGTTCAGAAATTGCTGGTTCATTAATATATTTTACACAGTGTATTTATATGACTATGTGAGCCCCAGGTGTAACTCCTGAACCTGAGGAGGTCAAGCAAACAGCTACACCTGCTGAATAGGTGCTCACATGACAAGTGCATATACTTCAACTTCACTTTCACAGAAACTGCCATTAAGCATTAAGGATGGATTGGATCTGACCGACTTAAATGAGCTGTAAAAGAAATCACTGCATGTATCTGCATGTATACGACATAAAGTTGGAATCAGGTCTAAGGCAAAACGTCTAATCCCTGTTAACTTGTGATTGTCATGTTGTCAGTGCTGCTCAGTTCACATGTCACGTATGAAGAATCTGAAAACAGATAGGGTATACACAATACACAGGCAAATAATAATGTGGACACAGGTGTTGTGATTGATGGCTGTTGCTGAGCTGAAGATTCAGTGCTGATGCAGAAATATGTCATTAGAGCAGTGATTAAATAGCACTGTGATTCAGGTACACCTCATTTACTATCAGCAAAACTGTCTTTCAAAACAAGAGCTCATATTCTAGGAAACACACTGGACAGCCAGCCCCAGTCTCACCAGTTAGTCCGTCATGTTTTTCATCCAATGCTGCCACTGCAGAAAGTAGCACCTCTCTCTGTTGTTTTGTTCATCCGACTCCTAATCCTGTCAGAACACTGAACACTGAAAACCATCTATTTCAAAGCAATAATGGACATTCATCAAAAGTAATTTGTGTTGTTGGTTTACGTTGCAAATGAAAAATCTGGAAGAACTGGCTGATGGAGAGTGAGCTGCAAACACTGCAGAGAGAATAACAGGTGATCAAAGGCAGCCAAAATGAGTCAACCCAACAGCCTGAATCCAGCATTGCCTTGGCACTGGACTTATATCATCATCAGCCTAAATACACTGCTCTGCACCTATTCTGGATGCCCACAATGGCTCATAGTTACAGAGTGCTGCGAACAAGAGCTGATTAATAGCTCCAGTTGACCCAGTAAGTTCTTGCAAAATCTGGCAACCATATATGGACCAGAGCCTAACCTAACCAATGCTCAGCTGCAGTTTGCCCAACCTGCCTTACTATCTGAAGAATGAACTTTGTAAGCTTTAGCTGTGCAGTAGGTCTTCACTGAACCTGAGAATGATAAAATTATCCTTGCACAGTACACACATATTTTTTTTCCATTTATTTTTTGATTTTGTATAGTTTTTAAAGTAATATTTTTTGTATACACTCCTTCATGATTTGCTGGTTAAAAAACTCTAAAAAGATTTAACCGCCGACCCTCCAATCTCAGGCCAGTCCAAAGTCCAAAGCCGCACTCTTTACTTGCTGCGCCCCTGAAAGGCTTTTAGATCCAAGTCATATATCCAATAATAACTGAAATACTTTAGAAACAGTTTTGCTGTATGTAATATGGTTGTCTAAAACCTTGTAACCAAATTTAGCCTGATTTTAACCCAGATGTCTACATCCCCTTTAACCAGCAAGTCACCACGTCTATGCAATGCTAGCTAGATCAGAAATCAAAAAAGTTGAGTCCTTAAACATCAAGCACTGCCTTCATTTTTTTTTCTTGTCTGTTGAAAGAATAAGGCTTTGGGCTTGAAAACATTATTCTGCATGTGAATTTGTGGGGTTCATCAGGTACACTGAGGATACACAGGGTGTGGTGCAGCAGACACAGCACGGACGGGCACCAAATGATTTAGATGATGACTTGTTTCTCTGTATGAAACAGAGGCACTCAGTGATTTTCCTCCAGCTGAGTGACTCAGAGTTCATGGAGTTGGATTTGCAGTGTTTTAAACAAAGGAACCAACCTCACTTTGTTTTGAGGATGAGATTTATGATTCAGAACGACAGAAAGCCCAAGGTGTCCTCTGAGACTCCGAAAGGTCAACACGGTGTCTTCAAACTAAGTCCAACACTGTATGCAAGGATACTGAACACGATCACACACTGACCGCACTGCTGTCCTGCTGCTGGTGACTCACAGCTGTTTGATGTTCTCCTTCAGCCAAATTCAATTTAACTTTCAGTGGGAGGTTCTGTGGTCCTACCCTCCATCTGTGTCTCAAAGGCAAAGTCCGCTCTCAGAGGAATTCATGCTAACGTGATGCTAATGGAGAGTTCTGGGGTGGGTTGTGAGCACACAAATATCCCTTACTGAGACCTTCTTCATGGAGGTGTTTGTACGTAGGTTGACTTTTTGTGACTGGTTAAAAAAGCTTCCTTAAATACTTGAAGCACAGTTAATCACAATCATTTCCCAGTTCAGGGTCTATGCACCAGCTCCTCAGCAGCTTACTGCCTGGTACTTAGCATAAACAGTTGAGTATGTGTTAGAACTAGGCTTCTCTTAATAAACCCTTCTATCTTTCACTGTCTGAAAACACAAACACCACTGGTTGCTGATGATATCAGCTCTAGCTAATAACATTCATTGTGTAAGTAACAGAATACCAAAATAAAACAAACTAAAATCATCATCTACCACGCTACAACCACAAAAGCACTGTATGTTCTTGAAGTCCAACAAGATCAACAGAGTTTTAGGAGTTGTCTTGACAGAAAATATCTATCTGGTTGTATTGTGTATAGGAGCTGAGGCTTTGCGGTTTCTTGGTTTTGCCTTAACCAGTCAGCAGCGATGATGTATCCATTCTGCCAATAAGAGAGCTTCAAACAAAGCTTGGACAATGGAAAACAATGTGGAAATGTGAACATTTCTGTTTGTCTCATACGTGAAAGTTTTAGTCTCTTGATCTCTTCACTGGGAGCACAAGAGACATTTAGTACACATGCTTCATGTATGACACCACCCAATATACCAAACATGAAAAATATTACAATTTACAAATTACAAATTATAGAGAAAAAAAAACCCCAGCAACTTTATTTCAACTGTTTTTTTTTTCTTTTTTCCATTTCCACTCACGTTTTTTTTTTTTTATGCCCAAATTGGAAATGTGGATGGAAACACACTTAATCACCTAATTACCTAAATACCTAATTTTAACTCTAAAAACTGACCTTTGAACATAAAGTGCAACCTTTTGGCTTGAAAACATTATGAAAAATTAGCAGAGGGAAAACAGAATCTTACACAGTAGACTCTTACAGAACGATAGCAGGGGCTGTTACTAGGCAACCATTCATTGAAGTAGTACTGTAACATTTATCCCTAAGTTGTCAAAGATCATGCTAGCATACTTGAGAGAACTCAGGTGGACTGGAGTCAGTGATTGACTCAGGTGAGTGACACCGACTTAGAGTACCAACTTAGCCCATTTGAAAGTTTTCATGTGGAGCTGGATTATCGAAGCAAGATTTGCCTGTTATGGCTCATAGTTTCTGAGCTTGCTGTCAGTGAATGTTTCCTCAAACAGCCCTCATAGGCTGTGAGCAGAAACTTGTTCCCCATGCTAATGTACCATTTGAGTACAACTCAGATTGGAAACACATTTTTGGCACCATGGACTCACCAGTGGAAGGGGGGAAATAAAAGGGGAGATTGTGGTGCGGGAGGAAAGCTCATAAAGAGTCAGAAATGAAAAGCGTTTATCTTCTGTGGACTATGAATGAGTGAGATAGTTTGTGTCCTAGAGCAAAGGTCATGAGGATGGCCACAGCATTAGGCTAAGCACAGTGGATGTGCATTAATGTTTGCTGCAGCATGGACAGCACAGAAAATGTACGAGTATTGGCTCTGTCAGGATAAAAACTTGCACTGGTCGATCATATGTTCAAGCACACATTTTTGATAGATTGCTTGAATGCCACGTTGTCTGGCAATCACTGAAACAAATGCTGCTGTGATAACTTTTGAGAATCTAAAATTATTTCTCAAAGTTTTGTTAACTTACGTGCAGTGTTTTGTTCGATAAACCTTCTAAACCTCAATCTGGAGGCCATGTTCATCTCACGAGTGCCTAAACAACACACCCACACCAACACAGCCTCTTGTGTTGTTTTAATGCCTTCGGTCTGAATCCCTGTGAAGGCCCACATCCTAACGTGAAAACAATCTGACACATCGGAATGTTAACATTGTGCTTCCTCTTCTGAGAACACTTACTCACCTAATATGTTCCTTCTCTCTGTCTCTCTCTCAAAACAGTCATTTTCTGTGCACTTGTGTGTTCATCCAGCTTCATGTTACATCAAACCTTGTAGCATTTGTGTCAGGTAGAAGAAACATGTCAATAAGTGTGAGGCGCTTCTTCTTCTGTGGCTTTGATTGTTCTTTATTTGTACGTCTCTGTAGACAAAAGCAGATACCAAATGATTCGCGTCATGTACTTTGAATGAATAAATAAATGCAGCATGAGCTCCCAGATGGAACATCAGGACACAGCTGAACTGAAAGAGATCTCCTACATAAGGCAAGCGACTCCGTTAAAGCTCAAACAGTGTATTGTGAGTACATTTGTGCCTCTGAAGACTTATTAAGGATGTTTTACAACATCAAACAGGGCAGAGCAGAAATATGTACAGATGATAAAAAATGTTAAAAATTCCTGTTGTGAAAGCAGCAGGGCTGAGGAATGTTTTTACTGGTCCAGCTGGAAGACTGCGGTGCCAACTATTTACCGGTGAAAGATAGAGCAATAATCTCAGTGACCCATGAGGTTGTGGGATGCCACTGAAGACAGAGGGAGAACCTGTTTTTATGGCCTCAGTCATCAGATTTATACTTTACAGTCTGGGGAGGATTTACTTCCAGACCCACATCTGGAGCTGGTTTTACCTTTACCACCTACTCTCCCTCCCCCATCTTCTCCCCCCTTCCCCTCGACTCCGACAATTGGAGTGATGAGAGTCGAATTCTCTTGTGGTTAAAAAGCAGCAAACAGGACATCACTTCCAGCCAGCCTGGATTTGGTAAAAGGGAGGGTGGGGGGTGGGGGTGGGGGGTTGTGCGGAGTGGAGCTGGAGGGGAGACAAAGGTTTAGAAGACGGAATCTGTTTTGTGTCTGAATGCCAAACTGCTGAGCAGGTCAACACAACTATTCCAGAAAGACATGCGACAGTAAACAGTACCCACACTGCTACTCAAAATGTGGCATTATATAAATCCTCAATGAATGCCTTCACACTGCTTTCATGTAGCTATTTTAAACAAGGTTAATCTGCTGGTAAAGGGATTTAATAGGGATATTAATCTGTCAGCATAGGCCCACACATACACCCGTAATTCTGCTGTTTGGAGCCTGTTTTATCACCTGCTATTGAACAGTCACTGAGGTTCCTCAATAGTATTTAGGATGATGAAATCCTTTAGCTCCCACTGAATTTGTATGGAAGCAATAGGTGGATCAGGATGTCGTTTTTGGCAAATAACAGGGAAGATAGTAAAACAATAAGCAAATTATATCACTGTACAAAAATCCCTCACCTACTCCCACCACAGAAATTAATACTTACCTGTTTTCAAGGTCTATTTTTTTTCAAAATATTAACCAATACTTTTTGTTTTTTCATTATTTTCTATAGTTTTTGAAAAAGGTTTTGCTTTTATGTGAAACTGTTGTAGTGGCAGAGCAGAACCACCTTTCCAAGTTTGGATGGAGGGGTGGGTGGGGGTTGGGGGTTGGGGGGGGGGAGGGGGCTGTGTTCAACTGTTTCTGTAGCTTTCTGAAATCAATGATCCAACAGTTGCATCCACTTCACACTGTGAAGGAGCCAGAGTTTTCTTTCCCTAGCTCTCGTTTTCATTCTTAACACAACTACTTTTCATGTGAACAGCTGAATGTGGTCCAGGAGAGCCTGCCTGAAAATGTGCGCTGTTAGTCCAGGTTTAAATGATATTGTGCACCCCCCCACCCCTCTCTCTCTCTGTGATGGCCAGCTTTGAGTGTGGCCGTTTGGAGCAATGAGGCACGCTTTTGATTTGCGACATGGTCGGACAGCGTCTTATGAATTACTTGTGATGGAGAGTACCCTGGCCCTGACTGATAAGCCTCCAGCTGAGCACTTCCCACACAGAGGCCTGACAAACCAGCTTCATGCTCTGCCCAGCACTAATCACTGTCAGGTGGCAGAATGCTTCCAAATTGTTTGTGGTTTGTGCCCATGCTCTTCATGAGAAATTCACTTTGCTGGGACACAGAACAATTTCAGCTTGTATTACCACAGTGAATTTGGCATGAAGCAGAGAGTAATTATACAAGGAGCTCCATAAATCAGACATAAACACATGGGCAGGTCAGTCTACTAAACATAGTCCTGTGTGGTGCAATAAGGCCTAAAAAGCAAGGGCTTAGTCCCTGTAAGGCTCAAACAAGTGGAAGTGGGCCCTGAGCTTTAATAGCAGCATCCTCCTCTGCTCAGAACAAATCTATAAAACTGCAGATTCCCAGTCTTCTCCAGAGAGGCGGCAAACTGCTTCCACATGTGCTTTTTCCATATCCCGCTGCTATTCTGGAATTTCGTTTATGTACATTGTCAAACTTCTCACACTGTGAGAATAAAGGCATAAAAGCAATTAGGGGCCGAGGGGGAAAGCACAGACGAGGGGGAGGACAGCGGAGGGCTGGATGTGTGGTGCCAGGGCCTGGTGGGGTTTGGGGATGTGGTGGTTTGTGTGTGTGTGTGCGTGTGTGTGTGTGTGTGTGTGTGTGAGGGGGATCCCCGGGACAGGGCCTGGATCTGGGTTTCTATTCACATGGGAAGGAGGGTGATAGAGGGGCTGCATCCTGTTCCTGGAGGATCCTCTGGACTAACAGCTTCAGGCTTTACACCCTTATTCCCTAAGCTTTATCTCCAACCACCATGCCCCCGACACCACACAGGGGTCCTGAGAACATGCTAAACACAGGAAAGAGGCGACTCGCTCTAACGTCCACCCCCACAGTTTCAAAAATCTTTACTTAAAGCAAATGTTTTAAAAACTTAAACTAAATATTAGACAAATTCAGCATTGGAAAAACAAATCTGAATCAGAGAGGACCTTCTTTTAAATAAATGCTCCACTGTTCCATAGTGCTACCATAGTGCACTGATCAATATTTTATATCAACAATGGATGAAGTGATGATGTATAATATAAAAAGGATGGTTCACAGTGAGCCCACAGAGTTACCAACTACCTGAACATAGCTGACAATGTTCTGTGTCTGCTGTACAGGTAAATAGGCAGCAGCGTGTTTGTCATAATAACATGTATAATAACTCTGCATCTGAACACTAAAAGCCTTTTCACCCTGTAGAAGCCTGGGTTTTTCACTACAGACCTAAAGTTATAACTTGTTCCAAAACACTGTTAAACAGCAGTATTCCTGATGAGGAAATTGAGGATTATATTTTGTATAGTGACAGGAGCAGTAGAGGGGGAAGTGTGGGGAATGTTTGTTAAGGTAATATTCCATCAAAGTAAATATTTGGTTAAAGGAATTTTTTATAGACCTCCCTCTGCAAAATATTATACAAGAAACAGGGACACTAAGTCCAGTTGAGGCTGGGATGATGCATCCACTTAACTGACTTCAGCAATTAGAACAACAGCGAGCCACAAACATGGCGGCACCAGGTCAAAGCATGGATTCCCTGGAAAACAAGCTGCAGCTATAAAACCTTACAAAGTGTTGTGAGTATTTTAAACAGAGAGAAAAGCTCTGCAAATGGCTTCTAATAATTATTATAAGTAGTAGTTCTGTTATTAGTCTTATTATTATTGTTATTCATATTATTAGTCCTATTACTGTCTTATTATTTCAGTGTTACGTTGTCTTTCCTCCTGCTCTTTCTCATGTTTAGCTTTTTCCACTCCCCCAAGTGGACAAAATATGATTTCATGCAGCTTTAAAACTAAATTCATACATTCCCTGTTCAGTTTGTATATATTACAGCTCTGTGACCAGTTGAACCAAAGACTGATTCTGTCTTCCTCCACTAAGAGGCCTGAAGGCAGGAAGACGACAGAGTCATGTCTTCACTGGCTAAAGATTAACTTCAGATGACTGATCACTTTTTAATTCATATGCTGCATTTCCTCATAGTCCTAACAGCCATACCTGTTTGCATACTTTGCATTAAACTGTTACGTTTGAATGTCCAGTCACTGTTTTTACCATAGAGAGTTGTTCCTGGGCAGTTAAGATACAAACAGTGCTTTTTCCTTTCTATTCAACATGCACAAAAATTTGAAACATGCATGTCCCACTTGCCTGGTCAGCCAGCAGCCTCGGGGCAAATGACCTCAAGTGTCACATTTAGGGACTCTCACTGTGGGGGGTGGAGAGGGGAGGTGGGGGTGGGGGGGTGTCAGCCTTAAAGAGGGTTAAGGGGAAGGGGTGAGCTCTAATTAGCTGCCTGTATCATTCTCACAGCCTGAGGCCATGGAAGCATGCTGGAAGGTCATACATATGCATACACACTGTGTATGTGTGCATAGACACATATTCACAGAGTGTTGCCTCACACATGTAACATGTTTACATGAAGGAGAACTGAAAACCTCCAAGCACTTTGCCAGAAAGATTTCCTCCTGTGAGCACAGACTAAATATCAACATGGACAGACTCTACCATGGATGAAGGGCGGGGTAAACACACAAAGACAGTTTGTGCACATTTTTAGGTTCACATAAATCTGTGTTATGAAAATGCACAGTGCACAGTACATTACAGCAAGTAAAATCAAAGTGTTCTTTATCAGGTCTGGCATTGTTCTTACTGTCAGTAAATTTCATGAAAAGACCAATATCAATGAAGTGATTCTACAGTACTAACAAATACTGTATATGTATCCAAATCCTGATAGGCTATTTCTATTTTCCCCCCGTCCAAAACCTATTAAAGTCAAACAGAGACAGTTTAAAGTCAGAGACAGTTTGTGAGCTCAGTTAAAACGAAAGATCGCCATTGCTCAGAGACACACTGTCAACTTCAATGGTCTGCTATACCTTTTTCCTTACATTGTGTTAGATATCAGCCACTACTGTGGACGGTAAACCTGTTACTTTCAACATTTGGGAGAACGCACTGTCTTGTTAAGTTTGAATTCCACGCAGAAAGTAGAAGCTAGGTAGCCTACCTTTCTAATATTAGCACTGACTTCATGCTGTGTTCATCCTGTGGTCAAGCTGCTGATCTACTTGATTTTGATCAACACATGTGCATAGATAACTGTAGCTAGATAGATAACATAGCTTCACATATTTGCTTTTGTGTTTCTGGGGCTTCTTGGAGTCTGTGGGTGGGGTCCTGGAAAGGGCACCATCTGGGGACTCTACAGACTTCAGGGCTCATGTTTTATTGTTGGACTTCTGTCCTAGCCTTGGATTGGCCATGGTTCACATGGTGAACCATGGCCAATCCGAGTGCACATGGTACCAGCACACTTTAGGCCTAAGATCTGTGCTCCACTTTATGGTTGTATCATCTGATCTGCGGTAACATGTTTTGGACACTCTGGTGAAGAGAGGAGCAGAGCACTCAATTGATCACCTTCTGGTGGTGTTTTGGATCAGATGGTGCGGGAGATGGCTGGACAGACCTGGTAAACCCCAAACATGTAGTGAGGGTGAGATGGGAGCGTGTGGCAGAGCCCTCTGTCCATAGGGTCTTTAAATCCCACCTAGGGAAGTGCTTTGCACGCATCCTGGGGGAGGTTGGGGATGTGTGAAGGACTTTAAGTATCTTGAGGTCTTGTTCACAAGTGAAGGTAGGATGAAGCGGGAGATTGACAGGTGGATTGGTGCAGCAGTAAAGTGGGCGTTGCACCAGGCCATAGTGTTGCAGAGAGAGCAGAGCTGGAAGACCAAGCTTCCAATTTATAAGTCGATCTACATTTTCAACCTTCACCTATGGTCATGAGCAGAGACAACTTCTTTCATGGGTCCAGATGTAGTAATGACAAATGAACACACTGACAAAACTCACAGCATCCAGTACTGTAACTTCCGCACTCTGAACATTATTCTGTTTCAAATCACAGAGAGGAACTGAAGTGAACAAACTATTTTTGACTTATCTAACAGAGAGATGGACTCATACACTGTTGGTTTGGGTCTATTCAAATGATTTGTTGACAAGAAGACAAATACAGACGAACACCAGCTTTATTCTTTAAGGGAGAAAAAAATTCTTTCCCCAAGTGTTTCTTGGTTGACATGAAACTTGTCTTGAATTATTCAGTATAACACTGGATCACACATTCCCTTTGTATGCTGTGGAACAGGCAGCCCTGCTCTCCCATACGAGAGAAGGAGAATGGGCTATTCAAAGTAGGAAAGGACAACTCAGATTAAGAAAAAAAAAAAAACACATCCTCATGCTGTGAAACCAAAAAGAAAGACAATATAAGCAGTGGAAGGAGGCAGAGCTTCAGGGGTGGGGGTTGTTGAAGAGGTCCAGATGCAAGGAGCGTGCACGATGAGCATGCACGGCTGATGAAGAGGACAGGCCGGATGCCTAGAGAAAGAAGCCACCACCCACCTCCCATCAACCCCCCACCAACAGCTTCTCTTTCTCTGCTCTTCCCAAAGAGAGCTGATGACGAGCAAAAAGTCAAAACTTTCCCCAGGCTATAATTAGCAACCCTCAATTTGACTCATCATAGTCTCAGCTCACTGTGTGTGTGTGTGTGTGTGTGCAAGCTATGTATTTAACCCTGACAGAGCTATCAAGTCTTTGGGAGCTTTGGGAGGAAGTCAGCTTCTGCAAAACAGATGTGACTTGTAGGAGCAATGAAGTGTCTCAGATTAAAAAATAAATAAAATGTAAATAAAGAGATGGGGTCATATGAAGACCTTTTTTTCTACATACAAAACCCTTTAAAAAGACTGCACTGGTGGATTTATAGTTTCAGCCCGTAGACCTCAAATTAGTTTATACTTTGTTCCCAACTATTTTCCAAAGCACATCATGTTTTGGATTGATTTCCTAACTCTCAGGCTTCTATTAGTTTCACTTCACTTCTGAACAGTGCTTTGAACGATTTAAAGCTGTACATGTGAAACAGTCCATTACAGTGAATGTTTTAACACATTTTTGGTCAGGTTACATTACTGGGACTTGAGGACTATGTAGATAACAAAGGAATTGAGTCAGAACAATCCTATTTGAGCCCTGTCTATCTAACTTGTGATGGACAGTACAAAGCATCTCAGTCGATGCACCTGCCCCAGAGAGCCATCGTTTTAGACGTACAGCATCCAGCATCGACTGATGCTGACTCAAGTGACATCAGTTGAGGACAGTCATCAGACCTCACCCAGCTCTGTAAACACACTTGTGTAAAATCTGTGGCAGAGATTTGTCAGGGCAGCGTGCAGCATCAGTCTGGAGAGTGCAGTCCTGAGCCTTCATTTCAGTACCTGCTCTCTCTCCCGTTTATCTGGTTGTTTTGGCGGCTCCTGAGCACTTGAAATCACAAAAGAGCACTCAGGCAACCATTGAGTTAAAGTCCAGACAAGGTACGTGGTAAGTATGGTAGAAATGTGCTGAAAAGCTGTTCAAATATTCAAGAGACCTATTTCATGCCATGGGTCGTCTCGTATCAAGCAAATCACTGGGCTTTGAAACATCAGGTTAGGAGGGCAGTCTACTTCCGGACAGGAACGTCAACATTAGACCGTTCTGCAGGACATCTTTCTAAGTATCTCCAAATACCAAATACAAGTCAGGAGGAGTTTGTGGTTCAGCCAGGGACAGATCATGGTTCAGGTTTAGAAAGAGCAAGCATTAATCATAGGTCAGTGACCTCATTTCATCTCAGACCATTTCCAGCACTGGAACTGGATGTAGGGACTGAACATGAATCACTAAGTGCAGAATTATACAGGACAGACATAACTCTAAGTGCTCTGGTGTAAATTTCATGAATTTAACTGCTGGACCGTTTGTGTTTATTTGCCTTAAACAGCCAGTGACCAACCATACAGACATTAGCAATACGGTATCCTTCAATGCACGCACTGACTGTGTCTATGTGTTTGTGTTCAGCTCGGCTTCTGAATAACTCCAGAATTCAGAATTCATCTGATTTTGTTCAAGTCAAATGTTTTTCAGGTTCAGATGGATCTTAGCTTCATTTTGTGGAACTTTGGGTGAGTTTGTGTTTTATTGCATCTTTCCTTTGACTATGCAACTGCATTGTTTCTTCTAAAATTCGCTTCACTTACTCAGGGAATCTGCACTGGTTGTGGTCCTGACCACTGAAAAGTTAATTTAACACTAAAATGACTCCTAATTTTGATAAATTGTGAACATATGGATAAAATTTTAGTGATTTTATGTTTTTCTTTCTCAAATGCTGGTTTATAAAACAAGCCTAGTAATCTTCTTTTGACAAGATTTATGTTTGCTTTGTGTTTTCTTCTGAATTTGATTTTCCAGGAACGTAATTCATGAATGCAACACTTTTCAGCCAATTCTAAATCTTACCTTAAAGGGGACCTGAAACATGCATGGTTTTGCACCAGCAGTGTCTAAATGTATTAGTAAGAAACACTTTTCCTCAAATAAGATTTTAAAAAAGCTTTGATTGCCTTTTCGATTGCCTTTAATTGCATTAGTTTCTTTTACCTACCTCATTGTTTTTGCATTTGATTCATGTCAAGTGGTTGTTGTAGCACTAATTTCCCTAATGAAGTAATGTCTAGTTTTTATTATGCTCTTTGATTTGATTTTACTGTTTTTACAAGGTGCTGTAAAATGTAGTAATTACTAGAACTAGTTTTTAGAGACTGATTATCATCAGATAGTATCTGTCATGTGTGGCCCCAGTGATCTATATTTGTTCAGTAAAAGGCAAAAGGTAAAGTGGACTGAAATACTGAAAATTTGCTGTATGGATAAATGTATTATTTGGCTACTGCTGCCACTGTTGGTTCCCACACTTGATTCATTTATTAGAGTTAAGAACAAGTCAATCATGCTTGTCAATGCAATCAGTGCTAATTTTGTTGTGACCCACATCCAGGTGGAAAAAAACAAACTATAAGGTGGCCTTCAGTGGTTTCCTGCTGGTTTCCAGATCTTCAGCGCTTTGGGCAGAAAAAGTAAAATATGGTTCCAAAAGTAAATAATTGAGTTTGTTCCTGATGGTTATGATATATACTTTTTAATTATTTTTTTTTTAGTTTTTAGTTCTTGTCATGTGTGATGGCTTTTTGGCAGGCAGGCCGTGTGAATGAGAAACTAGCTAAAAAAAACAACAATGTTATTGCACGCATTGCAAAAGGAAGAAAAAAAGGGGGTGATGAGGAAGATAGTGGAATTGGGGATAGTGCCTGGGGAGGAGTTTGGAGTCCTGATCGGCTGCTTTGGGAAACACAGGGTCAGCTGTGACCCTCTCTCACTCAGGAATCAAATGTATGGTGTAAAGCGACATGACGTTTAGATGAACACGGGGTCTTCTAATGGTTGTGGTTCATTTTAAATTTCTCACAGTTGCTGTTGTGTGCTCGCTGTTGTGACTATAGTGTCCAGCCAAGCTCCCATCACATAACTCCTATGCTGCAGAGATGCTATGGAAATCTTTAGGCTAAGGGGACGTGTGTCTGTCTGTGTCTCTGTCGGTGTCTCTGTCTGTGTGTCAGTGTGGGAGGGGGGACAACAGGTGTTCATGATTTCTGTTGTGCTGTTGCTGTGAGAGATGTGTTCAGTGAGAGAGAGACATTCATGGAACTTTACTGCAGTCAGTGATGATGTTCATGTTTTTTTAGTGTAGGCATAGTTGATGTCTCGGTACCTACAGACTGCTGCTGGTTGCTAAACACCCTGCCCGTCTCTTCCCTGCCTGGCTGATGCGTCTTAGCATCTTTTCCCTGTAGTGGACTGCTGTTGTTGTGGAATTGAAAACAGATGGAACAACTTCAGTCTGCTGGTCCAGAGAACAAGCAGCTAGCATGACTGAAAGGTCATTCTTCTCCTCAGTCTGATTTTGGTCCAAAAAAATGTTCAGTGCAAACCCTGGAGTCAGAGTCCATCTGAGGGCTCTTTCTCTGCAGTGCCTCTATTCAGCGCAGCAGCACTATTCTGTGTTTCAGTTCCAGTTTATGAAAATGGAACTCTTTGGCTTTAACCTTGTAAAGCTCATTTTTACATCCAGGAGCTGTGCAGCAGTGGCCTCAAATTTTGTCCACTGATGTCCTGTGACTCCTCAGGCCACGGTTTACTGTCTCTGTCTTTCACTCCCTTCGACCAGCCTTGTGATGTCACAGGTTATAGTATTGCAACATGGTGGCGCCATTCCTACAGGAGATATAACAGGGCTTCTTTCTTCTTTATTTTACGTTTGCATTTGTCATGTTTGTTGATTAGAGTGGAATTCCATTTAGTAAATCATATTAACCTGATCGACTGCTTCACATCCACTTTAAATGCACCACCAGGGGCGGTGTTTAAAATGTTCGGCTGCTCTATGTTATTACACCATAATGCTGACAGAAAAAGAAAGGTGATGAAATCATCAGTGTGATGGATAACCCATCTCAGATCAATTTTCATACCATACTGGAATGAAGCAGAACCAGCGGCTGCCTGGAAGTCAGAAAATCAATCGTAAAACTTACAGTGTGCTTTGGAAAAAGCTCAGCAATAAAATATTCCAGATTTGTTGTTAATGGGCTAAAACATGTAAAACCACAAGTACTGTATGATCCATTAAGCCTTTGTTACCGTCATGCTCTATTCCTCTGTTTCTGCATTAGTATTACTGGAACATGCCGGCATGTATTTCACTGATCATACACTCAATAATGAGATTTCTGCTGAACACCTTAAGTTATTTTAAAGAAATAAGATGCCAAGCAAAATGTCAGACTATACTAATTAGGTCTGGGATCTGGTTTTATTATAAAGCCGTGGCGCAGGCAGAGCTGTAATTCATATTCAAGTTGAGCAACAAAAGCAAACAATTACGCTCACATTCATCAGAGAAAGCACACATGCACATTTTCTTTTTTAATAAGTTCGGAAAACAAGATTCTCTTCACATCAGCAGACGCAGGAGTGATGCACTTCATCAGTATCTGTAGTATACTGGATTATCTTTATGTTTTCCTTAAAAACAACAATATTCTATATTTGTTTGAGCCCCAAAGCAAACAAATGAATGCTTTTTACATGATATTGTATGTTTTCCCTTTGAGCTTGAGAGGGCTGATATCATGGTCAAGCCTTGATTACTGATGTAGACATGATGTACCCTGTGGGGATGCTTCAGGTAATTGGCTCACACATCGGTCAGTACATGTGTGATCTGAAAACGTGGGGGCCTCAGATGATGAAGAGCATCTTCCCAGAATTTACTGATGAGAAGTTTAAAGGAACAGTTAAAGATTTTTTCATGAATTACACGCCTTTGCTTTCTCTCTCACTGTGAGTTGAGACAATCAATATCAGTCTATTGTCTGTGTGCTGAAGACCAACTGAAACTGAAGGGCCTTTTTTTCTGCTTTGTAAGGAGAGAATAAATCAGAATCCAAAGAGGAGAAATTTAGATTTTATATTTCTGGTTTCATTATGGTGCCCCTTATTTTCTCATTAATCCGTTAGAATAGATTGCTAATTAGCCGCTCAGCTGCAGCACATTAAACAGCAAGTAAATGTAGCTGAAAATGTCACTCTAGTTCATTTGGGTGCTGGTGTGTTGCTTATTTCTTCGCTACCACTAACAACACTGTGTCTGCCAATGACTCATAGCTACAGAGCCACTTTGTTTAGTTAAGATGGATTTATGTTTCTCAAACCTTCTTAAAGAGGAGTGTTATGGGCTTTAAATTTCTGGAGCTCACTGTCAGTGCTACTTGGCAATGTAGGAAGCACTGACCTTACAGGAGAATCACTTTCAGCCTCTGCAAAGGCAAAGTCTGCCAACAGACATGCTCTTGCTCAGATTGGAGGTTGGTTTAAATCTTGTGCCCGACATGTTCACTCTAAAATCTATACATATTACTGTTTGAATCTGATTGTACTGATTATTTTGTTGATATGTTATTCAAATAACATGATGATGCTGAAGGCACCGAGAGGTTTTTAACATAATAGAATTATAGTCTGAGTAACACCTGCTCATCTGAGTCATTTCTGCTCTCACTGAAAGTTATTACATAATCAGGGCCTGACCAGTGCTGGACTTTTGAGGTTATCACCAACGTTGGTATTTAACCATCTCCATATATCAGTGGGGCTCTAACTAATAATGAAAAAATCAGGAAGGTGTTAAAAAAAAAAAAAACCCTTGCAGTTTGGAAGCCATGCTACCATTTCTCACAAAATAACACAAATAAAGTCACAAGTTAAAAAAAAAAAAAAAAAAATCCACAAGATCCTGAGGGGACTTGTTAATGGAGCCCAGCAGGAGTGTGGGGACATAGAGGGGTTCTGGAAAATGTTGCAGGGGACCCCGAAGAAAAAGAGTGATACTTTCTGTTGTTCTACAGAAACAAAGCTCATCTAGAAAATGTAAAATGTATGAGAATAATCATTATAGGCCGTCACTTCACCCAACTTCTCACATATAATGTAGAGGATTACACAGCTCAACACTAAATCTACAACAGTATCCTTCCATATGGGTCCCTGGGAATGCATTATATGAAATGGGGATGTGGGGTCTGTCTTTGTACCTGAGCTCTCTGACATGTTGGAGCACCCCTGCTGTCTGCACTATATATTAAAAAAAGACTTTGAATGATGAAAAAAAAAAAAAACTCCCATCATGCTTCCTTTGCCTTGACTTCTTTGTAACATGAAGTTCAGCCTTTCTCATCATGAATCTACAAACCGAACAAGACCTGCAATAAGCTGAGAGCTAATGCTTTTTTAGTCCTCAGCCCTGAAGTCATTCTTTTTCAAATTGCACCATTATTTTTATAAAGAGCTTTCCCATGCTCCATTTGTCTATTTAATACAGCACATCTGGTGAATCCATTCCCTACTCTGGCTTTCCTTGTGAAAAACAATCTGTCGTCATCGCAGCGATGGGGGGGCTGTGAGGACGGGGGGTGGGGGGGGTTTGCAGTGTGGAGAACTTCTGCTTCTTGGGTGAGAGGCATTACAGCCTTATGAGTGATGGACTGCCTCAAAGCTGGACAAGTCGGACTGAGCTGAGAGCCAGTGGAACACATTGTTATGGCAACATCACAGTAAGTGTGTTTAGGCTAGGCTGTGCTGTGTAGTGAGGTAATGCCTGTGATGTAACTTCAAGGAAGCAAACAGGAGAGAGGGGAATACGTACTATAGGGGGCAATGGTTGAACTGGCACTAATGTTTGCCAGACCACAAGCACACAGTGTTATGAAGGAAACAGAAACTGAAGAGGAGAGGCAAACCCGCCCAGTAACAGAGCTGCTCTGGGAAAACTCCAAGTCACAACTGGGACTGCAGAAAGAAACGAGCATTGGTCACCGTGTGGTGAAACCACTCAAAACCAAGTCCAGTTTCCATGAGCTGACTGTAAGTAACCTGCAACTATGAAGTCCAGTATTCTTGCATTTAAAGCCACTGTATGTGGTATTTGAAATCTGGCTCCCCTCAGTGGCAGTAATAAAAAAGACAGAGTCAGAATGTACACTACTACACCCAGTGCCATGACCCCCCCCACCCCGAATACTGCTTTGCATTAAAAAAAAAAAACATATAAAGAAATGACAAATCCAACAAAGACAGATCAGGTAAATGCTCTGTTGATCCACTTAAGGACCTCTAACCTGGACAGTCATATAGTTCTGTTTACACAATGTGGAAACGTGTTCACATGTTTGTGATCACGTACACTACAGAGTCCGTGCAGTCAGAAGTCGTGGGCTGTAATGTAAATGGTCCACACACACACACACGCACAGACCCTCAGGGCCCCTGAAGCTACATTTTTCCTCAGTTTCATCTGTTGCTGATGCTGTTATCTGGCCAAGCTGATGCAACACACTGGATAGAAGTCTCATACCAACAAAACAGAACAGACCTGAAACCAGACTCGACCCTTGTGACTTTGTGGAGACTTGTTAAGTTCCAGTGCGGTTACTCATGATCGCATGCAGGAGCTTACAATGACAGTAGATCTGTAACGCAAACATCAAGCTGATTTATTGTATATTATACTGTTTTACGCTTAGATTTCAGATTGTCCTGACTGACAAAAGCACGTGATGTACATAAGCACATCATTACTCATCAGCCTTATAACCACTACAGATTCACGGTTGTCCATTCAGTTATTTCTACAGGGGTAGGGGGACCCTTTGAGACCAGGCAGGCACAGGGCTCAGATTTTCATGGTTCAGCCCTGGATCAGGTCACCGATGAAGAAACTTTTCGTTTTTCATATTGCAGTAATTTTCCATCTCTCTCTGGCTTTAAATTGTACAGGCAGGTTTTCAGAGTGATGCATGTGAGGTCAGTGAAAACATTCAGCCCTTCTGCTTCACCCGGACTCCAGCGAGTCCATTATGTTAGCGTCCTGTCGACTGGGCCTGCTCAGACTCTCAGCTTGTCCTTCAGCTGCAGAACATCTGAACTGGAGCTGCCCCTCCTGAGGCCTTTGCTTGCCTGCTAATTTACTGTTCCCCCGAAAACCCAGACAGCAGGAAAATTACTGCGATGCCTTTGCAAAAATAGAAAAATGTGTTTCGTAACCGTCTAATGTCAAACATAGCAATTCTACTTGTGTTTTTGACGCTGCTATTTAAACTCTGCTTTCTTTTCTCTCCGCTCACTGGTTTTCATGCTCACCATAGCGTTTCTTCCATCGTTGCAGCGCTGGTGGGAGTGTGCGGCCAATTCCAGAAAACAAAATTGCCCATGAGTGTTTTGCTATTCGTTTGTCTGAGGAACCCAGAGCTTTTTCTATGGGTGTGCCCTCTCTATTTTGCTCAACTCGGGGACTCGCTGTAATTGCTTGTTTAAGGATAATAACAAGGGAAGACTCTCGGAGGAGCCCTGCGCCGCATTCACCAGCCTTGAGGCAAGCACCGCAACCGCAGTGCAGTGCGACGGAGGAGTGGAGGATGAGGGGGAGGGAGAGGAACAGAGGAAGAGAGAGACAGACTGGGTGGTAATTAAGGGCTTATTTTTCCTGCCGACTGAAGAGCATCTGCACAGCTCTCACCTGCTCAGAAGGGATTGTGCCGCTGTTTGTGTGTTTGTGTGTGCGCACGCATTTGTGCGAGTCTACATCATTTCTGAAAGGCTGGCCTCTGCCGCCTGCGCTTTTCCCCAATGGATCTCTGACAGCGTATGTGAGAGTGTGTATGTTTAATGTAATGCAGGGACGGCAGCCAGCGCAGGCAGCGAGTCTGTCAGACGGAAGGGGGGGTAATTAAATTAGGGGTGGCACTCCAGCAACCTGGAGGCTGAACAAGGCATGGGGGATTTTAGCGAGATCCCCG
Source organism: Toxotes jaculatrix (assembly GCF_017976425.1). Classification (NCBI taxonomy): domain Eukaryota; kingdom Metazoa; phylum Chordata; class Actinopteri; family Toxotidae; genus Toxotes; species Toxotes jaculatrix. Next base: position 4,952,027 of record NC_054395.1, on the reverse strand, counting down.
GGACTCATTGTTTCCCTTCTCTCAGTAACACAGAGTAAGCCTGCTTTACCCACCGGGCTCACAACATATCAGAGCAGTGCAGCATGGGAAAACAAACCTTCATAAGTACACATGATCACTATCACATTGAAATTCATGCATATAAGCCATCTGCCTACAGATGGAATAACAAACATTTTCAGGTGCACAGTACAATGTTCACAGTCAGACAGCGGTGTATAATCAGGGAGGCTGCATCACTGCAGCTAAGCTGAGAGCAGCATCCCTTCACACTGTGACACATGACATAGATGCTGATGTGACACTGTTGCAAGGAACTTGGTCAAAAACGTCTGGTTTGCAGTGTGTGTCATCATTAAAGATCTTTACATCTCAACGGCTATTATGATTTCAAGGTGATGTCCTCAGATCGATGTTCCAACCAACAGAAAGAGATTCAGACTATCACATAACAGAACCAATCCCCACAGTTGAAAAGCTAGAACCTGGTAATATCTGGTGTTTATGTTTAAAATGATCTGAAAGATCTATTGAACTACTGTGGTTATTCCATGTAATGCAACACACAACCACGGGTGATGTCCATTCATACCTCCGTTATAAGCAAACTCTGCAGCTGTGAAGGGCCACACTGCCAAGCACAGAGCCTCAAAATCAGCATGAACGTCAAGGAGACAAACAGAGCTGACTTTGAAACGCTGACTTGTGGTTAGAGGTGTCCTGAGCCGATCCTCAGAACTGGTATCAGAGCCGATCCAGGCACATTTTAATGGATCGATAGTGGCTAAACTAAATCTGACCCTTTCTTTGCTGAACTGGGAGGAAGAGAGGAGCGGTTTGCGTTTCAGTCTCATTACAGTGCTAGCTTGATTCTGACAATAAAGACTGCTTAAAGAAAACTACATTAAAGCAAAACAAGGCTGTGGCTATTTACTGGAAGCAGCAAACAGTACTCCCAGACTATCTGCAAAAGTACTAGTAGTGCAGTCTTGCACTTTTTACCAATGCTGGTGCAGACACCAAAGTCGTATTGTTACAGATGCTGTAAGATAAAGCTTCCCTCTGCAGATGCTGGAGTGAGTCGTATCTATATTCAGGCCAAATGAAGTCCTGTGGCCGTTAGTATAAAGACTGCTCTCTTTGTATAGTAAAAGTGGAAGTAGTGTGGTGGGGTAATGGTTGAGTATAACTTCAATTCAAGTCCCATTGTGCAAAAAGGACAGTTAAGTACCATGACAGTGATCTGACCCTTCCTACCTGTAACATTTTGTAAAACCAGGATCTAAATATCTTTTCACCTGGTACTTCCAAACAAACAGCTCTTTGCCAGTTCCTGCACGTCGCCAGCTTTAGTTCAGTTTTCTGTATGTCACCAGAAGCAGTGGACTGGAAGAGCAAACAGACGTGACTGCGGAGGTCCAACACAGATGGGGGGTTCAGTTTCTACTGTACCACTGAGGGTTAGGGGTGTGTTCTGCTCCGACAGCTGGTCTTGGAGTGGTGCCTTCACTTTAACAATGGTCAGGGCTGCAAACAGGACTTAACTGGAGCAGAGATTTATACCTCGTCTGTGATGGTGAGTTTGCCTGATTTCAGCATTTGAATGTCTCCAAAGAAAGAAAGACAATTAAAGAGGAAAAGAAATAAAGTATATTGAATGAAGAATCTGGGAAATGGAGGACTGTTCAAATTATCCTCCCATTTTGATTTTTAGATCATCTGGGTTTTGGATTCTTTAGATACATTCATTATTTGAATGTAATTTATTTCTCACCTTCACCTGCCTACAAAAATGTTTCATAATTCACAGCATCAAAGCATAAAATATTAAAAGAGATTAAAAAAAAAAGAAAAAACAAAAAACAAAAAAAAAACAAGGTCCAGAGTTTCTAACATGATCAATTGATTAATTGATTGATTATATTCAGGAACATTTATATCTTGTGAGTTTTGTTCAAATTTGATGAAATGTGTAGGTTTAACAAGTATGTGTGAGGTTTGTTTGTATTTATTTTGGGAATCTTAGAAAAAAAGAAAATTGGTAACATTTTGTCACAATGCACTCCTGGTTAGAATGGCATATACGCTTTAATGAATGGTGTTATTCATAGTTCTGCAAATTATTCACTCATGCTAAGCCATTAACAAGAACAGATTTTGGGTGTCCAGGTTGTAAAAGGTCCTTCCTGTTTGGTAAAATTGCCTTTGTAAATGTTTGTAATCCACTGATGCTCATGGGTTTCCCATTTGCTAATAAGCCTTCAAGTCCGCAGTTAGTAAGTCATTAACGCTAAAGTCCTGTTTATGGTCCAAATGATGGATTAGCTTCTGAGGTTTCATAAGTAAAAAAGTAACTATGTATTTATTAATGGATAGCTCATATAACATAAAAAGATTAAATAATAAATATTTTCTTCTTTGGCGTAATAATAATACTTTATTGTCATTTTTGTATTTTGTCATTTTCATCAAATGTGCAAGCCCAGTATGTGTCAAAGTGAAGGGTTAGCCCTTTAATGGTTTTCTACTTTTTCTAATAAGGTCATAGCAAAAGAAAAACAAAGCATGTTTGCAGAGGAAAAAACTGTATACAGCTTAGTGAGGCTTGGTGAACGCTGCCTTTTTTTAATAAAGTGGTACTGGAATTTCTTTTGTGTGCAAAAAGGCGAGAGCTTACAGTTTGTATAAGATAATGTGCTCAGCGCAGCATTGTTTACCATCTGCCCAGACTGCAGGCCATCTGAGCGAGGCCTCAGAGGAGACTTACATACATGCCTCCAGCTCCTCCGCGGTAAATAAATGAGATGTACAATTTGGTCCAACTGTCACAGCACACTTGGGGTTAAAGGAGGAGGTCTGCTCACTGTGGCGGGCCCCATCGCCTCCCTTCAACCCCCTCTCACCCCCGGCCCCCAGAGGCCATGTTATGAAAACCCCACAGTGGGGGCTGATCCAGCGCTCCTGTCACTGGCCAGTCAAGCAGGTGTATTCTTGCACTTGTCTCACTCTGCCTTGATCTATATTCCCTCTGCTACGACCCCCCCCACCCATCCCCATTCTTACTCACCCACCACTGCTGAACACACACAGAGGTCCTATTAATCCCATTATGCAAATGGAAGTTATAAATCGCGGAGGGTTTTCTCTTTTTTCCCCCCTCTCCGTCTCCACTCATTCCTCCACGTTTCTCACCATGCCACCACCACACAGGGCTTCCCCGCTACTTAATTAAGTGAAAGCAGCAGGGTCTGCTACAGCAGGCACAGGAAGAATCCATGCCAAATGCTTTTTGGGGGGTGGGGGGGCAAAAAGAGGCGTGGGGTAGGGGCGTTTCAGCTGGCAGTGACAGATTGGCATCCAGCATGGCAATGACCTGGACAAGGACAATTGGCAGAGAGGCTGTGGGGCCAAACAACCCCCACCCACACCCAAAAAACACGGGTGGGTAGATGGATGGATGGATGGATGGATGGATGGATGGATGGATGGGAGTACTGGTGAGTTGGACAGTACTCAAACACCTCTCTGTTGCCAACATCTGCACATTAGTCACACCTATGCTGCACAAAAGAAGTTTGGCCTTTTTCACGGACTGACAGTTTCTCCTCAGCCCACAGCACAGTGCAGTATGTACAGAGCTGTATCTGCCTTTAGAGGAGGAATTCATTTATCTCCTCATGCAAATCAGTCTCTGTCCTCGTCAGATTCTCTCAGCTTCCATTTATACACAGGCTGAACCTGGTCCAGAGGTCTGCAAATTCTAATCACTCACTGATTTTCAGTCCCACGCAAAGGCCATTTGTTCTAATTAAAAACACTCATGCTCAGGGTAGTAACACTCACCAGGCAAATCCATAAATTACACGTAAACAAATACCACAATAGACTTCATCCAGCGTCTAAGGGGAATCCCCCCCCCCCCACTCACACACACGCATATAGTGTTCCAGTTTTACGCAGACTGGTCATAATGTCAGTGAAAAAACAATTATACTTAACTTTTGCACTTTCCAGAGGAATGATAATTTGGTAAACAAAAATTATGATGATACAAATAATGACAGTTTCTCCCCAATGAAAATGAACTGGAAAAATGTAACGTTGGAAAATGAACAAGATAATGCAAATATCTGGCATTTTTTTCTCCAGAATATCTTGGCTTCAGAAGTCGCTTTGACTGGTTCACCTAAAATCAACTCAAAATTATATGAAATTGTTTTTAGAGGATAATGCAGGGCACTGCAAGCTTTTCTAGCAGCTTATAGCTACTGAAGTATTACAAAACATTGTTCATTACACAAAACATTGTGCCTCTGATGGACAAAACATTGTCCATCACACACCTACAGAATATTCTCTACAGTAAAATGATGGATTTACAACAATTACCAACAGAATCTTCCACAAAGCTGCACCTGGAATATCAAGGCCTCCTTGCTCCTGTGACTTGAGCTTTACAGAGCAGTGTTTCCCTCCCTGCTGCCCTCAGACTCGAGGCTGGTCTCTGCATGTGTCTCTGTGGGTGCAGTCAGTGCTGTGCTGGCAGGCCTGACAGAAAACTGACCCTCTGATTCAGCTGTAGTTGTGGCTACTGCTCCGTGCTAAATGTAGCCACCGCAGAAGAGATTTTTTTTTTTTCTTGTTTGATTTTTTTTTCTCTGTTTGATGGTTTCAGTGCACCAGCTGGACCATACTACACGTGTGGCTGAACACAGGCCACCACTTCCACATAAGGATGAGTAGAGCCAGGCAAACTGTACCATGTTACAGATACAGAACTGATGTTGAAATAATGGTGTTTTCTACAGTGATTACTATAAATAGATACTGAAGTTTTGAAAATGTTTTAAGATGTTCTGGTGTTAGACAGAAGTGAGCTCACCAGAACTCTGAAGCCTGCTCCTCATTGCTGCTGCAGGCTACAGGCTCCAGGCTACATTAGCTGCTACTAGCATAGCACGCACACGAATCAGCAGCTGAACTGTCAGTGGTCGAGCTGCAGTGTAGGTGTAAGGAACGTGTGGAATATCAAAGATGATATCTCTCATTCTGCTGCACTGATTTTGATCCATTAAAAAAATGAAAGAAAGAAACTGTTGCATGATGAGTATTTTTCTCTCAGTATTATTAAATTAAATTAAATCCTCTTTCAACTCAGCACTCAGCTGACTGTACACATAAACGTGTGTTTGCTGGTCAGTTGAAGTATGACCCAGCCTGTAAAAACTGTTGTATAATGCCTTCTGTGGCTCAGGAGGAGCTTTGTCAAGTCTGACAAATTAACTAAGTTGTGAAATTTGAAACAAAGAGACATCATGGAGTTGTATTACAGGAAGTGTAGGAACACACTGACTGTATTTTAAAAAATGCTGGGACTTTCTGAATGGAGATGAATGCATAGGGAGCCAGAATCTGTTATTAGTAGAATTAATCTTCAAGCTTTTGTTCATAGTTGTAACCACTTATGTTACTAGTAATAATGTCCTAAATTGGCAGAAATCAGAATTATTAGCTCCAAATCACTACACTATACAAGTGAATGAATATGTGAATAGACACACATGATTGTGGTGGATGAGAACAGCTGAAGTAAAGCAGCCCTGTGCAGCAGTTGTGAGGCTGTAGTGGGGGTGGGGGTGGGGGGGGGGGTCCACCAGGGACAATACGAAACTCTGGACACCAGCATTTTTGTCTGCAGCAGGCGTGGATTACACTGCACACACACCCAAGAGCTCACACGCTGACAGATTGTTTGGCATACTCTTTTTCTCACAATGCACACACACACACACACACACACACTATGACCACCCACTCTCTGCACTGGCTCGTGTGGTTGTGAAAACCTCGGACACTGGTCTTTAGACTCAGTCCTTAGTGTTCTGACTGCAGCAGAGGTCACTGAGTGGACACACAGTTGATACATCAGTCAATAGAATCCTAAAGAAAAATTCTGGCTTATTACAGTTTGGGTTTTATTCTCATTGCTCTGGCCATTGTTTGAGGGTTAGGGTTTGGTGTTCTCCTGACAAAAAAGAAGGAGGACATAAATTGCAGGACCGTGACTGGAAACTAACTCTTGTCCCTCGCACAAAAGCTGGATGCCCTTCAGATGCATTCACCATCCTGACCTCCACACCCTTTATGGCTCACTGCACTACAAAGAGGCCACACGACAGTCAGAGTTCATTTCATCAAAACTGAATACAATGTCAAGTCTACTTTTCAAATCTGAAGCCTTTCAAATCCCTTGTTAAATCTGAGCAGATTCAACGTCATTATATGCAAAGAATTGAAGCTATGAATAACTACAGCTCGAAGATTTAGTTAATGTCTTGGTAAGAAGACAGTGACCACACCACAAACAAGCATTAACTGTTATTTTGTAATGTTTATCATTTTAACCAGCTGAAGTGATGGTTAGGCACTGGCTACAAACGAGAAGCTGCTTTCAACACTGGACTTTGCTCTTAAAAAATAACAAAGCAATACAAAATATTTCATTAGAGATTCGTTAGCGTCTGAGCTTAACCAATCCAGGTATTTTGTTGCCCAGGAACCCAAGGCCACACTACTTCCTGCTCTGAAACTGAATGTTTGAGCTAGACACAAACCTTGAGGTGCAAATTCATCCATGTTTTCTATGGATGCTGGGTTAGTATTGAGTTACATTTACTCTGTTACATTTACTTGAGTAATTTTTATGAATAAAATGTACTGCACCATACTGCAACATGACTGTGTTTCACCAATCAGATGTAGCCATGCAGTCACATGACCACACACAAACTGTGGCGGTATAGCGGCACAAACTCTTCACACGAAGCAGACGGGGAATGAAAACACATGAAAAATGGCAGAAGCAACTGTCTCCAATGCTAAAACTGAAAAGGATGAACACCCCTGGCCTCATATACAAAGCAACCAAACATGCACAGACACACACCCACAGAGTTTATGTTAAAGGGAGACTTCTTGTAAAACATCAGCACAAGGAGAGAAGTCAGCTTTTAAATAAAACCCTCCTCTGTAAGGAGCGGTTTGAGAGAATTTGACTATTTTATCTGTGGTGTACATTCATGTGTACTTGTTTTATCAATTAGCCTACATTTTCAGTTATTGTAGGTGCGTGGAGCTGCACTGTATTTTGAAGTTTGGCTGGAGTTCAGTCATACCAAAAATCAAAAAAGTAAAAGAATAAACAAGAAAACCCAGCAGCTGGTTCAGAAAATCCCGCTACAAATAGCAGTTAACACAAAGCTAACTATGATGTAACTGCTTCTAAACTATGTTAGATAAGAAGGAGACTTTAGCAGGCAGCAGCAATGCTGTCTGTGTGGTCACGCACATGCATGTGAGCCACAGCAGCTCAGTGAGGCAGCCATGACACACAGGTGACGTAGGCGGTGTGGCCCAGGTTAATAGGTTAAAGCTCACCCGAGTTTAACTCGATACGAAAGATATGCACAGATGCAGTTCACTTAATAAATATTAATATATTCACAAACTACTGAAACTGTCCCTCCCCTTCTTTATAATCCTCCTTCACAGAGAACCAGACCTCAGGCCTTCAGGAAGTGTTGAAGGTCACTGACAGCAGCTTAATGTTGATCAGGAGCACGGAAAAAAAAGAACAATTGGAAATGATTAGAATATGAAATCATTATTTCTACTAAAAATATAGACAACTGTGGAAATGGAAATTACACTACATTTACACAGAGAGAGCTATTGTGCATTACAGGTCATTTCACCCCCCCCCCCCCCCCCAACTGTTTTATTTTTACCTGGCAATTATTTGAATACCAGCTTTTAGTGTATATGTGAATTTACGGTAATCAGCTTTCTCTATGCACAAAACCATACCATTAACCTCCATCTCCTGTGTCAGTACAGCAAAATGAGCCAGCACATCCCGTCATGTTGACTCATGCAACAGTAACTGTCTCCCTGTGCTAATGAAGTGTTAGTGACTGGAGGTGAGAGAGAGGCCTCAGAGTGATCAGGGGAGAGGACCCATTGATTAACAATCAACAACTGTAAAGGAATACATTGGAACGCCAGCATGTTGGATACCTGATCAATACAACATGATTTTCATTTGTGTCCCTAAGCCATTGTTATCAACTGATCTGTGCTACGGCATTGGAGAGTGTTGGCTCCTAGGCAACCATACAGCCGCCTGCTCCCAGTATCTATGACAAATTGCCATTTACTTGACAGCAGTCATCCAAGATCATTGATCAGTGCTGAGAGGAATATGGATCCATGAAGAAGTTAATATTGTTGAGGGAATATCTGTGAACAGGAGTGAATGTTTTAGGCCCAGACTCATCGATCAAGAGAACAAACCATTTATGTGTTTAAAGTGGAAAAAGAATATTGAGTCATCCAAAGACGGAGAGAAAATTGACTAAATAAAGAGAAATCAATTTAAGGCAGAGTGAAAACACACTTTCAGCTTTCTCCATGTGAAAAAAGACGTACACTGACAGTCTGAATGTAAGTATTACTAGTGATTCACAATTCTATTTTGTGGTCACAAAGCCAACTATTGATTAAGAGTAGTGGTGTGGATGACAATGACCGCTGGTTCACCACTTTAAACTGAAATATCACAACAACTGTTGAAGATGATTTGTACTGACTTTGGTGACCCCCTGACTTTTCTTCTAGCTCTTCCAGCAGGTGACTTTTGGTAGAGCAACTTGAAAGTTCCCCTGTTTCATTTTTAATCAAATGTCTAGACAACTGTGGATTGATGGATTACCATCAGTGGCGGTTTTTGGCACGGGTGAACCGGGCAGCCGCCCGGGCCGGCAGCACATGGGGGGCGGCACAACCACGTGAGAAAAAATGCGCCGCTAAGCGGTTTTCTATTATCGATCATATTACTGTGTGGGAAATGAGCAAATTGGCGCCCCCTGCAGCTGCAGGCGCCCCTGCTTGCTGAGAAGGTGCCGTGCTCAGAAGCTGTGTGAGGAGGGGAAAGGGGGGGGGGACGCGGGGGAAGGGGTCTCGCCCAGGGAGTAATTCAATGTAGAACCGCCACTGATTGCCATGAAATTTGGTAAAGGATTGTACTGTAGTAGCTTTGGTGATCCTTTGGCTTTTCCTCCAGTACCAACATCAGTCAGAATTTCAGTTTGTCCAAAACTTTGGTTTATGACCAACTATCTGCAGTACAGCTTTATTTCTAATAAAGAGGTTATTTGACTTACATAGTCTTTAGTCTGAATGTTTTCAATTATATTGGCTAATCAGAGTGCCTGTGACAGGATCATGGGGGCAGTTGGTGCTTTGAAATCACAGATCCAGCTCTGGAGGCAGAAATACTTGCAGAAAGCAACAGGAGGAGGAGAGAGAGATGACAAAGCACAAAACTACAGGAGAGACACAAAACAAGCTGAGTTAAAGTAAAGTGAATTAATGGGATACGAATGCATACAGGCTGAGAGGGAAAGGAAGTGAGAGGACCTTGGTGCATCATGCAAAGTTCCCTAGCAGTGTAGGCCAATAGCAGCATAACCAGGGCATGGTTCAAGGAAAAGCCTGAGCCAACCCTAACTATAAGCTTTATCAAAAAGGAAAATTTTTAGCCTACTCTTAAACATGAACAGGGTGTCTGCTTCCCAGACTCAAACTGGAAGATGGATCCACAGTTACATGCAGGCTACATCCAGTCTAATACATTTGGCTTAACTGATAAATACAATTGGTTATCATCTGCATAACAATGGACATTTATGGTGTTGTTATTTCTATACAGGTATAAAAACCTGTCTGACTGCATCAGTCCTACATGTTTTTTCATTTAAGTGGCTATTTTTCATAGATATAGCTGGGTAGCTAGCTATGTATGAAACCATGGCTTATTAACCAGTCCCACCTGAGATGCGCCATGTATGTTTTGGGAATACAGTCAACATAAATTGCCACTGATCATGTTACTTCTATTCTAAACCTCTTATCGTCAACAGCACACTTATGAAACCAAACAGCAAAATTCATGGAAACAGGATTTGAGAAAAATGGTTCCGCCCACAGGCAGCTGACTGTAGGAGGCATTGGCAGCACCTGGTGGCCTTGCTTCGATCAGTCTGACTGTACAGTCAGGACTGTGTAGGCGTGTACAGACGGTGCTGGATTGGCATCTCTCTCACTCTCCTGTTAGTTTTGTTGCACCTGTTAGAGTGGAACTAATTGCACCTTTATGGTTCTTAATAGGCATGGTCCAAAACCCAACAGAGCTTGTTTGTGCTGGATGGGTGGAGAATTTGGAACAGGAGAGGCAGATGCATACAAATTAAAAAGTTAATGTAGTGTCTTTGCTAACACTTGAAAGTTATCCAAAGATGAAACCAAAGGAACAATAGAGTCAGCCAGTGACTTAACATGTTCAATATACTGTACATCACTGTACATTTAATCCTTAGGAAGCAGTGTTTACCACAGTTGATCAGCTAATAGAGGTCAGCTATCCCATTCCAAAAGCCTTTCCCTGCCTGTCTCTACCCAACATGCAGCTTGGCAACATCGACTATCATATATAAACCACTATCACTATAAACATCCACTATCACTATAAACTTGTGAAGGATTTTTTCCCTTCTTTAGATCTTTAATTAGTATTAGCCTAAGTAGGCCTGGAAAAACAGCAGTTCACAGCAGATCATAACTAAATGCGTGAGAATGAATACACTTGTACTGAACAATGTCAGAACTAAAGGTATTATGTTTGGTAGTAGGAGTGTTCTTGCTAAAGCCATGTGGCATTTTAGTAGAGCAGGTCATGAAAACTAAATTACTGGGTGCTACAATGGATAAAATACTGTCTTGGTCTGATCAGATTGATGACATTGTTTCCATAATTGGTAGCATTGCAGTTTCCAGGATATGTTCTTCATATGTTCCTCCTTCTGCTATGATTAATGTTGTTTGGTTACTTGTTTGGTTACACCTAAAGTAAGGCCCAGTCACATGGTCGAGCGCTGCTGAGACACATCTTGAAAATACTTCATATTACACAGAACACAGCAGAAAGATTAGTTCTTCATTGTTCTTCCATGCTAATGTGTGTGACAATTAACGTGTCTAACTGTGGAAGGTAAATTCATATCTAGTCTTCTGTTATTCATGCAAAATGTCTTTGGGAATCTTTATGGAAAGAATAAAGAATAACAGCTCCCTCAGGCATCTAACTTGACTCCTGATTATGTGACGACATAAAATTTCCACAGTTTCAAGGACAAAGTAAAGCAAAATGAATTTCAACCAGTGCATCGCCAAATTTCCTGCCGTAGTTGGTAAAGTGGAAGTTAAACTTAATTTCTCACGGTTAACACTGCTAACTCACTCTCTTTTTAAGAATGAACTTGGACTAGTGATGTGCCCATTCAGCTTGTCCTGCGTGTGTCAGTAGGGGCGGATTGCAGGTCGAGCGATTTCTTGAGAGCATCAGCAAACAACCTCACACTTAACATTGCACTACAAATAGCAATACACCCGCTATGACATAGCTGTGACCCCAAGCAATTGTTTGCAAAAGATCACACAAACATCCAACCTGACATGTGCGCTGTAAACTGTCCAGGTGCTGCACTGCCCTTGTAGTGTAGTTCCACCGTTTTCTTCACATCATGTAACATGTAGAAAAACAATGTTTGAAGCTTTCTCAAGAACCGCTCATCCATAAAACCTCAGGGTCGACACTGCACTTCTTTGGGTCCTTGGCAATAACACCTCGGCTGCAAAGTTTGAAGTCAATCGGATAAGCGTGTGTCGGGAAAATCGAAGGACAAACTGTCAGACAGACAGAGATTCCTCTATTTATTGCTAAATTGAATTTCAAAACATTTGAAACACACAAAGCACCAATCTCATATTTTGATAAAAATGTTAAACCATCTGTAATAATGTAAAAAAAAAGTAATACTCTAACTGTGCAGAATGTTGTTAAATGTTACCTGACTGTAAAACAGTGCCGTGGTTAACCTGTTGTAGTTGAGTGTACGGATGCTGCAGTGAGGTGATGAGAGCAGAGCTGTGATTGTCTCTGACCATCCATCCTCTCTAAGTGCTGTTAGTCAGTGGGAGATGACATCGCAGCAGACAGACTGGTCAGGGAAGAGGCTGCCTGCTGGGCCGTGAGTCACGTCAATCTGGACTGCAGCGAGACTCCATCACTCTGAGGCAGAACAGAATGAGGATCCAGACAGCAGAATGATAAAATATCCCGTCACACAGAGAAAGCCACAGCCGGTATGCCAGGCATGTCTGACTGAGTCACACGTTGTCACAGCGCATGCAGACGCACTCTCATAATGGGCCTCACACAGTAATGACTGGACTGAAGCTGGTGATGGATGTTATTTTCTTTTCATGTTCACATCGACCATATTCAAACCAAAGAAATCACAACATCGTTCTACCAGAAGTATTCCTGACAGAAAGACATCTACAGACTGTTATCTTCACATTACCATCACATTATTTATTAACAAGTCAGTAACAGTGTGTCTACACGCATTTGATCCAAAAACACTGAAGCGTGGAAAGAGCCAATTGGAGAGCACAGAAGAAAAGGGTAAAGACGTGTGTAGCCTTTTGTCGCCTAATAGATGTGTGGAATTTTGAATATGACAGACAGGGATTTCAGATGAGAGATTTGCAGATCTTAGATGTGTACTAAGTATGTGTGAAATAAGTACATCGCTTTTTTTAAAATACACATTGTCACCATGGCATAACTCATGTTTGACCGTGATATCCATAAGTTTGTAATGTTGTAGTTTGAACTTTGAACTTGTTTGTCAACACTTCCCAGGTTTGTGTTTGACCGTACAGGCATGACTTTGACTCTTCGACACCACAGTCATTTACCAAAACCACTCACACACTGTTGTTTATTGTGACTCAGTCCCACACAGACAGGTCTGCTGCTGTAAATACTCACTAGAGCACCAAATGTGGATTAATCCGCTGCTGAAAATAGTCCCTAACAAATGTATTTTCATTAGCTACAGTAAGTTGTTTGTATTGTTGCTCTGGTTACATGCAGGCTGATATAGGTAACATTTACTTTAAGGTACAGCCTAAGCAGGAAAAGTAGGTTTGGGACTGGACTGTTTCACAAGGGGAAAAAAAACCCCTTCATCTTCAGCCAAAATAAAGTACTTCAAGATGACGACAGCTTAACTTTCCAAAGTATGCTTCGTTCTGTCATAAATAAATTACCTGATTACATCAAATTACCTGATATTTTCTTGTTTGTACAGAATAACAATACATGCAGCACTGATGTAATTACTGATTAAAGCATTCTTTGGAATCCCCCCTTTATATTTTTCTCAACAGCTGTAGCAGTAATGGGCCTTCTGTCTCTTTAGACCATGTCTGAAATTTTTCCAAAGTTCATTAGCCCCAAGTAAGTTATTTGTATTGTTGCTCTGGTTACATGCAGTCTAATACAGGCTGATTAACCTGCTAAGTGGAATATGTATGAGGTGTCCTGGTACGTAATTTTAAATGACACCTGCCAGCCAATTAGAAACAAGCATTCTCCACTCTGGCTCTGTGGTGGAGGGACTTTTGACTGCTGGGAGATTTATGACGCAACTGCAAAGCCAAATAAATTTGAGTTGGCTTTGACAGAAAAACAGAGTCAGAGTGTGGCAGACAGCCGTGCTGACCAGACCCCAGCATACACACAATGAAAAGGCAGGTGGCGATTCGTCCGTCCCAGGTTCTCAACATAATAATGAGGCATTGTGAACATCGTTGGCATGGCTGCCACTGCTTTTCTCTGCCTTCTGTCTTCCTCTGAGGGCAGCGCGATGATGAGTTATTTTTCTGCAGCTTGGCACAGCATGACACATTCAGCTCCCCAGATGGTCCTCACCGTGATTCAGTTAGTCGCCTTGTCTGTTGCTGGGCAGCATGTGCGGGCCAATGAAACATCACACACACACTTCGGAGCTCAGTTTCACGTGGCGAAAACCAGCAGCCACCAACACAGGACATGATTTTTTTTTTTTTTTTTTTTTTCCCCCCCAAGGATTCTCATGAATTAGTTTTCAGGCCTGTAACGTCTGCCATTCAGAGCAGTGGCGCCAGAGAATTCAGGGTGGGGGACTAATGAGCAACGGAAATTTTTCCTCTTATTACTGTCATTATGACATTAAATTTAATATATTATCAGAAATGAAGTTTGAATTCTGCAAAAGTCAACAGACCTACTGAGCACAAAACGACATGCTGAATGAAAAATAAAAACAAACGTGAGATGAGTGTTAAATGTTGCAGACATACTGTTAAATGAGAAGTTGCACTGTATCCTGCAGAAGGGCTATCCGAGTATCCTAACACTGGACTTGGGTCTTATTAAACTGAGACAACTAAGAGTGTTTTGGAGGAATATATGAGATGATGGAATTTCCAGAGCCAGAGGATAAGCTTGTATGACCGATAAATTTAATGCATCTAGCTTGGAAGATCCACTGTAAAATAACAGCATCAGCACTTTAACAAAAGCTGTGAAGAAGTCCCTCACACATCCACGCGCCAATACCAAACAAGTGAGAGACATTTTATATAAATCTCTGTCAAACCGGTGTGAAAACATGACCTGCTCGCAGGGCTCAGCTTCTATCAAAGGCATAATAAATCATGTCAAAGATGGCACAGATTCCCTCCTCATTCACTAAGTGGAGTGCTGCTCTCAGTGCTGTCACTGCTGGCTGGGATCGATGATATGTTTCCATTTCAATCACTGCGAGTTAGTTTGGTTATATATAAAAGTTGAGTGGGTGGAAGAAGGTGAGAGCCTCAGGCCAGTCAACTGAGACAGCTCTTGGCACTGTCATACACCTGCATGGCTTCTAGTCCTATGACTACGGTGATGGCAGCCAACTATTCTTTGCATTCTCCAATCTCACACTCAGATGGAGGCATGAATCACTGCTTACCTAGTATATATTGCTGAGTGGAAGTCAGGATACTACCCAATACTGAACCTGGACACTTGTAGTATATCTCACTGGACATGCTTTGACATGTTAATATGGGAGGGATGCACTCCCAGTTATTGACAACATCTAGCTCTGTCAAAAGACAGCAGCCCCACTGACAGAAACTCATTTATCTCATCAACAGACAAACCTGAGCAAAAACCAATCACACAGCTGAGCATGCTGTCTTAACTGAGGTGATGTCTACGAGGAGCAGCGAAGACCCATCAAAGGACTTAGCACCACAGAGAGGGGTTAAATAAAGGCCCAAATAATCTCAATAATCCCAATTTCATGGCATCGTGTTTAGGAGCAAACTGAAGAATACAGGATGTAAGCAAAAAGGACTAAATCTCTGGATTGTTAAGATAATGACCCTCCTCCTACTTTTTCTCCGAAGCCTCTGGTGAATTGAGTCTCTAAACATTACTTTAGCAGATCATCTCAGGCCCTCACAGGCTGCCACTCCTGCATGTTTCTGTGATTAGCACATGTGCTGTCACCATGGAGAAGCTATAAACTGTGGCTGGATAATATTCCACCTGGTCGTGTTAACCTGACTCCATAAGCCACACATTATTCTTCCTGGAATAGTTTCAATTAGAGCTCCAGACTTGTGACTCAGTACATTAGTCACCTCTGAACACATGCAGTGTATACAGTGCTACCTCTCCACACATGAAAATAAGACCAAAAAAAAAAAAAAAGATAGCAAGTCTTTATTCAGAGCGAAAAAAAAAATGTCAGCTGTGTGCATGAGTAATGAATCCATGAGGGAACACCGCCCTGGACTGCTGCTGACTTTACGGCCTCGTTCTAATCAAAACACATACCAAATGTTCCCAAGTGATCGTGCAAGGAGGACTGCTTTTACTTTTCACACCACCAACATTTCACTCTGTGAGAAGCTGAGTAAGGACACTGTGTCACTGGGGTTCTTCAGGCATTGGAAAGTCTATAGGTCTATAGATGATTCAGTCATTTAATCAGCCTTTAGTCTGGGCCCTTACACCTCATTACAGGCTGGATTTTTAATTTAGGGGACGATTTGTGGTTCCACAGGTTGATAGTTGGCTATGGCTAAAATATACCTGCTTGTTAAACAGGTGTTTTTGATAAACTACCCTTTTTGGCTTTTTACTTTTAATTGCACTGACAGTAATGACCATAGTTGTTGTCGGTGTTAACGTAACAAACACGTTACCTTTCACTCTCCTTGCCACGTTCCCCTGTTCTCTGCTGTGTCTGGCTATATCTGTGTGTGTTTCCACTGAACACTGATACTGTATATTACAGTAAGCCATTGTAAGTGCTACTTGCTCATCTCATGCACTGACTGTGCACACTGCTTCCTCTTCTTCTATCATAATTGTTCAAATTTTTAATAGTAACTTATTTAAGCCGCTTCCTACTTTTTTTCATTATGGAATTACTTCTTCAGCTACCATTTGAATGCTGTTATTCAGCTATACTACTGGTGACCTGAAAAATAGACACCCCCTTAGAAATCTGGAGGAGGACACACAGATGCAGAGGAGAAATGAAGAGACGAGGGGAAGACAGCTGAGTCCAGAGAACAGAGACTGATGGAGAGCAGGAGATAGAAGCTGTATCTCCCTTCTATAATCATGGTTAATTTGAGATCACTGGACAAGTTGGACAAGCTAATGGCCCAGGTGATGAATCAGAGAGACATCTGTGATTGTAGTGTTATGTGTTTCACAAACATATGACTACAGGATGATACTCTGGATCCCATCGCTACCATCGATGGTTTTCAGATGGTTTCGGGTGGATAGGATGGGATGTTTCTGCAGACATCAGCCGTGGGGCTGTGTCCATTCACACACCATCTTGGTTGTTGTTTACACCCCACCCACCTGGGTGTAGGTGCTGAACTGCTCTGCTTTTTGCAGTTTGGCCTCCACTTGTCCTCAACAATCAGCTCCTCAGTGTTCCTGTCTTTAAAGGAGAGATGGCTTTCTTCACACCACACGCCATTAAATTCTTCACCTCCTCCCAGCAGGCTGATTCATCGTTTTCAGTGATCGGTCCTACTACTGCGTTGTCACGAGTATGCATCGCCCACACTCGTGAGGCGTGCATGGCCATTCATTCATAAGAAAAGAGGCAGTCAAGCAGCAGAGGGCTGGGCATGTTGCCCTGCGGGGGCCTGTGTTCTTGGTGTGAGTTGAACAAGTGTGACTTCCAGTTCTCAGTGCCTGGTGCCTGTCCATTACGAGGCTTAAGATCCAATTGCAGGTGCTCAGTGCCAGAAAGCTCAAGCTTCTGGCTTTGACTTTGAGCAGAAGGAATAGCATTAAATGTTAAGAGAAAGTCAACAAACAACATTCCTTGGATAGACTGAGCTTTTTTTTGTTTTTTTTTCTTTTCCCTGCAACTTCTAAGGCACATGCAGTTTGATGTGGATCAACTCTGGTACAGACTCCTTGATGTGGGTCACAGCTCTTCAGGTTGACAGGTGTGAGAGCTACAAGGCAGCCAGAGGGATAATGGTGGTGATCTTCAGACAGGTGGAGATTACAGCCTGAGCCAGGACGAGCTGAATATGTCAGAGCAGACATCTGCCATTTGACTGGAACAAGCTCAGAGAACCAGGCCAGAGGTGGCATCGGGGCCAACAGTCTTTTGCACATCGACTTGCATTATGAGACTTTGTTGGGCCAGCTGTCAGCATCAGTGTCAGGTAGTGAAGGGACTTCCTCCTAACTGCCAATACAAGCGCAAAATCTATTTCCCTCAGCTATGGGGCTTTGCCAGTCACTGCTAATTTCACTTGTAGTGTAGTAAGATCCAATAATATTCATCCATCATATATAGTCATTCAGGACCAAAATGTAGAATAGAAATAGGCTGCAAGAAAGTCTTTTCTGCACTTTGGGGACAAATGAAGTGTTGATGTAAACACCCTAATCTGAATAAACTGGGATATGTGCAGAGAGAGCTTAACACATCAAACCTTATAAACACAAAGGCAGATGGACATAACACAAACACATGATCATACTTCTTGCAGACTGCTCACAGTGGGGTAAACATGTAAACATGATGCCCTATCTAATCATGTCATAGAGTCCTCATGTCAATCATTTTTTGGGTGTAATTGCTTGGATTGATTGAAATCTGTTGTACATCTCCACAGCTTGAACATTATTTCAGACATCTTCTTATTACTAGATGCCAAAGCAGCATGAAACCTGGAGCTCTCCATCACTCCACAGTAAACCAGATTAGCTAAACCTCTTTAGCTCTGAACTGAAGTTGCGATAAACTTCGATTTTCCATTAACTCATGGTTGGGTTTGCACTGGGTTTCTGCTGTTCTATATGCTGCTGTCTTAAGATGCCAGTATGCTTCATCAGAACTACTTATTGGTTGGTTGCATAGCTTTGCAGGGGGAGACGACCTGACATTCGCAACCCTCTTTCTTTAAATTTTCACATGTATAAATCAAGTGTGATTCTATGACTGTCTGAAAATGTAGGCTGTTCTTCCCATAATTAGACAATTATCATTTGCTAATACAACTGAGAGATGATGTGTATTCTCCAAGTATATAAAGAAAAAACAAGATACACTTGATTTATTTCTTGCAGGGGAACTGGGACAAAGCCTTTCAAAAATAGTGTGAAGTTGTTGGTGTTGCTCTGAAGTCTTTAAATAAAGTGGAGAAAGGCCAGAGCATGAAAACTACAACAGCATCAGCATTCAGAACTGGAGCACTGACTCAAGGACTCAGCCTCCTCGTTAGGAGGAGATACGGTCTGATGACTGATTGCGTATCCAGGCTATGAGAATGAAGACAAGGGGCTGTGTAGGGGGCTATTTGACCCTCCCCTCACAGCTGTGACTCTATTCCCGCCATGTAGCCCTGGCCCCCAACCCTCCCCCTCCACCACGCTCCGTGCCCAGCTCATGCCCACCCTCCCTTTGGCTCTGTGAGCGGCTGTCTAGGACAGATTACGCTGGCAGGCGCCCAGGCCGATGCCAAGGCCCCCGTCAACAGAGCGGTCTTTGTGCTGAGATGACAAACCACAAAGTCAAGCCAACATCTGCAGGATAAAGAGCCGGAGGGCAGAGACGATTTCTCTCCCACTTCCATACTGCCCACCAAACCTGGGTTTCATGCCGGCTGCACTGACTGGCTGTGCTGATTACAGCAGATGCTGCTCTGTCATTTTAACTTGTACAACCTCGAGAGGGTTCTGTCCAAAAGAAATTAAACACTTCCTCTGTCACTGCAGTGTCGACTGTCAAGAATTCAAGCCAGAAAACTTCAACCCCAGCAATGAGCCAGTCCGTCTTACTCTGCTTCATAGATCTCAGCGTAAATCTGCCTTAAGAATGTCCCCTTGAATTGTCTATTGTGAAAACAAAAAACTGTTAATCATAAAAAAGGAATGTCCACTTGAAGCAGTGGAACCACAGCTCAGAAACCTCCCTCTTCACTGTAAAGTCATTAAAATGTGGTTGGCCACGGGTTTACTCTCAGCATCATTGCATGTCTGTCAATTAGCTGTAAGAAAAGCATGAAAGAAAACATATCATGTTGCATTTTACAATACCATAGGTCCCTGCTTCACTTTCTCCATTCAATGGCATCAGATTTTTCCCCTAAAATAATATCTGGGCTATGACTGCGACATGTCCAGCCCGCACAATATACAGTTAATGCAGTCAGTGTCTTCAGTGCTTCTTCTGGATCTTAATTAGAACAGTAGGATCTCATACAAGATTTAATTTGTGGTCATTAATGATTATGCTGAATGTCAAAAAATCAAATACTCATATAGACATTTACCTTTAAATCTTTTCTATTTGCACAAACGGTGAAGGGGAAAGCTTAAAAAAACCTTCTTCTTCTGCTTAATTGTGGATTTTGGAGTTTGGGACTCATTTTACTTCTGCATCTGCAGAAACAACTTCCAGTATAATTGTAATTCTGCCTTCTGCCAGCTCCACTTACGCCCTTGAGCAGGATTCTCAAACATAAAAAAAGAAAAGTGACAAAACGTAACCAAAGACAACCCAGAGGTTGCACTGTGCTTCTAAAATGTTTTGAAGACTTAACATCTTCAGTGGTTCTACAAGTCGGGTCTCTGAAGTGCTTCCAGTGGCTTTTATCAAATTAGGATCAATCCACTGTATTTTGCACTCTCAGTGTTATTTAAACACTGTTGTAGCTATAGTAACTGAGCTGTAAAGGTAACTGGTGGGAAAGATGTTAGATAAACAGTGGTGGGGAAACCGACTTATTGTACTGATTTGATCTTTGCAGGTTGAATTGTCAGTCACTAAAGAATGAAAAAAAAAAAAAAAAGAAAAACTGAAACTTGAGTCTTTTGTTTCCACTTGGAAAAATGGACCACATCTGCCCACTCTGTCTCAGGTAGGGTCTGTTCCAGAGAGCAGGTTTAACAAATTCTGAGTTGACTAATTCTGAGATGCTCTACTTAAAAATAATGTGGGATAGGGGCATAAAGGGGCCCTTAAACTTAAAGCACCTTTTCTTGCTCTGGTATTTTAGGTGGTTTTGACGACAGCTATAGCTGCATCCAAAAAAAGTAGCCAACAAAAAATGGCCACAGAAATTGGAGCGAGAGTGGAGGATCCACACAGTTTCAAGTCTGCTTTTTCTACAGTTGTCAAGAAAATAGTCAACTGCTCATAGTAACCAAACTCAATATCCCTCTCTCCAACAAGAAATCTGCTCACATTAACTCAGTGTCAGGGCAAATGAATGAAGTTAAACAAAACGGTAATTCAGTCTGATTAACAGATTATGCTACAGTGTGGCAGGGTTGCTGGGTCAATAAGAATGTGTTTTTGTTTTTGTGTTAAGTAACGATGAAGACATAATTTAAATAAAAAAAAAAAAAAAACAGAAGTGAAGCTGGTACTGTATCATAGTGTTTGCTTAGGATCTAAGAGTGGAAAACATTTCTCTGCCCTGAGTCAATGAAGGTCAGTAAACCTTGACTAAGAGTGTTCACAGATGAAGTTTGACTCTATGTGGTTGCGACGCATTTGTCTGCTCCATTCATGAGCGGGTGTGGTCCACTGAGCTCATGTCCTCATGGTGGAAGCCAGCTAGTTGAACCTTGGAAACATATACTGCACGATCTGATCAGGAGGGGACTTCGACAAGAGCGACACCCTGATTTATGATGATTAATAGCATGCTGAAACGATGAAGCCAAGGAATCTTGCTGGGTCTGGGGTACGTCATGTCTAGAACTGTTGTACGTGCCTCTCAAGGGGCAAGGCTGGTTTGACTGTGTATGAAAAGTGAAAAGTAAATGCACAAACAGAGATCTGTACTATATGTTCATAGGCTTTAGAAAGCACTCTCACCATTGTTACAGAAGTACTGCCCCTGAAGCGAGTACACACAGACTGGTTGTTTTACTGAGGCCAAACTCTCTAACAGAATGACAAAAGGTACTGCCAATGTGGACATTTCAGTATCAGCCAGTGGGAAACATTAAATTCTTATAGTAGATGTATTTTGACAACTGCTGCACAAGCTCTAAACCCCATTGAACTCCTTTCCCCAGACTGAAGCTTCTCAACAACTGTCTCGATTTTATTGTGATGAAATGTGTACTGGTACTCATTCCTGATGAACACTGGTCGCCCCCTAACTTTGTCATGGCTGACATTTTTGGTCTTGAGTTAAATATCTTTACATCGATCTTATCCATCCATAACATTTTGTACAGATATTTATGGCACCCAGACCACAAATCCTCTGACTGTGCCTCCTAAACTACCTGCTGTTTATAAAGTTTGGACTCCAGTGGAACATGTTGATAACTTGGATCAACACAAAATTTAGCACAAACCTTCATGGTTCTCAGACAATGCAATCTAATGATTTAGTGATGACTTTGGTTGATAGTGAAATGTCTGCATAATTATTAGATGGACTGCCATGAGAATGGGTAGGAATTCATGTTCTCCACACTACAAACAACAAATTGTAAGAACTTTGGTTACCTCTTAAGTTTTCATTTAGAGGTATCATCAAGTCAGAATTTCAATTTATCCAGTACTTTGGTTTATGACCAGTTGCCTGCAAAATAAAGTTAGAATGTTTACACTCTAAAATAACATGGTCACCATGTTAAGCTTCACCTTCTAAACATCAGTCAGTGTTAACACTGACACGAGTACTTCAGAACTGTGCTGTTCACATTTAGCCCAAAGCACAGTTGTGCCAAGGAGTAACTTCACAGAGCTGCTAGTGTGGTTGTGGACTCTTAGTCCCGATTATGTAAGAGAAGCACTAGCTCATACAACATGTTAACTGACCACATCAGAAGGACAAAGTGTTTGTATGTGTTCCAAATGACCACAGTCAAAGGCAGACAGAAATCCAGTCATTATAGACAGGGAGGAGACCTTCAAATATGGAAATAATGGCCAACACTCAGTCTTTCCCAGAGGTCATAGTGTTGCACTAATTTGTACACATGAAAAGTGACACAAATATTATTGGTGACACAGAGAAGATCGAGGGTGAAGTTCAAACCCTGGCTCCTTTCCCACCTCTGCGCATCTGACCAATCACAGCACAAAGGGGGTCTGAATGTTGGATCGTCTGTTATAGAAAGATATAGATGTTACAAAAGTTAAGATAAAGAGATGTCATATTATAGACAATTCAAGAGCAGAGTTCTCTCTGTAAGCCCCCTTAACTAATATGTAGCATTAGTTCATAATTTATTGGAGACAAGAAGAGCGTCCAGTTCTATTAGCAAGACATAGGGATTTAAAGGGAAGAATATTCAACCGTTAATAATATGTTAAATCTACCAGCCTGCTAAATGTATTCCTGTCAGTGCTATAAGGTCTAACAATACATACAATATATCACTGGCTATTTCAAAGCACACTCCATTAAAGCCACCCCAGGTTAAAGTACTTTAGCCCCATTTGTATTCATTAGTACAGACTCCCACCACCTCATCAGCAGAAGGGCACTCAAAGTGGACTCTAAAATGGAGCACATTGACTTGAGTCCACTGATCTTCCAGCTCATGGGTTTCCTGAGACCAGCTGACCACTTCACTATATGATCAAGTAATTGCAGTAATTCCTTGCCAATTAGCAAGACTGGGTGCAAAACCAAGACCCAACTATCAGAGACAGCGAGGCTCAGTGTCAACAAACACCAACAAACCAACAAACTGGTATGATGCTTCCACACCTCTGCATTGCACCATGTAGGCTGACAAATGAAGAGGGTCAGTCTAGAAGACAAAGCAGGGGTGAGATAACACTTCCTGGTTTTTGCTTGTTAGACAACAGGCCGTGCTGGACAACACTGAACTGATCCAACAACAGTGTCTGTAAGATGAAATAGTTGTTAATTCATTTTTTCAATTTGACAGTTCTGTTAGAGGAACACTTGTGTGCACCATCAGAGTCCACCATCTGCTGCTTCACAAAAGTACAAAATGTGACACTAACCACGACACAGAGAACGTGAGCGGAAAAGAAACTCGTTCTCTTCCACAGACTCACACACAGTTTTTCAGGTTCTGGGCAGGAAGGCTCTTCCAAGTATTGTGGAGAACTTGCCACAGTTCTTCTGTGGCTTTAGTCTGTTTCAGTGTCTCTGTCTCTTCTGTCTCTGTGGGGGCCAGACCATCTGTCCCAGGACTCCTTGTTCTTGTCTCTGAAGACAGTTCTTCATGACTCTGGCTGTGTGTATGAGCTCCTTGTTATGCTGAAGGAAGAATTATGGACCAATCAGACGCCTCCATGATGATACTGCATGATGGATGAGAATCTAAAGATGTAAACTGATTCAAACGTTTACACAGTACTGTATGCCTGTGTGTTTGGGTGTGTCTGCCTTATACTTATTGCAGTGTCTTTGTCTGTCTCCCCAAAGCCAAAGAATTCAGTGTGGGTATCACTGATATTTGTGTTATGTTTTCTTACTTTGATGGAATATGGTTGCTTTTTCCCCAACTCATCAACATCATCATGGTCAGCCTTCAAACTCATCACTCCTCATGGGCCATAATTAGAGGACCATGTGCAGTCTAATTCCCCCACAGAGTTCCAGGCTTTAATTTCTGGGTATAGGGGTACCCCCCTGGTCGGTGGTACATTCAAACAAACACAACTAGTTGAGGTTGCGGACTGTACAGATGTAACACTGTATTTTCATGGTTGGTGTGAACTAGATATTTACAAAAGAAGAAAAGAAATAGTTTGCTTTGTTTGTGAGAGAGAGACGGGAAGATCGGTATTAAACACGTCTGCGTTTACAGTGTGGAGCTCAGGCATCCTGTACAAACGATGCACACGCACAAAAACTTTATAGAGTCTGTATCATGAGTGTCTTACACCAAATCACTGATCACCTTTCTGATGCTCGATGATGATGATGATGTATCACAGCCAGTGATGATTTACAGGTGGAAGCGGCAAATAAATTCATGTGGATATACGGGAGCTACAGATATCCACAGCGGTTCAGAATGACTGTGTATAAAACTACAATCACAGGCAAAGTGCAGAGCAATCACAAAAATAGGCATCACGTTCTGTGGCGCAGGAACCAGTTTACATGGACATATCCAGTTGACATTTTCTTTCATTCCTGATCGGTCAGTAATGAATGGACAGTGTATTTTCATTTTCACATGCATGACAAATCTGCACAGAGAGAGATTGACACACAGAAAAATGATCACAGCTGACAGCTCGAGGATATCTCCCATGACACCACAGCCGTCCTGGGCATATGCACACACAGACACGCACACAAACATACACAAACACACTTCATACATTATGGACACAGCCCATCCTCCTCAGCTGTTTTCCCTGAGCCAACACCAATCTAGCTTGTGCGTGACTGCAGCAGTGGGATATTGTGTTACTATGTGAGTGCTGGTGTGTGAGAATGAGTATGGGATGGCAGGATTTAGCCCCATAAGCTTCGTAGGGTTAGGGGTATCTGGGGTATCTATGGCAAGCGGCTTCCCCGAACCTAAGCCCCTCTTCCTGGGTAATATACGGGTGCCACACCTGTCTCTGCTGACATATGCCATATCACTTTCCCTGGCTCACATACAGACTCAGGAGAGTGTGCAGTTGGAATGATGAGTGAGTGTGTTTAAACGAGACTGTATTATGTCCAAACACAAGTAAATATGTATATGTGTAACATTTAATGAATTCACTTTTTGCCTTGCGGTGTGCTCTTCATAGCATCTCAGCCCAATTACCTAAAGTAAACGTGTCTCTGTTTAATTCAGTTCAGTGAACTGAACAGTGCCGACTGGCAGGATGATATTTCCTTTGTAAAATAACCTCCCCTCCCTGTTTTTCTACACTCAGCTGCACCTGAGCGTTTGCTCTGCCACACTAACTATGACGACCCTCTAAAGGTGCAGTGCAGTGAACGTATACTCTGTAAATTTCTCCCCTTTTCATTCAGGCCGCGGGGACTTATTTGCGACAGGAGAACAGGGCGGGGTCGTGATGCAGCTTCTGTCATGAGGCAGCTCGGCTGTCTCTGGGGTTTTCTCTTTTCTTTTCTCTTTTCTTTTCTATTTTCTTTTCTCCGATGTGTAGGTGTGGGTGTGTGTCGTTGGTGTGGGCGTGTTCCACAGGCGAGGATTTCAGGGCAGCTCCTCCTCACCTTCAGGCTGATTGCTCTCACCTGTGCGCAATCAGGACGCAATCAGTCCTACCTCCTGACTATAAGAGGCTCCGCTTTCCCATCTATCCTCGCCAGATCTTTCCGTCATTGTCCGTGGTGATTAGACCTGAGCCTTTCTTCTTGTTACCTTTTTGTGGATTACTTACCTTTTCTTGCGCCGTTTTCCCTCCTGACTCCACTAACCTCTGTGCTCTTTCCTCTCCCGCAGAATCCCCTGGTTTCATCCCCCTCATGCTCATCCGCCACCGCCCAGCTGACGCTGTTTCACCACCCGGGAAATCACCTGCTCTCATTCATTCCTTTTTTTGTCTTCACATTTTTGAAATAAACTGTTTATCACTGCTCTCCCGTCTGCATTTGGGTCCTGGCCTGTATCTAAGACTCTACTTCACAGAACAATCTGGCCATTGAAATGGACCCAGCGGCCATGGAGAAGCTTCCGCAGGCGATTTCCAGTCAGGGCATCCTCATCGGACACCACAGCCAGATTCTACAAGATCTCATGGAAAAACAACAAACCGTTGGACATCAAGTCTCCCAGATAGCACACCAGGTCGAGTCCCTAGCTCTATAGATTCATCCACAGTCTCTGTCTTCAACTCCCGCTGGCGCTTCCTCGCTCCCCGACAGTCCGGCTCCGGTAGATGTACCGGTTCCCATGCCTGAACCATTCACCGGTGATCCCGATAAAAGTAAGGGTTTTCTTTTACAATGCTAGCAGTTCTTTTTGATGCAGCCTGTGGCATATCACACAGACATGAGTAAGATTGCTTTCTTTCGTCGGTCTGCTGAGGGAGAGAGCGCTAGTATGGGCTCAGGCTTTCCTGGGGGAAACGGGAGAGGTCAGGTATACCTTCTCACAGTTTTTAACAGAATTCAAATTGTTTTTTTGCCATCCCAATGCTCCTGCTAACGCCTCCAAGAGGCTTCTTACTCTCCGTCAGGATTCTTGGCCGGCTGCTGGCTACGCCATCGAGTTCCGCACTCTGGCAGCGGAGGCGGGGTGGAACGAGGCGGCGCTCCATGTCGGATTCATTTTTGGTTTGAATGAGGAATTGAAGGACGAATTAGCAGCAAGAGATGAACCTGACTCTCTTAACGAACTGGTTTCTCTAGTTATTCGCCTAGATTTCCGGCGCCGAGAGAGAAGACGCGAGTGTGCCTCTAATCCTCCTTCCCGAGCCAAGCGCATACCCGCTCCTAGTGAGTCAACCAATATGGATCAACCTGTTTACACATCTCCCTCTTCTCTGCTTCCTACTATCTCCTCCGAGGAACCCATGCAGCTGGGCCGCTCTCGTCTCACTCATGAAGAACGACAGCATCGGTTAAAGGCAAGTGAGTGCCTATACTGTGGAAAGTCCGGTCATGTGATCTCCTCTTGTCCCACTCGCCCAAACGCCGCAGCCCACCAGTACAAATAGGGAGTCTGGTGGGCAACAACACCTCTGAGCTGAATCTCCCTAGACTTCAAATCCCAGCTTCTCTTCAACTAGACCACTCAATCCCCCTCTGTGCCTTGATCAATTCCGGGGCAGAACAAAACTTCTTGGACTCTGAGCTGGTTCGCCAGGCCGGTATTAAGGTTCATCCTATCCCCTGTTCCATCCCTGTTTGTGCCTTAAATGGCAAACAACTGGCCAAAATAACTCATCAGACCAAGCCATTTCACCTGATACTCTCTGGTAACGATCACGAACGTGAGTTTTCTGTTTTTTTCTGCTCCCCTTACACCACTGGTCCTTGGTTTTCCCTGGCTCAAGCTCCATAACCCTCACATTGATTGGGCAGCGGGTAAAATAATAAACTGGTCGGTTCACTGTCATCAGCATTGTCTTAACTCTGCCTTACCCCCCTCAGGAAGTCTCCCTGTTCCTGCCACCATTCCACCTCCAGATCTTTCGTCCGTCCCCGCCGAGTATCATGATCTCTGCGAAGTTTTCAGCAAAGCCAGAGCCCTGTCCTTTCCACCTCACAGACCCTACGATTGCTCCATAGACCTATTGCCCGGTTCCTCTCTCCCCTCTGGCCGTCTGTATAATATGTCTAAGCCAGAGCAGGATGCAATGGAAACCTACATTCATGACTCGTTAAAAGCAGGAATCATCTGGCCATCCTAGTCATGCCATTTGGTTTAACAAATGCACCTGCTGTCTTCCAGGCCCTTGTTAATGATGTGCTGAGAGATTTTCTTAACCGTTTTGTTTTTGTATATTTGGATGACATTCTCATCTTCTCCAAGGATCCTTTCCAGCATCGTCAGCATGTTCGCCTGGTCCTCCAGAGACTCTTGGAGAATCATCTCTACGTCAAGGCTGAGAAGTGTCAGTTTCACACAGATACCATCTCCTTCCTGGGATTCATAATCAAGAGTGGCCAGGTATAAGCTGATCCCACCAAGGGGCAGGCTGTGTTGGAGTGGCCTGTCCCGTCTAGCCGGAAGCAATTACAGAGGTTTTTGGGGTTTGCTAACCTTTACCGTCGCTTTATACGGAACTACAGCACCATAGCAGCACCATTAACCAAACTAACATCTACCTCCATCCCCTTCCAGTGGACCTCCGGGGCGGAGGAGGCATTCACGGAGCTCAAGAGGAGGTTCACCTCCCCTCCTATCCTGATCCAACCCGATCCCATCCGCCAGTTCGTAGTAGAGGTGGATGCCTCTGATGTGGGGGTAGGGGCTGTTCTTTCTCAACGCTCCCCCACAGACCAGAAACTTCACCCCTCTGCCTTTTTCTCCAGGTGTCTCTCCCCAGCTGAGCGCAACTATGATGTTGGCAACAGAGAACTCCTGGCAGTGAAGTTGGCATTGGAGGAGTGGAGACATTGGTTGGAAGGCGCCGAGCAGCCATTTGTGGTATGGACTGACCATAAAAACTTAGCCTACCTACGGTCTGCTAAGAGACTAAACTCTCGCCAGGCTAGATGGGTGCTATTCTTTGGTCAATTCGGGTTCACTATCACTTATCTACCTGGCTCTAAGAATATCAAACCCGATGCTCTGTCCTGCCAGTTTGACTCCAAAGCCGAACCTTCCACTCCTGACACCATTTTGGTTTCTTCCTGCGTCGTAGGAGCATTGACCTGGCCTTTCATGACTGAGTTGCGTGCCGCTCTGCTGGAGCCTGACCCTGGAACTGGTCCTCCCGGCAAACACTTTGTCCCACAGACTGTCCGATCCTCCGTCCTCCAGTGGTCCCACGATTCCAAACTTCTGTCATCCTGGTCTCAAAAGATCCCTCTCTGTCCTCCGTAGTCACTTCTGGTGGCCCTCCATGGAAACCGACACTCATGAATACATAGCCGCCTGCTCTGCCTGCTCCCAGAACAAATCCCACTGGTCTCCTGCTGGCGAACTGCTCCCCTTGTCCATCCCTCTACGCCCATGGTCCCAAATAGCTATAGACTTTGTCACTGGGTTACCTCCCTCCAACGGCCATACCACCATCCTCACAGTTGTAGATTGGTTCTCCAAATCTGCCCACTTCATCCCTCTACCCAAACTCCCCTCTGCCAGAGAAACTGCTGACACATTGATCTCCCACGTTTTCCGGTTCCACGGCATCCCTTTGGACATTGTTTCAGACAGGGGGCCCCAGTTCACATCACAGGTTTGGAAAGCCTTCTGCAGCTCCCTTGGGGCCACATCCAGTCTCACTTCCAGGTTTCACCCCCAGTCAAATGGCCAAACTGAACGTGCCAATCAGGATCTGGAAACCGCTCTTCGTTGTCTCCGCTCCCATAACCCCTCCACCTGGTCTTCACACCTCCCCTGGATTGAGTACGCACATAACACCCTGGTTTCCTCTGCTACAGGTATGTCACCCTTCCAATGTTCCTTAGGTTATCAGCCTCCCCTCTTCCCCGACGATGAAAAAGACCTGGCAGTTTCATCAGTCCAGGCTCAGTATGACCGATGCCGGCACATCTGGAAGGATGCTCGCAGAGTGCTGCTCAAATCCACATCCATCTACAAACGCCAAGCTGACCGTCACAGGACCCCAGCTCCAGAATACATCCCCGGTCAAAAGGTTTGGTTATCCACAAAGGACATTCCACTCAAAGTAGACTCAAAAAAACTGTCTCCCAGATTCATTGGTCCCTTTGAGATCAAAAAAATCATTAACCCTGTTTCTGTTCGTCTTAAACTCCCCAAATCTCTGCGCATCCATCCCACGTTCCATGTCTCCCTGTTGAAGCCTGTCTCTTCCAGTCTTCTGAGCCCTTCAACCGCTCCCCCGTCACCCTGACAAACTGGTTGGACTGCCTGGAGGTGGTCGTTGAGGGGGGGTACTGTCATGAGGCAGCTTGGCTGTCTCTGGGGTTTTCTCTTTTATTTTCTCTTTTCTTTTCTCCGATGTGTAGGTGTGGGTGTGTGTCGTTGGTGTGGGCGTGTTCCACAAGCGAGAATTCCAGGGTGGCTCCTCCTCACCTTCAGGCTGATTGCTCTCACCTGTGCGCAATCAGGATGCAGTCAGTCCTACCTCCTGACTATAAGAGGCTCCGCTTTCCCATCTATCCTCGCCAGATCTTTCCGTCATTATCCATGGTGACTAGACCTGAGCTCTTCTTCTCGTTACCTTTTTGTGGATTACTTACCTTTTCTTGCGCCGTTTTCCCTCCTGACTCCACTAACCTCTGTGCTCTTTCCTCTCCCGCAGAATCCCCTGGTTTCATCCCCCTCGTGCCACCGCCCAGCTGACGCTGTTTCACCGCCCGGGAAATCACCTGCTCTCAATCATTCCTTTTTTTGTCTTCACATTTTTGAAATAAACTGTTTATCACTGCTCCCCCGTCTGCATTTGGGTCCTGGCCTGCATCTAAGACTCTGCTTCACAGCTTCAGAGTGACTCAGTGCTGGGTGAGTCAAGTTAAGTCTCCGCCTGCTGTGGAGGAATATCTGTGAAGGTGAAGATCGTTACTGTAGTTTTATGGATCCCTCTTTTGTGCGACCTTTGCCTCCCAGTTGCTTCCAGTGGGTCGTTAGTATTAGACTATATTAATGAGAAATCTGGGTCAATTCACTCTAGAATTTTCAAGTTATTTTTGAATGATTTTTGTCTGTACCAAAACTACTACTACAAACTAATGCTCTTATCATTCCTCATTTTCCAGTTAGCAAACAACATAATTCTGCATTTCAGCCAACACCTAGTAAAAACCAGGTGCTCGCTCTATAATCAGAGGCCAGGAAGGTTCTTGTTTCCTCTGTATTGCAAACAGTTTCATTTCATTTTAATCGGGTGAAGCACACTCTCCCTCTCTCTCCCTCCACATGTGACACATGACAGACTCGGATAATGTTTTGCAGAAATCACGTCTAGCTAGTCACCGTGTTCCTAATATGGTGATGCTGCCAGAATGAACTACGGACGGCAGAAATAACAACGATACCAACAGCCAACATCAGATGATCAGCCAGGCTGGAAAAAAGGCAACAGTTTATCCCGATCATCTAAATCATTTTTAGAGGTAAAACAGAATGATACTAATAATCCCTTATTGCTAAGGAAAACTGTGTGCACCGTCCACTACAAGTGCTGCAAATAAAATCTGAAGCAGGAAGTGGGTCCAGACAGTTTGGATAATCATTTTACTGTTCGCCTTCATTGTCTCTTGACTAACTTGGATTTTTCTTTTTCCAACCCATCGGATCATCTGCTCATGTCCCGTCTGACCTCTGTCAGAGATGTTGCTCTGTTCACTGCTCTCAGCGATTCATTTGGGGAGCAAAATGTTGCCACTGATTGCCAAAATAACCAAAGAGACTGTGAAACTATGAACACGAGTTGTATGAAAACAATATTATCCTTCAAAGTGATTTGTGGACAAGTAAACACTTCCATCTATGTCACACCCTGCATTTGTACCCTATGCTGTCATACAGATAACACAGAATAACAGTGTTATGCCATGGGTTTGTCCATAGCTGTTATACAATGTTATATTAATAACCCACTGAGTTTATCCAAACTCAGTTCAAATCCTCAGTCATCTTTTTGTGTGTGTCTCATGCCAAAACCCACAACAAAAGACTTTGTGCAACTACACAGCTGTGCACAAAGCATGTTCACATGTAGGCCACAGAATGAAAAGGATGTTTTCTGTTCATTCATTTTCAGTTTGTCCTTTCTTTGTGCTTATTCAGTCAACTGTGTTGGTTTTCTTACTGTTACAGACCTTGCCTCATCCCTTTGCCCCAGAGGGCTGAAGGATGAGGCAAGGCCTTCAGTGTTTGTAAAGACCCCATACAGTATTCCTTACATTAATTATCCACAGAAAAACCTATTCCCTGCTGCGCTGCAGTCGAAATGCACACATACACAAATGTAAATGTGCGGCAAAACATGTGCACATCAAGTAAAATATTTAATGCTCAGTTTGATTCCCACCATGTTGGATCATGTACCATTAGGCAGGGGCTGGAAATGTCATTTCCATGGTGGAAAAAAAAAAAAAGCAAAGCCTTCCTTCCATGCTTTGTCTCTGCTTCCAAAAGCAAGGCTGTTAAATTACAGAGCACACTCCCAACCAACCACTCTGTTGCCCAGTGCATTGCGGGAAAGAAAAAACATTCAGAGAGAAAGCTCTATATGAGGCACTAAGCAGAGGGATTACTTAATCAACATACAATACACAGAAAGGCTGCTTTGGAGCAGTGATTACCCACCATGGGTTCTGCTACACCAGGGGATACCTCTGTAGGTACCACGACGTATGTGGAAAGATTGTGTAGTAGTTAAATAAATCTGAAAAAATAAAATTATAATTTGAAAAATAAATAAATAATTAAACATCCGCATTTTGAATTAGCTGTAACACCTCAACACTGTGTGTTGCAATTAAGAGAAAACTCGTTAGCGAGCAGAGAAGCTAAACTGTAAAATTGGTTAAAATAGCTAAAATCAATGAATAAACAGTTCCAGTGATTAGCTAAAAGAATAATATGGTTGAAAGTGTTAGCTAAAAGTATTAGATATGGTTGAAATAGCTAAAAGTGATGTATGAATGATTTAAAGAGTTTAAAGGAATTCTAGTACATTTAAACCACCAGCTGATGTTTTAGGGGAGCCAGATAAATTTACACTGAAACTAAGTACTCATTGTTTGCTGTGGGCTGGTTCAGTGTAAAGCAGTTTACCACTTAAGTTAACAAGTTCAAATTTGTAGTTAATTTCTGTATTATTCTGTTGTGGTTTCATGAAACAAACAACATATACTATTCCAGGAATGTTCTATAAAGATTATACTGTGATGCAAGTTCAAATCAATACTGAATATTAAAATGATTTAACAGCAAAAAGCTTCACAGATCTAAAAGTTGTGTGTGTGTGTGTGTGTGTGTGTGTGTGTGTGTGTGTGTGTGTGAGAATGGGTGAATCAATGGAAAATTGTAAAGAGCTTTGGATAAAAGCTTAGTATAAATGCAGCTGTTTGCCATGTATCACATATATGAGTCTCCTAACACACATGAAATAGCCTAAAAGGCGCAGTATGCTGGTGACCTCAGGCACATTACTCATCATACAGCACAGCTCAAGAACAAAACAAGGATGAAGAACTTCTCAGGCAATTAGTGGAGCTACTGCACAGGCTCATTCACATCAACAGGTGCATGAACGAGCAACAGACATGAACATTATATATATATATATATATATATATATATATATATATATATATATATATATATACACACACACACACACACACACACACACAAGTATATATACACATGTATATATATATACACACACTCCTGGATAAATGCTGGAATGGTTAAACAGTGGTTCTGCCACTTACAGTGGCAAATTTATATATATATCGTTAAATGTGATGAATAGCGCTGTGAGGGTTGCTGCAGTTCCCTAAACTTCTTTTGCTTTTGTTTAAATATACTTAGTCTGCTTTATAGTTCTGGACAGAGGGAAAGGACAGGCAGAGAATGAATTGTTGTTGGCTAGTTCTGTCTGTTGTTCCAGCTCACTCTGTTGAAATGTCCCCCCCCCCTCCCAGGTTCAGCTGGAGCAAAGCATATATCTACAGTATGTGATTACACCATCTTCTCTACCTTTAACTTGGTGTGCGCTGACTTCATTTTTGTTGGATGTGAGACATTGCTCTCGGGGGTACCGAGGAATGCTGGATGAAAAGATGGATATTATGCTTGAAGGAAACAGTACCTGGTCTCACGCTCCTGCCCTCCAGAGCCGTGTTCATTGGGTTGCTGGTCAAAGGGGACCCCATGCTTTGCCTGAAAAGCAAAGAGGTATGAGAAAATAGGTGTAAGACAGGGCAGGCAGTGATACTGTGTGTGCAGGGAGGCAGAATTTTTTTTTTTTTAAGAAAGAAGAGGTGTGCATGAGGCATTACAGTGCATGTGTACTATCAAATCTTAGTTTGCTTCAGACAAAGCGATGGAAGAGTCAGATATGGGACCAGGAGCTGTGTCATATAATTCTTGTACTTTTCTGAAACCGACAATCTGATAAGCACAGACAGAGACACAGCAATTTATCCACTTGTCACTTCCCAGGTGTACTACCAAATGCAACACCATGAATCCCTTCATGGAGACTGCCTAAAAGTGGGCATTTTTGTATTGTGTATTTTTCATTGTGATCCCAACAGTGTTTTATAACCAGCTATGTAATAGGCATCTAGCAAATATGACTCAACATTGTGCCTCTGTCATATTCTGTCCTTTTCTCACTTTGCTCTCTGGCCACTGGATATTCCTACTGCACCATAACATACAGCTACAGAACGGAGACGTCTCCTCTGCCTGGCATTGTGGCAGATGTTTAAAGGAAGAGATGGGATGCCCTTGATACAGAATACATGTCAGCTCCCACAACAGGGGACTGGACTGTGAGGTGAAACTTCCACAGTTGCCTGGGTGCCACTGAAGTGCCACTGAAGTCTGGATCTAGGTACATGAGCATGTTCTTTATTGTGCTCATGGCACTCAGGCAGTAATGACTAATGGGACTCAGGTGACGAGGACACTGATTTTTCGATTGGCACAGGAACAGTTGTGTGTTGGAAGCCAGGTTTGTGCTTGTGGGCTCGGCTTCAACAAAAGGGTTTAAAAAATGCAGTGACATGTCTGTAGTGCCATGTAAGGAGAGGCTCCCCTGCCACACTTTCTCCCTCTGATGTTGGTCCTGAAGTGTTTTCCATTTTTTTCTGCTTTTCAGCTCACACATGAAATAAAATGTTGACATTTACATGTTACAGTGTTACATCTTTATCTGTATCTGCCATTTTCCTTTATATATATATATATATATATATGTGTGTGTGTGTGTGTGTGTGTGTGTGTGTGTCTCAATATATATGCTAATATATAATAATATATATAAATAATAATAGTAAATATATAATATATATATATGCTAATATTTCATGTAACATTACTACATCATTGGCATGATTCTGTCTTCTTTAACATTAGTTTAAATAATTCATCATTGTTGCCTTTCATTTATATGATAAGGGGATTATAACTGTTTAGAATTAACTTCACTGTCCAATTACATCAAAGTAAAGCTAATTGAAAACACAATTTGTGTGGATTTTCACATCCCACTGAATACATAAGGTTTGGAGACCCAGTGGACAGGCTGAGGTGCTCTCTGTAGAACTTAAAAGGTTCCCATGTGGCATCATGGAGAACTTCTTCAGGTTACTTTATTTTTCATTCAGACTGACAAAGAGACAGTGAGACACGTGAAGAGTGAGACAGAGCGGGTTAGAGATTACAACAAACTTCCCATCAATAAACCAACTCATTAATCCAGCCCTGCATACTCTCATCTTTTAATTGAACTTCCATATTTCATGAAAATCTTTGAACGCTGGTGAATGTGGCATATCCTCTGTATGTTTCATGTTTTGGGACTAATCAATACAAGCATGATTAAAGCTAATGCGCTATATGGAAATCTAGCTTTCAGGGCATTGCAGTCTTGTTATCTCTCACTCTTTCTATACATTTATGCATATGAATTCAGAGAGGGATCAAAGTTCTTGAGTCGACCAGAAGACAGGATTATGATGCTGATGTCTTCAGCAATCTTATCAGTAAACTGTCTCCTAATCCCCCTGGGACTGAAAAGAAACACCCATCCTTTTCACATCACTGTTCCTGCCATCAGATGCATGTTCCGTGTTATACTGAAAGGAGACTGAACTGTCTCAACACAGATGTAGCCTAAAAGGCATCAAAAGACACACACAAATGGTTTCTAAAGAGCTCAAAATTATCTCTGAAAAGCATGCTCTCTGAATTTCTAATCAGTCACTGTGGAAACATCACAGTTTAATCCTGTGAAAACTCATCTCTGCTATTATTCTCTAAAATAAAAAACAAAACAGATAACAGTCCTCATCCATCTAAGACAACGGGAAAGGCTGCTCAACTTTGACCATAATGCATTTCACACATGCTTAGTTCTCTCAGATGGGAAAAAGCGTGATTTTGTGAGGTGATTTTTTGGCTCTGTCCAAAACACTTGCAAAACCAGATAGGAAATGTCAGCTTTACTTTTCAGGAAATGCATCAAGACCAGCACCATCATACAAATAGTTGATATCTGAGTCTGAGCCGTTTGCAAAGCTGCCATCTTGTCCAGTTTTTTTTTTTTGGGGGGGGGGCCCTACCTTAGAATGATGTGTGTAAGGGATTATTACTGTACTGTACTGCACCTGCAGCCTGGAGTGTTTGGGACTCTGGGAGGTAGGATTCTCAGAACGGACTGAGGAAAGGCGAGGGATTACAGTCATTACAGACAGTGATGTCATCTCATGTTCTGATTTTTCACTCTTATTACCAACAAGTTTGCACTGTGGGATACACACTTGAAAATTTTTAGCTTATTTCATTTCTAAATACAGGATTTGAAACTAAAAGAACATTAGCTTGAAGAACGTTATCTATTACCCTTTATATAGAATGGAACAAAAAAG
Organism: Toxotes jaculatrix; assembly: GCF_017976425.1. Taxonomy (NCBI): domain Eukaryota; kingdom Metazoa; phylum Chordata; class Actinopteri; family Toxotidae; genus Toxotes; species Toxotes jaculatrix. Next base: position 4,915,337 of record NC_054395.1, on the reverse strand, counting down.
CAACGAGAAGCTATTACTTGTTATATTACTCTCCATCCCTCACCATCAGAGGTGCCTTCCAAGGACTACAAAGCTGCTACATCCACACCTCACACTTTGTTTGACAAACCAGACAAAACATGTCAAAACTGGACATTTCTGCAAACCTGCTGTTTTGTGACAACATCTGTGACAGGGTGTAAACCCTGGTCCCCTGCATGGAGGCTTAATGTGCGACACAATGATCCACCACTGCAACCTCCACGCACTTACTCGCACTGAATGCCACCACTGGATGTAAACTGAGAAGAGCAGCGTCCAATACGAATGCAATTCTCAGTGATCCTGAGTTGCTTTGTCAGAGAAAAACCTGAACTAATGAGGAAGAGATGCAGATAAAATATGGCAAACGGACAAAATACAGTGGAGTTACTTGGAGGTCGAAGTTTAGATTATTTATTTATTTATGTGTCAAAAACTTTGTTATTGAGTTTCATGCAAGAACCATCAAATCCGAGTCATTCACCAATTTTCTCTTAGGTACAAAAAGAAATTCACAAGATGTGTCATATGACTCATGCACAGACAGCCTGCCTTTCTCCACAGGAGGACACTTGTTTGATTGATTTGAAAGAGGGTGAGTGTGTACGTGTATGTGAGTGTGTATGTGTGTGTGTGTGTTTGAGTATAACAGGGAGTGAGAGACGGTACCCCCGTCTCTCACTCCCTGTTATAAGAAGTTATAAGAATGATATGGAACACTTTTGTTGTACATTTTACATTTCACCTCTCTCAGAGTGGGTGTATGTCTCAACCATTACACTGGTCATGAGGATGGCGGCTTCCTCTTAGTGCGCTAATAACTGAAGTGTGTGCCTTTCATTACACGTGCATTATCAGAGTCGATGGTAATGAGGCTCTCCCATGGAATGCCATGCCAAAATATATAATCACAATTAGAAAACAACCTCTCTGGCAAAAGCTGCAATGTAAACTTTGATGAAATGAAGCTGAAATAAAAATGTTCTGTTCTAATTAAATGCAAACTGGGTCGATACAATACAGTTGTGCCCTCAACACAACACTCCTGACATCTTTTCATCTAAGCCTTCTTAACTGTCACCTCAAGACTGGACTCATCATAAATTGAATTTTAGTTCATACAATCAATCAATGAAAAAAGCTGAGATTTACTTCCTCATCAAGCTCCGCAGCTTTGACACTGCAAAAGCTTCCCGTAACAAGGATTCAGTTAGACTGTCCCATTTATTTTGAAGCAACACAGTCTATGTGATGTACATTGCTTTTTTTTTTTTTAAAGTCCCATCTGGTATTCACAACATGGTCAGTGGACATGAAATGAGTGTAACACAACATTGAAAACTATAACAGAGAAAGAGATCCATGATGATGATGATTATACATCATCATACATTATACATCAGTTCAGACGTTAGAGGGAATATCCTCCATACAGAGCAGGAATGGAAAGAGGCACGATGGATCCAAGGTTATATGTTGTCATTCAAGGAGAATTAAATGAGTAATCCTGTGATGGACAAGTTAGCCAAGGTCTTTAGTTGCCAGAAACAGGGCGGAAAAGCTCCTAATTTCTCCTTGTAATTCGTACTTTTACATTTCTTGCAACTTGAGCTTGACAGTAAATCAGTACACAGGGGAAGTATCAAAGAAAAATGGGGCCTCTGAAGGTTAAAGGGAGGGACACAAAGTACTCCTTTTCACTAAAAGATCACACATTCATGACAAAACTATGTGATATCATGACATGTCTGATATCTGAGTTTTCAAATCTGTTTGGTCATCTATGAAAGTGTTGGACGAATTCAAATCTAAACCTGATGATGGTGCTTCATGAAAAGTCAGAGGATCACCACAGTTACTGTAGTTCATCCAGAGGGGGTTGTAAATGTCTGCATCAAATTTCAGTCCATCAAACAGTCATATTTCACTCTGAACCAAAAATGTCCTCCTACTGGTGGCTATTGGAATACAGTGTCTGGGAACATGAACTTCTGTACCTAATGTTGTACTAATCTGTTAAATGAACAGATGAATCAGTGAGAACTACTGATTTCTTTGTAGATTTCTTAGAATTCCATCCAACAGATGCTGATACAGATACAGTCCAAACCATGTGCATTTGGACAGTTAAAAAAATTTTGTTTTTCAGGCTCTGAGCTTCAGCACATTCAGTTTGAAATAAATGAATGGACACAACGCTGAGGTGCAGAGTCTCAGCTTTAATTTGAGAAGTTTTACATCAATATAGAATGAACCGTGTGGGAAATACAGCCCTTTTAACACATAGCACCCCAAAGGGTTCAAAAGTAATTGAACACTTGGGTACTAAATGTTTCTCATGCAGCTCTTTGTTGTTTCAGCATTAGTTCATGCACAAAAGAGCTCACACATGAGTCAGAGGTGAGAGATGCCATTTAGATCGAGGTGGAGTTGTGTGTCAATGAATTAGTGCAAGTCTTGTGGGTGAGCAGAAAATCATTTGCATGGTGAACAAAATATTATGACTGCACAGCAAGTCAAGATGCTCTCCAGAATTTAGACACACATGCTTCCTCATCAACAATCAAGAGAAGATGATTCACCTGAAGATACAAACCCCTGGTGAACCTCAAACACAGAAAGATCAGGCTGCAGTAGAGATCTGGAACAAAGAACTATGGACTGATGGAACAAAAATCAACCTTTATCAAAATGATGGAAAGAGGAAAGTGTGGAGAGAAAAAAGGAACGGCTCATGATCCAAAGACACCACCTCACAAATCTTAAACATGCAGCTAAATTAACCAAAGAGCTTTTCAGGGTGAAGAGGTGGAACATCACAGACTGACTGAGTCAGTCAGCTGATCTCAGCCTCACTGAGCAGTGATCCACCTGCCGAAGACCAGACTACAGACAGACCAGAGAGACCCCACAACAACTGAAGGAGGCTGCAGTGAAGGTCTGGGAGAGAATCACCAGAGAAGATCCACAGTCTGCACACGTCTGTGGGTCAAAGACTTCAGTCACTGACTGCAAAGGATTTTCCACAGAATATTAAACATGATGGTTTAGTTTGACTTCATGTGCATCTGTCCAATTACTTTGAAGCCAGAAACTTTGAGCACTGTGTGTTTTAAAAGGGCTGAATCTCCCACACAGTTCATTCTATAATGATGTGAACCTACTCAGATTAAAGCAGAGACTCTGCACTTTAATGAAATATCCATTACTTGATTTCAAATTGAATGTGCTAAAGCTCAGAGCCCGAAGAACAAAAAAATGCCCAAATGCTGTCCAAATGCTTACTTATTGGACAGCAAATGAAAATGCTGAGCCTAATCTGTATCTGTACATTTTATACTTGATCTATCTTAGCTGTGTAAACAATACTTCTCTTTTTTTTCATGTTGCATTGTGCTTAGAACTGAAACACTAAAATATCAATTTTATTTGAATCAACCTGCCATAGTACTGAAATGATAGACTCCCATGGAGGTGTCAGTCCTTTTGTTGAACAATTCATCACTGAAATGTTAAAATCTCATCATACCCCAGCCCTTATGAAAAGCACAGAAAATGGAAGAGGTTAAGAGCTGGTTTTAGAATCATGGATTACGTGGGTTCCCCAAAGTGCTTGGGAGAGGCCTACTTTTTGAAAGAGGGGTATACAGGATTGGTAAGTGTGGGGGTGTTTTCTTTATATGTGTAATTTTATTTTATTTTTTTGCCTTTGAAACCCAGTCTCAGAGGCTTTGTGTGGCTGTCACATAATGGGGTTTCCTGTCACAAGGCTGTCTGATGCCATTAATTTGCTTCTCCCACAACATTCTCTGGGGCTACCGCCTATACGCCAAACGCAGAGCTTTTCAATGCTGCCACGTCTCTCTCTCTCTCTCTCTCTCTCTCTCTCTCTCTCTCAGAAGCACCATCCTTTCAAAGAGCCGTGGCACTGCTGGAGAGCCTTTTAAGAAACCAGAACAATGTGGGGGGTGGACGGAGGGTTTCAACCTGCATGGTCTTTCCAAACATACAAGGGGGACGAAGCCGGGCATGAATAAATACAGCACAGCCCGAGCTGCTTTCTGAAGAAACTCAATCCTTAGACCTGTCTTGGGGAGAAAAAGAAAAAAATAGAACTTGGGAAGAAAGACGGAGTGGCGAAAGAAAGAGAAAGGAGGTATTAGGAGCGCCCCCCGTCAGCCACCTGGAGTTCCTGCAGCCTCTGAGTGCATTCCAAAGATCATGAAAATTGGGGGGGGGGAGGGTGGAAGACAGAGAGGGGTTTTTATAAAGCATGAGGCCCAGTAGATACAGTCAACCCCCCGCTGGTCGTGCTCTTTTCACAGAATACACAAGACGCCAGGGACGGCCTCTCCATCTGAAACAACCCCTGGAGGGCCATGGAGGACCTCTCCTCTCTTCTTCACAGGTTCTATTGGACATATAGGCCTGGAGGAGTTTGGGAGGGCAGCTCCACAGACAGACAGAGAGAAACAAAACAGCGCTCTGAAACAAGATAGGGAGAAAGAAACAGAGCCAGTCAAAGAGCTGAGAGGCTGCATATGAACAGGATATGGGAGGAGGGGGCTTTTTCAGACTGATGAGACAAGGGTGAGCAGGGGGGCAAATGTCAATCATCATATTGGCTTGACCTTTGTCTTCATCGCCACGTCACACAAATGCACAATACACTACGAGGGCACAAAAGAGTCCAGTCAAAGAGCCTGCACTGCCACGCCGCGCGGTGTTTACTGCTCTGTGCATCTGAAAGACCCGGACTGCAGCCCACTCAACCAACTTCGACCTCTATTGAGAGTTCAGTGTTGTGGAGGTAATTAATGGGGGTCATTTAGAAGAACTCATTTAGTGTGTTTGAGAATGTGAAGACTGATATAGTACATAACACATCTTTCGTGTGATAATGTAAAAGATTTTTTTTCTCTCAACAGTGTCCTTTTCTTTTTGTTTATTTATTTTTTTAAAGGATGAGGTGTATGATTTTCTGTATTTTTCATATTGTCAACAAATCCCATGAAAAGACCAAAACAAAAATGAATTAATGTACTGGCAAGTACTGGCCCCTGTTGTAATGGAGCTCCAGTCCACAGACTGTGAAAGTGTTTGCTGTTATTCGCCTGTGGAGCTGTGGAATACAGACTACAGAGCCCATTTTCTTCATAATAAAGAAAGATGTCACCCAGTGCAACAGTGTGGCTCGCTGATGTATATTAATAGTTTTTGGACAATAATGAAGCCTTGATGGCTGAGAAGAACAAGTTAGATCAGGCAATAAAATCTAAAGACATGTTCAGAAGATGAACCTGATTTTTCCATTCAACCTGTTCACAGAGCAGGTTTCAGAGCTGCTGAGAGAAGAAAGAACAGAAAATAATAAAATCACACTCTTTCCTTGTTTTATTCGCTTTACTTGTCTTTGCAGAAACTTCTCCAGACATTTCACTTCCTCAACATACGTCTGTCCCAGTGAGAATAAACTATTGAACCAAATATATTAACAGTTACACAATCCCTGACTTTACCTTCCCTCTAGATCCCCAGATTAATATTTATATCACACACACACACACACACACACACCTGTGTATCATCTGCATGTCATTTCAAAAACAGAAAACCTTCCTTGGTATGAATCTACAAATGCAATATGTGTTTTTGTGTGTGTGTTTACATGTGCTCACATACACACTTCATTTCAAGTACACTCTTACATGCCCATGCACTGCTGGAGGGCCCTCACACACACTCCACCAGCCTATACAAAACCCCCTTTTTTTCCTCTGAATGGTCTAAGTCCCCTTGCAGAGCTTTACAATCTCCTCCATATGTTTGCATGCAAGTCTCCTCCAACTGCATCGTGCACACACACACACATACATACAATTCCCTCATTACATCATGGAGGAGGTATTCCAGTTGGACCTATGGGGATTAGGAAGTGGAGAGAGCTGAAACTTCTCCAGTAAAACCTCTGCACATCCCAGCTTTGAATCCAGCTACTTTCACTCCCCCTCCTCATCCCTGCACCTGCTTCTAGTTATTACCATCCCATCCCAACCCCTCCACCACCCCCCACTCCCCCTCCTCTCTTCACCACTGCAAAGCAGAGCCTGAGCTTTTCAAACTTCCCATTCAGTCGGTAGAGCATTGGAAAAACAGCTTTCTACCTTTGCAGCGATGTAAGGCTGAGAGCCGCCTCACTCGTGCCATTGTGTGCTTTCATGTTTTGACTCGGTCAGGGTTTGCGTGTTTGAGTGTGAGAGAGACACAGCAGAGTCTTTGCTTACTGGTTTACCTCATGGCCCAGATATATCACCTCACTGCAAGAGCTGTCTCTGCTTCACTGAGACCACCTAGAGGAGCAAAGGCTCCAACTACGCTTCTGAGAATCAAAAGCAAACAACAGCATGTACACACACACACGCACACACACACATAAACACTTTGAATGGTAGTTAATCCACCTGTGGCTGTACTGTGGCAGATGTCAGGTTCATCTTCCTCATAAAAGTGAGCAGTGTGGTAATGACTTCAGTAGTTTTTCTAGGACTGTGGGGGTTCAACTAACCTTGGAGGAGTTTTTTCACCACTAAAACATATTCGCTGTTTTAGACTGCAGGCTTTGTAGGTAGAATTAAGAATGGGGACATCACCATCCTACTTCCTAGCTAGCTACCTAGCTAAATACAAAGGCTACATCAGAAAATGCAGGGCCTTGTTGGATGACGTCACGTTGCATTACAATATTTTGTTTCAGGAAGAACTAAACAAATTAATTCCCTCTCTCAATTGGACACTCTCTGACATGAACAAAATGTCACAATGACTGAATAAAGAGAAACAATAGTAATTCAGTCTGTCAGGCTTGTCCGTGAAGGAGAACACTACCTACTTTTCAGAGCTACCTTTTAAACTACCAAGGGGTGAGTATTTGATATTCCACAGAAATGTTCTTCACAGGGCTGCATTACCATGGTAACAATCACCAGTGACCCTCATGCAGGTCTTTCAAGGTTTCAGTCATGCTCCTGAGTCAGAAACTACAAACCAATCAAACAGAAGTTGAACTTCTCAGGAATCTTTCAGGCAGTTTCGTGTTCTCGTCAAGTAATGAAACAAAAACATGACTTAAACAGATGGAGTGCAGGTGGAATCACAGATAATGAGTGGAGTCTATGTACAATCCACAGTGTTCCACCATTTCTTTCTTGCTCATTGATTTGTGTGCTGAAGCACTGCACTCAATATTCTTTCTTTCTTTTTTTTTTGCTACTGCTGTTCTTAGCACTCCATTCTTCTTCTGCATCTGGCCACAGTGTGAGGATGATGGACTTCAGATAGTTAAGAATTAGATGACTGAGAACCTAATAAAACTTTGACATCTATCTGATCTCTCTTTCTTTAATCTAGACCTTTCTCAATACAACACCAAGTTTAAACTTGTGTCCCTGAGAGTTCAGACTTGGCCAGTTGGATAGGAGTTCAAATTCCTGAGAGTGGGAGGACACACTACACTTAATTTGTAATTAGGACACTAGTCTTCTTAGTGATATCACCAACTCAGCCAGGCTCTGGTGACTATGCTTCATTATAACTCACTAACTGGCAGTAGAAAGCACAAACTGTGATTGTAGAACAAAGCTGAAAGCTAACTACACCCTCTGATTCTACTAGAAGCCTCTCTCACAGCATATTAGAAAATCAGAATTAATCAGAAGAGTAATGACTGTAGAAGGCGTGGCCTCATGTCTACATAGTGGTTGATGTGGGAGTCAAGGAACAAGAGGACGACTGACTATTACTACAATTTACAAAATAGACCTGGAAGACTTATCTGTTATGGTGAGGTAGGAGACTGAGGATTCAGCTGAAGCAAATTTTCAAATGCAAGAATTTTGCTAATAGATAATATTCCTTTACATAATCCGAACAGGCCAAACAAAGGTCTATGTGATTATGTGTATAGTGGAAAAAAAATAATGTAGTTACTCTTTAAAACTCTGTGATGGTCAAACTCTGTCATTTGTGATGGTGCTACCAACTACCAAAGGGCTTACAGAGGTGAGACGGTTCTTCCTCCAACGACCATGGGTCATCTCAGAAAACATATGAGCAAATTTTCATGGAGGCTTTACTTCAAATCAACCACATATTCAAAATCTAAACAATTAGATTCTGAGCTGACCTAAAATCTCAAAATTACATTTGGTGACACAGTAACAGCTGTAATGGACAGTTATCACACAGTTATGAGTCTGGCTCATATTCTCTGCTAACACCATGGATGTAAAATGAATGCTGGGATACAGGTCTAGCTGAAGGTCACACAGGTCAAGTCTTAAAGTGTGATCCAACAACCAGAGTCAGAATGCTTCCAGGTAATTAGATAGTACTTGCACTTTATGACAAGTCCACAACTATGAGCAAGAAGGTAGATTGACAAAAGCCTATTGATTATCATATTAAAGATGTCTTGTTGATCAGTGACAAAAAACACAGTAGTTAAATTCTCTAATTTTTTGCATTTCAATGACAGAATGGCAGCCATTCACATTTGATTTCAAGAGTTTCACAATGGTATGTCCTTGCTACTAGTGTTGCACAAGCTATATCTTGGTCCCAATTTGAAACTTTAGTAAAAAATATTTTTCACCAGCTTTAACAGGTTAATACCAAGAAATGAATGTCCCAGTTCACCTTTCTTTGCAAATCAATATTGCTAAGCAACATGAGTCACTCAAAACTGTCCTTCTGGCCACAGCAGGCGAATTAAAGTCTGAATCTCCTTGAAGACCTCACACCGATAGGCCTGTCTCCCTTTCTTCTGCCCTCTATTCTTCATTATCTAATTCAAGTGTCAATTTTCAGCCGGCGCCTGAGTTGACCCTTTCTTCTGCCATTGTTTCTGCTCGGTGGGACGGGATGCCTCCCATTTAATCGTTGATCCAATTAATTTGGGAAACCTTTCTCGGCTTCTTTACAAGAATGAAGGCCTCTGAATAAAAACGTGCAACAAAAGAAGTAAGTTAACACAGAGCAGTGTCATTGATTGACACCGGTGCCAAAATGCCTGTGTGTTGCCATTATCTGGGATCGAGTTATGGAACCTTAGCAGAGAAAGGTGGCCTTGATGAAAGAGATGAACATGTCTAATTAACTTGTGTCAAATAAAAGTTTCCAGCTCCACACAAGTGACTCAACCACCCCACAGCTTTTTATGGTTTTGCCTCCTGGTAGGGCGTTTTAAATGGCAGGAGCTTATTAAACTGATGTCATTTTATCTTTTCTCTGCAGCACACACCTGGCATCTCTATGCACCATTCTCTATGCACCATTCTCTACTGGGCACACAAGGAAACACTGGGCTGTGCTACAGTAGGTTTCAAACTGCCACACACTGCAGGGGTTGGTAATAAACTCTGCAAGAAAAGGTATTCCAACACTTGTCAGAATGTAACTATGTACGTCTTTGTTAGACTAGGGTTGACTTAACCTTTTTGCCTAATTGGTCATATTCCCAATGGTTCATAAAATGTGCGCACAGTGGTTGTTGTGAAAAGACAAAGTGCATAATAATTAGGATAACCCCATCATTAGCTGCCTGGAAAGTAACACAGCTGTATACACAGAATGGTGGAGTGGAGAATCACAGACGGGGCATTCTCTCTATAATTCCTGGCTTCATTATTTGATCGAGCTAGCTAATTGGGCGCCGAGGTTGGGTTTTTTGGGAATTGGGTTCCTCACGGGCAGAAACACATATGAGCAGACTAGACTGAGTTGGTGGAGGGCCACATCTTTCTGTTCTTCTAAGGGATTAACAAATTGTGTGTGTTTTAATAAATCATGTGTCTGGACATGAATAAATCATTGGGCATTCAGCCTCGGGGGAGATGCCTTCAAATCAGTCAAAGAGGAATCAGGTCTGAGATGACATGGTTCCCACATGGAGGCAGGTGGTACCAATGGGAAAGAAGAAATGCATATATGATGAAGTGAATGAGACTGTCTGTGAAAGTGGATGATGGGAAATCACATTTGATATTATTCCCCTGTCCTTTTCATTGACACAGCCCCACGTTCATGGGAACAATCAAGACTTCCAGCATGACTTCCCCTGATATGACATGATCAAAACATGCTGGAATGTTTCTGATGTGTACGTAGCTATAATGCACCACTGCTGTAGGAATGGGCACAATGTTGATGTTACTGTATCTTTTGAAGGTGTCGTGTATGTTGTCATGTTTTTACCTCAGTAAGTCATTACCACATTCATTTTAAGGGATTTCTACAGTTACCATAAACAATCCTGACCCCTGCTCTACTGTCCACTGCTGTCATTTTTTACATCGTGTGAAAAAAAAATCTGTAGATATATATACAGCATATTTATCGGTATTTACTTACTTAAACTGATGAAAAGAATAATGACAGAAGGGTAAACGGTCTATGTCATAAATAAGGTCACATCAAATACCCTTTTGAAAGATAATGATGAATGATGATGAAAGATGGTAATGCCACCATTTTGGTCCAGACTAAAATATCTCTACTTCCAAATATTTTCAATTAATATTGGGTTAATATGATTTATAGTCATCTTATTCAAATGCCGGTTGAATAAGATGGTGAAGATGGCAGTGAGTGCAGGTGTTGGTGGTGGCTCTCAAACAAAACCTGAGATTTATGAAACAGCTGGTGGCAAGGTGATAGTGGAGAACTAACTTTTGAGTTTTGTCATTGTCAGAATAAGGACACTAAGCCACAGTGAACTTGTTTTGCTGGCTTCAAACTAATTCTCATCTGAGTGAATTTGAGGAGTCCAAGAGGCTCCAGTCTGAAATCTGTCCAAAAACCACACAAGACTGGGTCTTGCACAAAGGTCCTTAGAAGAACATTAATAACATAAAGGCATGTTTAAAAGTACTTAATGAGAGTGGGAAAATGAGAGAATTTTGGACTACTTGGATTAGCTTCAACCTTTTTGGTTTGGGAGCACAAACACCTCCATTTTGCTTAGCAGAGAGAAGCAGTTGAGCTGAAAAGCTCCCACCTTAAGGATGGAAGGCTGGGGCGAGAGAGGACCTGCCGGCAGCTACTACAGCTTTTGACAGCCAAGTGGCACAAGAAGTCCTGCAGGCCCCTTGGCTTGGACCACAAGTTCACTGTGGCTTACAGTAGTGTCCTTATTCTGACACCTCTCTGGGAAGAGGGGTCAAGCTGTATTAAGTGTTGTGTGTGCATTTATGCTTACGAAGTGTTGTTTGAAGAACAATTTGCATTTTGTATGAAAGAGTTTAACCCTGTTAACCTTGTTATCACTGAACCTTGCATACACACTAGCTGCATATTCATTCAGATGCAAGAGTAACAGAGCTTCACAAACAGTTAACTCTTTTGGAAATCTTGAGTTTAGAATGTCTACAACAAGACTCAGCTGGCCCGGAGGAGATACTAGACCAGACCTGGGCAGACAACAGCCTGCGGGCCACACCGAAAAAAACATCCATGCTGCGCATGCAATACAACTGTGTTGCTTTTATTTTGAAAAGCCAAGGGCATGACGTTTTACGTATGGATGAACGTGGCCCGTGTCCATGTTTTCATGATTGCATCACATCATGTCTTCAGATTAGTCAGCTTCACATTCATGCTGCCATTCTCTTGTTCTACCACATCCTAAAGGTTCTACTGGATCCAGGTCTGGAGACTGGGAAGGTCGCTCAAGTTCACTGACCTCACTGTCATGTTCATGAAACCAGTTGGAGACGGCTTTGTGACATGGAGCATTTTCCTGCTGGAAGCAGCCATTTGAGGATGGTGAACTGTGGCCATGAATTTATTTATTCATTTGGTACTCAAACTCTACAGCATATCTACAGCACAGCAAGCAGCAATTTTCTGTCAATTTTTTTATTTTAACTGTTGATTTATTTCTATCATTAAGCAGAAATGTATAATACATAAATAACATGCAAACACCATGGATGTGTTTAAACCAATTACAGTGATGCAATTAGCATACGCAAGGATTAAACATTTATCTGTTAATTTATTATATGTGAATGAATATGAATTTATTAAGGTAAAAGTAAAATAAGACTATAATCTATTATAGACAAGACCACCATCATCACTGGGTAAGGGATGTGACTAGCAACTGCCTTGTACCAAATGAGCAGGGGAGGTCATTTTTCATACACTGCCCCAGGGAGTCTAGAGGCGACTCTGATTCTGTCAGCAGTGAATGAAGCCACAGACACACTCATTCATGAAAACTCCTTTGTATCTGACCTGCAGGAGTCTCAAGTTCATTTGAATTTGTGAATAAATGGGCATTTTTCAAGCTAATGTTAATGTACTGGTCTCCATTTTGACAACAAGTGGCCTGCCCTCAACTGAGTGGAGGTAGTGTATGTTGTGAGAGGTGCAGAGCAGCAGACTAAACCAGGAGCTTCACACCAACAGCAAGATGAATCTTTCTGTTTGTATTGTGTAGCCACATTTCTTTTACTTGGTGTGGGCCAAAATGTGGGCTGAAAAATTATGAAATAAATCTTTTAGACCAAAAATTATACAGAAAAGCTACACTGTGAAACTTTTCACTGAGAGGGCATTACTGACCTTGATATAGTTTGACCAGAATAACTAAAGGGCTAATTGCTAGTTTTAGACTTAATCACAGCCTTTCTCAGTGGTGTGCTCACTGAAGTGTGCTTAGTTTATTTTAGTAATTTCCAAAACAACTGAGTGAACTTAAATTCCTGAGCAAGACAGATTCTTTGAAAAAAGCTAAAAAGTATGTTTTGAGGTAATTTTTTAAGCTTATTTTTCTTCATTACTTTTTGCAAACATCAGCTTGTGGACATATTCTTAGAAATGTTTTCTGGAGTCACCTGGTGTTTTGGGTCTTTTAACAATCGGGCACCCAAACCTAGGCAACCCAGCTGAGGTTGATCAAGCCCTGGCTTCTGTCCACATACAGTAGGCACTCCATTCCTGTGCCACAGCTACCTCAAAGCAGCTTCTTCTGCCTCTGTGGCAATCTTGATGGCCCTTAAACTACTAGCCCCTACTGATGCCCAGCATGTTGGAGGCATGTTGTAGGAAGTCTGCGAAGGCCTACCACTGTTATTGCAAACTTGTAACTGCCTTAGTGATGCCTAGTGATTGGTCAACCCTCGGGGGCCCCCTTCTGGCCTGGGGCTCCAAGCATTTTCCTGCCTTGCCTGTTGGCCTGAGTGTACTTTGCTCTCTTCCTCTTGTTGGACTCCCCAATGCAGTTCTTCTAGGGAATGGTGGGTTCCAGTAGTATGATCAGCTTGGAGTTTTCCAAAATGAGAACCATGTCTGGCCTTATCATTTTTGTGGCAGTAGTTTGTGGAACTTCAGTCTTGTGCCATCGCCAGTAGGCCATGGGAGGTGGTCCTGGCAGCTAATGTTGGCTTTTCTCCAGTCCTGATGAAAGTAATGGTCTTCTTCACTGGATGTAAGTACTTGCAGTGGCTAATGCCACTTCAGATGGTGTCCTCTATGACCTTCAGGACATGGTCAGCACACCAGCAGTAATGCCCCTCAGCAGGGCTTCAAACAGCTGCTGAGTATGTGCTCCAGGGTCCTGCTCTTCAGGCACAGTGTAGTAATTCAACCTGAATTAAGAATTTTATTGAATGGGGCTTTAGAATGTGGCTTCCTAAAGCTCGACACATGTAACTTTGAACTCCACCACTTGATCTCATCTTGTCCAGGCTCCCAGCTGTGGCATTCCAATCATCCTGATGGTTTGCACCTTGTGGCCTGATGCTTGAACCTCAGCAACATCCTGTCCTTCCCCTGCGCTTTGTTGTAGCTAGATGTAGTGCTGCTACCCAGACCAGCCCTTCCATGAGATACTGCACCCATCAGCAGACTCAGCAACATCCATGGGCTCTGTTGCCGTATATTTGCATCCTGATCTCAATACCTGCCTGAGAGACTTTTGGGTTGCAGGATTCTCAATATTGCAGCACCTCCCTTGTATGGGTCACTATGAGCTCTTCATTCAAGCTCTTAATGGGAAGCTTCCTGCCCATAAAGGGTGATGCTGCTCAAGCTCCAAGATAGTCCCAGCCACTTCCATAGGAACCTGCTCACCCTCCTCTCAAAGCCCTCAACAGTGGAGATCAGGACCTCACAAAGACGGGCAAGAGAATCCAAGGAGGATGCCATGTTAGTATATCCAGGTCTTAAACTCACCTAGTAGGCCTGACTTGTCCACCACAGCTAGCCAGGCTTCCTTGGTTCATCACTCAGATGGATGCTGCTTTTATCAAGTGGTAGTCAGACACTTTTCCCAGGCTCTTCACTTTTTCCCTGGTGATGGATGGTATCTGAGTGCCAAGTATAAAGCTGAACTTGTCAATGGCCTTTCCCTTCTTCTACACCAGGGATATAGACTTCGCCAGTTTGAAGCCAATATAAGCCTAAAAGATAAGCTCCTCAAAGCCCTTCAGGGTCCACCTACTCCCTGGGACAGATGCTGTTGTAACTCTCAGGTCATCCATAAACGGCCAAATGAGTGGCTGTTGGCTGAGGATCACTGAAATGGCACATCCACTAATGATTCCTGTCTCAAGCTTGTGCCATTCTGAGGTTGTAGACCCAGTGGAGAATCTCAGACTGAAGCTATTGTAGTAGACCACAGTGAGGTCCCTGAACTTGCCTGGCATATAGTGCCAGTTCATTGCCTCTTCAACCAACTTCTGGGGCAAGGTAGATGAGTATGCCTGTGTGCTCCAGACACCCTGGTACCTTCAGGATCCCTCCTCCAGATCACCTTCACAATCCTCCACAGCCTGTGGAGTAACCTTGGGCAGTTCTTATAAACCTTGTGAGGTACCTCATTCGGTCCTGGGGCTGAGCTTACTCTTGCCTTCTTGACCACCTCCTGGACCTCCTTCCAGCAGGTGTGTGGATCAAGGATTTACAGTGCCCCAGACCTTGGTCCCTGGATTCAGCACTGAAGGTATCTCTGAGGTGGCAGTCAATCTCATCTTTGGAACAGATTAGCTGGCCGCTGCACTTCTGCCCTAGCATCTGTCAAACAGGAGCCACGCCCCCTCCTTATAAGCTTAGGGCCACTTAACTTGACGATGTTCTGTTACTATGTGGGTCTGGGGTTTGTGTCACCTGGAGGCCTTGGGCACTATGGGGTGACTCTGTACCTGGCTCCTCCTATGTCTCACCAGGGGTAGTTCCTGAGCACTGTGACACTTGCACCATCTGCTCATACTTGTTTGGGCATGGTGGCTATTAAGGCCAAGCAGGTTCTTACACACCTTGCTGCTAATATTACAATGTGAGAAAATATTGTGAAGTGCCCATTTAGAAAGCCAATCAAATCCACTTGTTTTAACAACTGCCTTAATATTAAATAATAATAATAATAATAAAATACAGGCAAATGATCTAAACCTCAGAAATTAAAATGTATAAATTAAAAATATAAAAATGTATATATATAACACAATAATGACTTCAGTACAGTACTGAAAACATACTTTTTCTTTCAAGCTCCACTATTATTCACACTGTTTCTCTCCCCCAGTAAATGTAGCTTCAATGCTCAGACCTTTTAGCTTCAGTTAAGACCATCCATGCTTTTTACTATAAACAGTGAATCAAATGAATACATTTAAAGTAAAAAAGGTTGTTTGTCGTGATAAACTCACAGAGAATTATTGCATAACTCTATAGCTCTACTCTCCTCACATTTAGCTCTGTATGATACAACCACAAAATAACACACAAAGTCAGCAACTAGATGACGAAAATAGTGAAGCATTTAGTAGCAGGAGTCAGGTGATCTCTAGTAGCTGTGGTAACTACGACAAAGTGTGACAAAGTCTATGTTCGGAGGAAGCTGGGGTCAATGGATAGATCGACAAAACAAAAAATTTGACAAGGGAGACTGTTGTTCATTTCCTGTATGAAATCAATAGGCTATGTTGCTTCTTTTATCATTGACCATTATGAAACCTTAACTGTGTTTTATTTTCAAAGTGATATAATAGGCCTTTTGATCGCTTGTCACTCTTTGGAAACGGCTGTAACATAACACATGTGCCCATATGTTGTATTTGCATATATTACCATGCAGCAGAGTTGAAGGCATGATTGCAAGTATTTTAGCGTGAGACCCGCAATAGTGGAATCCAGAGGAAAACAGGATTTATCTAATAATGAGTGCAGCCTCAATCCCCTCTCCCAGCCATGTGTCCCCGTGGCTTCTCTCTAAGTGGCTGCAGGTGAGTGTGCACAATAACTCCCGTCTTTGCCATTTTGGGGGTGAGTGGGCGGATAAACAAGCAGCGTACAGCGCAACTAATTGTTCCATTACACGAAATGGAAAGTGCAGGAGGGGTAATCAAGCAGCTTTGTTGCAAATAACATGCCACAGAAATGTCTCTGTTCTGCCTGATGATGTTTTGAGTTTTGACGACTGAAAGCCTCCCACCCCACCAATGGTCCACCTGTGCTATTTGGGAGGAACAGAAAAACACAGATGACGCGTGCCAGAGGATAACTTGTCATAAATGCAGCATATTATTCTACTGTATTGAGGAAGGCTCTCTCCATGACATACCAATATCTACCTACATATAGAGTTGCTGCCCTACTAATGATCCTGTTTGATGGGTGGTAGCTTGTTTTGGTTGAATGCACACTGCAGGATATGGTGACATCAAAACTCTACAGTACATGCACATAAAATATGTCAGATTCAAGATTTACAGACCAATTTCTGGAGAATGAATCACATCTTTAAAGATGTAAAACACACACACACACACACGCACATACATTCATACTGATAGACAGCTAGTCCTCACTGCCAACCAGTGACTTGCTACCTAAACCCCACTGGCTAAAATGGTTCATTTAGGTGCAAGGCGAGGAGCATCATCATCATCATTATTAGTAGGTATATTTCCATTAAATTTGCTCAGACAAAGGATAAGACTGGTGTTATCTTTAGCCATGTTAGCAGCGAGGCTGTATAGATGGCAGTGTCAGTTGGTCAGTCAGTCCATTACTTTGGTGCAGGATGAAATATCAGTTATTGGATGAATTGTCATGGGATGTGTTACAGATATTCATGGTTCCCACAGGATGAATTGTTATAACTGACCTCTCAAAGCAGGGTAAAGCAGAACAAAGTACCAGGGTAAGATGTTTTGATGCCTCATGTCACCATGTGAAAAATTGTGTGATCATCTCAAACAAAGCCTGGTTATGTCATTCTCCTATCAGAGAGGTGTAGCATGGGTTTTGCATATGGGATTTTGATGTCAATCTGTCACAGTATTTAAACACAAAGCAGTAAATGCTGTCTAATCTTCATTATCTTCATAATACAAGCCTTACTGAACAAAATAGAGTGTTCAAGCTTGTAAAAGCTTCATCCAAGGATTTGGTCAGGATTTAAATGTTGCCGGTTTTGATGGTTTGATCAAATGATCCAGAACAGTGAGTCATCTTCAACACGACCGCTTCAGAAAGGTTCTCCGTGTTTTGTACTAGTTAACAAATGTAGGCTTCCACTACACAATACTAAGATGATAACCATGGTAAATGTTATACTTGCTAGACATAAGCATGTTGAGATAGTCATTGTGAGCATGTTAGCATGCTAATATTAGCATTTAATTCAAAGCACTAAAGCATCATACAGACAGAAGAAGCAGCTGGGTTGTGGCAGTGAGTGAATATGATAAAGCTGTTCAGAGCACATGGTGTGATGTGTGCCAGAGATGGAAACCAGAAGTACTGAGGAGACTTGACCTGGTGACTCATAAATGCTGAAAACTACTGTGATGTATGCAGGATTTCCTTTTGAAGCTTGTGAAGTTCTCAGCTGACAGTTGGAACGCTGCACATTTGGCTTGATTTTCTGTTATGCTTTCTTTATCACTGGTAAAACACTTTCAGGTTTTGTCACCTATGAGCCACCATACAGCTTTTCCTGTATTGTCCACAGTCAAATAAAAAACAAAAACAAAAAAAAACAAAAAAAGCAAAAAAAAACCAGGATGAGCACTGATATATAAGAAATATACAGTATGACTATAGTTCCCTTCTTAAGACTATGAACGCCAAGGAGCAATGATGTAACAGCATGCAGCATTTGGCACCAATTTTATACTTACAGTTACTGTGTGTTTACTGTTATTGTTTTTAGAAGTTTTTACGTTTTAACTCATTACTTCCTTTTTCCCAGCTGTATGTTTTACAATTGTAACAGTAAGTGATTTCCCTTCAGGGATTATTAAAGTTTTTTCTAATGCTCATTCTGACGGATTTCTGAATTATTTGACTAAATATAAACATGGTGTGACTGACCGCTTGCAGCTCGACGTTCAGGGTCATCTATGTATTTGGTGAGAGCATACTCTGGCACTGAAAGATTACTTTCTGTTTGCCTTCAGCTGCGTTTGACTTGCTGATGTGGACCTGACCCAAAAGACTTAGAAACAGCTCTGATGCTGAGTGCCTGTAGAAAGCAGGGGGCCCAGATATACAGTGCACATGTAGGCTAAAGCAGGCCTACATTACAACAAGTAAAGCTGATAATATTTAGACACACAGCAGCTGAATTCCTCTTTGAATGTTAAAGCACACAGAATCTGATTGGGCATCATAAAGCAGTATGGTATACAGAAACTGAGGGCTAACCTAAACTTCAGTGACATGAATGTATTCATTTGATTTCTGCTTTGTAATTTGCACTGGTTTCTGCAAGTGCCATGACTAAGATAGAACTGGACGCTTTTACCTGAGTGTGCCGAGATGTTCACTTCATCAGGTTTATCCAGGTGAATGGGCACCAAAGCAACAAATCCTGGAACTTGTCTTCTCTTTCCACTGCCCTCTTAGTAGCTGGAAACCTTCAGTCCCACTCCTGTGATTAGGAGAAATTACAATGACATGAACAGAGGCACAGGGCAAATTCACCGAATCTAAATGTATCCTGCACATCATGCTCTTATTCCCCCTTTTCCTAGCATTGGGTCTCCTGCAGTGACACTGTGTGAGATTGTTAAAGAAGGTGGCAGAGCCCGGGCACACAGGGCTCTCTCACCTAGTCTAGCACCTCATTTACTTAATGCACACCCTTGGAAAATGTGATTACATTAGCTAGCTGTATAGCAGGCATTTTGCTGTAGGTGTGGACTCTGCTACAGGGCAGAAAATAGCACAAATCAGATCCTGAGAGTCATTTCGAACAGAAAAATAAAGGCATGCTTCTGACTTTTACTATTTTTCTTTTATTATCTACTGAGACATGTCTATGAATGAGTTTTATCAGTGATGTCTGTGGTTGTAGTGAACAGTCTGAGGGTGTGATCATCTCTATAATTAGTATTGTTTGGTCAGCCAATTTTTTTTTACAACTATTTAATCTGCATCTGAATCCAGATCTACATCAAAATACACATTACTTCCATTCAGGTAAACTCACATTCATGAGAACCTCCCATAAAAGCTCAATAATTAAATATCACAATGTTAATGTTATAACTGTTGTAAATAATAATAATAATAATAACTTTGCTTTTTTTCCCACACCCAAGTTTTCCACCAAAGTTTACCTCCCTGGTAGAAGTACTAGTAACATAGTAACACGACAGCTACAGCCACTCTAGTCTGAGCCTGTATTTAGCTACAGTAGTGCTGAACATGCTGATGTGTGACATGGATGAGTAAAATTTTTAACCTGCAGGTGGCGCTAAAGAAAAGGTCAGAGGATCATCAAAGTCAACAGGCTTCAACCTGTGGGAGCCATGATTGTCAGTAATAAATTTCATGGTTTCATCCAGTTATTTCAGCCGTGGACCAACTAACTGACACTGCCATCCAAAGAGCCAAGCCACAAGCATGGCTAAAAATGCTGGGCTGCTGCCTGAGGAAGAGCCTTAATGAAACCTTAATCAAATTATCAACAAATGAATTACATCCATCCATTTTCTATACCGCTTGATCCGTCAGGGTTGCTGGAGCCTATCCCAGCTGGACTGGTCACCAGTCAATCGTAGGGACAACGCCCAAAGACAGACAACCACACAACCACACACTCACACCTAG
Organism: Toxotes jaculatrix; assembly: GCF_017976425.1. NCBI lineage: Eukaryota > Metazoa > Chordata > Actinopteri > Toxotidae > Toxotes > Toxotes jaculatrix. Next base: position 4,895,192 of record NC_054395.1, on the reverse strand, counting down.
GGGCAATGAAGAGTTGCCTGTTAACCTAATGTGCATGTTTTTTGGGATTGTGGGAGGAAGAGTACCCGGAGAAAACCCACACAGGCACAAAAAATAATAACAAAATATAATGTATAATGAATTAATAACAAATGACAAATCTAGATACAACACTTTATCGGTTATCTGTAATGTCTGAAATTTTGCTATTTCCAGTGTGTTGCCTGTGAGGAGTACCAGATGTAATCTGTTTTTACTGACCCCCTCTGAGCGACCCCCCCCCCCCCCCCCCCCCCCCCCCCCAACCCTAACCCCTAATCCACGAGCAGCCGTGTTGTATTATAACAATATTTATAACAATCTCCAACTCCAACATTGCCAAAATAATTAATTAAAAAGAAATTAAAGTAAATATAAATTAAAGTAAATATACTCTATATACATAAAAGTGGCAAAAATATACACAGTCACACATAACAGCAGAGAATAACAATTAGATAAAATAAAAACAATATAATTTTATTATTTTAGAATAATAAAAAAAGAATAATATACAAATAAAATATAGAATAAATATTCTGAATAGCACAAATCCTTCATCACACAAATGAAAACACACTAAAGGAAATCTAATTATAACACTATTGCACTAAGAGCAGCCAACAAAAGCTAAAACTAAAATCTGACCTCTCTGACCTTCCTTGATGCAAAATCATCAATAATGTCATCATACGAAATCTGCTCCCCTATTGAGTGATTGATACTGATGACAGCAAGGCCAGTGAGCCCTTCCTGAGACATGGTTGAGCTCAGGTACGACTTGATCAACTTTAGCTTTGAAAAGCTCCTCTGTACAGTGGATCCCCCCTCCTCCCTGTCCGTTTCATTTGGGAAAGACCCACAGGTGAACTGTCCTCTGTGCCCCCCTCCCCTTTCCCCTCCTCACACAGCTTCTGAGCACGGCACCTGCTCAGCAAGAAGGGGCGCCTGCAGCTGCAGGGGGCGCCAATTTGCTCATTCCCTACACAGTAATATGATAGATAACAGAAAACCGCTTAGCGGCGAAGATGATTTTTTTTTTTCCACGTGGTTGTGCTGCCCCCCATGCGATGCCGCCCCGGCAGCTGCCCGGTTCACCCGTGCCAAAAACCGCCACTGCTGGTGAGGTCAAATCCATCTGCGTTTTAACTAATATGTACAATATGTCTCCTCCTCTGGCTAGAAACACCTGAAGAAAATCAATGACTAAACTTAGCTTTAGCGTTAGCTAAGGCTAGCAGTGGCTATCTCACAAGCTAGCCTTCACATGATATAGCCCTCTTACGTTAACTGTCTGGTTAACTGTGTTTCTATGACAGAGAATGCAGTAAGTGATGAGTCCTACAGCTCCCAGTTTACCCAGCCAGAGTGCAGTAACTGCAGCCTGAGCAGCAACACAAAGCCAGATGCTAGTAAGTACACAACTGTAGTGTGGACACTGTGTTTCTGCTTTGTATTTAGGTCTGTTTTGTAGTTGGTTCAAATTTTAAAAGCACAACATGGTTCATGTCAGTCTGGCCAGGAGTTTCAAAGTCAGAGCAACAGACTGACAGCATTCAGAAAGTCCATCAGTTCATCAGTCTGAACACTGGTGTACAGAGCTGCTCACATCTTAGTACACTGAACAAGGCTGTCATGACAATCATCTACAGAAAGACAACAGGAAGGAGTCAGCAGGCTGTGGAGACAGGAAAGAACACCCCCTGCTTCTTTAGGGGGGGGGCCATTACTACTCAGTATGATGAGTAGACAGAGTGAAAGGAGGAGTAATTGGGGATGGAGAAAGGTTAGAGATCTTCCTTCTGAGACCACAGGACAGCAGGAGTGAAGCATTACATCCCTATGTCTTCCTCTCCACCAAGCTGAGACGTAGCTCGGATCATTTGACCTCTCAGCTTGGGTTAAGCAGCAGCTAATTAGCAGTAGACTTTCTGTCTCTCTTTGAATCTCCCGAAAACGAGCTTCAGATAAAATTATTCTAGAGTGATGAAATAGATTTCTGATCATACTTATATAAACACAAAAATCTAAGTGTGTAAATGCACCAAATTAATTTTAAGAAATACATTATCTCTGAACATAATCCAGCCAGAGATTACGTTTCCCAGAAAACGCATTGCTGTTGCAGGTTAGTTGTATAGAAATGTAATTTCTTGCTGAGTCAGTCACCTGTTCTCAATCTGACTGAGCAGTGCAGAGAGCAGAGCAGAGAGACACCAGAAGGGTCTGCAGGTCTGGGTCAAAGACTTCCGTCACTGACTGCAAAGGATTTTCCACAGAATATTAATATATAATGATTTTGATTGACTTCATGTGCATCTGCCCCATTACTTTTCAAACCTCCAAACTGTGGGCACTGTGTGTAAAAACTGTATCTCCTAGTTTAAAAAAAAACTCAAAATTAACTCAACTCAAATTAAAGCTGAGGCTTGGCACTTTAATGTAGCATCCTTTAGCATATGCAAAGAATGCACTGAAGCTCCAAATACTTATCATGGGATATAATTTTAACGTGATCATACTAAAATTAGTTCACAGCACTGTACAGATAGAGGCAGGTTTTATGGGGGGTGGGGGGGGGGGGGGGGTCTTTTTCAATAATGTCAGCTGGAGATGAAGCAAGAGAACAAAGAGTCTGCCTATGATAAAGAGAGAGAAATGGATGCACTTCCTAAAGCATCATTAAAGCACAAAGCTTGTTGTTTGCCTGCTGAAGATCAGGTTAGTTGAAGAGTCACTGCTTGTCAGACACTTTCAGTGGTGTCAACATGACAAATCCACAGTGAGTCCTCACCACAGCGCTGCGTCTCTCATGTTGTCCATGTCTAACCCACAGCATAGAATGGATGTCCCCGCAAACAAGACGATGCCTGAATCCCAATGCCCACATTCACAGACTCGTCTCACTGTCAAACTGTGCATGAAGGCTCTCTCACAAACATTTTGAGCCCTTCGTGTGCAAGTCTGTATTTCTGAATATTTCGCCTGAGGGAATTACCCACAGTTCACAGCGGTATAACATTACACACAAAGTTACCAGGGGAAGCACAGAAACATAAACCCCCCCCCCAAAAAAACCCCAAAAAATAAACAAATATTTTTACTTAATGATGCTGTTTTGACAAAAATAATTAACTTGATTGTTGGACAATAACCCCTCATCCACTCTGTCAGGCAAAGAACCTGGAACAGGTTCAGATCAGGCACTCTGTCCCTCATGTTCCTTGGCTGTAGAGATAGTAAAAATCTAAAATAAAAAAATAGCGTGAGTCAGTGAGTGATTGAGTGATTATGAGAGTGTTTGCTGCAGCTTTGCATGACTGAAAGAACCTGAAAAATAAAAAATACATGAGTCGTGTTTAAAACTGATAGATGTTCATCACGCAGTACATGTTTTTCAAGACCTTTCCAAAATCTGAGGTTTTTTTCCACAGCTTTAAAAAAACCTCTCAAGGCCTGGAAAATGCAATTTTCAAATTCCATGACATTTTCAGGGAAAAGAAAGAAAAGAGATGATAATGTGAAAGAGGAGAGAAAAGAGCCTGAGTTACAGAAGCGCTGGCTGAAGAACAAAGTAGGGGGAGGAGGAGGAGAAAAGCATGAAGGCACAGGAAAAATAGAAGCGAAGACGGAGTCAAATGAACAGGTAGAGTCAGACACACCAGGGCGTATTACAGGAGGCACATTATGTATTTATGGAAAGATCATCTACACACAAGCCTCTGTAATATACAGCCCCATTCTGAGCTCAAATTGCAGAATATTAGCCTTGATTATGCACCGTTTCACAAGCGACTCATCATCGCACGTGGGGGTGCACTCGTGACAGAAATTGATTGGCTTTATTGACCCAGAAAGCGGGATTGAATAATTAGAAAAAAGCTTTTACAATCCAATATTACTCATGTCTGCATGTCACCCACTCATAATAAAAACCAGCCAAAGACGACACGTTAAGCTGGAGGGAAGGAAAAAAATGAAAACCAACAAGAGAACACTCGCCCACCACCAATTTTCGGGTGTCATGCTTGCAGTTCTTTGATGTCACAAGTTTGGCGAATAAACGTTGTGTCTGTTCGCTCTTTAAATGATTTCTGTCTGCAGCATGAAGAACAGGGTTGGAGGAGTCTAGCACACTGCTGGCCATCTCTGTATGCTGAATGTTCTGTTAAAGCTCTGCGCTTGTGCCTTCAACTGAGATTTATTTGAACATTTCCATTTTGTGCCACCCTCAGTTAAAAATATGGGTTTTTTTTTCAGCCCAGTCCAAGTCCAGGTCTCTGCTGTATGTTCCAAGAAAAATGACAAATTCTCTGAAAGGGGCAAATGCTACATAATTTCCCATTTCCAGTGTCAGCTTGCCAAAGCATGTAATTACACCTGCAGCCACCTGATTTTCCTGCTCTTACCATGGCAGAGCATTCAGGACCAAAAAGTCATTACATTTTCTGAGTTAAAGAAAAAAAAAAAGAAAAAAAGAAAAAAAAAAAGTTGTGCTTAAGTTTAAAAAAAAAAAAAACTTGCTCAGGTTAAAATTGTAACAGGATTTTTTCGTATACCCCCCCAGAAAACAACTTCTGCCATTAGGCCACATTTGGTGCATAGAACATAGACTCTAAAAGACCAATATCAGGAATTAAACAAAACTGAATACCACGTGTGGGCCAGTATTCAAGTCATTTTTCACATGAATTCATAGTAGTAGCATAGACAGAAATATTGGGATGAATACCTTTAATCTACACATTAGAAATAAGCCTAATAGTCAAGCCCTCAGTTCTGTCCCATTAAATCATATCTAAAATAACCCTATCATGAGAACAGGCTTCACTGTGTTCACCAGCTGTACTCAGTCTGATTTGAATACACACTGGAAAATTATCACAAAATTGTACTAATTACTAACAACTGCAAAAACACTGAATTTTCAAAAATGTAATTACAAAATGATCTAACCTCAAAGGTCCACTTGCTGGCTTTTGGAGCACGCCTGTCCCTGGATGTCAGTTTTGTCTTCCTTAATTTTTCTTGGGCTGTCCACTGACTCCTAGTCTGGAGCCTTTGGCCTCTTCCCAGTCAACTCTGTAACAGGATAGGAGTTCATATCCAGTCACGATTCAACATTAAAGGACAGTGCTACATTTTTCTTGTCAACAAATCACATTAAAACACAACACAAAAACAACTATATAGAATATCAACAAACTCTGATCCTTCTGATCAGTTTGTCGGACAGGTAGGATCTGATCCTGATCTGACATGACTGATCCTGAAGTGCATTTCTTTTAACCTGTTTCTAACCTTAACACACCACACTGACCATGCAGACATGTTAGAGAAATAAATTGTTTTAAAAAGAGTGTTACTGAAAATAGTCCAGAAATCTGCAGTTGTCCAGAATCAACATTCAGTCTGGTATTTAAAAAAACAAAACAAAAAAAAACCCTTCAAGCTACAATAAAAGTTATAATAATACAAAAGTGTATTATGTTAGATTTCACAAAGACAGTGCTTTACAGTAGTTCAGGTATACTATAAACATAAAAAATAAACATAAATATTGAATTGCACTTCATTTTACAGGTGTTTGTTATTTTGTCCACCCCCTGAGAGTGGCTTTTCACTATTAGTCATGGCTGAGAGAAAAAAAAAGGACCATTTCTGACCATGGACGTTGTTTTTTATCGTCACATGAGCAGCTGTATCAGAAGAAAACACTTTAGATTGAACTAATGAGGAAATAAAAACCACAGCACATTTACCTCTTTGTTGATGATTTAATCACAGATTGTTCCTTAAACCTGACATGGGGGAACTATAAGACTAAGTGGAGGCCACTGTTCAGCCTGCACAGGTCATCCAGGATGTGCCTGGGCATCTCTCTCTCTCTCTCTCTGTCTGACCAGCAGCAGTATTTAATCAAATTAGCCATGCATTTACTGCAGCGTATGCAAGGTCTCCTCATCCTCGGCCATCTGAAGAGTCGTAAAAAAAAAACCCAGGCAGGGGAGAGGGCAGCACAGTGGTAACCGCACTGGGGCTGCAAAGTGTCTTAAGTGGTAGAGAAAATCCCATGGCCCATTAATTTTCAAATTAAGCGCTGCCTGCCAGCACCCATTTTGTCCTTAGTCATAAAGAGACTGACGTGGAGGTTACTGCCGCCCGTCTTTATGTGTCCAACCCTTCAGGGCTTGTCTCAATCTGCTCCCTCAAGCTGCTTTTGTCTCTGTGTGTCCTGGTGCTCCAGCCAATTAGCATGCCATGTTAGATAGCAAGCTCCACGCAGGGCTGAATATGCCCAAACCTGCCTCTTTGATTTCGGTAATTGCACTGTGGCCTCATTATCTCATCTAGCTAAGCAAGTGCTTGTGCAAAAGGTTGTGTGTAGTAGTGTGTGTGTGTGTGTACATGCTGGTGTTCATGCTTGTTTTTGCTTATGCTGTACATTTAATTACATCAGCTGGTGAAGTCACTGCTGCTCCTCCTGCGGGGAGCTCAGTTTCCCGAGAAATACTCTGACCCTCCGTCCTGCTAACCGAGAGTTAGTTTGCAGTGCTGAGTGCAAACGGGCTGGTGGAAGCGTGCTTATGATTCACCCTGGATGCAGAGAGGTGGGCAAATGGCACTGATTGTCTCTTAGCGGTTCATTAAGCAGCAATAAGGTCGAGCATTAGCCCCATAGCCTATGATATTCATGGCTGCTGATACCACTTAGCCCAGCATCTGCTTCTGCTGCTCATGTCAGAGTGGATCTTTAAACAAGCCAAATCAATATGCCAAAGATAATCACAGAGCAGTGGAATCATGATCTGACAGGAGGCTGAGAGAATATGCACATGACTCTGTGTGGGCCTTACACAGTTACAGGCCAATCCAAAGGTTGCTGTAGGTAAATGTTAGGTTTACTCTATCCACATATGCTGTAAGTTTAAAACCCTCCAACAGGAGGCCTGCCAGGCCTATAGAGAGAGTCAGGGAAGATCAGACCACGATTATGATTAAATCATTAGAAGAACAGGCTGAGAGAAAAAAGAAGGACAGATGAACGATAAGAGCACAGAGTTAGACAAATCCAAGGCCATTTTTTTCTAAGCATTTTCACCCAGTAATTAATAAACCATTATTCTTCTGTAGGTTTAAGCAGAAGCACTGAAGTCGGGCTATAGCCGAGCTCAACAAGACCATGTTCTGCTGCTCTCTTTTATATCAAACACTTTTAGTTGACCAGCTTAATAGTAATAGTAATGGATCAGGATCTCCAGTATTTAGGGCAAGTAACTCAAAAAAAGTGCTGTTACTTTCAGTGTGAAAGGTACCTATTCAATCAACATTTCACATCCCATTTTCAACTTTTAGAACAATTATGAGAAAAACTCACACTGCTCTCAGTTGGAGAGCTTCTGCCTTCACAGCCAACTAAAAGCACTGTCCTCAATTAAACCTTTGGGTTTGAGTTATTTCTAATTTTTGTCCCACATTTTCTGTTATGTTACATGAACTGTTTTTCTGATTTAAAAAGGTAAATAGTATAAAATTTGGCTTCATGATGTGTTTAGGACTTGAAATACAAAGTCTAGGACATGAACTTGGCCTTCAGAGCCAAGGCTTGAGACTTACTTGCAACTTGCACATGGTGGCAAACCATTGACTTTGTCCCACCTCGGTGTAAATTAGGCTCCTATATCAGAACAGTGACTCAAACCAATAAACACACTCTTCATCTTCTTCGAGATGAAAAGCTGAGCTTCAGGCTGTAGCCTGTTTGAAATGACCAGTAGCTCCTGGAGGCTAATGTTAGCTAGCTAACTTTAGCTAGTTATTGCTGTGTATCTGACATGACTCCTCTCTGCTTGTGCTAATGTAACATGATGTTGTAATGTGTCACTGACATTTCACTGGTTTTCCCATAAAAGTAAAATAAGAGGTAAACACACTGTACCTCATCAGGAGAAGGTGGTTTTTGTTTGTGGTCCCATTCCACCTACACTCAGCCAGGTTTCCTTCTTCTACTTGGCAAGTGATAAAACAACTTAAAGATTGCTCATTACTGCCACCTGCTGACCTGGAGTGTGGAGCAGTGGATTGGCAGGACATATAAACAACCCCCCTCCAAAAAAAAAAAAAAAAAAAAAAAAAAGAAAGAAATCTGCTTAACCTGTCTTCAACTGGTTAAATGGCAAATTATTTGCCATGATGCCTTTAGTCACCACTCTGCTGCTGTCAGTTTTTTTTTTTTTAAACAGATACACCATCTCAATTTTCTAATTGCATCTACTCAGCTTTGAGTGCCCTCAAATTAGTATCCAAAAAAAAAAAGAGTCAATACTCAGTGCAGGTATTTCAAAGTAACAGCATACCAGGAGTGTGAAGCTTTATGTCATTAGAGCTCCTTCAAGGCTTTTAATGTGAAACACATCTGCAGGAAGTGTTGAGTTTCATTGAGAGTAGCTTTAAAATGAAATCTACATATGGAACAGCTAAATCAATACTTAGACACCGATGGTGTTGCAGATCTCAGCTGAAATAGAATTTTCATTTTAAATAATTTCTGATTTAAAAAAAAATAATGGTTAATGATTAAATTCTGAATGATTATATTCTGTTGTGATTAAGATTCAGTTCAGATCAGTTCATTTTTACATTTAATTGTCCTGTTTTTTTTCCCTCTTATAGTAGTTGTATTAAAGTGGGATGTAGGCTTGTTCTTCTAATTAGACCAGGTCTTCCTCAGAAAGACTGTGTAGCACACATTGTTTGTTGAACACCATCTCGACAGTCTGCGGCTGAATGATGAAGTTGGGCCATACATATCATCACTGGTCAGATTAGGCAGGAGCCCAGAGAAAACCACAAAGTCTAACATTGCTTTAGCATAATTGTACACGGATTCCATGTTTATTTTAGTGACCTCTGATCGCCCTAATCAGGTGTTATTACTGTCAACATGAATAACAGTTTCACTATATTTACGCCTGGCCTTAGCCAGCAGTTTAAAGTATGATTCAACGTTGCCTGCTCTGGCAAATGAATGACTTTTCTCTTTCAATGGTCTGAAAACAACACTGAATGTACTTGGGGAAAAGTGACGCTTTGTCCAGTGGTGAGAGTGAGGCTCTATATACTGTGCACAAGTCATACCATGTCAGCCATGAACAGCTTTTATTTTTCAGTTATGTGCAGTAAACAGCACAAAGCTAAATCAAATCAATGTCTCCTGTGACCACCCTTCACTTTTAAAACATCACACACTCAAGAGATGAGGTTGAATTCTTAATGAGAAGTTGATTTTCCTGTCCAAAAGAAGTTAATCCATCTGTAACCCAGAGTCTGAGAGTGAGAGCAGTCACTCATTCACAATTTAAAAGAACAATCTTTCTTGCAGTGTAGCAATGACTATGGCCTCCTGTGGACATAATGGAGGACTGAATGTTGGCGTGGTATGTCTTACCAGTGTTTTATTCTGAAAATCTATATGTGTATCTTTGGTATTGTTGATAAAATGTGGTATTCTTGGTTTTATTGTTTGCTTGACATGATAACCGGCCCTGATGTATACAACCAGAAATTTAAAAAGGTGATGGGATTTGGCCAAGTTAGTACAAGAAAAAAAAAAACAAAAAAAAACAACAAACACAAAAGACAAAAGCATTCACCCTGGAATCCATTCTTGAGTGCAAGGGGCCCTTTCACCTCATTGACTCTGAAATTGAATCCTGAACTCTGATGGGAGGAAATGTGCTCCTGAAACACAGGGGGAAAAAAAAAAAAAGAAGTGAGACAGAGACGTGGAGAGAGAGAACACACTCCATTAAATCAATTAAGTCTGCAGGCTGCAGGAGCCTGGGCAGGAGGATAATTACTTAGGGAGAGTGATCAGAGACTAATCTAATGATGATGCCCTTTGCTACCCACTACCAGACTTGATGAAGCAGCACTCCTGTGGGACTGGGCCCTGGCTGTGAAACTGAGGGAAGACACACACACACACACACACACACACACATACAAGCAGATGGAGGACATGTAAGTGCTTATGCATGTGTTATGAGGGAGACAGGGAGAAGTCCATAAAAAACAAAGATAATCTCTAAAATCTTTGACTGTTGATGGTTTTAAGTGTTTATATGTTTATATTCCATGATTTTAAGGCAAAAACTTAACATTTGTGATTTTGCCTTGTACCTATCAATGCTCACTTGTGAAATCAAACACTTCCTGTAGCAGGGTTTGTTAAACTTAACAAACTGGTCTTGTAGGGGAACATGCACCATGAGAAAGGAGGCATCTTTGCACAGTTGGTCATTTCTGCGACACACTTAGGTGAAGTCAGTCTTTTTGGGTCAAAGGACACATCATCTCTTTACAGGACAGAGGTGCTTTACCATGGGATGCCTTGTAAAACCAATAAAACCAGTCTTGTAACTGGTGTAATATGTGATCCATGTTTTATTTTTGATGGAAGCCTCGCAGCAGAGTTCTGAACCAGCTGAAATTGAGCATGAGACAGGTGGTATTTGCGACATAATAAAAGCGAGATATACAGTAGTCAACATTTGAAGTGGAGCAAAACTTTTCATCAAAGTTGTCCTAACACTAAAATGTGTTTTTTTTTTTCCAACGTACATGCATTACATGTAAGTCTGTTATTAGTCAGTGTTTTCATTAATGAAATTTCGTCCTTCATGGCTTTTGATGGTCTCCAAACATAATTGTTGGTCACAAGGTGTGAAGTGGCTTGTCACACATTTGTGAAGACAAGAGTGCAACCGAAAATCGTTGGCTGTTCAGTACTTCTGTGATTCACCTGAAGTCCCAATGGACTGGAAATGCCTCTTAAACATTATTGCCTGCAGTGCAGCAGTATAGTGCCTTTGGAATGCCTCAAGGAGCCAAGACAATGGTCATAATGGTGATGCACTGGATATGTCAACTGAAAAAGCATTTTCAGTTCAACAAAACAAGATTTTATTGTACATGTTACAGCAGATCAAAAATCTGAGTTCGGACTGTAAAACGTGGTGGTCTTGTTTGTCATTAGGTACCAACTGACCTGTCACAGGTGACCTTAACTGAGAGCTGATCGTCATTTAATGCTCTGAAAGCTTCACTTCAGGTCAGAAAGCATTGAAAATGCCACATTTAGTGAGATTGCTGGATGCTGACCTCAACAGGGCCATTGGGATGTTGCAAGGAGGAATGACTCAGCGTGAAGCAGAGTCGGGATGTCTCAAAGTGTCATTTCCAGAGCCTGGAACAGGTTCAGAAGGTCTGGTAGTGTGAACTGGAGGCATAGTGGAGGCAGACAACAGGTCATCGTTAAGCTGAAGGGTCTGAGTTTTTTTTTACAGTTTGATTTAGTTAGAAAAAAGCAAGTGATTTTTCAAAATTTACTTTGGAATCAACAATAATACTAGATCCTTGAAAGAGGGGCAGTTCATCTAGACCAACAAAATTATTTTCTACTTTGTTACAGCTAAATTGTAGACAGTTTTGAGACCTATATCCTTTTATTGCACTAAATAAGTTTTGGATTGGTGTATGTGAACAGTGGCCTCAGAACAGAGATACAGCTGTGTGTCAGTGTGTGACACCAGCGATCAGAGATTTCAAACTGAGAAATGATGTGTCTAAAAGGCAGCATGTACACAGAGAGTATCTGCACTGTTTTTGAAATCAAATTGAATGCTTTTTAGGACTTTTAAGACCTCAACAGGGAAACTGTATCCCCAGAAGAGCAGAACAAACACATGTTAGAGCTGGATAATATGTTTTAAATCAGATGTGACATTAATATAGATGTTTTTTCTCAATACTGATAAGTAGCTCCATATAACCAGCAGATACAAAATCACATCTGAAACGGTCAAAATGTAATAATGGAAATGTTTAATATGTCTAATGTCTTCCATTGTTAGGCATTACATGAAACAAGAAGCCTCAACATGTCTTAAGCAAAATCTTACATAAGTCATTTTGCTAGCTTTCAATTACAATATCAAAATCCTTAATCAAGTCAAGTCAGTTTATTTCTAGAGCATGTTTTAAAAACAACAAATGTTTACTGTTATGCTTTACAGAGATTAAATTGATGATTACAATCAAATAAGAATGAAGGAATGATCAAATAAAAGCACAGACATAAATAAGGCTATAAGTAAATTAATCAAAGCACAGGATATCTGGATGAACTCATGAACACAACAGCACTGGACAGAGAACAAACAAATAAAAGGAAGAGTGTGGTCAGGCAAGTCTTCATGATGACTGCTGTAGGCAAAAAAAAAAGAGATGGGTCTTTAGATGGGTTATCGGTGGTGTGGTAAGATCTAATATTGAGTGGCAAACTGTTCCACAGTTTAGGGCAAATAACGGAAAATGCTGATTTTAACTGGTTGTGTGGAAAGGAGAGCAGTGACTGGGCAGCAGATCTGAGGCGTCTGGAGGTGGAATAGGGAATGAACAGTTCAGAGCAGTGCTTTCAAAACAAAACAAAACAAAACAAAACAAAAAAAAATAAATCTTAAAATCAATTCTCCAGTGAAGAGTCTCACTGCTGCATTTTGAACCAGCTGCAGGTGAGATACAGTAAGGCTGACTGACTGATTCCTGCATGGAGAACTGCAGTAGTTGAGACCAGAGGGAATAAAAGCAACTCTTGTCTCCAAATCTTACACACACAGGCATGATTTTAATTTGGCAAGTGATCTAAAATGGATAAGCCAGTGCTGGTTTGCGAGTTGATTTGTTTTTCAAATTTGGAATTTATATTCAGTGACAGAGGCCCAAGGGCATCGACTGTGGTCGTAGAGTTGTCTGCAGGGGCCAAAAATTAGGACTTTTATTTTGGTTTAGTCGAAGGGAGTTAGGGCAGGGAAGTCTCTGTGTCATCAGTGATACAATGGTAGGAGATTTTATATTTTCAGACCCCAAATGAAGCATTCATAGAGAAAATAAAACAGGCCCTACTGTTGAGCCATGTGGTACTCTACAGGAGATGGTTAACAGAGGTTGATCTGTCTTGGAGGTAAACCACTGAAGGTAACTGGCAAAAGACAAGAAGTGGCAACCTAATAAAGATTCATAGGAAATATTTACAGGTATCAGGAATTGCCTCATGACAGTTTGTGACTGCAGGGTTGAGTACTGTACTTACTGTGTTAAGTAAAACTTAACACAGTATATGAAGATGACATCAGAGAAATATGTGGCACCCTCTGCTGTCACACACTGTTGGTATTTAGCCAGACAGTATCTGACATGCTGGTAGGACACTTGGAGTTTGTCTTTTTTTTCCCATTCACGCTCTGCTCTCCTTGCATTGCTGCCTAATCTCAGGGCTGAGCTTTGATTTTTGTTTTAGTCAGTTGCTGACCATCTCCAGGACAAAAGAAATGTGTTGTTTTGCTTATTGAACAAGGCATTAAGAAAACTAATGTTACCGCCCCGCCCTAATGCAAGTAGATAGACAGCACTGAGTCCGAATAAGCCTGAGACTGACTCAAGAACAAGGTTAACAACAGCCCTGTTCTAAAACTCAGCTTTAACCAACACAGTCTATTTTTAATCCTTTTATTTTAGAGGTAAAAATTAGTGACTTAAATCAACACACTAATTTTAAATGTTAATGAATTATCAGTGGTGTTGTCCTTTCTGAAATACTGCAGTGGGAGGTGTCTTGAAAATGTCAGATCACGTAGCTATGCTTGCAACCAAAGCCTGGTCATTCTCCTCCAAATCCAGGCAACCATGCTGTACATGCTGCTATCAGCTGCATCACTGGAAATCACAGCTCATAAATATAAATGACCTGTTTCACTTTGACCGAATGGTAGGACTTTATGCCACCTTTCCTACACCGAGGCACCAGAGTAACTGCCTTAAATGCTATTTATAGTTATTGTCGCAGTTAATCTAAAACATACATTTTACAGAAAGATAAACACAGTCCAGGCTCAGACTGCACAGATGATTAGACCCAAACGCCCCAACTGCTCTCTCACAGGCAGAGAGCTTTCACAGACGATCTGCTCTCACACTACAAGGCGGCATCACAACAAAATACACAAACTACACAGACACTCCCTTGTTCTCTCTCTATTTACTGACCTTTGGTCAATCTAAAAGGTACTATAGGTAAGAAGGTCAAGCAATTTGCATGCATTACTTGTTTTTTATTGGTAATGTGTGAACAGATTGTAACATAACTTATAACCATAACAGCCTGTGGACTGATTTCTGTATAAAAGACTTGGGATTCATTTTTCTTGAAAATCCAAAGGGTGGGAATTTCTTTCCCTTCTTTCCGTTTTGGAAAGAAGGGAGCTCGGTCGTGGCTACCTACAGGTTGTGAGCACAGGATGTTAACTACAGTTCACTCAATGCCCAGCGGTGTCAATAATAACAATAGTTTTCTGAATGTTTCAAACGTCTTATCCCCAGTTTAAAAAGTCTGCTCACTTCTTTCTCTCAGTTGAGTGTGTGTGTAACATACTGGCCACCTGTTGCTGATGGTACCATCCAGATTCTGGCTCAGAGATAGCAAGACTTCCTCCAATAAATAATTCATTTACTTCCTGAGAGTAAGACTCACTGATTGATGTGGTTGGTGGTGAGAAGCGTACTTTTTTGCACCTGTACTGCCTGAGTCAAAAATAGAAATGATAGACAGACAGATTGTTTTTGTTTAAATTCTGTCTGAGACTGCTGTGTCTTTTATTTTATGATCCTTGTGAAGCTGCTGGTTGAAAGCTGGACTTGAATCCGGTCCACACTTTCTGACACAACAGATCAACAGGCCTGCAGACAAATTATTAAACTAAACTATACAAAATATTAAAGAAAGCTCTCTGGAAAAAATTTGCGCTGCTCACAGTAATTAAAACAAAATAAATTGCTGCACCCCAGTTACCCCCCTTGGCGATGGACCTGAGTGGCATTCATGCACAGAGAAACATAGCATTGTGCCAGGAAAGCCCAGATAAGAAGGCAGCCACAAACTAGTACACATGGATGCAAACAACGCAGATAAAAATCGGCTTTGCCAGTGTTTTATCACAAAGGAAATGCTCTTCACACCATAGCGTGCTCTTAAACGTGCTCTGTAAGGTGCTGTTCTTCAGAGCATAGTCTCATAACAAACACGTAACGGCAACAGAAATGAGAATTTGTCAGAAAGACCACACGTCCACCACTGAAACAGAGCATCTTATCTTCTGTAATTTCCAAACAAGGCGGTAACTTTGATGCATCGAATTCCTCCGTGAAGCTCCTTGGCATTTTGTCAGTCTGTGACACCTAGAACAATGTTACATCCACCTCAGTCTATTTTTCTCCTTTTATTGACTTTGCCTGCCTGTGAGCTGCCTTGTTGTTTATTCTCTTCCTGTCTGGTGGATGGCTAAATCCTCCCTCTCTCCTCTCTCTTCTCTTAGTCTTCTTCTTCTCCTCTCTCTGTCTCTTTCAGCCGGCATGGTGAAGGCAAGGATTATCCCTCCAGTGGATTTCCACTTGACAGAGAGTGGGCTTCTTTTGAACTTTAACTGACTGAAGCCTCTTCTCACTCCCAAGCTGTCCATGAGGCACGAGTGGCTCAGACGTATGGGGTGAGCTGAAAACAGGGTGATGTCAGAGAGAGATAAAAGAAGAAGAAGTGGAGGAAGATAAGGCTCAGGGAGTGAGGGAGGAGATAAACAAGACAAGGGCCTCTGCTTTGGAGGCAGTAAACTGGTCCACTCAAATCTGTGAGCTTGGGTGGAAATGAAATGAGAGATGCTGCAGATATTTACTTCATTTCTTCCTCGCTATTCATGACATTTCCAGAAACGACCCAAGGCTTCAGTCAAAGTAGACCTCAGCAGCAGCAGCACCTAGAGGCATCACAGACATAGATCAGAACCACTTCTCTGAAAGCGAATGCATCATCTCAGGACTGTTGTGAGAGGATCATGAACAAACCTAGATATAAAACAAGATTTAATCACAGGACAGTTCAGTTAAATTAAACTTAAAAGGTGCAGTGACGTAAATCAGATGACTGTGTGAGCAAACCTGTGTCGATTTGATTTTCAGGCTCAAATCTCATTTTCTTCAGATGCCATGGACCTCATCACTTTCACAGACGTCTATCTGTGTATATGTTTATAGCTGAGCCATGCACACCTGTGTTCACTGCTGCTGGTTGACACACGGTTGAACATGAATATGAGTTCAGTCATACATTCTGTACACACCCAAGGATTTTTTTCAAATAGTTTAACACCGAACATTGAAAGGAAGGAATTTTCTCTCTTGTAGCTTATGGAGGTATTTGATGACGAGTGATTACAAAAATTGGGAGAGACCATTTTCCAAGTTTTATTTATTTGGGGGGAATGCGACCCCCAGGTTTCCAAGGTTCAAAGCACATTTCAGGGTTTTGACACTTACAGAAAGTTGTGACTGTTCTACGAGGCTTCATGAAATTTAAAAAGCTTAAAAAGCATAAAAATAATTGCAAGTTTTGCTTAATTCATTAGCATTTACTTGTCTCACCAAACAGAGGTCCATTAAAAGACACAGGAGGCTCCCTCCCTTTCTCTCCTGCAAGTTCAAAAAGGCTAAACCTCCTGCTGCTGAGAATGTTAATGATTATCTTTTCCTTTCTTCTTTCCCCTTCTTCTTTAGTCGCTGTCTGTACTTGTTGTGCGTATAGACTGCATGTGTGTGTGTGTGTGCGTGTGTGTGTGTGTGTCTGCCATCGTGAGCGTTGTTTGTGTGGGTGCATTTGTGAGGCACTAATGAGCAGAGGAAGCTCAAAGTATGTATCATGTAGTTTGTTGCTTCCAGCCAAGCAAATAAAGATTTCCTTTCTATCTAGTATTTTTTTTTTATTTCCTCACTTCTTCCTTGGTGATAATCTGTACAATCACTTACAACCTCACAAACACACACACGGTCATATAAAATCTTCTGTTGTTTCATTTCACTGGATTTATAAACCAAATTGTTTCTATCTATTCTCTTTTTAAATGTGGTGATTTTATGACTTGTCTGTTTTACTTTGTTGCCTTGTAAAGCACTTTTCAACTATATATATACTATATATATATATATATATATATATATATATATATATATATAAAATAATAAAATCATTAATATTCTCGACAGTGGGCAGTCAAGCCTTTTTGAACTTGAAGTACAGGAGAGAGAAACAGAGAAGGAGCCTCGAACCTCTCGTGTCTTTCATGGAACTCCATGAAATATTGAACAGGCTGCGTTCCTGAGCACAGTAATTGTCTGAGGCGTGCTGACGGCGAGGTGGAGCAGGTGGAGGGAGAGGGGGCCGAGGAGGAGGGCTGGGAGTGTTGAGGTTAAAATATCATTAACCTGCCAGCAGGTATGTACAGTAGCATTTAAAGACATTAATGACATGGATCAAACAGCCTGCGAGGCCTCAGCATGCTGCTGCTGCTGCTCACTCCTACAGTAGGTTTTCGTTTCGTTGCTTAATTCCAACTTGTCTCATTTTTCTACTTTTCTACTACTTAGATTAAATTGTACTCACCAAAGTGATTTCTATGGGGCCCCTGAGGGGTCATGCTGAGACACTTCTTTCTGAACATATGAAGTCTTGCATTCCCCCGATCCACAGCAACAGTTCCAGTTCTGTTCTAAAACACTCTGCAGGTGCTACAGACAGAAGAGATGATGGGACACTTTACATGATGTATTTGGCTGAGCTCTGCTGCAGCTGCTCTGC
This sequence comes from Toxotes jaculatrix, assembly GCF_017976425.1. Classification (NCBI taxonomy): domain Eukaryota; kingdom Metazoa; phylum Chordata; class Actinopteri; family Toxotidae; genus Toxotes; species Toxotes jaculatrix. Next base: position 4,877,434 of record NC_054395.1, on the reverse strand, counting down.
TCTGCAGGGCCGTACTGGTTGAAGCTGTGGCTGTGGATGTGACTGCAGCCACTGCTGTGGTTGAATCTGTGGTGTTGTTGTGTGATATGTCTGTGTAGCTGCACTGTGACTATTCTTTACTGCTCCTATTAACATGAGCTAAAACAGCTTTTTGTTTTTAAGCTACGCGATATTTCAACCCGCAGATTTCAACCTGTCAGATATGACAGATGTGTTACCAATACACTGCAGGAGTTCAGGTGGACAGTAGCTTTAACACAGTGCTCAGCCCAGCAAAATCAGTTCACCGCACATATACAACCCCAGTGTGTAGTTAGTGATACACTCATTGCAAACTAACATGTCACAGCTAGAATCATAGCAACCAAAGCACAACTACAAACACAATCACAGCGACAGCAGTGACTCTCAGAATAACCAAACTCTCAATGTCTAGTTTGTTTTTGTATCTGCTTTTTCCTTGAGACATGAGGCTGACATCCATCTTCTCTTCTTGTGTCACTCCAAGAATGAAAGTGAACAAACTTATTTCTCAAAATGCTGAATCCTCAGGTTCAAAGGTTAATGGTCTGAGTGCAGTGTTCCCATAGGGCCAGTATCAGAGAGGTTTGCGTCAGCTGAAGTGGATAAAGGTTCAAGGTGACACATGGAAAGGTCTGAGGTTGAGTAGGAAAAGCCATGATGCCATTAGGCCACCATCACACACACACACACACACACACACACACACACACACACACACACACACACACACACACACAAACAAAAAAAAAATCCTCAGATCTAATAAAGTCCTTTCCTGGTTCCCAGTACTTTAGTATTTGTTCCTAAAATTGTTTTATACTGTTTAAATGCCCGCATCCTCCACTTCCTGTTCACAAACCAGCCCACCGGCTCTTAACTCCACAAGGAGCCGTGGAGTCCCTGAGCTGCCAGGCTCTACCCTCCTCAACTAATTGAGATGTCTGCAAATCCTGATAGAGTCACATCTCCCCCCCCAAAACTCATGGGATCCTTGAGTGAAATCCTATAAATGTATCACAGCAACCAAGCAGCCTTTTAAGTTAAGTTAAGACTAACAGAGCCGGTGGCACTCGAGGAATTTTTTTTGATTTTCAATGCAGCCAGCCGCAGGCTCTAACGGCAACTGGCCCTGTAAAATTCTCTGGCATCCCTGAAATAAGCCCCTCAGGGAGAGGAAGAGGGGAGAGAGAGAGAGAGAGAGAGAGAGAGAGATAGAGAGAGAGAGAGAGAGAGAGGCAAACAATGACAAAAAAAAAGAGGATTTAAAGTGACTTAGCCAACAAGACATACTGTACACAGGCACATGGCTTAGAAAGACTGTCCTTTAAATAATATGTCACTGGTCATCATTCATGTCGTCCACCTCAGAGGCTGCTCCTTTCTACAGCAACATGCTGCACTGTACACTGTAAAATATGCAGTCACCTCAGTATTTTTTTTTAAAAAACAAATAGCAGTGAACATTATTGTCCCATCCTCTTGCCCCCTGGTGACGACCTGTGGACAATGATGATGGTTGGGTGTGTGAATCTGAGGCACAGGAATCTGGGGTTTGCATCCTGAGTCTCATGTGTTGGCTCGGTTTGGTTTAAATTAACATTTAACCGAAAGCACAATCTTTCGGTTAAATGTTAATTCACACTGCAGACGTAAAGGTAAAACAAATTTTACAGTCCTCCTCCTCAAACCCCTGTTAACTATGAAGCACCCAGTGCATAACATTTTTTCTATTGTAAATCACTTTGGGCTTATTGTAAGAGTTTATCCAAGAGTTTGCTCTGAGGACTGAAGATGCTGTTGGAGTCTGTGTGGATTGAATGGCCAGGTGCTCCAGAATCTCATATATGCTATGAATTTGGTTTTGATAGCAACCGCAGCACTTTTGGTAGTATTGTATCAGCTGACGTCCAAACACATACCTCTGACCCACTCTACTCGCCGCAAACAAGGTTCATCCGTCATGTAAAAGGAGTTTAGATATCAAATTACATTTGATTGGATAAAAGAAAAAATCCCCAAGTGTGGGAATCATCAAAGATATTTTAACATTTTTACAGAGAGGGAAAAAGAGGGAAGACCAACTAAAATGACGCTCACAGACCAATTAGCACAGGAGAACAATATAAGAACTTCAAAAATATATTTAATTGGCTTTAATAAATTGATACCAGTTAAAGTTGACCACAAAATCAAGGTTTTAAAAACAAGAAAAGGACAGGGTGATGTAAAGAAAAGACAGAATGAGCTATATTAATGCAAAGAACGGAGGTGATTGAATCCAGCCGCCTGTGTGTGAGTCAATGTGAGTGTGACTAAAGGGCTTGCTGCCATATGCACCACTATCTCCGCTCAGCGTCCAGGTAGCTGGAGGTGGCAGCTCCTCCACCCCCAAGTGCCGGGCTGTCTGATCAGCTTCCAGACTCCCACTCGCCCTCCAGGAGCGACGAGTCAGCCTCCGCCACCGATCCCAATTTAGCCACCGCTAACGCTAACGTGGTGGGGGAGAGCAGCAGGTCCTCTGGAGCTTTCACAGGCTCTCTCCATCAAAGGCTAGATGACAACCTGAAAGCCACTAAGTGAAAGCAGAGAGAGCAGAGTATGTGTGAGCAGATAGTGGGAGAAGAGTAATGCATGTATGGGTGGAAGAGAGGGAGATGGAAATGTGGAGGACAAGAGACTGTGGAGGAAAGTGGGCGAGAGAGACATAGAGAAATTGCTGCTACCATTAAGAGAACAAAAGTTTGAGTAATACAGGTTTTTAAAGCGTGCCAGAGCTGTGTTGCTGTCAGGGATGTCTGCTTATCGGTCCAATTCTTTATCAATTCCCTGAAAGATTCCTGATCTATTTTCTGTGTGGGGGAAAAAAAAGATTTTCAGTCTCAGTGGAACAGTTTTATTATCTGTGAGTGTGAACACAGGCTGCAGCCTGAGAGCTAGCTGCAGCTACAGTCTGACAGCACCTAAAATGGCTAAAATGAGAGAAAATTTGGACAGCATCCGTTTTCATTTAGGTCAAAGAAAAAAAAAAAAATCCCTGCTGCCTGCATGACGCCAGTGTTATTCTAACACAGGATATTTACCCTCAGTAACAGACGTGGAGCTCCGTTGGGAAGCAGTGGCTCTCGTGCACAAAGTGTCAAAGACATGGCATTCCTGGAATTTAAGCCAAAGTTGTGTAGAAAGATGTTTCACCATTTTGCTGGTGTTATATAGACACAACCCACAGGTAGAGAATCCTACTCGTGGTTGTAGCTTGCACAGTGTCTGACCCATCTGCACGGAGAGACTCATACAAGGACAGAGCGAAACCCAGGTGATTTTCTGTAGGTAAAATGTACACATGTCCCCTGAATGCCTCACATGCAGACTACTACGATACGCTAACGCTGACACATTCCAGGAGACATTTATGTTGTGTACTCATTAAATACTGATGTAGTTAGAAACATCATCCTGCTGCCTCTTTAACATCTACTTTAGGTTTTTGCGACAAAATATTATTCTGGTGCAAGACCATGAATGACTCAAGAAAGATGACTTTGGTTATAAAGTGGTGAAATGGTAAATGGACAGCGTGTCTGCAGCACATTACTGCTTTTATCGACCACTCAAAGCACTGTAGAAGTCACAGACATTCATACAGTGCTTTTTCTATGAATACAGCACTTTACTAACACACACGCTGTGTGTAACTGCTTTCTGGATGTGTAAATTTAAAGTGAAGTAAGTATATATGGTAGGTATAGTGGGTCAAAGCTGAAATTGGATGGAGCTTTGTAATACTCAAAAGACATCGACAACAGACAACTTCATTTTTACTTCCTGATAAGTGCTTCACATAAGATCTCTGAAGAGTGGATTTCTTATTTGGAAAGTGTTATATCAGTCCCACCCTCACTAAATCACGTGGCTGTACACAGCCAACATTTCTGTCTAGGTTCTGTCGAAATCCCTCTGGCAAACTTGACAAGAGACACAGACAATACCATTTTAGCCTGAGTACACCCTGCTCTGTGAGAAGTGTTCAGAGCAGAATGGGGCCAAAAACAGGATTAAAGTCAGGCAGCTATACAGCAGCCGTGTCTGAACAGCTAAAAGAAGATGGCATTACAGACACACTGGCGTGAGTGGTATTTCGTAAAGGGATATTGTCGCTGCCTTTTAGTCACCAGCAAACATGACTTGAGCGTAGGAGCACACAGGCTGGCAGACAATCAAACCGGGGTCCTTTCTCTCCTGACATATACATTTGTTCCCCACCTCTCATGGATTTAGAAGCATTGAATCAGCTTGAGCGTGTGCTTGGAGGAATGCACCAATCCACAGATTTCTTTTCTTTTTTTTTTGTTTGAATTCATGATGAACGGACTGAAGGGATTTGTGCCAGATATCCAGTTCAGATGGCTGTGTCGTTTTTGGCGAGTGAATCCAAAGCTGGCAGGGAATGTCATCACCTACGAAGGTTGTCTGGATAGCGGTTTCTTTGATGTCCTTGGCTGTCTTCAGCAGGCCGGCAGACCGTGTCGCAGAGACATCAGGCATTTGGATGCCAGCTGATATCTGCAGGACTCTGCTCCTTTCACCTGAGAAAATCAAAACCAGTTGATTGACAGTGCACATACAGGCACTGCTCACAGGATCATTTGGGTTTACTACAGTTTAAGGCTGTATTTTTGAAGATTTCAGTTTTATTAGTTAGAGTGACATTGTTCTCACCAACGTAATTACTGAGATCTGGAAGTCCAGTGGTCTGATGATTAGACAGGCTGTCAACAGCCAGCAGTAGCTGAATTACCATTTTGTTGTGATGTTGTTAATCATCTCTAATTTCAGTGGAAAACTGTGAGTCCAGAACTACAGAAAGGCACAAAGCTGAAGCAGAAATCCAGTCTGTAAACTGCGATAGTTGTTTGCAGCAGTTTGGGTAACAATTTTTTCAACTTGTCTCTTTTCACTCACATCAGCTGGCATCCATAGCACACACCAGGAAGCAGGTACTGTAGCCAGGATGGACCAATCTGGGGAGTGAATGTGAGAAAATTGCATCAGTGCAGGAATATAAGTCAGTGTCAGAGTCAACCTGCAGTGGTATGCATCAAGATGTCTTGTTTAGACCAGTCTGGTGGCAATGGGTGGGGGTGTCAGCAATAAGCTGCAGGGTCAACAGATGATTTGCCACGTGTGACAGCAGAGGAGAAATCTACATCAGAACGAGGACCGTGCGCGAGAGACCCAGCGAACACTGGAAACAGTCGATCTCAGCTGTCTGTAAACACGAAGCCAAAACCACTCACAGCATCGACTGTGTTCAGATTGAGGAGGATTCACATCCGATACCAAAAATGAACATTCACAGACACCTCATGTACGACCACCTGTCATCATGTGACCAGTTTCCTTCTCAGGCCTCTTATCTTCACGATAACTGAGCAGACTCCTGTTGCTAATAAAGACTGTGACATGTGGCTGAAAGTGTTTTAAAAAGCTAAACAGTGGACTATGATTTCTTCTGTAAAACATGTTCCCAAGGACCTGAACTGTACGACAACACAAAAAACAAGCCAAAGTTCTTTCTTGTCATTTAAACAGCTGCTTTTCTTAAAAGTATATAGTGCATGAAATTTTAATGTTTCCATTGGATTTTTCTCCCTCACTCGGTTATTGTTCATCTTAAAGGCCTTCAGGCTGTTGTGAAGTTCTTTACAATGGTACAATTAATATTTTCCAAGAGAAGTGTATTCTGAAATCATGAGAATTGCCATTCAGACACTTTCAGATTCTTTCACAGAAACTAGTAAATCTTTGCTGATCATGTGCAGCAGTTGCCAGGTCGTTGTATGCTTCTTCAATTGTTTCCATTTCCACTCTTCACGCTGCCGCGGGGCTTCTCTTTTGTCTGTCACCTGTTGTCTTCTTCTCTTCCTCTGTCTGCACTCTCCAAAATGGAGAGTCCTGGGTGACCTCCAAGATGTCACATCCCTTCACCATTTCTGATGCGCCACCTGTCATATACAAATAGATTTCAATGTCTAATCAAGACCATTCACTTTCTCCCCCCGTGGCTCACGCTGAAAACCCACCGTTTCAAAACCCCTGTTTCTATACCGACTGTGAATTTTCATAGAACTCATTAACAGCCCTTGAGTGCAAGCTGGAAGCTCAGCGGATCGGGTCAAAGCTTTTTCGAGCAGAGAAGACAGCTCTTTCTTGCTCCCCTCGCTGGTTTTCAGCTTGCCCTCAAGGTTAGCAGATTAGCATACAACATCAGATGTGGGTATTCAGAGGCGTCCAGGAGACTGCTCGGGTCCCAGCTCATGCATACACTGTACGAGTGCTATTAGCATGCATGCCAGTTATCCGCCTGACAAAATGGGTCATGTTGTGTCATGTCATGTCATGTTGTGTCATGCTGCAGTATGAAGTTATCACATCGTGGTAGATTGTGTAGCTGTCAGTGAGAATCACAGTCCATGTAGTGTCACTCTGTCATGAAGAAACACTTTATAGAGCATTTAAAAACCCAAACCTTTTTTTTTTTAATTATTATTTTGGTTTTCCACCACACAGCCAGCTCACCATGAATCAATTCTTTAGACTTCAAAGTTTTTTGGGAGCCCACTGTGGATGTTTTTGGATCAAGGCTGCTGTATTTTGCTGCTGCTGAAAATCAATATCGTTGCCAGGGGACCCAAACCTCTCTTGACACGGTTTGGTAACATGGTATCTGAAGGGCTGTACAAAACCGTGAATTAAAGTGTTTGATTGTTGCTGTCTCTTGTCATTAAATGTTATTCAGTAATAACATCACCCTCAGTGTCAGATCCTGACACCAAAATAAGGCAGAAATCCGCTCAATGTGAGATATGACTCTGAGAGGAAGTGGTGTGATATCTGACGCAAATAGTGTCAGCTGGGAGACAGGTCAGGGGAGGATGTTGGGGTGATGGCGGGGCGCGAGCGGATATCATCGCTAAATTTTGGATATTTTTTTCATATCTGTTCAGAGCAATGAATAATGTATTTGTGTTCAGGAACACCCCTTGTAGATGACAACGGCTACTTTCTAAAAAAAAAGCAGGTGTGCACAGGAAAAGTAGAAAATGACAAACGGCCTGGTAGACCGAGGATGAGCACAAAATCATTCGCATTATAAAGAAAAACACCTTTATGACTTCACAGCATGTAAGAATGCTCCTTGGGATGTAGGTGAACATGTTTTCTAGTCAGTGACCAAGAGAAGACTTCATGACCAGAACCTCAGAGGATTCACCTGAAGATGCAAACCCCTGCTGAACGTCAGAAACAGAAAGATCAGACTGCAGTTCACAGAAACATGCAGGAAGAAACCAGTAGAGATCTGGAACAAAGATCTATGGACTGATGAAACAAAAACCAACCTCTATCAAAATGATGGAAAGAGGAAAGTGTGGAGGGGGGAAAAAAAGGGCTCCTATAGACCCATGCAGAGGTCTATAGGAGCCTTCTGTGCTCAGATTCAGCCAAACCTCACTGGACAACATTTCATCTTTCAGCAGGACAAAAACCTTTAACATGCAGCTAAAGTAACCAAAGAGCTTTTCAGGGTGAAGAGGTGGAACATCACAGACTGACTGAGTCAGTCAGCTGATCTCAGCCTCACTGAGCAGTGATCCACCTGCCGAAGACCAGACTACAGACAGACCAGAGAGACCCCACAACAACTGAAGGAGGCTGCAGTGAAGGTCTGGGAGAGAATCACCAGAGAAGATCCACAGTCTGCACACGTCTGTGGGTCAAAGACTTCAGTCACTGACTGCAAAGGATTTTCCACAGAATATTAAATATGATGGTTTAGTTTGACTTCATGTGCATCTGTCCAATTACTTTGAAGCCAGAAACTTTGAGCACTGTGTGTTTTAAAAGGGCTGAATCTCCCACACAGTTCATTCTATAATGATGTGAACCTACTCAGATTAAAGCAGAGACTCTGCACTTTAATGAAATATCCATTACTTGATTTCAAATTGAATGTGCTGAAGCTCAGAGCCTGGAGAACACAATATACTGTCATATACAGGTACACAGTTCCTCCCTCGGTCCCTTGGTCTGTACACTTTGTGTACACTGTGTGTATAGACCGAGAGAGGAACTAAGGGTTAGGGGGCCCAACGCCTCACTTGTGGGCCCTCAGGTTAATCCGACCCTGATCAAAACAAACCCAAAGCTTCTGTCTTTGTTTAGGTTAAGGCAAAGTGGCAAAATAAAGGTTGTATGAACGCAATAATATTCTCAAACTTCATTGTATCTGTCTCATACAGGAGCAGGTCAACACCCACAAATATCCAGGACGTTATGAAAAGACACTGCCAGAACGGCAGACTCATCAGTTAAACCTACAGCCCACACACACTCCAGTTCAGCTGACCTTTTTTTATTTTCTGTATGACTGAGAGCAGCATGAAAGGTCCAGAGTTGATAAACCTACGAACCCTCTGCAACTTTATCATGAGCAGTGAGCAGAGGAGCACAGGTGCGGCAGACATTAGGACTCATTATAAGCTATGATGATCAGCACAGAGGAGGGGGAGGAGGCTGTAAAACAATAGGGACAGAAGAAATGGAAGTGGGGGCCCAGCGTGCTGACAGCAGTCATTACCGTGAAGCGCCGACAGATGTCACGGCTGCCGGAAGCCTAATCTGGGCAATTTACACCCTTGTCAGGTCTGTGCAGGTTCTAACGAATCAGGCGGTGCAGGACTACCCACCTGACCCCTTCCATGTGCATGAGCGGCTACAGCAGCGCACTGTAGCACACACACACACACACATCCATACACACAGAGGAATATACACTGCATTAATAAATTACGCACGCCATTCAAACTCAAACTGTACAACAACTGTATGAACCCATATGGGCATACAGCACATGCATATGCATACCCACAATGCACAGAGACCATGCCCCTAATAGCACACATCCCCAGGCAGGGAACGAACACAGATCCTGTTTCCTAAAAAAAAAAAGGGTTCACTCATCCATCCATTCATTCATCCATGTGTGGATAAGGCCTTTCCTAGAGGTGGAGTCGTGAGGCCTCGCAGTAACATTTGTTATAGTTGAAACATTTTGAACTCACTCTATTCACATCAGTTTTTTGTTGCCCAGTATAAATCTGTGTCTATTTGTGCACACTCTCGTCTTTTTATTGACTTTATGTGTAACAGCAGTGTGTCTGTTATTTGCTTTGCTCTCTGTCTGAGCACACCTACACTGGGCTAACATCTCCCGTAGGTGTGCAGCTAAGTTGAGATCTTATGACTGTGAAGGCCGGAGTGTATCATATCATAAACAGAAAAAAAAATGGAGTTTTGTTTGCCTCGGTCTAACCCTATTCTATCACCACCAGTTCATCCACAACCTGCCAAGCACGTGTCACATCACTGTACATCCCAGAACCCTGCTCCTTCCCCCTGCTAAACCACTGTCCTCTGGGGACCTCACCTATCAGCATTAGATCCTATAGCTGTCCCTGGACGTGGACCTCAGTGCATAGTGGGTCTACCAAATGCATCCAGGCACTGTGGTATCTGTCTCCAGCCACTCGCACCTCCTCCTCCCCTCCTCCCTCCCCCTCACTGCCACTATTCACACTTTCATCCCTCCCTGAGGGCCATCAATAATGCAACGTGAAGCTCCTCAAGCAGCGTTTCCACACACACAAAGCATACGAAAACACACAAACATGCTCAAACACACAGTGTTGAAAATACATACACACACACACATAGAAGGTTCAGTTCGTTCTGCGTCCCCTGTGTGATTTATAGATGGGCACTGTAAGGGGCCCCTACAGTGGAGGCCATTATCATGCAGGCAGGCACATCTGCAGACATCAATAAATAAGGCAGGGGGTCAAGGGGTTCCCAGGGTCACCCCCGTGGGGTGCCCCTGGTGTCAGCAGGATTCCCTTTAGACTGTCACCGCCTTTCACGAGGGGCTCCAACAACAAACAGCGCCTCCTCGTTGTTGTTCCTCCACGGCTGTCAGTCAGCCCGTTGGCGGTTGAGGAAAAGAGCAAGGGGCCTCTGTAGGACATGTGTATTAACAGGAGAGAGGCCAAAGAGCAGCAAGACAGGAACAGAGCTGAGAGCTGGCCTGATGTTTCCTGTCATGTGATCACAAAACTGTAAACTTACAAAAAGGAAAAACTGAAATTCAGACGTGTCCTAGAAACCAGACTGAAAAATGTTTGGTTTGATCTTAAATAATAAAACATGTTTTGACAAAACAATCTCAACTGAAGGTCCACTTACTTGCGTTTAATGTATGCGGTCTCCATCAGCAGTTCATGATGTTCAAGCTCAACTTGTAAGTCAGAACGATGGAAGGCTTGAACATCTGCAGCTCCACCATAACTGAGCAAACTCCATTGGCTGATGAAGACCATGTGAAACAGTCAGAAACTAAGGTTTAAGCAAATAAGTGTGCTGCTTCTGTCTTTAATGATGAGACGACACATCAGAAAATAAAAAAAATCCTCTCTATCTAGTGGGACACGTCCATGGGGAAAACAGGGGAAGTGGCACTGAAGCATTTTATGTATATGATATAATAACTCTGATCACATGAAGACAAAATACAAAATTTGTTTTTGCCAAACTAGTTTGTCTGAAGTTAAACTTAAGCTTCCTACTCTTACCCTTCACCAGAAAACAATCCATTAAGAAACAGAATCAGTGTTGTGAATGATGCTAGATTTTTGTCTTATTGTAAATCTGTTATAAGCAGTAAAATAGGATGTTCTTAGCCTAGCTTAGCATAAAGACTGGGAGCAGGTGGAAACAGTTAGCCTGGATACCTGCGCTAACGCCTCTGAAGCTAACTGAGTCACACGTTTTATCTTCTTATCTTTATTTATTCTGAACACAAACCTGAGATGTAAAAATCATGTCAGCAACCAGCACCATCACCAGACACTGTTAATGCTTCACATGACAAATATTAACTGCAATGTCCCAGCTTCAGGTGTGGCTGAGATCCTTTGCTGCATCTCTGTCTTCCTGATTTCTCTCTAATATCACTATTTAATAAAAGCACAATATTTAAAATAGAGAGCTTTAGAGAGTCAGAGGTGTTGGTAGCTGTATTTTTAAACTCTGGACTGAGAGAAGCACCTGCTTACAGTCTCTGTGGTTTACTTTCTCACAGTAAATTAGTCAAAAATCAGCATGTGTGATTAGTTTTTTGATATCTTCAAACAGAGCTTTATGTATTAACAAGAAAAATAGCCCTTTGCCTTTAATGACACAAGATGGAAGACAAACGAGTGAACGGCCTCAGGTGGGATTGTCGATTAAAACTGGGCGGGGTGGTAACAAAGTGAGGAAGGAATTGACTGTTCAGCCACTGGTCCAGTCTGTTCCCAGTGTTTTAGACCAACCAACCGGAACCATCCAGACGAGAGCGACTCCATGAATGTTTTTGGAGAAGTATTGTTTTAAAACTGCGCTATTATTTCCATTTGTATGACTGACCATGTCCTGCCAATCTCGGAGCACATGTAAACACTTGGCACCTTCACATGTGGTTGGAGAATAACTAGTTTGTTTCAAGCAAACCCTTCAGTCTTCAGTCTTCAGTTCCAGCCCCAGTGTTGAGAAAGCATGCTCTCTCTGCTGAAATGTCCTTGAGCAAAATCCCAGAATCCCTTCGAGCGTCAGAGCCACTGCCCTCTGACCTCCCTGGGGAGGATTCCCTGTCAGGAGAAATAAAGCCCCACATTATCATTATCACCGCACATATCTGGTGAAGATTCAACACAGAAAACATTGTTTATTTTAACATAAAAATGTTAGTCTTAGTTGATTAAGAAGTGAAATACAAACTGCACGTCCATTAAGAAGTTTGAAGTCAAAGAGAGTCCAATGAAAAGCAGGAAGTAGCTTCCCTGAATGACTAAGTGAGAGCTGTACTTCAGTAAAACTGCTGAAGTCTGCACATCATTTGTACTGTATGTGAACGATGTGTGTGTGTGTGTGTGTGTGTGTGTTCACATCTTTGACTGCACCCGTGTTAAAGAGAGAGTAAAAAGGAGTGCTGTGGAAAGAAGAGAAGAAGAAAGAGAATGAGCCAGCACGCGAGAAAATGAATGGAGTGAGGGAGAGAGAGAGAGAGAGAGAGAGAGAGAGAAGGAGAGGGAATGGGAGAGTAAAATGAAAGAGACTGTCAAAGTCAAACAAATTCAGAGGGATCAATGTGCAGACTTCGCCTGGCATATCCAAGGGAGCGCCAGACTCAAAGCTCTTCAAGCCTGCAGTTCAAAGTGGTGACACGTCCATTAGAATTTCTAATTCTGATCGCATCGACAGGCCTACGGCTACAGCACAGGCAGAGAGAGAGCGGGCTGAGAGGAATCTAGGCCACTGCTCAGAGAGACAGAGGCAGAGAGGGAGAGACAGAGACACGGAGAGAGAGAGAGTACTGTATACCCTTCTTTTTTTTTATTCCTTCTATTATTTAAAAGTCTACGCACTGTATCGGTTTCAGATGAGTCCTAAAAAGTTCAAGCATACCCTGGGAATGTGATTTGAGAGGAAGACATAGTTCCTCTCTGTAATTGTACATCATTTATTCATTATTCATTCATTCACATCTTTTCTGAAAACAACACACAGTAGGTTTAGAACAGAAGGAGGCTTTCAGGCTTAACAGTTATAGTTATGCTGATTTTCAAACTTTTCATATTCAACTGTTTTAATTTCAAAACATCTTAAAATAACGCAGGAAGTGAATGTTTTCCAAACGAACGTTATTACTCATTGTGTAGTGGAAACTTTGCTCTGGTATCAGTGCTGCACAGATGATAATGATAACATACAGTATTTGTGCGTGTTCAGATAAACATGTCAGTCAAGTAAAATGGTTAATGGACCACATTTATATAAAAAATAAATTTGGGTATCAGAACTTACAAGAAATAAGCACTCCTTTTACAAACTATTCACATGACAGCACCTTTAAAGCAGTCTTACCCAACCATGGCCACTGAAAACACTCACCTGTGATTGGCTCCCATGTTGAACTCTTTGCCAAACGTTGTTCAAGGTCAACAGTTTAACCAACGTTCTAAATCGACACACAAAGTACAGTACTGCAGGTAACCATAGCAACAACAGTGTAATCTTGATAATGTACTTCAAGATGTCCTGATATAGAAAATAATGGAGTCAGCAGAAAACTATGGCATTTTGTGACCTGTGTTCTTTCCCTCCACCTCCTTCATTCTTATCATACACTGCATTAGAGCTGCATTCCCATCCATAACAGCAAATTGGCTTTCCTTCATGTCCTGCCTTCAGTGGGTTTCCTTATAATGAAATTTTCCTTCATACGAGGAGTCCGTCTGGTCCTCAGCAAGGGAGCAAGAGCAAGAGACCAACTGAAATTCACAACCAAGAGTAAGCAAAAAAAAAACAACAACCTGGGACTAAATTTTGCTCAGTTTAACGGTTTCATGCAGGAATTTGGGGGATTCCTATCCTGATATGAGGGAGAAAAGATAAGAAGATAAAGAGTTTCATCCACATCCTAGAGTCTGCATTAACATACGTTAGTAAGCTTTTAATTGAGGAAGAGAGAGGCAGAGCGTGTTTGCTGGTGTGGGATGTTGGGGCTACAGAGGCGGTGTGTGTGTGTGTGTAGATGGGGGGGGGGGGGGGGGGGGCAGGAAATCTGTGGGATATAAAGCCTAATCTGCTTAGGCACTTCCCTGTCGGCCGAGCTGCAGACTGTGGCTGAGAGGAATACGTGCTAGCTTAGAGCAGCTGTCAGGAGCTGCCTGCCACCAAATCAATACTGGTCTTTTTCTCCTCTACCCCCTCTGTGTCTCTCTCATGCCTCCACCCCCCTGTCGCCTCAGCCTCAGCCGTCAGCTTCTCCTGCCGGTGCTAAATCAATGACTCCTGAAGCTGATTAGCAGGTTCAAGTACAGGTCATTTCTCACAAACCACAGTGAACATACTCACAGTGACTGTAATGACAGTCACTGTGAGTATAACTCCACCAGTGTGGTGGCTACATGCTCACATGCTAAACACATTTTCCTCAGCTTTTTTTTTTTTTTTTAATGTGCAGAACAGAACTTTCAATTTTCCACTGTTTGGTAAAGTTCAGCTCTTGATTTTAACAGTGTTGCCAGAAACCGAACAGAGCAGCTTCTGTTCACAAAACAGGCTCATGGTGACGGCTTCCTCAGCGACAGAGGAACCTTAAAGTCACAGTGCAAAGGAAGTTAGAGCATCTTTATATTCAGTCATGTGACGTATCTCCAGAGACGTTATAACAGAGCAAGACAAATTTTATTCTGGGGAAACATCATCAAACTTTGTAAGCATTTTTTTTTATCAGATTTGACTGATGAGTCTATACATGCAGTTATGGATCTCTCCCCATTCATTAGCCCACGATAAGTGCTTGGGGGGCTTTGCCAAGATGGCGAGACTTGTGGTGAGACTCGCCCTCAAAGATTTTGGTATTTCCATGTGAAACAGAATATTTGAGCAGGTTTCAGTTGCTACAGGGATTTAAGTCAAATCCCTTGGATGTGATTGGATCACTCAGTGTGGGCAGGGCTTAGAGAACACGACGAAGCAATAGAAAAATCTTCAAAACACTCAATTTTTCTAAAAGGTGATAAGTTTGCAAACTTTGGAGCTGCGTGAAGAGAGACACGCACAGTGGACGAGGAGCTGCAGAGGACCAGCTTTTAGCCTCCACACACACCTCCCTCACCGTGTGTCACACACACACCTCCTGCTATGATACTGCCCTTCTAACTGCACCAGCTGCACAGTCAGGTGCAGTTTTCCAGTATCTAATGGGTGAGACAGTTATTTCATAGTGTTGTTTCTGTGTGTCAGTGATAGGCTGCTGACCTGTCCAGGGTCACCAACCCCCCCACCAACCAAAACCCTCAAAAGGATAAGTGCTCTAGCTAATTGATACATGGAGATGTCTGTGAGTGCAGAGTGCACAATTAGTCACTGTCAAAAAATGTTTTTATGTTTCACAGGAAGTGGAAAAAGATGCTATGACAGAAAAATACTCTAAAAAGGATTTTTCTGCTAAATGTTTGTATGTAGCAAGAAATGAATGAACAATTAACAAAGACACTGGATTACAAGTTGGAAAAAGTATTAGCTAACTAGACAGGAAATATAACACTTTAATTAGCATCCTGATGGTTGTACTTGTATACTTGAGGTTGGAGTCCACCTTTAATCTTTAATTTACTACGACATCCCTGCTACAACTCACATGCAACAACCTTTAACTCATGCACTGTGTTCATCAGATGTATTTACTCAGTCTAATGCTGGAGGCGGTGCAGCCGCTGTGAGTTAATGCATACATACTCTATCTGATCAATGAAGTGACTGACATGCACCCCACTGAACTCCACACCAATAGAAATCCAATAGCACCTCCAAGTGGTGACACAGGTGCATAACAAGCTGTGCACTGCAAATCTGACACATACAGATGATGGAGGGTTAATCAGCTTTATATATTATAATTATAAATAATATTATATATTCATGTTGTTTACCATTAACCTTTTTGCATCAATCACTAGTGTCCCAGCTCTGAGCCTGGAATATAAAGGATGAAGACTGATTGTGTATTCATACAGGAATGTGTATGTTTACATGTGGAAGAAAATCTTTTAACGGTGTGGAAGGATGCTGGATTAAATTCAAGTCAGGTTTTATTGATATAGCTCTGTATCACAAACCACAAATTTGCCTCAGGGAGCTTCACACACACAGCATCACAACTCTGGATCCTGGAATCAGAAAATCCTCCAAAAAAAAACCTTTAACGGGAAAAAATTGAATAAACCTTCGGAGGAGCAGCAGAGCAGGGATCCTTCTTCCAGGACGGACAGACATGAAATAGATGTCATGTGTACAGAGCAGAGTAACAAAGACAAAACCAATCACATCATTGACATGTCTAGGAAAAGGAAGAGAGAAACAAGGAGGCTGGGACAACTGGAGGATGAAGCTCCAGATCCAAGACATCTGGAAGGAGGCACAGACTGTGAGGAGATGGAGAGAAGTCCCAGGGTGAACGGTGGTCCAGCACAGAGAAGCGGAGTGAAAAGAAACGACAGGGAGGAGAAAATAAGGGCACAGAGAGACAGAGAGAGTGCGTTTGAGGGAATAAACAAACAGGGAGGCAGAGAGATGCAGTGGTTTTCAGAAAGTTTCCACTGATCTCATCAGCAGGACAGCACAGACTGTACTGCATGAACCAGGGTTAATGGACTCACTGAGGCTGAGACTGACCCGTCGTCAGCAGAGGCCCGAAACAACCAAAGAATGAGCTACTCACTGAAAGTTAAAGCATAAAGATGAGCTTTAAGTTTGGATTGAAATCGCTTCGTGGAGTCAGACAGTCTGATGTCAGCAGGGAGGCTGTTCCAAAGGAAGGGGACACAACAGGAAGAGGCCCTGCTGACTGCTGACTGCTTTTAACTCTGGGAACAGACAGAGGCGCTGCATTCTGAGAGCCAAGAGCACGGGATGGAACGTTTAAGGATACGCAGGTATGAATGGGCAAATCCATTTATGATTTCATATGTCTTTTGAATTATGATGATGATCTGACAGGGACAGAGAGCCAATGAAGGCAAGCTGAACTGAGATGAACTAGTGAAATGTGGTCAAATTCAACTTTAGTTAAAATTGACTGTAGAAGAGAACATGTGGCAGGCCTGAAAACAAAGTGTTACAATAATCCAGCCAAGATGACCCAAAGGCAGGAATTATGGTCTCAGCATCTGGAAAATGGCGGGCAGTGTTGGTGATGATGTCTTTAACGTGCTGATACAGAGACAGGGTAGGATCAGCACTAAGGTTTCTGGGCTGTCAGACTTTGAAAAATCCCACAGCTGTTGAGGGTCAGTGTTACCTTGTTCAAACTGGTGTCTGTGTCGGCTCGGGCCAATGAGCTGCCAAAAAAATCAAAAGCTGAAATAAGATCAAGTAAAAGAAGCACGGAGGTGGACTCTGAATCCAGAGTCAGCAGGAGATCATTTAGCACTTTAGTTAGTGCAGTTTCAGTGAACTGTCAGGCCCTGAAACCAGACTGAAGTTCAAAAAGAAGTCTCAAACATGACTTAGATAAAATAGCAGTTTGAAGAATCCTATCCAAGGTGGATAGGATTCTTCCTATCCAAATGTGAAGAAGATAAATACAATGGTCATTTGTCTAATTTTAGGAATTCGTTGTGCGTTAATCAGGATCTGCAGGTGTAAAGCTGCAGAGAGTAGAGTAAGGTTAGCCCATATGTTGCAGCATTGCATGGCTCTAATGTCCTGTGTAATGTTCTGGTTGATTACGTGTATCTTGTGATGCTCAAAACCAAAACAACCAAAAGAAGCTCTGATGAAAGTTGGTGATAATTCTCTGTGGTATTGCGAGCAACAGCTGTCACGTCACACAGCCTCATTCGTAGTGTGCGTATCAGTAATGCCTTCTTGTTGCCTTTCACACTGTTGTTGTCTCTAACGTTACACATCTTGAAGAGATGTAGACAAAAAAAAATGTCCACCATGAACAATAAGGATGCGTTGTACACATTTGGGATATTGGGGGCTTTATTTGCAATATACAGTACAAGCAAATAGAAGCTGTTACAAGACTATCACAGCATGTTAGTCAGGAGTGGGACATGGACATCTGACAAAATTCAACCACACTGAACAATAAACCAATCAGAGTGATTAGTACTTGCTGTCTGAAGCTCTGTGTCCCTCGGTTTGTTGCCTAATCTGTGTAGCTGCTACATGATAATATGTTCTATGTGGTGACTGAGTTTTTCTGTTTGACTGAGTCCAAAACACACTGAACGACCACACAACACGCTGCTGTCGCTACGGAAACACAGAGAGAGCTGGTGTGTTTGATGGACCAGGGCAGAGGCTCTCAGCTTATTCTGATCTCTGACTCTATCTTATCAAAAGCTAAATACGTAAACTTTTTCCTTCAGGCTTTGCTTTTGTCTGAGCTGTCTTGCTCTGTGCTCTCCCCTCCGCTGCCAAACCTCCGGTTCAGCTCTGCCGTCAACACCGAGCAGCAAGACTTCTGTCAAAGAAAAGGAGAAAAAGGTCAGGAATAAAATCAGCCCGTGATGTGATCACACCATGTAAGACTCTGCCCTTACCTTGCCGTCCTTAGCTTGGTTACGGGCCCTGGACAACAGCTCCAGCAGGGCCAGCAGTAGCCCCACACCCAGTCCCAGGCCCAAGAGGAGGAAGAGACCCCTCAGGTCGTGGGGCTGCAGGGCCTCAGCGGCGTGGGCCCCGTTGGTTCCCAAACAGCTGCTGGCCCACCACTTGTCCCGTAGGTATGTTAGCTCACCGGATTCACTTAGCTGGAGGATGGCAATGTTTAGGCTTTTGACCAGCGAGGAACCTGGTGAAGCAAACAGAGGTGGTGTGGTAAAACACTGACCTGCTGCAGCCTCTTCTCTACTGGTTGTAGGCTCTCAACCAGATGCTGAATCTGCTGCTCTAACAGCCTCAACTGGTTCCATCCATTTTTGATGCTAAAGGTGGACACGTCCCTCACATTCACATTTTTAGAGTTAGTATATATATAGCAAGTATATGTATATAAATAGTCATAGTACTAGTAGTTGTACTTACAATGTGACCAATAAAGAAAATAAATTAAATGTGGATTCATTTACTAGGTATAAATGGAGGCAAAGAGTAATCAATAACTAATTAATAATTTAGCCCAGATTTTCGTTTTCCAAACACTCTGCCTTTTGTTTGTCTTTGTAGTCTGGATGTGATGAAATGTAGAAATGGATAGTGTCAGGGCATACTGCCAGTCAGTCTCTCCCGGAAACGCTGGCGGTGGTGAAGAATGTAAAAAAAAGAGAGCTCAACAGAGGAGTTCGGCTGCTGTCAGAGGCAGCCCCCCCCCTCCCTTCCAACTAAAGAGCTGTAAAGGAACGTTTCAGACAGATGTTTCATTTGAAGCAAACAGACGCCCTGATAGAAACACTCAGCTTCGAGCCATGAGGTGTAGAACCTGACAAAAAAGGCTGGGAGCAACACATCATGTGAATCAATTCACCTGGACTGTTTCACTTTTCTATAAAAAACAAAAACAAAAAAACAGCCAAGCAGCACATCCAAAGCACATCACAATGTCAGTGGTGAGTGACTAGAGTGCCAACGCAGACAGGAAACACTGTGACAGGATCAGAGGGCTCACCCGGAGGTGCTGCGATGGAGTAGGCTCTCATAGCGATGACTTCCTGTGACCGGGTCATTTTACAGAAGCGAGCCACTGTCAAGTCCAAGGACACTGCTTCACCGATGAAGGCAAAGTTTCCCTCCTGGGCGCGGCGGACACCTTCCTCCATGTTGGGCACGAAGGTCTTCTTACGCTCCATGTGCTGGTAGATACGCCGGTACAAGGGGTTGTTGGAATTCTGGGAAAGAAAATAAAAAGATGAAACATTTAAATCCTCTCATGTGCTCTACACTGATTCTGAATGTAGAAGACTTCAGGAGCACATGTTGGTCTCCCTCCAGTTTTACAGCATCGGCCTGTCTCAGACCAGCTATAATAACTATAAACTCTTAGTTAGGAGCTGCTGAATGTGCCTTGAAGAACAGCATGGTGGATCCAGCCTCCACTGTGCCATAATCAATCACATCCTGGTTAGCCAGGTCTTCAAAGCTCTTGATGGAGACGTGCTTGTTCTCGGAGTGCACCATGGAGTTGAAGTTGCTGAAGTAGCAGGCCAGCAGCATTACAGCAAACAGCCACCAGATGGCACTGACTAGACGTCCAGACAGGGCTTTAGGGTGAGGACCAGCTCCTGAGAGGACACAGTGAAACCAGTCAAGAGGCTACAGCAGCAGAAAATCAATCAGTGCTTTCTCAGGTATTTGAAAAGATGCAGAATAACAATTCCTGCAGTTTTACTGTAACACCATAGTTCCTAAATATAGAAGATATTACACGCTGACGTGTTGTGAAACATTTCTCAAAGCCATTGGAACACACTGTACCAGCAGTATTGTTTATTCTGACAGAGTGTAGAGAGAGGCAGGCAGCAGTAGTAGCGTGTGTGTTCCTGTGGCTGTGGCTGTGTTTAGCTGACTGCTGGGTTACCTTGCAGGGTGAGAGCTCCTGTGATGTACCAGAAGCTGTGCAGCAGCGTGAAGCTGTGCTCCTCCGTGTCCGGCTCAGCCCATTCGGTGGGACTGATCCTGCACAGAAATCAGAGACCTCATGATCAGCACTGCTAAAGCAGCAAGGCTCACATGTTTGTGCTGTTAGCTGAAATGGATGGATGTCTGTGGAGTTACTGACAGGAAGGCCATACAATCATCTGCCTTTGTTGTTGTCAGTTATGATAACTGCACAGATACTGTAAAAGGCCCCCCACCCCTCCATCATAGGAGCAAAGCATCTGGACTGAAAAAGACACAATTATTTTTTTTTTTAAATTATTACTCTTTGTGCTCGTTTTGTCTATTTCTATTATTTTTATTAACTTTCCAGCAAGGATCAGTGCAGGGGCCCTGGGCCTGCTCTCAGTCGGTCAGTTCAGTGACCCATTTATAATACTAAAAAGCCCAAGACCTATCATCTTCCGACTTCTGGTGGGGAGGGGCACCAGGGGTGGGCAATCCGATTCTGGGGAGGGGTTCCTGTAATTTTGAATGGGAACCTCCTCCTTGTGCCCTGATAACCCCCCAAATTCCCAGAAACAGCAGTCAGAACATGGCGTCTGTGTCCTGGTATCAACCAACTGTTTTTGAAGCTTACACTTACCTGCCCACCAGGAATATGCAGAGACCTGTTAGCAGGAATGCAATGAGGATGCCAACCCAGGTGTCTGTGGAGAAGGGTGACAGCAGGCTGAAGGTGCTCTCCTCAGAGGCCAAGTCTTTGCGCAGGAGGAAGCCGATTCCTGTTTGCATGAAGGGGGTGGTCATGTCCACATGCTGCTCTCTGATTGCAGTGAGGGTCAGTGGGGCCACAGCCAGGTCAGCCTCCTGATGGGACGGCAAAGGCACACACAGCATCCATGACACACACTGACACATGCACGGTACAGTGCACGTACATGCACATCAAATACTGTTAACAGTATGTGACACCATCATGGAACTAAAACTCTAATATCTAAACAAAGCATCAGATAAATCTTTACCAGCATATGAGGGAAACTCAGAAACACAAAAACAGCAATTAAATAGCAAAATAAATGTTAATAATAATAATTATTATATAATGTTCATGATTTATGAAATATTATTACATTATTCTTGAAATTGAGCTGAGTTTTAATCATTTAATAAAATATTTTAAAATGTATTTGGTTCATTTATGAATTTTTGCTCAATTTAGTAACAGGATTATTTATCTAATAAACGTTTGTCTCTAATGTTGAACACTCTGGGTCTCCATACATCCATACATACCATATCAGAGGTGAGGTTTTACTGAGCTTCAGATTTCTGAGAATGGGATCCCACAGGCTCCCATATGCAGACCTGAGTATATACTTCTAACCATTTTAGACTTGCTTATTATAAAAATAATCTAATGTAAAAATCTCTAATGTTTGAGAAACAAACAAACCTAGAACTGTATATCTTATACAGTAAGTCACTATTTCCACTAACATGGGTCGGTAAAGTTGCGCGGCCTCTGACTTACCCCTCTGATGATCTCACCAATCATGCCGCTCCAGTTGCCGCTGGCGTCCATGGCTCCGTAGCGATTGTCCTTCACCAGGTGCAGTTTGTACTTGAAGCCCAGCTTCTTGGACAGCTCGGAGATCAGGTCTATGCAGTAGCCCTCCAGTTCAGTGCCTCTGCTCATGGTGTACGGTTCTTGCTGAGGAACCAGAACAAACAACCTTCAGTAACAATGTTTCTGTTTATTCCTGATGAAATCACATTTTTTTTAATTAAAGCAAATTTATTATTATTTTGAGATTCAGATCTTTCTTTCATGTAAAACCTCAAAAGAAGCTGATTTCTCCTGGACAGGTGGTTTCACTCAGCTGGAAAATTATTTCACTTGTTTGAAATAAACAAGTTTTTAGGGCTCAGTTAAAGACTGAAAACACCTGATGATTTTTTTTTTTTTTTGAAGTGTAGAACTTGGGTCTTATTTTCTTAGTTTTGTCCATCATTTCTCTGAGCTATGATACATTATACCCACCCATGTTGTTGAGAGTACAAAAGCATCTTATTAATAATGCATTATTTACATTGGATCAGCCATCAGGCACAAACCAACAAAACAAATACATCAGAGGCTTAAACTGCCATCACTGATAACACAGGGAATTCTGGGTAAAACTTAGGTCTTTTTATACAATTTTATTTACGGCTGAAAGAAATGATGGCAAACCTACGAAAGTAAGAGCCTTCGGGTAATGAACCAGGATCATTCTTTCACTAAGTGTTGGTTCACAGCTGCACAGGGCCGCTGCCACCTTGGCTTTCTGCTCTAGAGAGAAGCTCAAAGGAACACTACCTTTATAGTGGTGATGGATAACTCCTTGGCACCTAGAACGGAACGAAAGAAAACAAGCACCACAATAAATTCTGGATTCCTGTGATGGAGCAAGTCGACATAATCAAGCATCGGCACAAAGATGAGAGGATTTAGTCTAAGCCACTTCTTTGGCTGATTAGTGGTTTGGTTTCATGTCTGTGAGCTTATGTGTGGAGCAGCTTGTGAAAGCCTAATGAAGCATATTGTTGCTTTGAGTCCCCCTTCATGTGTTTTTCTCTCAGCCGCAGCAGTAAATAAGCCAAACAGCCACTGGAGGACAATGACAGTCTTGTTGTCGGCTGTTTTTCAGGAGATCTGAGAAACAGCCTCCACAGTGAGAGGACAGTTGCAAGGTACAAAGGAGGAGGAGGAGGGGGGGTTACTGGGCCCCTGTGGGGGTCTGTCCTTAAGGATGAGCTTCTCTGTTCTTGTTTTTGAGCCCCCCAATCCCCCCACCCAACCATACTCTGACATTACCCATGACACTCAGAGTTGTTTTCCTTTTGCTGTAACTGTGACCAATGGCATTCTCAGCGTGTTCAGCAGGCCCTAACATGCCCTGCCAGGGTCGATCAGAGAGGGGACGGGGGGGTGAGCGGAGGTGCCAGGGGTGCAAGTTCTTCATAACTGCATACGATAACAAAAGCAGGCCCAGTTGGGTCATATAAAGCCCATGACACCCCGTCAGCCTCCTCTAGAGAAGATGGCAGGACCTACGATCTGCGGAGATGCCTGTCAGTTCACCGCCTGCCCGCAGAGTCCTCCCCCCACACGGTTAATTGATTTATCACAGTGCTTTCTGCACCACAGCAAGGCGGTAGCCCCTCCACTGGTGAGAAATGGGAGGCTGCCACAGTGGATGATGCCCCCTCTGTGCTTTGATAGGGTTCCAGCAGTCCAGCGGGGCCAGTGGGGGAAGAGTCAAGTGTGAGGAATGACTTGGGAGCGACACCCTGCCCCCCCTCCCCCTCCATAGGTCAGACGGAGCACACTGGCACAGAGCTGAGCATTAACAGTGTAGACAGGGCTCAGAGGCAGGCCGCTCTGGTTTCATTGGCTGAGTCAAATTAATGGGCGGAGCCATAAAGCACCAGTGCTTTTTCAGAATGTGAGCTATGTTTATTTGATGAAGGTATCAGTGAAATGTTCACAGCACTTGGTTCAGGTCAGTGAAAGATCCTGGTCTGGTTTAATACACAAAGTTCAGACTGATCTCAGACACTGAGCCAAAGCCACAGTCTTTCCTGAACTAAACCACAGAGAGGACTGTGAACCCTGGTCTCCGGCGTGACCCATCACTTCACCCAACTACCTCCACTGCCATTCATAAATATCGAGCTTCATTTATGGAGATAAATTAGACTCAAAACGGTCACAAATGTGTGGCCACCAAGATAAGATTCACAATGATTTGTATGTAATTCCTACATACCAACAGCAAATACGTTTCCTACAAAACGTATTTGCTGTTGTTCTTTAGTTGTATAGAAATGTAATTTCAAGGAGACAGAGCTGTGCCAGGGAAAGGAAGCCTGATCTGAAATTACATTTACAAAACATTTGTTTATTTATTTATCTATTTATTTATTTATTTATTTGAAAGGTTAAAAAAAAAATCTGTGTTGACTATTAGTTTCAAATAGGAAACACAAAGTGGTTTCCAGTGTTGTTGACCCATTGGTCCACCCCAACTTCCTCCTAACATGGACTTCATTGCTCTTTATACTGACTTCCCCCTTTGTTCCTGTCATAATTACTATGGCCACAAGAGGTAGACAGTAACTTGTACTAAAATATACTTCTGTCACCAATATAACCCAACACTAACACAACAATTCTGCAAAACCACAATACCTTGACAATGCTTTTCAAATTCCTTTACCAATATCTGCATGGGGCAGCTAATCTTATGATGAAGATTACACTAACATTGTGATTATTCCTGATAAACTATGGTTAAGATTAACACGTTAAAACTCTCAGTTAAGGGTGCAAAAACACTAGTGACATTTTTTTTTGAAATAGCGATTGTAGTTCGGTACAAACTTGGGCCTTCCAGATGAAAATGGGGGTCCAAAAGTGGACCAATAGATGCTTGAAAAAATATCTTGTGAGATAGATGGATAGCTAGACTATTCAGCAGCCACATTAAGACTGATAACTGTTTGGTTTTATTGTTGTGGCTGATGGATATAAATCTATATTAGAAGTTATCTACGGCTGACTAATTTTCATTTTGAGTCTGTAGCTGGAGTCTGACAAATTGGAACAGGCTGTCCATCATTTCCTATCAGTACAGATCCCACACTGTTCTTTGGCAGCAGAGTTAACTCACATTGTTTTAGCCAACACAGAAGTTAGGCTTCCATGAAAAGTTTGTAGAGCTAAGAAAACAGAAAAGCAATGTCTGCTGTGTTTGTTTCTATAGGTCCACATGGGACAAACAGAACACAGGCATCACATAAGAAGCCATATTTTTTCTGATCTTCCTTTTTTGACCACAGCAGACAGTTAAAGTAGTTTCACATTTTTTAAAAAAAATCTCTCTCTGGCAAACACAACACTGAATATTGTGGTAAGAATTGTGGTGCTGTGCCCTGAAAGAGAGAGCATCATGTGCTAGTGGCTGGGTTTTCACCCACCACATTGTGTTTCAGTTTGATGAAGACTAAATTCTGCAACAAAAACATGAACCATGGCGACCCTAAACGTCCCATGACCCTGATCTAAACGAAACATGTTCCAACCATGTGTTGCAGTACCAGGTTGTGTGTGTCAGTCTTACCTGCAGTGACCCACGCAGTCACGGCTGCCACACAGAAGATCAGGGCAGTGCTGCCTGTCATGTTGCCACAACCTTTAAAAGGACACTGATTGGTCTTAATTTCAAATGTCATCTAAGCAAAAGCATTTCACATGTACAATGAGATACGCTTCATTATGTTATATATTCCACTCAGAGAAACACAATAAAGATTACAAGAGCTTCCTTACCTCAGTTAAGTCAGGCACCTGTGTGGATTAAAACCTTGACTTCAACTCAAGGGAAGGCTCCAGAAAAATGTTTTAGAAATTCACAAGAAGTCTTACAAATGGCCAGAGGGAAGGGCTGTGAGCAGCAGAATGTAGGGGGAGGTTTATATGGAGGAGAACAGGGAGGGGAGGAGACAGGACTTCTTGGGGGGAGGGGGGGGTGAGGGTAAACCTGTGATTGTTGGGCAGCGGTTTTGGTCCAATGAATTCTGAAGAAAGATGATATCAAATCATTGGAGCCAGATGTTTTCTGCATGTCTGTTATTAGTCCATTACTTTTAGACTGAAGTGTGATTACTGTAACAGTTAATGCACATGTTTCTGTAAGGTTACATAACAGGACAGCAGAACAAGGGAGGTGGAGTTGGATGGGGGTGAGGGGTTTAGCGTTGGGGTGGGGTAAGTGCAATGACCTCACTGATTGATGGACTGGAGGTCCCAGGGACTCAGAGGAAGAAGTTTTTTTTTTCTTTCTCTCGACTCAACAAAAGCTCGATCTTTACTGTAACAGAGGAGTGAGAACATCGGATGGTGTAAAGCAGCCGTTGTACAGTCAGAGTGGCCCTCCCCCCACCCCAAGCAATTCACACAACCTCTGGCATCTATTGTAAATCAGAAATCATTTGTTGTACTTTGTTGTACTGTTTTAGTAGTGTCCACAAAAACCTGTCCTGTGTCTTTGTCCTGAGAAAATCTGAGTTTTTTTTTTTTTTTAGCATAAGCCTACAAAGAAAACTGATTTATCTGTACAAAACCTTGGAAAAACAGGCAGCAATTTCATCTTGAAAGGAGGGACTGAATCACTCTTTGAGAGAAAAACTCTCTCTCAGGCCTGAAGTGCCAGACAGGGGCTTGGAGGTTTCGGTTGAGAGGCCAAGCCATGCCAAATTGTCTAGATAAATACAGCTTTAAAAGGGACTCGGCGGTTTTCTTGGAATCCTAATGAAGCTGTCTTTTGTGTTTGTGTGCTGGCTGAAGCACAGTCTGTGGCGCTAAAATGAGCATGTCGTACTCCACAAAGTCTTACAGAGCTGAGGAAGAGGCCTGGCAGTGTCTGACAGCTCGCCAGAGGTGGCTGTCAGCTTTGGAAACCACAGACTTGACAATGGACAAATCTTTGACTGACAAATCAGTGTACGTGGAGGGACTGTATGGACTCTGAGAGTTTGACTTTCACTTTCTCATTTATGTAAATTTGTTGTTGACTTCAAATTGTTTATTGCAGAATTTATCACTATTCCAGGTTCTATCAAAGGAAGCATTTTCGTTAGCTTCCTCAAAGGTATGCATGAATCCATTGCCAATGCCGTCATTCTACTGTATTAGGTTTCAATGGACAGTTTGTGTCCTGGAGCATACCTGCTGTTTTAAAGGAGTTCCTGTTTTGCCAAGAGCTCAGGTCAGAAGGAAACACAGAATACTTCAGCATATATTTTAGGGGAATTTACATAAGCTGCCTGAGTACAACTGAATTTTACTCCAAAGACACATTTTAGGGTCTAAGAAAGTCTAAGTAAATAATTTTGTAGCTGAAAAACAAACAAAAAAAAAAATCAGATCTTGGGTGGCAAGATATACTGAAGAGATGTTTTTCTCCCCTTTAATGACTGGTTGAGCTTGTCGTCTCTTGTGCAGCCTCGAGTCTTTGTCTGGAACATTCTCCCTTCCTGCAGGGGGTCTGGGGGGCTTTTTGCCAGAGAGGTTGAGAGAGGCGACGGTTGGTAAACACAGACCCAAGCAGAGTCCATAATTAGAGCAGCAAGCAGACCCTGCCAAAACCAAGGCCAGAGGCTTTTACATGTCAGCTTGTATAAGGCTCAGTTTAACTGGTCTGTTAACAACTTGTCTTTGTCTCTGAACTGAGACAAATGTTGATAGATTAAGCGTAAATGAAATAAATGAGCTGTGAAACTCTCAATAATATTAATTTGAGATTTATTCAGGTCATAATTACACATCGTTTGAATTAAATATTATCCTTAAAATTTTGCACAAAGTACTGGCATGGCAGTGCAAACAATACAGCAGGTCGACGAATAAACGTGCTTCGATACAGATCATTTCCATCTTGTTTTAGTACTACGGACTGAAGAGAACAGAGGGGTTCAGACATGATGCTCTTGTGACCACCATCTGATGATCCAAAAAAAAAAAAAAAAGGAGCTTGGAATATTAACAAATCTTCATAAAAAAAAACAAGTCTTTGTAAAATAAAGCACAGCCTTAGGATAAACAGTACAGTGCATAAAAGACATGCAGTCAACTTAAAAGAGCTAAACTTGGTACGGAGTAGTCTACCACTGCTTTAAAGTACAGGATCTCAGTGCTGTGACATGCCACGGATCGGGAAGGTATTTAGCAAAAATATTGGCGGCTCGGTCAAATTACAATGTAACCACGGCACAAAGAATACTAAAAATGAAGACCGCTCGTCCTGCATTGTAGGAATAATTCCTTTCCATTTTTTTTCAAAGATATGAGACAAGCCTCAGCTTTCAGCATCAAACTGTACATTAATCTTCAACATGATACCATGCCATCATTTTCAAAATATAGCGAGGGGATGGATGGACTGATGATAACGCTTTGACATAAAGTATTCATTTTCATCTTAAAGTATATCATTACAGTTCAAGTAAATAAAAAGAATGGATCATTTAAAATCCTGTCCTCTAGGTGTGATCTATTGCTACCGTATGCTCATGTAAAGTTTCAAAAAAATTCTCAAACATGAGAGTAGATCACAGTCAACAGAAACAGCCATATAAAAACTCCTGGTATTTTTCACTAAATACATTCTGGCAATTATCTAACATTTGGTGCAAACCGATGACGGAGCTGTAGCAGGTGCTTTTATAAGAACCTTCCATTTGCTTCAGGACAACGTTTTCTGGATGCGCACGTTACAAAATGGATCTCGCACAAACTCAGGATGAAGAAGAGATTGTTGATGGGTTACTGATTCAGCAGATCACGGTTTCCTGTGAGACGTTGAAGTAATCGGCATCGTGAACCAGTTTTCGGTGAGATATGCAACTTTTTTTCTAAAAAAGATTTCTACTTGAGAAAAACTGGACTGTATTCCAAACAAGTTTCTAGCTGTGTCTCTCACGCTCAGTTCCAAGTCAGCCAGTTCTTAGAGTTTGAGCATGAAAAAGACTTCACTGTTTTCAGGGTCTGGAGAGGACTGGGACTGTCTAGGAGAGGGGGATCCCAGGGGGGTGAGCTGACTCAGCAGGTCTAGGTTGGAGCAGGGACTGCGGGCCACGCAACACGCCCCTTCGGGGTTCCCCCGCTCCTCAATGGGGCTAGCACTACTTCCACTGCCAATGCTACCAGAAAGGCTAAAGCTTGCACTTCTGCCCTGGGCCAGGCCCTGGAGCCGCTGCCTTTCCTGGGCCTTCTTGGCCCTGTTTGCAATGTACCGCACTCTGCTTTGGCTCCTCGAGGAGGTCCTTCGGACCAGGACCTCATCCACCGACTCCTCCTGTGACTCTCTAGGCCTGTTTTCTGGGGCAAAGTCACTAGCACTCAAAGGTTCCACATCTGTCAGCTTCCGTAGCTGTTCTGTCAGGTTGCTGGGTGGCTGAGACTTCTGTGGACTGCCCTTGCGGAGCTGGTCCCTGGTTGGCCTAACAATAAAGCTGCGGCTGATGCTGCGGTACTTGCTGACAAAGTTACAGGAAATGTCATCAGAGGTCAGATCCCCGAGGCTCTTGGACATGGAAGCTGCAGCTGTTGGGATTGTAGTTGCAGGGGATGGCCTGCTGGCTGTTGACTGCTTGAGCCCTTCCATGTAGAGCCGGCTCCAGGTGTGCCTCCTTTGAGTCAGTCTGCTGGGCGAATCCACAGAAGCTTCCTGGGGAGGCTGCAGGGGTCGGGGCTTTAGCTCATCTTCGGGGGACTCACTTTGTTGAAGATTGGGGTTAGACTTGCTCTTGGTGACTCGTAGGGGGTCGTAGGAGACTAATGCGGAGTGGCGGCAGTTGACCCAGGGAGGGTTACAGGTGCTGCCAGCTGTGGGCAGGCTGGTGAGGCTCTTCCTGGCCAGGTTAGGAAGGGAAAGGTCAATGACTGTGTCACTGGATGAGATGCTAGAGGAGGAGGACATGCTGTCTCGGTGGCTGCTTGGCTCCAGCTTGCTCCAAAGGCGGTCGTTCATGGTGGCATCAGTGCACACTTCAGGTACGGCTGACTGGGCCTGTCCAGCTGAGGCTACAGCCACCCGCACATGGCCCTCACTTTTTGTTCTTCTTACTGGTGAGTGTGATGCCACATTGCTAAAAAGTGCTCTCCTGGCCTGAGCTGTCGGAGCTGCAGGGACTGCAGGGGTTCCAGTGGACAGTGCTGCAGGAAGAGGCTCAGACTTATACTCTGCTGCATCAGTTTTCTTCTCTGTCAGAGTTCCTTGGTATTCCCTCTGGTTTGTTGTGGTCTCCATGAATGAATGAGTGCTTCTGTTGGTCTGGATGTCTTCACTGCACTGTGAAGGGATGCTTTTTACAGCAGGGTTTGTAAGAGGGAGTGACGTGGTTCTGGAGAGTGCAGGAGGTTTCTTAGGGTCTCCACTCATCTTGACAGGACTGTCCACCACCCCATTTGAAGAAAGAGTCAGTGGAGAGTCTGCATTTATTGCTGTGGATGGTGAGTGCTTCGGTGTAGATGAAGAGTGATGTGAAAACAGGTTATTGGAGACAGAGCGGATGAAACGTGTGTTCCTGGCATCAACAGAGTTCAGCACAAGAAATGGAAGAGTGGGGGATGGTCTCTGCACTGTGGAACAGTCTGTGGAGACAAAAACAAAGACATTTAAAACCATCATCAATGTCCTTTGTGGTCCCTGAGAGACTTTTGGATGTAAAAGTTCTAACTGTATCTGCTTGAAAACCAGGAATGCACTGATCTAATCTGGTGGTTTGACATCAGCTTGGACCAGTTCACATGAGGTTAAATACAGTTTGCCATTCTATGGTCAGCTAATTTTGATGTGTAAAGCTACTGCAGACAGTGGAAGTCTGTGAAACCAGACGTGATGACAGCGCCACCTGGCACAGGAAACGGGGACTGAACTTTCTGCAGCTTTTGGGGGTCAAAAACACTGAAGACATTTAATGGGTTGGTACCAGCGCCTGAGGAAAAAGACACGCACAAGTGCAGTGGTTTGGTGAAGACGTGAATGGTGGATGATGGTGTATGAATATCAATTGAGAACCGATACGACTACACAAATCAGTTCTACACACAGAGGCTTACAGAATTTAAATTTTGAGTTACGCTTCCAGTGTCCAAAACTTGACAAATTAAACTTAACTCAAATCCTTACCTGAGCCTTGCATGCATCTCATGGCCAGTTATGATCCGTTGTCTGTTTGACTACATCTGCTGATGAAGGCTTTGAGATGCCCATGAAATGTACTGTACCTAAGGTCAGTGCTCTCCATACTATGCTGAGCCAGAAGAACCAAAAATGTCCAAAATATGTTCTCATGGACTGTGAGACATAAGTGGTAATAAATCTGCATCACTGACTACAAACAGACACTGTACAGGCCACAATGAAAAGTGAGCCTGTGCACACTTCAAAGTTTCAGGAATTGTGTTTTCCTCTTGCCCACAGTGAGTGTCTCTGAGTGGGCCTGCACCCTTATTCAATGACGTGAACAGACAAAGCTGGCATGGTGCTCTCATTACATCCACTGGTGTCATTTTGAGTTAGTGCACATATATAATATGTGAATATGTGAAAATGAAGAAGAATATGGATTTCAGACTCCAACCAAACCCCAAAGGTGAGACATATGGGTCAAGAGAGAAACAGGCTGGTGAGACAGAGAGGGACTGATGAGAGACTGATGGGTGAGGTGAAGGTGTGAAGGTTGCATGCATTCAGCAGTTTACCTGGCTCTGGTCATCCCCTCAATTCTGCACTACGAACAGAGAGAGCGTGCAAAAGGGACAGAGAGGAAAAAGGAGTTTAGCAAAACTGGAAAGAAGAGGGTGAATGTAGGCAAAGAAACGGCTTACAGGAAGAGAAGTTATTGTAGCCTGATCAAGAAATTCATAAACAGGATCTGCAAGCATCACATGACTGCCAGATGTCAGCACACATCAGCTCCTTTAAGGAGGCCAGAAAACCTAAATTCAACTCCCTAAACATATTTGATTTTCCCCACAAGATTCATTTTGATAGTAAAAACACTGAAGGCCATCGCATGACAAACTGAGAGGCTAAAGAGCAGTGAGTTTGTGGGGAACAGCTGGTGTTCAGCAGGAACTGGACAAATATGTGATTTCAAGGAAGAGGAGGGGGTCAGTTCCAGATGTCAGTTCAGCCAGATGTTATAGTTTGTGTACTCTAAATATGTGTTTGTTTTAAGACTCAGAGTGAATGTGAACTACTACACCTGTGGATATGACTGTACTTCTTTCAGTACAATGCCGCCCACAAAAGCAGTGTATGTCCTGACTAGTATCAATTTTCATAAGTGTAAAAAACTGTAATGTTACAATTAATACTTTGAAGGAGCATCAGTGTTAAAGTCAGAAAATCGAATGTGACTATTTTAAGCACAAAGTCCTTATTATGAGACAAAGGTTGGATTAGTAATTAGTATAGGAATAAACAGTGTAAATGAAATCATATTTGCTCAGATGAAAAGTGAAAATGGGTCTGACAGCAGAGAAAAAGAAACGGTTTCTTTTGATTTTCAGTCCCTGCAGTCACTGTCCATTCATGCAGCCACTGCTCTTTACAATACACTCTGCAGCGCCCCCCACCCCTCCCACCGAGATTTACTCCCCCAGGAGCAGACTGATTAAGATACTCTCAACTGCTTGTTCATGACAACACTGCAGAGAAAAGAGTTTTGGGCGATTTCCAAATGCTAATTTCTCAGAGGCTGTATTTTTTAAAGTTTTGTTGTGTGTAAGCCAATAAGAAGTTTACAGAGAAGTTTCCTGGTGAAGTGGACTAAATATGCATCAAAAATAACTAGATTAAGTTAAAACTACTTCTATTATCTACCACTTCTAAATTTAAGTTAAAACTTACCACTTCTCTCATCTGTCATGCAGGTGGGTAGTATCAGGTACAGTATTTTAAGGCAAAGAGAGGCAAACTTGGAATCAATCAACTGAAACAGGAATCAGTGACAAAGCTAGGTGGACATTACAAAACCTAGGACTGATCTCTAAATTGGTAAAGATACAAAGAGATAAACTGGGATTTAGGTTAGACCTCAAACTATAAGAGGGACGAATGGGACGCCAAGGTGAGTCTTCCAGGTATATGATGACATCATATGCTACCAAACATCTGTGGTACTGATATGTGTGAAGGCTAACTGGAAGTCTACGGTCTACAGTATGTAAAAGGTCCACTACAGCCACTTACACAGCCGCTACTGGGTTATTGCTAAGGCTGCCTCAGATACATCTTACCGGCAAAGAACATGGGGGACTTATGGCGCAACTCTTCCATTTTCTGAGCAAACAGGGCGTTCATCTCGCGCTGCAGGGTGCCTACGGCCCTCTTGCGGCTGTCGAGGACAGAACGTGGAGGAAGCATAGGAGGCGACTCCAAGCTACTCAGACTGCAAAAGCTGTCACAGCTGCTACTGTCACTGAGCGAGAGACCTTCATTCACATTACTGTTTGTGAACGGGGCAGGCGCTGAGCCGCAAACAGCACCGTAGTTGGGGGGTGTCGCCTGCTGCCACCGGAGGTTGGTCCTGTAGTCTGGCGTGAGGCTCGGTGCTACCGTTACAGTGTTGCGGGAGTATCTACGGGGAACGCTGCACGACCGTGCGTTCCCCTGTGCAGCTTGTGGCTGAGGTCGGATGTGCTGGGTACCCAGAGTTTGCCTGGCTTTGGACCTGGGGAAGGGGGCAGGTTGGAGGAGAGCCTGGGGCGAGTGCTGAAACTGGGCCTCCATGTCAGCCTTGAGTTTGGGGGGAGACTGCTGTAAGTCTGGCTGGGCAGCTAGGGGCTGGGGCTTGGCTACAGGCTCTGGTTGAACCTGTCTCTTGGTTGAAGAGGAGCGGTTACTTCTCTCCTGTCTCTCCCCAGCTGCCATTTTTGACTTGCATGCCTGCCTTTCCTCAACCTGACCCTTTCTTTCAGCCTCGGGACTCTCCTTGGAGCCGACCACACACGTGATGCAGTTGGAGGACATCCCCACCTTGCCTGAGCTGTTAATTGCGACGCGGGCAAACACCCCTGGCTTCATGTCCAGCGGGTCATGAAAGCGGAGCCGACTGGCTCGTTTCAGAGGCTCACTCATGGGTCGTCGCTTAGCAGAAAGTGGGCTCTTACCTTTACCCTCCTCAGGGTGAAAAGCCCCATTGGTGTCAGGACGGTCCCAGGGCCCCTTGGCTTGGTGGGATGCCAGTGAATCCCCGGTGCTGTGTTGTGGTGGTGTGGGCTGGTGAGAGGCGGCAACAGAGGCCTTGTCCCTGTCTTCAGACTCTCGCTCCTCACTAGCACCCTCTGAGCTGTAGTCTTTGGTGTCGATGGTGATCTCTGGGAAGCCCTTTTTGATTTTGGGCTGGCCTTTGGTGGGTGCGCTGGCAGTGCGGCGCAGGAGGTGGGCACCGAACGGGTGCTTACGGCTGTGCTGTGCAGCAGCATGGCTGTCCAGGGAAGCCTGCTTTGGGTTTCTGTGGAACAGCCCTTTTATGCCGCTGACCGCTCTGGCCTGACAAAAACACAACAAAATATTACTGTCAAACACACAATGAATCCTAACAAACCAAAACGAATAAATCACAGAGAGGTCGTGCAAGAACAATATCTGTCATAATGCAGGTGGCACTGGTCCAAGCCGCATTATTGCAATAATACATGGACAGTTTTTGTACAGTGAGCATGCTTAAACAAATTCCATCAATATACCCAGAAATTTCCTGTAATACCACATCTGAATGATCATCCATAGTCTTTAATATGATCATTGTTCTGTAATCCATGCTGACTAGCTTTGAATTCCATTTGGATTCAAAGTGTTAGCCTGTTAGACAATTTGAGCACCTCTACATCTGTATATAGCAGCTGTTGTCCCAGTGCTAAAATATTAGTTAGACAAACAACCAGCCAAAGGCTGCATTTGCCTCTACAACTATATACAGTGATGTTAAACTACTGTGTCCAGGAACTGAAAATGTCCAATTTTCTCCCTGGTGGTAGAACCACAAAAAGACACTGTGGACAGATCTGACAACTGCAAACAGCATTAATGGGTTAGAAGTAGCATAGACATAGATTGCATCATGGTTCATGAAGGCTGGCTTTTTTTCTATTTGCAAAAACTAATGAAACCAGAATAATGACAAAATTCTTACAACTACTTACTTTTTTTTCTAAATAGTGATGTTAAGAAGAGAAAATCCAGATTCCTAAGGATTTTGTTTAGTGTACAACCAGTATAGAGAGGTAACTGGAATATGATCAGTGGCAAAGCTTGCCTATTTTTTTCTACTTGTTTAATATTCAGACTACACAGACATTAAAATGTAATGCTGCATGGACCTTTGCTGTGCGTTTAGATGCTGCATGACACCAGTCAGACGTCACAATGTTTGGGACAAAAATGACACAAACAATGATGAAGACATTCAGACAATGACACCGATGATTGTTAAACTCACTCAGACAGCAATGCCACACCAAATGGATCATTAGTGGGACAAGGCATCATATTATATTGCCTACAACCCTTCATATTACTTGTCCTAAAAAGTTTGAAGAATGTGAAGGAAGTAGATCCAAATAGTCTGACCACTCTGGTGAATGACTGAACATCTCTCACAAGAAAAGCAACAGTACAGACAAAAAGACAAGATGTTAAAGAAAAGAGGTCCCTGGCTGAGTGAAAAAAAAAAAAAAAACAGGAAATGTAGGCTGAACTGCATAAGATGAATATTCAGCTACCAGGAGATGAAGCTAAATAAATTGTGCTCTGCTGCCTGAGGAGCCTTTGCCCTGAAGACCTTCCACCTTAAAGCTGCACTCCAACATTATGAGAAAAACATAAGTCTGCAGTAATACCCAGAGGCAGGTGAGAAACTCCTTTATAATACCTATGTTCTTCTAGTACTGAGATAAGTCCATGTTTAGCCTAGAGGCTGTTTCTGGATTCAGGTGTTGGACCAAGAGGCTAACGGATCTCTGTGATATCTAGAACCATGAAGCTTGAGCTACAAATGGAGTCAGACATCTTGTGGTCTGTTTCTGAGCCCTTTCCCAGCAAATATCCATCATCCACAAAGCACTGCAACTCTAGCTACAGTGGATGTTGCCAGGCATGCTCCATCATTTATAATGCAATTCTATTAAATACAGCAAATGTTAGATCAACAACATGTTGCAATAATTTAATGTATAAAATTACAAAAGAGAAAAAAAGAGAAATACTTGTCCTTAGAGGCACTGGAACTGTATACCCCTGCAGTGCAACACTGAAAAACTCCTGAGTTAAGAGGAAAAAAATGCTCTCTGCAAAAAAAAACAAAAAAAAAAAACCACCAGAGAGAAGTCGCTGCAGCCTGGCAGATCCCCTGACTTACATCTCTATCCAGCTCTTTAATTGGGTAGGTTGATGACATTGGATCTACTTGGGGGGGTCAATGAAGATGCAAGCAGGTCAAGCCATCATAACTCATGTGAAACATGAGTTGGCTTTATAGTTTTTAATGCTTACAATTAGCTGACAAGAGGGATTTGTGCAGGGGGGTGCGTGGTCACTTAGGTGGCAAAAGAGGGTGGAGCATGTGGCTCATGCAAGATGCCGACTGGGTCTCACTACACCTGAGTTTTGAGCGGCAGCTTCAGGGCTCCTAAAAATGTCTTGCCTCTAAATGGAGCGTTTGGAAAAAGAGGGGTCCACTGAAATCACAAACAGACACAGGAAGAGAGCGAAAATCAGAGAGAGGGGAGGATGAAAGAAAGACAGGACGGGTGGGGTGGGGCATAAGAGAGAAATCACAACAGGCAGCACACGGCAACAGCTGAGAAAGAGGAAGTTCAAAGCAAGGACAATGAACAACAGAGCGGTCATTTATAACATGTCTGGAGACAGCTGAGTGCATTGAAACTCAAAAGGAGACAAAAGCAAAGTTTATGTGGTGATAGACAACTGCATAATAATATACACAGTCAATACAGAATAATATCCTTATAGACAGAAACCGTTACAGCACCATTTTCATTTTCCTGAGTAAATGTTTCAGCTGAAATTTATGCAGTAGTGAAGCTGATTTCCAAATTAAACTTTGGGCATTCATGTGTTGTAACCGCACAAATATACTGGACACCACATGGCAAAAAATGAAATGTAATAGGACATCCAGCTGATGATGGGCGGTAAGGTCTGGACCACAGTCAGCGTGTGTGTCCCAAAGATGTTGGATGGGGGTTGATTTCGTTCACAACAAAGTGGGCAAACCATTTCTTTACTGAGCTGGCTTTGAACATGGGGACGCTGTCCAAGCTGTAATGCTAGACTAATAAGATTCCCCTTCACTGAACCAAGGGGCAGAAGAACAAGAGGAAAGGAACCAAAAGTACCACATACTTTTAGCCCTGTGTTAAATGACATGAAATAAACGTATTTTCCTGTGAGTCTATTGCACCATAGATGCTGTCAAATGTACTGAATGTCTCCTGTGTGTGTCTTGGCTTTTTTCCTGTAAATGTTCAGTTCTGTGCTCACACTGCATACTAACTGTCCCTCGGGACAACAAAGTTACTCAATTTTCAGCCAATGTCTGACTTCACTGTGTTTTATCCAAGAATGTTGCAAAGGCAGATACAGGGCTAGGTTTCAATAAAATCTTTATTGGTACTGAAAACGCGTTCACAGCACCAAGTATCAATACCAAAGCTGGCACTGATGGCTTGTTGAGATTCGTACTCTGGATCATATATCTCACCAGTTTTAGATTAGGACCAATTAGAAACAATGAGAATCATCGATTTAAGGCCCAACTGAGGAGGAAAGTTCAACTTTATAACAAAACATCTGATCGCTCATGTTTTCAGCTGGCCCCCACAGTAGCACCTACCTTACCAGTGATGTCATTCACAGCTACATGAACAAAGATGGAAGCCTCCTCCATACCTTCCAAGTACACGTGGCGATACCCTGCACACAAACACATCAGAGACACAGCCACATTATCAGTGAGTCTAACAGTGCAAACACTCCACATTAGAAATGGCTATAGATAAAAGCAGCTTCAGCAACATAAAGCTGGAGTCTGTATGGATTGGACGCAGTGCTACTGTCATGTGACTTCTCTGAGTTCAGGCAACAAAAAAAAAAAAAAAAAAAAAGACAGACATCTTTGCTACAAGCTGTTTTACTGTTTGATCAGTATAGGATTCTGTGGTCTCGGCCAGTGAGCACAGGTTTTACATGTTCTTCACCAAGAACTATTCACGAAGAAGCTCCAGCACCAACATCAACGTCCCCTCAAACCATAAATTGTTGCATTGACACTTGGGATGTCCCTGTTTTTCTGCCAGTATGAGTCCAGTCCATACATATGTTAACCTATATGACCCAGCTACTGAGGACACAGGTTAATGTAACCTGTCCAGTGATGCTTAGAGCTGTAATCCATGGTATGGATTAAATGATGGAGACACAACACGCTAAGTATTGAGCTTTAGAGGTGTCCATAGGTGAATTTTCTCACATTGGACAGAGCAAGCTACCTGTTTGTCCCAGCTTCCAGTCTCTATGCTGAGCTAGGCTAACCACATCCTGATGCCAAACAGACATGAGACTAACAACCATTAGTCGATCTACTCTGTTTATAAACTCAGCTGAAGTTATTCATAATAGCACGGTGCACCAAACAGGACAGAATCATTCCCTCTGATGTACAACCAGTGCAGCACTGATCAATGTTAAAATCAATATATTGTTTCAAAATGCATCATAATAATCACATTAGAGAAAGGCAACAATGCTCCATGTCTGATTGTTTCTCTAATTCTCAGTAAACTGAATTTCTATATCTATGGAGCGATGAGAAACAAAAACACAGCTTTTAGAGGTCACCATAGAAACAGGATCTGAACCTATCAGTTCCATCTAAAAGCAGGTGCTTCATCATGTCTTACCTGGCATCATGCTGTTGAAGGCGATGGTGCGCTGGCCGATGAAGTCCTGGCCGATGGGGTCATGATCCCACACGAGGAAACGCACCAGGGCCAGCTCTGGCATGTGGACCGTAAACACCAGAGTCTCCTCCCACATTGGGTTGAACCCTACAGGACCATCCCAGAAGACGTCGGAAGTAGGGGGTGGAGTAAGAGGATATAGGAGAAGGTGATAAGAGAGGACAGAGGAGAGGGAGGACAGAGAAGGAGGGAAAAGACAAAGAAGAAAAATTGAGAGAAGAGGCAGGAGAAAGAGTGTGACAAGCAAATAATGAAAAGAGAGGAGACGGAGGAATAGAGACGGAGGACACAGAGAGTGGAAGGTCCAGGACAAAGTTAGAGAGTGGGCTCAGCAGTCATCAATTATTCAGTGTGAGTGTGTGTGTGTGCTGACTGAGAGGTGCTGGCTGTGCATGTCTCCTCAAGCTGAGCTCATCAATTATAGATCTGAACCCATCCAGACAGCTCCAACACACACACACACACACACACACACACACACACACACACACACACACACACACACACACACAC
This sequence comes from Toxotes jaculatrix, assembly GCF_017976425.1. Taxonomy (NCBI): domain Eukaryota; kingdom Metazoa; phylum Chordata; class Actinopteri; family Toxotidae; genus Toxotes; species Toxotes jaculatrix. The sequence continues at coordinate 4,838,088 of NC_054395.1, read as the reverse complement.
ACACACACACACACACACACACACACACACACACACACACACACACACACACACACACACACACACACACAGCCACACTCATCACATGTCAAAGGTAAACCACAACAAATGACAGCTCCCCTCAAGCAAACACCATCATATGTGGCTCAGTTGTGGAGTGTATCACAGTGTTACAGTAATAATTTGTCTTGGTCAAAATGTAAATAGAGATACCTCAGATTTAATATATATATTTAATATGTGGCACCTGCAACCATATCCAACAGTGACATGACTGGGTCCTGCAGTACACCTGTACATCACTGCAGCAAGTTAAAGGAGGCCAGGTAAAATAAGAGTTTCAGAGAGTATAACTGGACATTTGCACAGACGGAAACACATACATCGTATATCATTTCAATGAATCTGTATTCGTTACTCAGGGCCGGGTCAGGAGCATTACAGGGAGAAATGAATCATAACTGCAGGTACTGTACAGCATCACTTTCTGAATACTATAAGTCTCTCTTAATACAGTGTACTAAGGTCAAACTCACACAAGAGTCCTAAGAACGGGAGGAAGCCAACTAGTAACTGGGACAACAGAGTTCTGACATCAGCTACTTAGCTGGGCTCGCGACCTGGCTTCGACATAACCGTACAGCTGCTGCGTGACAAGATCATCTCAACTCAAAAGGTCCACTCACTACTCTGAACCTCAACTTTACCTTCAGACAAATCGGTCTGGCAGGAACCAGTGTTACGATTTTCCACCAAAGCTTCTGAAGGTAATTCTATCTCATGTTTAAAACACTACAGAGGCACCGGAGCCAGTGGTAAATTACCAAAGAGCTGCTGAGATTGCATTGTTCTCCCTGGGATAACTAGGGATCATATATCTGAAAACATCAAGGACATTTTTCAAGAAGGTTGGTGAGAAATGCATGCTGGGATACTTATCTGACCTTACATGTACAGTATATACCCAGAGTATATGGCTACAAGCAGGAAAAAGAACCTCTTCAAAAAATCTTTTTAAAATTTCCCGTCTTTACGATAACTCCTGCTCATGGTCAGCATAGCTGGTAATATCAGGCCTCATCCACATTTCTTCCTGTACAGCAAAATAACACATTTCAACCACTTGGAAATTGTCCACTTCCAGAAATAGCTTGATTTGGGTGGATAATGTAATGATGTTGACTGGATTATCCCCTGATTAAAGCCAGGCTCTGTTAGGGGAAACCTGGATTAGATGGCCAGTTTTTACAGGAGAAATCGTACTGCTTTCAGTTTGGGTGTGTCGTGTAATCATGTCGAAACAGAGCAGTGTGATGGAAGCTGCCTTTATGCACACCAGGCTTTAGTTAACTCCAGATAAATGTAGACCTGTTGAATTATTTGTCATGACGATCACAAAGACTCAATCAAAAAATATCTTACGTTGATAAAGATGAACCAGAATAATTCACCTCTCCATCAACTCACCGTTATCATCCACCACTCTGGTCTGCTCCTTGCAGCAGTCGACTGGGAGGCCAATGATCTCCACCTCCACGAAGGGATCAATGATCTGACAGAAAGATGTTACACAGCATTAAGGAATCAGAGCACGTGCCAAGACTAAAAGTTCGGATGAAATATCACCATCACCATTCAGTGAAGGCGTGAAAATATTACTGCTCTCCCTGGAGAATTTATTAAAAGAAGACTCAAATGATTTATCATCACACTCCTCTAAAACTCTCTGCGTCACTGTTGACTTTTAAAAAAACTGAAAACAAGGACTTTGAACAGTGTGAGCAGCTAATGTAGCCTGAAGCAAAGATGAGGATCTTCAGAACTCGGGAGACACTGAAGGCTTTGTTCAACTTTTTTTTTTTTTTTTTTTTTTTAAACTTAATTTCTACAACACATGGGTACATTTAATACTTCAGTTGTGGTGCACAAAGCAGTTTGGTAGCAGGTGGTGTTACATATTCAGCCACAGGAAACATTTCACAGACACACCACTGTCCCCTTATCAGCTTAAAATAAAGAACACTACAGTTGTACGTGTGTGTCCTACCTCCCCCCTGTCCCCTAACATCGAGTCTTTTGGTTTGGGCAGCTGTTGTCCACTGATGATCTTCAGCACCAGCTGTTTCTTCATCTGACCTGGTAACGGGTCCTCCAGGCTGGGGTTAAAGGCACCTGCAATGGGCAGAAAGGAAGTACGCTGTTTATTTGTGATCCTTCAGACTGACTTTCTACTGCTATTACAACACTTATGAGTGATTATGACACTGACATTGATATTTTAAAAAGAGGCTAATATCCTCTCCATACAGCTCACATATAACCAAAATGAGCAGGACCACTAAACATACTGGAAGCCATGCCTGACAATACAAAGCTGAAATTACAAACTCCACATTTTCTACTAAAATGGAGTGAATGAGTGTTTTTTTTTTATGTGCTGACCTTCACACATGCAGGCAGGCTTCAGGATGTAGCCACAGTTGCCGTTGCTGTAGAACTTGGCTCTGTTGAGCTGCAGGACCCGGCCCTCCGACTGGTAGTTGAGTGCAACTGAAATCAAAGCAGTTCACTTACTTCTTGTCAGCAGGCTGGATATTATACTTTAATGTGCTGGCTAACAGCTACTGTGGGAAGAGCAAAAGGGTCAGCAACACTGCAGCTGACTGACAGAAAAGAACTGTTGACCCACAGCGAGGATGAGTTCACATCCTGAATGTCTGGTTGGGTTAAGCTCATACCAAGCTGGCAGCCGGCGTTCCAGAAGGGCTGCGGGTTGAAGTTGGAGGAGTCCACGCGGTAAGAGGAAGGGTAGATGCGGGAGAGTTGTCGCTGGTTGAAATGGATGAAGGACGTAGCTTTCTGCTGCATCACCTGGTGGGCTTTGGTCTCGCTGAGAGACGACACCTGCCAGCTACAGTTGGCTGCCAGAAACAACACAAAGGCATTTTTTGTTTTCTTTGCCAGACTCACAAACTTCTTTTTCATTTCAGATTTTATCAAGCAGGGTTCAACTGAAAGAGATTTATGAAGATTTAAACTGTTGATAGATAATATTTTGAGTAAAGTATTCTCTATCAATCAGCTGTTCACAGTGATCTGTTCACTGGAAATACAGCAGTGGGCTTTTGTCTGAGTGAGTTAATCCACGAAATGCACAGTGAACAGAGCTGCTCACCTTGTGCCTCGATGTCATACAGACCCACAGACCGTGTGTATTTGACCAGATCAGACAGAGCTCTGGATAACTTCATGGTCTTCTTCTTTCTGTAAGTTCAACACACACACACACGCACACAGACACAGACATATATGTGTGTTGAGTAGACAGATGATAAATGCTGACAGTGCTTATATACACACAACTTTCTGTTTTCTGACATTCTTATTGTTGGACTTTAACCCTGAAATGTAGGTGTGACCACCCATCCATCATATTCATGTGATAAAATGGGTAATAACAAATACTTCTATCAAAGCTAAAGACAGCTGCTTTTTGCTTTTGTTTAAAGTATGAACAGCATACTTGCTATGGTGCAGGGGGGCACGGGAGGCGCTACTTGTGCTCTCTTGATCTGTATCTGTGTCTTCAAAGCTTGATGTCTTCTTCAGCTTGGACGACTTTTTCTGCAGAAGAAAAGAGTAATTAACAAGTGAGGGACCTAAGACTGGTGAGAGATTATTGTTGATGGGAAAAGTATGAAGGTGTCTGAATTTGTCTTTACTGTGTACCGAGTATGTTATATTCGTGAGCCAAACATCCACTTTGTCACATAATAGCTTTGCTCTTTCTTAACCAAATGAATAAGAAACACCTCGTGATTAAAAGTCAATAACAGAGACCATTTCCTCTTTCTGCCGTGTGTCAAGTGAAGATGGAAGATTGAGGAGAAATGCAGGTGGGAAAAAAAAAGGCCAACCTTGCGTTTAGAGAAGCTCCCCATGAAGGAGCGGCCCGTATGTTTGTTGCTGCTGGGATTAGCCTCGTCCGCTGTGTCTGTCCCGTCCTCACTTTTCCCCTGACGGCAGACAAGAAACTCACAACTTAGAATTATTATTTTCAAAATTTGTGACTGAAAATGAGAAAAAAATTACTAACTAGTTTTTCTTCATCTTAAGTTTGTGCCACATTTCTATCACTTATTGGACTGAATTGTTATTTTCAGGATTAAGATTTGGGATCTTTGGGAACTGGTTGCTTTTTGAGAGAAATCACTCTGCCATAACTGTTGTTTGATCTACTGTAGAGGGAGGAGTCAGAGGAGTCATCATAAAACAAGATATCAACAAGCGAATATCAAAAGACAGAAAGAAAGAAATTATTCTTACATGTCAAAGTTTGCGTTTCACTGTGAGTTATTTCTAAGCTGAAACGATTAGAGTGGACTGAGAGGAATGACTTGAAGACTAACTTCTCCTCCCCAGTGGTCACCTTCCTCCCGTTCAGAGGATCTCCCACATTCAGACCACAAGAAATCCAATTTATTAAGCAGTGCTAGACACTGTGTCTGTATCTGTTCATTTTGTTTCTGCCTCCAGATTAAAGCTGTGCAATTGAAATAAATTAGGAGAGTTTCAACAGTGGTAAAATATAAGTAAGTAATCAGTGGCTCATTGAGTTATATGAAGAACCAGGTATGTGCATCATCTGTGCTGCTACTCCATTAACTTGTATCTGTCCAGTCAAAATCCTGCTCCTGTCTCTTCTACACAGCTGATTTCAGGAGAAAAAGTGGAGGAGGAGTGTGTAAAAGAGGAACAGTCAGGTCAATGACTGGCTCCTGTTAAAAGGATGAAGGCTGACTGCAGCCAAAATATATTTAAATTAAAATGTCCTTGCTTCTCATGTCTGTTTGCAGTTCATGGGCTGTAAACATAGACTGTAATTTCCAGTGTTTCAGTGAAACATCAGGTAAGATCTGAGCTCACTAGGACTCCCTGCCCCTGCCCGTGTTTACCTTGGAGCCAGTTTTGTCAGTGGGCTTCCCGGCGGGAGGGAGGGCTGCGATGGTGAAGCTGTCTGGGTCCTCTCTGTCTCGAATCTTAGACTCCTTCATCAGGTTGTCCAGCTTTTTCTTGGCCATGTTCTCCACCTGCTTCCTGTTGGCTGATGTCTGGAGGAGGAGCAGTTGAATGAGCAGAATGATGATGATGATTAATACATGATACAGGAGATGAGGGCAACTTTCAACAGTTCCTGGGAGTCACTGCTCATCTGTCATAAATGTGATGTATGAAGTTTAACATGTCTGCTCAATAACTGAAGATATGTTATAATAGTAGGCAGCTTCATCAATTTTTAGGATTTATTAATCAGTAAAGATATTACGTGAAAATGCCAAACAATCTATGGTTTTCATTTCTTAAGTGTGAGAATTTGCTGCTTCTCTCTGTTTCTGAATATTTGTACATTTATTTATTTATTTAAATTTAATATCTTTGGGTTTTAGACTAAAAAACAAGTCATCTTTTCTTATTGTTTGCTGTGGCTTAGCGATTACTTGAGAAAAGTAATCAGAGTAAGGAAAACATGCGAAACCCTCAGTCACACTGGAAATGTCACAACGTTGTCTTGCGACATTTCCAGTGTGACGTTCAGAGTGGCTGACATTCACACTGAACAACACAACCTTGTCAGAAACAACAAAACCATCAAACTACAACATCAATCTTCACTTTGCAGCATCATCTCAACTCCACTCAGAGGGACGGCTGTGCTTTAGTAAGATCCACATATCTGTGCATGAAGTCAACTGCTGTTCTGTGCAATCTTCAATGTTAAAATAGGCTTTTGTCTCCGGTCGTACTGTAAGAGACATCTTGGAAAAGTCTGTCTCACTCTGCTCTGACAAGGCAAAGAAAGAAAACACATCATATTATGATCCTACCAGAACTCAAGCCCTGATAGGATCATCAACCTCTGCACCATTTGATGAATGGCTGCTGTAGTCATGTAACCCATTCCAGATGAGAGGATGACCGTAAATGATGAGTATTTTGTGTACATGATCTTGTTTCTGACATCCAAACAATAGCTTATGTTTCTTGCTAAAATAATGAGCCAGTTCACTGACGTTACCTTTAATGGCACCGATGGTTTTCATAAGAAATATTAATTTAATAACAGTATCTCCACTGAAACCTGTTCCCAGTGTGTTCTGTGGATTATTCAGAGGAACAGCAACACTCTTGGTGGAATGTGAAATCTTAGAGACAGATAACAGAGACCCAATCTGTTTGCATGGTGCATACCACTAGAGATATGAGAGAACACGTGTGCTATGCGTCTTTATAATCCAGGTAAACCGAGCCTTTAAGTCAGCTGGCTTTATCTATAGAAGAAACCTTAGATGATCGGCTCTTACTCTGGTCGGACCAGACTAAGAAGGACACATCATGCAGGATCCTATGAGAACTCACATTTCATAAAGAGCAAAGATGAAGCAATACATTATGTAACATACACAGGCACAACGTCCCAGAGCAGCTGATGAATGGACCATTCAGAAATGCAAGCATTTCCAGATGTGATAGCATGTCAGAGAATGATACTGAGACATCCTTTATACAGATGCAATGCAGTAAATGAAAGATGTCCTTATTGAGAAATCACAGCTCAACGCCTCACTTAGAATAATATGCACATGCTCAGTTCAGCCACATGGTGGCAGAGTGTGTCCAAAAATCTCCTCAGTCGGTCATCACACCTACGGCAGCACATGCTCCATAAAGAGTCTCAGTGTGTTCAGTGTGGGCCCGGTGAAACTGACTACAAAGGACAAATACTGAGCTTCTGTTAATGAAGAATGAGGTCAGTGCTGTCCGTCTGATATAGAATTGATAAATAGTTTTTATGACTCTGGCTATGTGGATGTGTATATGCAGTATGAACGTCTGCACAGTACTGTATACTCTGGGCACAAATTGAATACTTAAGATGATTTTTGGACACCCGAAGCCTCAGGAAGATTATTTTGTCAGTGCATTTGAAAAATATCAACTCATGTTGCCAACATTAGAAAGAAACATATTCACTAAGATCTTTCATCACAGTCATTATCATTAGTTGCAATAGGTAATAAAAAAAGAACTGCAACACTAGCCTTTCCTAGCTGTGTTGGTTCTGGTGTTTTCTGGTGATTTTCTCTTCTCAAAAGAAGTTTTTCATTTTTATGATGAGTTTATTGAATAGAACCTAAATTTAAAACTTAATATAATTATTCCCAGATGGTCTCTGTTCTCACAAATTTGACACTACACCCACTTGAAACATTGTCCAACCTGTAGCTGGCTGGCTGGCTGGCTGCTAAAGCCAACACCTGCCATCGAAACCCTACCAGCTGAAGTCTTTAAAGAGCTCTGGGAGTGTTTGGTTTCATATAAAGACTCCTTACACAACACGTTTGATGGAGCATCTTAAAGACGGAATATTCCACAGTATTTTTAGGCCTAAGACTTTAAACTTTCACAGGCAGGATGAGAAGATGTGGCACATGACTGGGTGAGATTTCTGAGGTGGTGGAGGAAGAGCTTTATATACAGTACCTTCCACTTTGAAAGAAGCAAGCAATAGTTGCAGAGAAGAAGGGACAAACAGGAAGAGAGAAGAGCAGGAAATGAGAACAAATAGCCACACAGAAAGAAAGAGACAGGAGTAAACAGCAGAGATACAGGAGATCAACAAAAGGAACACAGACAAGGTAGGAGAGGAGAACACTCCCTCACCACTGCTTAGTTTAAACATGAGCCGTAAAGAACAGGAAATACACACAGGACTCATTTCATCGGACACAAGGACACAAAACCTGCATGTAACTCTGGTAGATAGAAGAGAGAAATGTGTGTGAAGAGGAGGAAAACACCAAACAGGGAACATACATCTCCGTTCATCAGCTTGCAGTCGTCCTCCATCTCATCAGCACTGTCCTCGTCCGACACATCTCCCTCCTCCGCGTTCTCATCGATGTTGGGAGGAAGTTTCTTTCCCTGGGAGAGAAAAGGACAAGTCAGAAGACTTTCACATTATAACAAACAGCTGCACCATTCATTGAATCAGTCTGTCCAGCCAGGGACCGTCCTCTCAGTCCTCTGAGTGCCTCCCTTCTCATACCAGGGGACGGGTCTATTTGCTGGTGTTTGATATATAAAAAGTGTTTGCACTCTGCATTCTTCACTGGATGACGGTGTTTCAGGTGATAAACTTAGTTTGTGATACTTCCTGTTTGTTGCCACAGGTTTTTTTGGGGGGGGGGAAGAGACTCAACAGTGAAGGATGTACAGGTTCAGCTGTAACACTCCCACTGCCTGAGCCATGGATTTTTCATTAACAACCGAGGGAGTTTGTCCTGTGGTTAGCAATCATTCTCAATCACAGCGTCATGGAGGTGGCGGCCTGCAGCAGCTCTGTGTGGTTCGTAATAGTCTGACCCGCAATGAGACAGCACAGCACGCGTGTTGCAGGGCAGCGCTCAGTGTTTCTCTCAGTGCTCACACATCGGTGCCATCACTAACACTCTGCTGAGCGTACACACAGGTACTAGTGCCGGTGCAACAGCTGGCAGATCGCTCCTTAGCGTGCCAAGCATTGGCAAGGTGCCTTCTCTTTAGTGAGAGCATCTGGTGTCAATAAAGCCTCATTAACCTCAATACTGTCTTCTCCCCTGCTAACAGAGGCCTGCTGCCGCTCATCAACATGCTCCCCTGCCGCTGTTGGTTAAAGCCATGTGTGAAACTGACTGCGCAGTTTACAGACATTACAATAACCACAAGAGATACTCTGCTGTTTATGACTCTTACAACTCCAATGAGACCAGCTGAAGCTGCCGGACTTGCAGAAACAGCACGGTCGGCAGGTTTCATAGGGACTATTCCTTCAGTAGAAAGTGATTCCAGTGAAAACTGTAGATGTGGGTTGTCCAGAGTAACAACAGCACTGAAAGAGTTGCTGCTGAATTTTTCTAAATGCAATTTTTTAAATGCTGTACCACAAACTAAATTATATTCACCTCCATTGTACTGGTGAAATCTGAAAAACCCAGAGCACCCGGAGCACCTGCCACATCTAACAAAGCTTGCTGTAAACGTACTGCATCAACTGAGGGTGACACACATGAGCATATCGACAGTTTTATCCACTTAGAGCTTCCCTGAGCTGTGAAGTGAAGCTGACGACACAGAACTGCTCCTGACCTGCAGCCATCAACACGTTTAACCAATTATCTGTTGCCAGCTGGACTCAGGATATTGTTTTTTTTTTTTGTTTTTTTTTTGATAATAACACAGACCAGTGTGCCCAGATAGATGATGCAGTCTGCTGTTACCACACAAACAGTGCACGAACATCTCGGGTTTTTAATTCATTCTTACAGTGAAGTTGTGTTTTTCCTTCTCTTCTCTTAAACACGTCATATTCAAACACTAATCACATCACTTCAATCGGCCCGCTATCTCCGGCCTTTGAAGTCTGCTCTGTGAACGTCAAACTTCAGATAATAAAACGGTGAGAGGAGATAATCGCCTGAGGACCGACTCCTCTCACTGAGGAACATCAGTCACTTTTTAAACATCCAGACTGTTCTCCTGAGCGCTTTACTGTACACCCACGCTGTGACTGTACCTTAACCAGGATCTTCCCCTTGAGTGTTTCTGGCGACGGCAGCCGTCCAGATTCATCAGCTTTGATGTTGGACAGGTCCAGTTTGTCCCCAAGGATCTCAATCAGGTACTGGGCCATCTTCTTTTGCTGAGGAACACTGCAGTGGTTCTCTATGGACAGGATGACTGGGTAGCTGAGAGATAATCACACACAACAGATTGGAGTTACAGAGCTGAAAGGTCAAGGAGGTCACACAGTTTCATTTCTCTTTGAATCTCTTGTGGCTCCCTGCAGCAGAGGTTAGAGTGTATGAAAGTCATGATTAAAGATTCACATTCAGTTTTTTTTGTCGTCTCAACCGTGAGTATAGACAACATACACTGTTCAGTCCAATAATGACAGAACAGCCAATAGCAGCAATAAAATACAACACAAATGACTAAAATCAAGGTAAAACATTTTCCAGTAAGACAATTTGTATTTCTTGAATTAAGAAAATAACTTAACAGAAACAGGCCTTTTAAATTGTTACTTGCCGAGGATGTTTTCATCTTAATCTTTCGCTCATTTTTAAAAATGCCAACAGCGTGGCTCTAAAGGACGCAAATATTGGTCCGCTGGTCCATCGTCCTCTGGTTTGGTGCAGACCTAAATATATCAACACCTCTCAGATGAACTGCCATAAAATTTATGTTCAAACATTCATGGTTCCCACAGGATGGATCCCACTGACTTTGAAGATCCCCCCGAATTTCTCACTAGTGCCACCATGAGACTGATATTTGTGGTTCAGAGTGAAATAATATTTAGTACTAGATGAACTGTAATCACTATAATAACTCTCATTTCATGTCTTTTCATCTACTGCCACCATCTCATCAAAAGGGACGGCAAATGTTTGCAAGGTAACTTAACACAGACAACTTAGTTAACATTACATCTGCTAAACATCAACATGCTATCATGGCAGCAATGCTTATTATGGTACGCACGCTAATGTTAACATTTAGCCTCACAGAGCCACTGGAATGGATGTAGACTCTTAGCCATGTTAGGAACTACTACTCAACTCAGCCAGTGAGGAACTACCTTCAGCCTCAGGACGCTTTATCAATATCTGAAATCAGTTGTTTAGAAAAGCAACATGTAACACAAAATCTTTCAACCTGGACTGACAGTAGATTCATACATTACAGCATCATCCCCTGCCAGATCTCCAGAGAAGCAACAGTACATAGTATTCATTTCATTTATTTTCATGTATACAGCTGACATCTGATTTAATTGGCTACACATTTTGTTATGTATTTGTCCGACACTAGCACTTTTACAGTTACATTTATGGGACACCACTCTCTAAAGCAATAAACCTTCTTTTCCTGTGACATGGTTTCTAAATGTCTTTGGTTTTGAGCCACTTAAAAATTCACAGAACAAAATAAACAACTTGTACACTCAAGTGTCTGAAAATGTTCTCTGCAAGAGTGCTCTATAGGATGGCCCTTCAGTGCTCAGGCAGATATCAATCAGATATTATCACTTGTAAAAAGACTACAACACGAATGCTCTTTTATCTGCAGGTGAACATTTAATAAATGAGCATGTCTGGACAAAAATTTGAATCAATATTTTCGATTTGTGTGAAGCATCTGTGCTCTAGCATGAAGAACAAGCCTTAAAAAGCAGCTACATTCAAGAGCAGACGCTTCATTCACAACAAACTGACTGGGCTGATTCCCAGTCTCCCATCAAATGGAAGCCTTTCATCTCAGTTTGTCCCTGTCAGCCCTCCGCAGAGCCTGCTTTTATGCAGCGTCTTGGAAAATCTCATCGCTCTTTGATGTTGAATGCAGCCTTTCACCGTGCCCCTTTTTAGCCAATTCTCCGCGGAATATCGTGTCCACAATTATACTTTCAAAATCACATATTGAGGGTGAACACGCACACAAAGCGAGTGTTTCTCCTTCATTTTACTTGAAGAGACAGGATCTAAAAATAGAGATTTTCTCTGCATCCTCTAAACTGTGTGCATGTCGATGGGATTATCACCCTCTGATGCTGTGGGGAGGAGGAGGGTGTCTGTGTATATGCTTTCATTTCTCTGTGTATGTGTTGTTATGTCTTTGTATCTGCACAGGTTGGTTTATAGGGACATATCTGTGCATGGTCTGTGTGTACAAATTAAAGGAAAAATATAAACAAATGAATCAAGAAACATGACAAGTGCAGTTTCCATGCAGGGTACAGGGGCTCAGTGAATGGTTTGATTAGGATGAAAATGACAGGTCTCAACCACCTCATCACCTGTGAGAAAATTTGGGGTGATGTGTTACGGATCGTTCACACACACACACAGAGTTGAAAGCTGGCACAGCCAAAGGCAGATATTGATTTTGAATGAGACCTGGCATTTTGGACCCACAATGCCTGCTGAGCAATAGAGATTTAAAAAGGAGCCCAGCTGAACTACAGTGAAAAGCTGAGGAAATCTCAACTTTATACACATGTCCTATAATGCAATGCCAGCAACAACCAGGGGAGAGCCTCATGTGCTTGTTTTACTTTAAAGCCTGATATGTTTCAAATGTAAAGATTTCAAATGCATGAATCCCACCTGACTGGGCATTTGTATTATAAGCCTCACTTCCTCCATTTTTCTCCATGTTTTACAATCTAACAGTCTGTGTAATGCAACCCTGCCATGTGTACTGACAGCATACGCGTCCATATACTGCTGGGGTTATTTTCCACATGCTTATTAAAGCCATACACACACACACGTTTCATGGGCTGTCAGCTGCCATCAATGGAAGAAATGATGAAACAGGAAAGTCATCTATGGAAGCATGCAAGCGTGTGTGTGTGTGTGTGTGTGTGCGTGTGTGTGTGTGCGTGTGCGTGTGTGCGTGTGAACATACTCGTTCTTGGCGAAGGCGTACTTGTTGATGGTCTCGATGACATCTTTGAAGAGAATCTTGGAAGTGAGGGTGTAGCCATGGTGGACGATCGGCTCACCGTCCTGACCATCCCAACAGTCCACTGTGGACAGGAAAGAGAAAGAAGAGACACTATGATCAGGAAGCTACAAGGAAATTTAACAGTTATTGTCAAAACTGTCCTGACATAAAACACATTCTATGTGCAAACCCAAATCAACAATTAATGCATCTCAGCAAATACAACCAAAGCTTGATGTGTCTTATTCCTCTCTGCCACAGAGCTCCATTCTGTCCTGCTAAAGCAAGACGGCTACATCAAGTGAAGGCTAGCTTGTACACAGAATGCAGAAACCCAGTAATATTTTTCTGTTATTAAAATAATCCGTATGTTAAATCCTGCAGCTTCGTGAGGGATAATTTCACTATGCCCTCAATGCACCATTGGGTCCAAGCAGGCAGCTTTAACCAAACTCAGTCTGGTTGACCTTTGTCAGAGCGTGCATGTATGTTTACAAGACTTCAGCATGGACCTCAGTCCACTTTGATTTCTGCTGGCCTCAGTCCTCAGGCAGAGATAGCAGTGAAGTGGGTGGTGACCTTTTTACAGTAGATCATGGCAGGCATGATCTACGTATCTGCCTTTCTCACTGACTCACCCCAACAGACAGACAGAGACAGGCTGAAACACTAACTAATTTACTAAGTCATTACTAACATTTAATATATAACTATTAAGGGTTATTGTGTTCTTCACATTTCAGCCTGATGTGACGATAAATGCTATACTTATACACAATAACACAGACATGAGCCAAAAATTGTAGTTCCTCCCACAGAACTGTACTTTTAGAGCAGTATTCTGTTTTGCTGCTGAAGCTGATGCATGAATAATTTGCAAACACGCAGGCATCACTACAGGAATACATTCGGAATATACAACACAGAGACTAGGTACTCAGAAAAATACAGGTAGTTGAAGATAAATATAATATAGTATAATCTGTTATTCTTCTGCCTCCTGAAAGCAGAAGTCAGAGAAAAAAAAATATGCACACAAATTGATAAATCGTGCTGTCACGTTAACAGCCACTACAACATCCCACATACCACGGCCACTGAGAATCCTCAATTTTGATTGGGTGGCAGGTGTCCATTATTATTTGTAATGGACAGTATAAATAGACACCTCTGTGTTCACTGTTCTACATTAATGTGTAAGTATAATGTACAGTGATGTATGTAGACAGTCAGCATTTTAACTAAAGAGTTTTGTGTTTGGTTTTTTGTTTGTTTTTACAAAGTGGTGACCAATAAAAGAGGAGTGGGTGTCATGTGGGATCATACTCTTCAAGCCGTACTTTCTATGACTGTAAAAAGATATGCAGAGCAGGGACGGGCTCTGATAGCCATTTCCATTTTGGATCCCACTCCCAAGCTCTTAAAATATCCAGATCTGTCAAGTTCCACAGCCAATGAATCACTCATTCCCTCTTAGATCATGTCTGAGTCTTTCCCCTCTGTCTGGTGATGTATACAGAATATATACAGAACTGTGCTAACACAGTGACACAGTTAACAAGACTGACTGACTGATGGAAAATGGCCGACCACATTAACTTTGCAACGTGTGGAGACACTTGCATTGGGAGGTTAATAAAGACAAAGGGGAGGACCTGTTGTCCTGATGTCCCTGTTTTAATATAACATTAAGACAAAGTAAGTGAAGCCTTTAGATTGACCGGGTTTTCTGCAGTTTTCTGTCATTTATGCAGACCTGGTCATAAAATGTGAGCTGATCTTCATGTAAATCACAGCTACAGACAAACACAATGTGCTTAAGCTGATAACCCAAAAACCATTCAAGACCCAAACCAAACAGCAGCATCAATCCACTGGTGTATGTTTCACATCTATGCTGACCTTCTACACAGCGACAGCCAGCCTGCAGCACCCAGGCGTACATGTCCACCCTGGACTGTGACATCAGCTGGTCACCCATCAGGTACGTGTTGTGTGAGGAGGCGATGAAGTAGTTGCACAGCGGCTGGTTCATGTCCTGGATAACATTGTAGTGTTCTGGGTTGAAGATGTCCCCTGCTGGGCTGCGCATGTAATTTGTAAAACCTGGAAGAAAGTTGAACAAAAAGCTTTTTAAAGCAGTTTTCTTTTTGATTTGTAACTCTAACATCTCTGCTGAAGTGTAGCTAGACAAGTGGACCAGGGTGGATCACTGTGAATGTGTTTGAAATTCATATGGAATTGGCTCAACTGTCCCACTATGGATTAAGAATTAAACAACAGTGATTCAATTTTTGCTCTCATCAAAGACTCAGATCCTACATTTCACCCACATTTCTGTCTTTGATTTCTTATGTCACCAATAAAACACATGAATATCACACGAGGGCACAAGTTAATAACATGACATTTATTTTTAAACCAAAACTTTAGTCTCACATACAGCAGCAAATACAGCAGCAGTGCTCATCTCTCAGCCACACCTGATTGGTTGGATCAGGTGTGCTCAGACAGATGTTTTTTAAAATACAACTGACAGTTAGGGACATGGCTACAAAAAAAAAAAACAATTTTACTGTTAGAAAAGTTAAGTCAAATTTAAGGCAATAAAGTTATAATTTTAGAAGAAAAGTATTTTTATACTTTGGGTTGTGATGTTTTAATTAGATGGGTAGATTATATTTAATGTGAATATTTTTGCATTTTGCATTTTTCAGCATTTGACAAGTATTTGACGAGAGCTTGATGAAGAACTGAACTTAAAGTGGACTTACCATCAATTCCCAGAACTGCTTCTTTCTGGTTCTCAGAACACGGCTCAAATTTGTTGATAATCTCCAGACAATGGTCCTTGGTCACCTTGGTCATCTACAAGGTATGGAAATGCATATCAAATGGCAATACTATGTATGTGCTACCAGCAGAATAATAATACAGATATGCTTTTTAAAGAAAACATCAACATCAGGAGGAACGTATGAGGATCAGTACAGGATAACACAGTTAAGAGCTCCCTACATGTCATTGCTCTCTCCATGCTGGCTGCAGAATCCAACTGGTAGCTGCTCTTTAAAGCGGTCTGACTGGTCAATCAAATTCCCATCTCTGTTAATCATTTAAATGGGGTGTGGCGGTACCAGGTCTCTCCCCTCAGCTGGGACTCTCTCATACTGCAACAGCGTATTTTTGCGTGTTAGCGTACTAACGTTGTACGATTCGTCCTCTGGGAAGCAAAATTGTTTGTACAAAACTTCACTGTAATCCATCCTGTGGTTGCTGAGATATTTGAGCCTGGACCAAAGTGACCAACACAAAGAAATCCCTACAGCCATGCCACTAACTTGGCTCACAGCTGACACCGACAGCAGCAGAGCACTGGGTATCACATAGCTCTGTTGTACTGATGGGACTGGTGCTGTGGAATGTACATTATACTGAATTTACCTTGTGAGCCATCAGAGCCTCTGACCCATCAGTAATGGGCTTTAAAAGGACTGCAGGCCTATTATTTGAGCCTCTGACTTTATTCAGTATCAGCTTTTTTTTTTCCTAATTTAGTAACCTGAAGTCTAACAGTAGGTTTATATATTATATATTCAGTGGGGCCTGTTTATTAAAAATAAATTAACAGGATTTCTTGTTCATTTATGAGATTTTTCCTCATATGAAAAGATAATAAAGGTGTGTGGGCCAACTAACTTCACTGTGTTGTCTCCACCTCTGAAGCCAAAGCTTCAGCCTTGGGAACATAGTTTAGTTTGGACTGTGTGGGAACAGATACTGGCTATTGTTTGCCTGTAACGCATCTTAGTCTGCTATCAGCTCCAGAGAAATATAGTAAGACGCAGTTAACAGAAACACTCAAACAGACACTTGAATACAGAAACTGCAGAGTAACACACCGACTTATTTCTTATGTGAGGCACAAAGACACAGATGCCAACAAAGTGTGCAGTTAAGGATACCAGCAAAGGTAACTCTGCTGCTTCTTTGCATCATTTCAAACAAATCACTTCAAAAACAGCTCCCACCACTAAGAGGAGGAGTAAAGCCATCTTATTCACAGCACCAGAGCTAAACACTGCGTCTAGCTGGAGAAAAAAAAAACAAAAAAAACACAGTGCATCTGCCTTTGCTTTTAAAATGACTGTCTCTGCACATTCAAATAGCCTGCCGGAGAGCAAATTAGCTGAAGGAGCGCACACACTGGGTGTTCAAAGAAAAATGAGCTGTTACGTTCATTAGTTAATTTTTTCTTTTTCAGGCCATGGTATCATTAGTGAGGAGATGTACTTCCTCCAAAAACCCTTTACAACTGCATCTCAAGTGCTGTGACGGTACTAATGCTAATTTCCCTATAGGGTTCTCACTGTCTACATTTTGACCTCCCACCTCACAGAAGCTAAAAGCCTTATAGGTATTTAGTTGACAAACTGTGAAAGAGCAGAAAAAATACAAACTTCTACTACGTTTCTGTGGCAGCCCATGAGGGGCTTTTAAATTTGATGGGTTCAGTATTCAGAGAGCAGGAAATGTTCACTGATCGGTCACGACTGACTTGATATATTTGGTAAATCTGGATAATAGCTCCAGGAATATCCATGCTCGGGTACATAATGTTAGTTTTGTACTCAACAGAGTATCCTTTCAGAGGAGCAACTGTTCAGTAGCTTAGATATAAATGGCAGGAGTATATGTGCATCTGACAAAGACTATGAATTCATAATTAGTCATGATTTGACAAGGCAAACTTGTGGTCATATGTTGGGTTAACTATTTCTTGACATATAACAATGCATCCATCAAGGCAATGCTTATGCACAGCGTCACTGAATATAACAAAGATTCCCAGATACAGTCGATGAATTTGGGTTTTGGTTTCTCTGTACAGACATGGTGACACCACATAACTCTCCCTAAAACCATAAGTTACTGTTTTGGCATTTTGTTTGCATATGGATCAAACTACATGTTAAGCAATGAGCTTTAAAGGTGCTGGTAGGTGTCTTTTTGAACTGTGGACAGAGTGTGGTTAGGTGTTCGCAGCTTCCAGTCTCTATGCTAAGGAAGGCTGATCACACCCTGACTCCAGCTCTGTACTTGAGGCATGAGACTGAACATGTGAGTCTCAGAGAGAAAGCCAGAAAGTGTCCTTCCACAACGTAGAACTCTCCCTTTCATAGGGAGCACATGCTGACAGTGTTCTCATCTGGCCAAATGTCCACTGTCCAATTGAGAAGCTATTATTAGTAATCTAACACCTACAGATCTACACTACCATGCAGGCATGGACTATAACCATTGTTTCTACATACAAGGTCAGAATTCAGCAGAGTGAAGTCACCACCACAGTGACATGAGAATGGATTCACAAAGCTGTGACAAACAGGTGGAGAGAAAAGAATGGGACGTTATATAATGTGCATGCTGTAACAATGGAAAGACTACACTCTGCATAACAAATTAAACCTATTTCTTGTGCCAACTTCACAGCTGCCCCAGTCTGAGAAGATACTGCTCTCAAATAAAATACAGTGAGGACAAAACAGTCCAGTATATAAAGCAGCTATAGTGATTTGATCCCAGCTGTCCCAGCTGTGGCTGCTAGCTCATTGAGTAAATGCAGATTGAACATGTATTCACCATCCTAAAGTGGACAATAATTTTCAACAGATTTGGCACCAAACCTGTCATTCATCATTCAGCTGACTGTGCCTGAATTACTACTCACAGACTCTTGTAGCACAGCTGCTGAACAGCAAATGTTGATTTGTAGAGGCCTACCAGGCCAGTGATCTAAATAAACTATTTTAAATAACTATTTATTCAGGAGATTTAGTGGGTTTTCAAATCGCCCTGGCACCCAATTTTTTTTTTTTTTAATTTGACCTTTAACTATAGTAATTAGTTGAATCCAAGGAATCATCAAACCCTTTAAAATTTCTGACTGGAAATACTCTGTTTGGTTTATGTGAGGGGCGGAGCCTGGATAGAGCGTAGGCAGAAGGCAGGCACGTCATTAACACGCCCATTCCCTCGCTGTGAATTCCCCAGACAGTGATCAGCTCTATTCACACACTGGCTCAATCCTCAATCGGACACTACACTGACTTTGTACTAGGGAGAACAGAACAAACCTCAAAATGGCAGCTTCAGAGTCCAATGACACACCCATGGACAAGCACTCTGGGCCAGTGGAAGACTGACCTCATAGGGAAACTCCACCAATGTTACACATCCCAGTTTACCTTGAGGAGCACTACTACTGTATATGAGAAAAAAACTCTTTGTGTCTCCAGAGGGAGATATGTGCAATCATATAATATCAGCTGGGCCTGAGGACTACAAGGCAAAGATCCAGGGGTGTGGAGTTAAAGGTGTACTTCCCAGAACCCACTCCTCATCTGTGCTTGAAGCTAAAGGTTCTAGGCTAGTCATTACTAGCATAACAAACCGGCATCTCAGATCAAACTGTCAGTAGTGGAGTTGCATTGTGGGTAATAGAGGTGACAGGTTTTGACAAGGAAAACAAAGGTGTGAAACAAAAGAAGACGATATCTCTCGATATCTGACAGTGCTTTAGGAGTACAATGTCAAATCAGTGGACTAACATTTCACTGCTAATGACAGAAGAGACACTGAATAATGAAAATGTAGACATGGTGTGTACCTTTTGCTCAGTCTCCAGGAAGCGGGCCAGGTCATCTGTGTTGAGGTGGTCTTTGTGATTGCTGTAGGTGAGCATAAGGAGGTACAGGTCCCTGCGGGTCGACATCATCTTGTAGAAGGAGCAGAACTCCTCAAAGCCCAGCGTCCCCTGGTTGTCATCTGTGTCTGCCTCCTGCACACAGGGAACGAAGGACAGTTTTACTTTTCTTTGTTTTCCTAACATAGTCTGAATCTAAACTTCACACATTTTTAACAGACTTTCAACAACTACTCCAAGAACTTAAAAACATGCAATACAGTCTTTCAGGGTGGACTGTCTACACCTGTACTTAGACCACTACCATCTAAAGCAACAGATGTGGTAGCAAAGTTAATTACATCCTGTGACAGTGTATTTCCTTTAACATGATCCATCTGTAAAATACCCTTACTTTCCTATGAATAATCAAATTCCCTGACATCAAATATTTAGAATTAACTTCCTATTTCCCTCCAGGAATACACAGCATGTAGTCTATGTCTGTGATGTTCAATGAGAAGCTTAACTGTGTAATTGGATTTTGTTTAATATAGTGCTAATCTTGTTTTTAGGGAAAATTTACTGGAGTTTTAGATGATAAAAACACAACATGTTAGTCTCATTTCTGCCATAGATACATTACATGATAAATATTTGCACACTGTCTTACACCTGAACCACAACCATTCAGAAAGCACAGTGTCCAGATGTATGAAACAAGCGCAATACGACCTAAAGACAATAAAACCCATGCAGAGGGTAAGTTTTTTGGGTTTTTTTATTACAAATTTTACTTTACTTTTATTTTTTTTTAAAAATTAGTGTTTAAATCCACAAACTGAATTGTTCCCAACCATTTTATTTTTTATTTATAGCCAAGCTCCCACTGTTGCTATCATTTCTTTTTTTTTTTTTTTTCTGACACCTTCCCTGTTGGCAAAGAGGCCGTAGGGTGCAGCTAAGCTCCAGCACTGTTGGTGCTACACTGCAGGTGGGGTACTGGGAAGATGAGTGAGGCATGCAGGAAAAAGAAATCAGGAATTGTAGTTTTATGTTTTCCTTATTAGTCACAGAGTATTTAATTAAATGTTTATTTTAAATTTACATTCTAGTCAACCTTTATTTCTTTACATCTCGTGCTTTTAACAAATTAATATATTTTAACCATTAACCAACTTAACAGCAGTTTGGAGATTATATTTTGAATCACTATCATCTCAGTGTTATTACTCATCTAACTGTTTTCAGCTCATATTACAGCAATAGGTTTGGTTTTCTAGGGCAAAGGAGCAGGAAAGATACTGAGTCAGCCTATAAAAGGCTGCAGCCATGGCTGTGTCCTAGAACAAGGTTAACGAGAGCACTGCAGTGGGTCACACCATGACCCGTGTAATCCTTGCCTCAGTTTACTGAAGCAGTCTCTGACTGGCTCCATATGCCAACCAGCACTGGAGGCAGCCACTCACTGTAGCGCGATGACGTCCGTGCTAGTTGGAGCTTGGCCTCTGAGCAGCTCAGTATACCATACACATAGAGTGACACATAGATCTAAAATGACTGAGTTTCTCCTTTCACACTGAGTTAATATGATTCTACAGGCTTTTTATTATTTGACTGTGCCAGATGCCTGTACAAATAATTTCAGTGTGCTGTGGGAATACTTTCATACAGAACTTCATATCAAAAATGTCTGGATTGCAGTTTAATTTTGTTTCATCGTGCTTTTGGGAGGAAGCATGTCCCAGAGTTCCCCTACAAATGAAGTGCTGCGCTGGGTCCCCTGCTTCAAGAGCTACCCACGTTCCCACAGCTCGAGAATTTCATTACTGTAGCATTAAAAGGGGAGATTGGGCTGTAAACATTACATCCTAGAGGCTTCCGGGAAAAAGAATAAAAATTTATGTATCAGGGACACTGAAATTGAGTCAGTGGCCTGCCATGACTGAATGAATGTAAAGTGGAAAAATATCATAAGCACATGGATGAATGAACTGTATTTAATGTGGATCAGTCACATCTGGCTAATACCTGATACACTTACTAAAGTGAGGAGTGGCACCAATACAAATCCAGCGGATTGGATCAGTACACCTCCTGAAAAGAATCCACAGGTTTACAGTTTTAAAGTGATCTTTTAAGAGGCTTCCTGGTCTGCTTACTGTAGATTGGTCTGCTTACTGTAGATTGGTCTGCAGCGCAAACTTCAGTATCAGAGAGCTATGGCAACTCCTGCATGGACAAGGCTGTAGCTGAATGAATTCATACATCAATAGTAGAAGATAATAAAGCCATTGGTCTCCTCCACTAAGCTATGGGATTGGTGGTAAGAGGACTGTTATTCTGATCCCTCACTCAGCGCCTGCTGCACTAACACATTCAGCCTCCTAACTGTCGCCACCATGTTCTCTGCTGATGCACAGGAAACCAAATGACTCAGAGACACAAGGCAAACACTTTCCTTCACCTGACTCAGCTGTTGGGTTTTGCGTCCGTGTCACTTAGTTGCCACTTAAATTGTGACCGAGTGACACATGAGTTGACAGGCACAGATGCATACAGACCCTATTGCTCATAAGACAAGTGTTATTAGAGACTGAGCTCCACTCTGAGCAGCCAGCACTGTACTGTGGCACTGTGGATCAGTGATACTGATCCATCTGCTGTTGTATTTTGTTACCATAAGAATCAGTGATAACCAACAGCGATGAGCTTAAAAACCTATGAGAACACAGCACCAGTTAACCTGCATCATTACTACTCCTTCATTTATTCTTTCTTATTCTTTGAGGAGAAGGAATTCTTTCAAGAAGCAATGATCTTATTCAGGACACATCTTAGCACAGCAGCAGCAGCTGAGTTGAAGATCTCAGTCTTTTTATTGGACAGAAAAAAACATCAATCTAGCCTTATTCACTCCCATTCATAATGAATGAATCCAGGCACTTAAGCTGTTAGCCGGCTTGTGCTCTGTGCTTTAACTCAACAGCTAATATGGATTAATTCATCAGTTAGAGTTGCTTCTTTCTCTTCCCCCCAAAACTTGCCCTCCCCGTGCACCCACAAGTCCCCACTGTGATAAATCATTGAGCAAAGCCTCTGCTGGAGAAGCCTCTGCTTCTTTGCTCACATTTACAACCGCAGCAATACCTTCATCTATCACATCCAACCAGCTTCCTGTCACTCATGTGCACCAACAACTCACCACGCCTCTGCTCTGGGACAACAAAACTAGACAAACGTCTTTAGGCCACATCATGGAGTTAATGCACAACTCCAAGGCTTAATGACACTATAAACAGTGCAGTCAGAAATATGAAAGAAATCAACCACATATCTGTCAACCACGTGGTAAGAAATAACCTATCACCAAGCCTGACGTTCTGTCAGCGAGCCACTGAGAGCACAGCTTTTATTACCCTTTGGGTTTTATTCTTGTAGCTCTGTCCGTCAGTTCTGTCAGTGATTATATCATCATACGACTCCACTTTAGAACAGAAAACTACCCAAATATATTTCACTTGTCTTAGCTTATTTGATACTGGCTTTAATTATTAAGAGAGGGCTTTAGAATTATCTATATGCAGGTACGTGTATGTACAATGGAATTAAAGCCAATAAAGCTTTTCTTTTTAATATTTGAGTTACTTACCTCTGTTGTTATTTCTACTTGAAAGACTAAAGAATGTCATGTGCAAGTTGTTATAAAGAATGCATAACTAATTTCATTTAACAGTTAAATCTGTCTGTAATTCTATGTTCAAACCTTAATTTCATTTGTACGTAATGAGTTCATATAATACATTAAACTTTAACTAAACTCATTTTACTGAGACGACTAAAGTATGACTAAAACTTAATGGTATTTTAGTCAAAACACTTTAAAACTAAATCAAAATTTGTTATCAAGAATGACACTGACTTAAAACTTTCCAAAGTGTGGAGACACTTCACCAAAATCAACCAACTGCCAAATTCAGTGTTTGTGTGAGGGTCCTGAGGATACAGTGGGGAAGTGTGTTGTTCCCCAGAAACACCTGACACCTGTAATTTCATTACAACTGGTACAATTGGGCTAATTGGTCTAACTGGACTTTTGAACACATTTTTGGGCGTAACTCAAGAATTCATGAGCTAATTATAACCAAATACACTTTATAATTAAATTCCTTCAAAAGTTTTCACTGCATGAAATATATGAGTCTGGACAGACATGGATATAAAGTGCAACTTGACTGGCTACTGGCTGGCGGAGGCGATCCGGGTGAACCTCCTACTAAATAACTCAGCACTTTATTACTTCTGCATTTGGGATTGTTACTCTACTTTGCTTCTCTGTTGAACACAGCTCTAAAACAACAACAACTTAGTCTTCCTTCCTGGCTTCCCCCACAGTAAATCACATCAGATGGGCACATACAGGCTGAAGTGTGTCTACTTGGCTTCCCATCAAAAGTAAATGCCTGGAGGAGTTGCTCTCTGACTGCCCAGACTCTCAGGGAAAAGCACAGGAAACTTAGCTCTAAATGAGCTTGTTTTAATGGGGAAAATGTGGACATGGACTAATGTAGATGGAAGAGCAAAGTAATTTAGGTTCATCTAATTACCTCATGCTATATTATTCACAGAACACACTGGACAGTGCCAACTGGAATAAATTTAGATTCAGATATTTCATTTGACTGTGCTGAATTATCTAGTGGCCCGTCGCACAGTGTTATACAGAAGGGTTAAAGGTTCATCGCTAACAGCTGACAGGTTTCGCCTTTCCACTGTGCTTCTGCTTCTGGGTTTCTCCTGAGCTACTACGAGTCCTAAATGAGCAACTGAGAGATAAGGCCTCCTGGTGCACATATGGGAAAGTCATAAAATCCTGTAAATGTACCCAAGACATACTGAGGATAAAAGAAAATACAGATCATTTGGATACTTTGGACTAAATTACACCCAAGACAACAGAACTGCAAGAAAAGAAGAAAAGATAAACTTTTATAATTCGAGAATTTTACAAAGCAAAAGGTGAAGTGGTAGGCGTTATTATGGACTGTTCATTTGTTGTATCAAACTGGAAATACTTGGTGCTGTATTCAACACGGTGGATCACAACAGGCTACTAGATAGACTGGAACACTGGGTGGGACGCTCCGGCACAGCGCTAAACTGATTTGAGCCCCGTTTGAATGAGACAATTCAGTTTCCACATTAAGACAATTCCAAAACCAGTCAACTATCACCCTGAGAACATGTCAATAATTAGGATTTATATCTCAGAAGGACTTAGAAGAA
The DNA here is from genome assembly GCF_017976425.1 of Toxotes jaculatrix. Lineage (NCBI taxonomy): Eukaryota > Metazoa > Chordata > Actinopteri > Toxotidae > Toxotes > Toxotes jaculatrix. The sequence goes on along the minus strand of NC_054395.1, from coordinate 4,813,568 downwards.
CTTGTCCATGCGTTTATCTTCAGTAAGCTCGCTGATTGTAATGCTGTCTTTACAGGTATTTATAAAAAGTCAAACAGATGGCTACAGCTGATTTGGAACCCTCGCTAAAACCAAGAACATGGATCACATCAGTCCAGTTCTTCTTCCTGTTTGTTAGTGAACTGATTTAAAAATACTACTGCTGGTCTATAAAGCACTGAACGGTTTACAGCCAAAATACATCTGTGTTCTGCTTTCAGGTCTGGTATGAGCCGTTCAGACCTCTCAGGTAATCTGGGACAGGTCTCCTGCATGTTGAGGATTCTGCTGACAGACTCATGTCTGAGTTTGGTCCTTTACCTATATTCTATTCTGTTAGAGTTAATTCTATTTCAACATGAAAGTGCAAACCTTTACCTTACTCTACAACATATAACATTATCTGCAGTATTTGATTTGCACTACTAAAGTATATGAGTGCATATTCAACCCATATTACAGTTAAAAAGGTTATGATCCTACTTTAATCTGTTCTCAGGTTTGTTTTTTCATTGTATTTTATTTAACTTGTCTTCAGTTTTTTTCTTCCTATCTCATCTGTCTCTGTGATTTATGACCTGGCTGCTGTGACCCTGCAATTTCCCTTTGGGATTAATCAACTATTCTTTCTTTCTTCATTTGTGAGTGTGGCTAGTTATTAACTGACTGATTAGCTTCTGTGACTGCAACCGATTTGATTAATCTTCCACAGCATGTCAGGTAAGATATCTGCCCAAATACTGTAACAGTACAACCATTATTTATGACTCATTTCATATGCTTCACAGGCCGGGCCAGTTCATGAGCTTCTGTTGTTGACTGCCTCCGTGTTCATGAGCTTTTCTTGTTTATTTTTTGTCGTTTTAGAGAAATGTTGACTATTTTGTGTACCCTAACATAGAAGCATTGGACAAAATATCAGAAACGTCTCAGTCTGAGAGAACTTTGTGTATTTTAAAGAATTAATTAGCCTGGTTAATATGCAGACTCTGCAGCAGTGTGCTGAAATGTGGTCAGCTTATCTACAGCACCAGTACAGACCCGTCAGTTAACTTCTTCAAACTGGGAAAGAGGTCAAGTCCACAGGTTTTTCCTCTTCACTGTAAGCAGGTTAAGCCAAGAAACTAGCCAGGAGATTGTGAACACAAATCTTCATGAATGTACACACACACACACACACACACACACACACACACACACACACACACACACACACACACACACACACACACACACACACACACGCACACAGGGCCAGATTGGTCCCTGGTGTATTTACCCTGCATTATACCAGAGGCCATCTGTGTCCCAGCAGCACCATATGGATGACCATCAACAGGCCACTGGACTCTGTGATAGCAAGCCGGCTAGCTGCTGTGTAGGAGGAAGACTACAACAACACACTTGGCACTATGTTAATCCCTCTGCTGTGGAATAGAATTAGCGCCTGAGCCGTTTGTTAGCTAACATCTGTAGCAATGGCTATCAGTCAAAGTGTCTTTACTGCTCATTCACAATCTGCCAGGAAGTAAGTAAGTAAGTAACCTACTGCAGTCTCAAGTGACGTAATAAGCCCATTTACTCTCTTAATGAGCTGGACTTCACTGAGTACTGCTTGGTAGCTGTACAGTTTTTATCCATCTTCACAATGGCGTCCGCAGTGTGTACATTTTAAAACACCTGCTTAATGTTTCAGTGTATACAGGGTAGAGAGTTTTTACAAAATTATATGAGGGTCGAGGGCAGTGTGTCAATAAAGTTAAGAAGACAACACAATCTGATTGACGCTCAGCAGACTAACCAGCTCTGTCTCTTACTGCCCAGTCGCAGTCTGCCACAGTGTGAGTGGCAGCGAAGTCAAGAACATAACTTTCTGTCTCTAAGACATGTCTGTCTAAGACATTCAGCCATTTTCATGTTGGTCAGGTGTTTTCACAGACAAAACTGACCTGGGAACACTGGTGTGGGTGCCAGTCCTTTTCAAACAAAAGCAGTGTTTTGAAATTAAACTGGTTTAAGAATATTTGTTCAGCAGCAGTGTTTGTACAATATTTACAAAGCTACCCCAAAATTAATTTTCAATGAAAACTGTCTATGCATCCAATCAGAAGTAATTTTAAAGAGTGTGCTTCAAATATCACAAGAGGGAACAATATACTCATAGATTATCACTTTAAAGTTTCGTGATGTGAAAAAAAATGAACCAGATTTCAATATGTCGCCTCTATTATAGACACATTTCAGTTTCAGGTTCAAATAATAGAAGCCAGTCTCCTCAGCTGCAGCCAAACATCAGCTGTTAAAGGGCTTTGCAGTAGATCTATTGGAATTTGAGTTTTTACATTGTTGAACCAAGAAGAGTTGAATCAAGGGCAACTGGACTTGGTTGTAGATCTTGAAGACGTTTCACCTCTGTCTCATCCAGGAGGTTTCTTCAGTTCTGGAAGAACATGACCTGAATGACTGAGATACTGATGCACCAATACTCAGTTTTATTTGAATGAACCATGGTTGACATTTGCAGCCTAGTCCTTTCACGTGTTAGTTCAAATTCTAAGAATAAATGGCCCTTCACTGTGGAGTGTGGAAGTTATGCACAAGTTATTCAGTTTAAAGATTGTGCAGCCTTCTCCTTTGCCAACAGATCATTTGGCGGACATCATCTCACGGTCTCAACAGGCTCAACAGGAACGAGGTGCTCAAGTATTCAGGACTTGTATGCAACCAGTGTAACTGTGTAATCATCTTTAACAACCTTTGAGTAAAATGGACTTTTCCCCCCTTTCCCATAAAGAGAAAATACTAAGCTTCATCAAATCACTATTCAGCTTTAAAAACACACTGGAATACAAACACTGCATAAGCTTTTCTACCACTGTCTGTCCACTGGATGTAGCTAAACTCTGTTTGCCTGTCCCTGATGTGGCTCTGCCCCTTGGTGTGTCTGTACCTTAAACATCTGTTTGACCTTCTGTCGGGGCAGGTTGACATTGAGTTTATGCAGGAGCTGGAGGACTTCGCTGATGCTTAAGCTGCCGTCGCCGTTCTTATCAGCCTCAGTGAAGGTCTGCTTCAGCCATGTGATGACATGCTGGGTTAAGGAAAGTCAACATGAAGATTCAGGACATTTACTCTTTCCATTGCTGCTGCTGCTTTAGGTGCTTTGCACTCAGAGCACATAAGTGTCAAAGTAACTGGCAAAATCGGCCTGTTTAACTGAAATGTTTATAATGCATTTCTATATTATGCAATGGATACAGTTGCACCTTAAAATCACTAGTGTAATTTGTAGGCAAGGTATCTCCTGTATTACTGTGTAAGTGAAGGATATTGGTCGCGGGTGCGCTGTCTTTTGGCCAGGCTGTCCTCATCGCTGATGCCTGCCATCAGATATTTGAGGCCTGTGATCCAGGTTCGTGCCTCCTCTCCAATGCTGGACACCAGATCCAGGGACTCCATGTGTTCTCCGTAGTACAAGGTGAAGCAGCAGTTGGGGTCGAAGCTGCCCTCGGCGTAGCGCTGGAAGATCTCAGACTGCTTACCCTCACACACCTCCCGAATGGAGTCGATGGAGACTATCGGAGCAAACAGGAAGTCAACAAGTCAGTGATGGAATATTTAATGCCACTTTTGTTTTGTTTTTTTTACTGCACTACATTTATCTGACAGGTATGGAAAGTAATTGCTTTGTACATTCAGATTTAAATTTCAAAACGCTTAATCAGCTACTAAAATATGATGCACTGTCATAGATTAATTTGTCCAACAGTATAATGTTGCCAGAATTAGCTGCATGTAGACCAGCTACAACAGTAAAACACTGCTTACACAGTAATGCTTCATTAATAATAACTCAATTCTAGAACTGTAACTCTAAAAGGGCCAATTCTACCACCCAAGGAACACTTTTACGCCTGATACTTTTGCACTGTGTAAATAAAATTGTGAATGTAGGCCTTTTCAGTGTATTGGAGTACTTTTAAACAGTGGTACTCGCTACTCTTACTTTAGTAAACTTTCTCAATAATTCTTCCACCAGTGAAGTGAGCAGACCTCCAGGTTTCAAGTCTCGTGGAGTGTCCAAGCTGTAATAAAACCACGGTAAAACCACTAAACTGAGTTTGACAAACCCAGCTTATCCTGTAGTCTGGTGGACTGGTTTTGAGAACTACTTCTTCATTCATTAGTTTTCTCCATGACAGCAAGCACATGGTACCTAGTTCTGTTTCCTGTTCAGCTTGTGTACCAGTTTGAAAATTCTGCAGAGGAGGTTCATTCCCCAGTACCTAACAACATCCAGGGGGAGATATCCATAACACATCTCCTGCTTCCTCCGTCTGCATCTCTTTCTGCCCATCAGTCATACAATACACTACATGGATGAAACATTATTTACATACACATCCATAATGCAGTGATATACACGCAACCATTTTCCCTTATCACCGCATGCCACACACACACACACACACACACACACACACACACACACACACACACACACACACACACACACACACACACACACACACACACACACACACACACACACCCTCTAGGCTGTATAGAGCCTCTGGTTTTGTGGCAGCTATTCATATATGTACTTCTGGATGTCAAAGATGCATCTGACATGACGGTCGACATGCTGGTGCTGTGCTGTGTACATTCCCATGTGACTCTCAGTGTTCTCCACAAACACTGCAGCTGTGGATGCTACATGGATACACTGCTTTTCCTCATTGCAGCATTTGTATAAATCATGCAGGAGTATACACCAGGTATCTGGTAGATTAGACCACCACTAGTCCTGTGTGGAATATTTTAAGAGCTGCTGTCAGTAGAGCATGAGTTTGATGGTGTCTGTTGGTCAGTCCTCACAGAATGATTCCTGTTGGTGGTTTTGTTGACCCCCCCTGACATTTGCTGTAGTGCCCCAGCAGGTCAAAATTTCCACTTGTACACTAGAAATATCACTATTTAATAAGCAGACTGCCACAATATGGACACAGGCACATTCATGGTGAAAACCCATAGCCAGTTTTGCATGAATAAAATAAAAATAACTTTAGTTATGTGGTACTGTTCATAGACCTGATATATATTATGCAGAGCCGTGTTTGATAAGCTTGGGGTAATTGGTTGTTGGGTGGTACTGTTGGTCAAAATATAAATTTCTGTTTAGGTCGAAGGTTATTTTTTGGACAAGAAGGCTCAATCTGCTGCCAGGAGCACAGGACACACAGAACAGACGCCTGTAGCGTTTCCTGTCCGTCGGTCTGTACCAGTCTGGTCTGATAAGCCTCTAGAGGCTGGTAACATAGAATACCACACAGAGTGCCAGGGAACATCCTGCCAGAAAAGGCTACGGAGGCCAATCCATTGTATCCTGCTCCAGTGACTGAGACCTGTCAAAGTATCAAATGAAAGATGCAAGGACACACAGGCTGTGTCAGCTGGGGTGTGACCAAAAGCTGGGAACATGTATTTATCTTGTGAATAGAAGCTCTGACTCTGTCACTCACGACCATACGATCGTCAGCATATCAGGATCAGGTGCGGTCTATGCCAGGTGGCAGATAAGGCCAGGGACCTAGGTGTGCTGATCCCTTACATCATAGACTGGTCCCATGGACAACAAATGTCATCTGTCAAATGTCAGGGAAGGTGCGAAAGTTTGCGTAAGAGGCGGAAAGTTGAAAACTAGGTAGGCTCTGACTAAACTGAACTGCAGTTCATTGTATCCAGCTGTCTCTGGGAGGGATCCTGGAAAGGGAATCACTTAGGGGGATTATTTGGGGGAATCTCTGGGAACTTCACCACTCACATGGGCCATGATGGAAAAACATGGAGGAGAAACCTGGGAGGAACAGCCTGCCTGATCTCAATCCAAGTGGTGCTTTTGTTATTGGACCTCTGTGACCATGATGCACTGGCCATAACAGACACCATATTCAAGCAAAGCGTTGTTAATAAGTGTACTTTGTTCCAGAAGATCCTAGGCCTTAGACTAATCTTATGGTCATGTCATCAGATCTGGAGCAGTATGTCTGGGACAGAGAGGAACAGAGGTGTCAGGTTGGATCACATGGTGGGGGAAGGTGCTGGACAGACCTGGTAAACCCAGTTGTGTAGTGAGGGGGAGATGGGAATACCTAGCTGAGGCACTTGTCAAGCAAGGTCTTCAACTCCCACCTATGGAAGGACTTTTCATGCATCCTGGGGAAGGTTGTGGACCATTGGACGTTTTCCAAGCATGTCCAACTGGCAGGAGAAGATGTCGCTGGGGAGAGGGCCATCTGGACTAACTTGCTTAACACCTGCCACCATGACTTGACACCAGTGGCAGAAAATGAATGGATGGATGGATGGATGTTCTGATCTGCCAGTGAAATGTGTGTATCATTTTCATTTGGTGGCATGTGTGTATAAGACACTGTTTGGGCAGATTAAAGCTGATGAATAATTAAGTCGACTTAAGAAGCTTATTAAATCCAGGGCTACAGAGGAGGGAGAGCAACAGGAAACTGAGCCGCTAAGCCCCCATGAGACACCCAGTCATCCTGGGAGCTGCTGCTAAGAATCCCCTTAGCCTCCTTTTATGCTAAAACACTGCAGGAAACAGTTTTGTTTTCTTGTTGCAGATACGGCACGTGGAAAATAAATGTCCAGTTCTAACTAGCAAAAAACACTTCAGACCCAGAGGGAATGTATAGGGGAAAGAATTAAACCTAACAGAACTAAAAGACTGTCAAACATCATCAGATAAACAGGCCACCTAGGAGGAACTGGAGAACACAGGAACTTCACAGAAATCATCATGAGGTGACCTGAGTGAGAGTGAGTGGAATGAGACCACAAGCAGGAACATGTCTCCTGATGATGTGTAGTATGTTTATGTCTTGTTTTACTTTAGTGAATAAATAACTGATATATTCATGCGTGAGATTCTGTAACAGCAGGACAAGTAGACAAGAGTCATAAAGCCAGCAAACTGACTCCATCGATCTGATGGTGGCTGATGTTAGTCGCCACAACCGCAGAGTGACAAATCAAGGAAATAACAACAAAATGAGCTGACGAAAAAGCTGGAAGATACCAAACCTTTTTCCATGCATCACATGGTTGATCGGCACCTGCTCGTGGAGGTCAGCTCATTTGTCAAATAAAAAGTTGAAATAACCATTGAAGTGTGAGGGAAAGGCAGGTTATGGCTCAACGGCATAACACAGGTTCCAGCAGCGAAAACGAGCAAACGTCCAAAAATGAATGAACACACAACAATGCAAATGCTACCTTCTGTCTTTCTGGCAAATTATTATTATACATAACAGACACACTAAAGGTTTTAAATCTCTGAGACTACCAGCTGTTATATCTGTTAAAGACTGACAAATGTGTTTTGTTTTTGTTTTTTACTTAATGCATTAAACTTGCTTGCTAAACTTTGCTTTACTCTGTCTAAACCTGTGCAGCAGAACAGATGGTGTACCAGCTATCCTGTTTATTTCGTATGATGTGGATGCAAACACCTTTAATTAAAGCTGAGAGTCTGAACTAAAGCTGAAACGATTAATCGATTTTCCATTATTTTCTGACATTCTATAGATTTAACCACTGAATGTTTGAAAATACTAGTAACCAATACTAGTTTGCTTAAGTCCTTAAAATGAAATGAACTAGTCTGGTTATCAATACCTGGCACAGTCACTCAGCATCTGTACTCAAACAGATGTGGTTGTTGTTTTTCAGGCAAACTGAACTGTCAGCAGTGACGAGGTTGGGGCTCTTGGATGGATGACATATGGAGATTCAGAGTGAGAATATGCTTACGGGATGCCTGGTATCATTCCATGAGCCCTGGCCTGTCACATAAAATATGGCACGAATAGCTGTCCATAAGACTGAATTTTGAACACAATCAAACACAAGAGCAAGACAGATTTGAAAAGCTCTTCCCCTGAGACTGTGAGAAGGAAGAGGAAACTCACTCTTGGCCTTTTCATTCTTGCGCGAGGGCCTCCAGCGGATGCAGGACTTGTGTTCGTCCAGATAGAAGAACCGCACCAGTCCCTTGGAGCCACCGCGGAGCTTCACCATCTGGGTTCCCATCTGCATGGAGCTCATACATTTCTCCACTGCAAGCAAGAAAACAAGACAGAAGGAAAAAAAAAATGGAGAGTTGTCAAAAGGGAAACTGCTGGAGTGTGCACTGCAGCTGAAAGAAAGTGTGTGACTGACAGAGAAGTGTCTATATACTCCATGATTTCATTCAGGAGGAGGGTGTGTTGTGCATGTGTGTGAGCTCGGTTTGAAACCATCATTGTTGGATTTAGGGTTCAGGCTAGAATCAGGTTTAGGTGAGGCATATAGCTGTGATGTTAAAGTTGGTGTAAGGGCTATGTCAACGAGTGTCCTCACAAATGATGTAACACAAGTGTGTGTGTGTGTGAGAGAGTGTGTATATTTTCACAAAATTCCATCTTGGCTCTCACGCAAAGCAGCTATTTACTTATACACTCACATGAACGAACAGCATTGCAAAGCAAACACACTGGATACGCCTGTCACTGCCGACAGGGTTTTGCTTGTCTCCTGGGAGGATGAGTGAGAAGATAGACGACAGCGAGAGGCAATTTCTCCACGAAAAGCCCTTTAATAAGATCTCTGCTTCACACTGCAGACAGTGACAGAACAACCAGAAAAAATCAATGAAACCAGCAGCTCCTCTCAGATGTCAGGACTCATACTGCGGTCGAAACTTAACAGATGCCCTTCCACACCTTCTAGGAATAAAACACACCCAGAAAATAAGACTGACTTTAATGAGACATGGCCAAGCCTCTATGTGACCTTGCCATTATTTTGGGAGGAGAATTGGAAAGTTCCTCCACGGGAAGCTAATGGTGTGGTAATCAGGCCTGGTCTGGCTGGTGTGGACAGGCACATGCCCCTGGGACGCAGACACACCCTATGTGGCCATACTATCAATTATCAGCTGCATGTCACATCCTATCAAACACCCACAACATGCAGGAAATTAGGCCACTTCAGCACGCACACGTTTCCAAATCAGGTTAGCAGATCACTGACACACATGACATTCAACATGCCATGCTGTGTGAATAATGCTGCACTGAGACATTTTGGAAAATTCAAGCTCGCAAATACAACTACTACTACTTCTACTACCTGTACTGTATTTGCTACCACGGTAAATTCAGCACAATGTCCATTTCCACAGGACAAATTCCATCAGTTAGATTTTTCACATTAAAATCCTGTCAGGAAAGGTTAGGGATCAGAGGTGGAATATCAAGTACAAGTTATTTTAATTTGAAACAACTGCATTCAGTGTTGAGTTATAGAAAAAACATGGCAAAACTACAGGAAATGACAGTGAAAACTGATGAACGAACGGGAAACGGGATTTCTGTTCTTAAAGACAAACTGAGAGCAGCATCAATGGTGAGTACGGCGTGGTTCTGTTGTTATACTGATGGGATTAGATTTTATAGATTTGACCACTGATTGTTTGAAAAATAAATACTAGTAACCAAAACTAATTTGCTTGGGCCCTTAAAATGAAATGAAGTAGTCTGGTTAACCATACCTGTCGCTCAGCGTCAGATGTGGTTGTTGTCTTTCTGAATTGTCAGAATTAGTGCTGTGGAAATATGCATCTCTTGGGCCTGGTTCTCCCTGACTTTAATGAAAACATCAATTTGTTTTGAATTTGAGAATTTACAGAACTACCAATATTCTTGGTATTCTACACCCTGATTTTATTGTGATCCTAAATTAGGATTCTCAATTTTGACCTGACTCAGACATAACAACACCAAACTCAATGTATGTTCAATCATGTTTTATGAAGCTGATATGGAACAAACTAAGTTCACAGGAAACATCAGCCATCTCACACTCCAAAAGAATGAGATTTAACCTGCATCACATTTTGTCCTACTTGACCTGAATGCAGCACATGTCCAAAACCTTTGTTGTGTGAGTAAGCAATGCAAACCAGCAGTGATGGATTGCTCTAAGTGAGCATTGATTTGGCATGGCTGTGGTCTCACTGCAAAGAGCCCTACCCCTGGGCATTGTTAATGCAGTTCATTCCTGTTCTCCTAACCTCTGCTATCGAATTCCTGCTCACGACCATATCAGCAAAGTGCACAACTGCACAACACAACTGCCAGAGCAATGTTAGGCTAACGATATATACACCAACACAAGACCGGTTATTTACACTTTGCTGTCTGTGCAGCTCCCATGAATAGTTAAACATCAGTTCTTTGAATTCTTGATAAAGGCAAGGACTGTGTAAATGTGGGGATCTGTAAAGGTTTTAAAATGCGCAGCAAGGCAAGACGACTTTATTTGTAGAGTAAATTCCAAAAGGCAATTTGCTTCACATTATGCATCACAAGCAAACAGGACACACAGCATAGGGCATTAAAAGACTCATCAAAGTGATGGAAACCATTTTAAAAGAAATTCATCAGATGAAAACAGAGGAATAAATAATAGGTAGGTAAAGACAGTAAAGGGTAGAAGTAAGAAGACCACAGTTACCCTTAGGGTAATAAAAGTAAGAGGTTTCTAAACAGTGATGTGAAACTCTGCAGGCCAGAAAATGGACCCTGTCACTGCTGCTATATTTTAAAGATGACAGCCATTACATGTCAATTTCCATGTCAAATAAAGAGTACATGCCATCATCAGCAGAAGTCTCCACACGATCTGTGCCTGTCATGCTTCTTCACATAAACATTTTACTCTGAAATTCTAAACTGTCCCATGGTCTCAGAGTCTCCTCCTCACTGCTGCACACACTGTGCTGAAGAGGTAAGAGAAACAAGAGAAACTACATTCATTACCATACATCTCAGTGAAAAAAGTTGCAGACTTGAACATAAAATTGCTAGGAGTATAATAGTATGTGTAATCCACCTGAACCAGTGGATACAGGACTCCTGTTTGGCACAACACTGTGAAACAAATCATTTTCTGCTCAATTACAGGGGTTTTTGAAGTCTGACACTGCGGCCACCCTTTCAGACAAAATGAATATATTTGTCTGCAGACGTACAGACGTTTATTTGCAAGGAACATTAGAGATGATGATATCCTGGGAAAATGACACGCTGAATCTAAAAATGTGTGTATGATGCGTGTGTATTCAGATTTGATAGAGTTATGACTCAGAGAGGGAGGATGCTCTTGGTGTCACAGCCACTGCTGCTGCTCTGTGTTGATAAACAGCCATATTATAATAACTAACTTCCTGTTGTTTTCAGAATACCTGCATGCACCTGTCTTTTTCACCTAACTCAGTGTATTTGCCTCATGTCTCTCCATGGCTCCACAGAAACTCTCCTGTGGCCCCTTTCCAGGAGATCACCGTTCACTAAGCTGCAGTGTGACAGGAGGAAAATGGTATAAGAACTAAGAAAGTTTCAGACATCAAACTATTGTTCTAAGCATCACCTCATCATGGCTGGACTAAAGGCCTGTAAGGGGGCAGAGTATGGACTCTAAAACACTTTAGAGGAACTGGATCAGCTGTATCCAAAGCATCAGGCAGATCATCAGTGACCATCAGAAGATCAATACATCAAGCTGAGTTCACTGAGAGAGAGAAGCAACTTCATCACAGATACAGAATTTGCTAAATAAAGAACATAAGGCTTCAATCAGCTAATGCGCTGTCAAAAGAAGTCCTGTAGTGATCTCAGGGGACGAGTATCAGTTTCTAAAACCACTTCTGAGGAGGAGAAACAAGGCCAAACACTTAGGGTGGGCTAAAAAATATCAGCATTTCACAGTGGATGACTGGAAAAAAAGTTCTGTTTACTGATGAATCCAAGTCTGAGATTCATGTCAGTAACAAAAAGACGAGTGTGAGGAGACGAACAGGAGGGAGGCAGATACAGTTATCACAGTGAAACACGGAGGTGGGATTCAGGTCTGGGAGTTTTCTTCCTTCTCTGGAGTTGGACACCTGCACAAAACTGACTACACCCTGATCAAAGGAGAAGCACCAGCTCCATTCTTCAGAGACACGCTACACCCTGAGATTTGTATCTTTGACCCCAAGCTTTGCAAGAACTGCTCGAAAACCAAGGAGTCCTGACTAGGGATGGACTTTTCTCTACAGTCACCAGACCTGAACCCCATATTTATGGGGCCATTTGAAGACTGAGACCAAGACCAAGCGTTCTGTGGCAGCAGAAGCAGCTCTCTGGACCACTGTCAGATCATGCTGGGATAACATGGGTCATCAGGTTTTACACAAACCTGTAGAGTCCATGTAGCTCGAGAGCCGTCATTAAAACAAAAGATTCTGAAATTCATCTACATTTTCAAAGATTCAACTTGTCACTCGAATTGTTAAACTGATATTATCGTTTGTAATTGAACAATTAGTATTACATTTCAAACAAATGACAGAAGCAGCAGTATCTTGACTAGTGTCTTTTTTTTTTTTTTTTTTTACACAAAAGACCCGCACTAGAGAGAGGAGAATAAAGGAACACGTCATCCGTAACCAATGGACCCTTCGTGACTTTACAGCTTTTTTTTTTTCATGTAACATAAATGCAGCACGGCTGTGGGGCAGCTTTTTATTGATTTGAAGGGAACAATTATTTCTGTTGCTGCCGGCTGAATGCAGCGCCTGATGCCAGTGGCTGTAACAGAGCTAAGGATCCACACTCCTTCAGCCAGAGAGGGGGCAGGAATCCATGAAATGAGCTGCTGTCAAAGTTTGGTTGGAATGAGAGCACGCAGACTCTGCAGGCTCTCGGGTCAGGATGGCACACAGCTGAAAACCATCTCCTGACAGAAATGTAAGTGGCTCATCCTCCTCCTCCTCCTCCTCCTGTCAGAGATAAGCTGCACACACTCTAACAGCCATAACAGTCTCCTGGCCATCATTTACATCTGCCGATATCGCTGCCTGCATCCAGAGCCCACTGTGGATCCACAGAGCTGCACTGTCAACCCACCATGTGTTCATTTTACTGACATTAAAAGGAAGCTGGCAGATTTTCCCAATGTCTAGACTACGTGGAGTTAAATTCAGAAGTAAACAGCAGTCCCTTTTTGCTCTGTTGTCACATTGCACACACACTTTTGATTTCACTACTGCAGTGAGAGGGTGAATGAACTCAAGCAGCAGCCAAAGAGAAGCCTTTAAATGTGGAAAACACTGTGGTTTGTGGCTGCCTTGAACACCATTAACTCACGGATGAAGAGGCAGAGAAGGAGGACACGTTCTGCTCACACCCCCCTGCCACTGGGCTAAAAGGAGAATGTGTTTGCTCATGTGATGTGGCTGGATGTGGGAGGGAAAGCCCTTGGGAAATCTAGATTAACTGCATGTGCTCTTATTTTAAAATAAAGGCAAAATGAGTAGAGATTTGAAGCTGTATCTGAAAATCAGCCCATGTATGACGTTCACTCTAAAATGTCTCAGCGGTGATCAAACTGTCAGGAAGCTGCACTTTTGCAGGTTAGAGTTTAAGGCCATGTCGCTCTGACAGCAGTTCAAAATTCATTTTAAAACCACTTTCAAAAAATCGAAACATCCGGACAGTCAAACTGTCAATCATCTAATTAGTATGTTATCCACATACGAACAAATTTTGTTTCCAGCTGGTTTTTAGGTATTTCATGGCAAACAATCAGCCAAATGTAAGAGTCTAACACTTCACAGAGGCTGGAACTCTCTGAACACTTCTCAGACTTGTGTGAATCACACTCGCAACAAAGAAGACGGTTGCCTATTTTTTCCCAAGTAAACTGAATTAAAACCCTGTCTTCAAACCAGGAAATAAACAAGATCAACTAATTTCACTTAAGCAGTGAAAATAGATCACATATGAAAAGGGGACAAAGATGAAGGATGAGAGGAATGAACTGTCGTAGAGTCTGACAGTGAAAAAATGAAGAGCATGCAGATGCTGCTCACAGACTGTTGAAAGAACAAAGACACAGCAGCAGCATACACATGTACAACACCTTGTAAAGACAGAGAGAGAGAGACAAAAGTGGAGCACGAGACACACAGAAAGCCGGTGCACGCCTTTACTGGTAGGGGTCTGGGCCTGTTGCCATGGTTACAACATCCGATTTAAAGTGTGTTGATGTGGAGAAGATGCATTTTGGAGAATGTTCACTGGTTGTTCAAATGGCTGAGAGCAAGCTCAGATCCTATCTGCACGCTTGATTAATGAGAGCACACAAGCAGCCTTCTCAAGACTGACAACAACAAAACACAAATGCTTGTTTCTGTAGCTGCGCTGCCCTGTTTCCTCCACCTGTACATGCTGTGCTGGATGCATGGAGCACAGTTGGTAAGCTTTTAATTAGGACATAACAAATGAAAGTGTAAATGTTATAAACTGAAGTGCTTCACGCACAATATTGTGCCAACACTCACCGATTAGAAGCACTAATAAGTAAACTTGCTAATTACATAGCTTGACAGAAAACTGTATTTTCAGTAACATTGAATCTGCTTTAAGCTCAGGACACCATACGGTCCCAGCAGCTTCATTTGTTATTAATGTCACCGCCCCCTCGATAAGAAACAACACTGCAGAGCAGGCATCTGATTCAGATGATCATCAGTTATTACTACAGAGGTTAAAGCAAACTGATACTGAACCATTCGGCAAAACCCTCCTATGACCATCTACAGAAACTGTGCCCAATTGCACAAAAGCCAGATAATATTACTCTTTATACACTAAGTGAACGTACACTAGAAAAAGTCTCTCCATACAGATATTATGGAATAAGGCTGGATGATATTTTAAATCATGGTGACACTTGGCTGTTTTTCTAACTGCTCTTACACTATATCATCTGGGTGGATAATCTTCAGTGTCCTCACAGTTTCCACTGAACTGCAAAACTGTTTTTATCCTCTGCACCCTGGGCCCAGAATCATTTCTAAGATAACCTTCACTGGAAACGCTGCCTACATACAGAATGTAGCTTCACTCTATATTCAGCATGAGTAAGGCGTCTTCCTGGAAGGACATGGCTGCTGTGTAACGGGACGACCTACATCAACACTCCAGTATTTAACAGGCATTAGCGGGCCTGCTGGAGGCCACAGCTGCTGAGGTTTGCTAATGGGGTCAAAGCAGGAAGTAGGCAACAGGTGATAGGAGAGGTAGCTGCTTTCCACCAAAACACAGCTGAGGCCAGCTAAGATGAGTGGGTGTCGCCTCAGTGACGTGGCAGGATGACCTGGGTAGCTGCTGTCCTGTCACAATATGGGACAAGTAGGTGGAGTTAGCTACTCTCCTCTGTCAAAGCACCAGTTAAGCCTAGAGGGATTGTCTGGTGGCCATATGTTGTAGACACCCACACACACAGGTGATTCCATGGTGCAGATGGTCATTTTGCTGACGCTGATGAAAACTGACAGGGTGGTGGTGTAAAGGTTAAACTCTCTGATGATTGTGGAAAATTAATAACACCCCTCAGCAGGAACAGGTACTGATGAGATGCTCCTGAACGAAGCTCTGACCGCTCACGCAGACACATTCAGAGCGCAAGGGTGAGATGCTGCAAAACATCACGGAGCTCAGTCTGCTAGTGTTCGGCATTCACACAGGTTAAATAAGGTTTTTATAAAAAACACTGAACTTGTCAGTCAATTTGTGGCATCAAGCAAGCTGAGCTGTCAGGAGCAGTAAACCATCTGCTGCCAATTAATATCTGCTTGGACTGAGAAAATCTACTAAGAAAAATACTTTTAATACTCTAAAAGAGCCAGGGAAGATGTGTTCAGACTAAACAAAAAGCACATTTTAGAAATGAAAGTAGAAGCTGTGAATTTGAAAAAGAAAAAAGTGGAAGAGATGGGATGCTGATGGGAAATAACAGAGAGAGCTGGAGTTCATGGTAAGTTCTGAGATAAGTCTGCCACACAAATGTATCTCTCTCTCTCACACACAGACACACAGATAGAGCTGGTGCCCCACGCCTACATTGTGAATTAGCTGTCTCATTAACAGACACCTTCAAAATATCAAAGGATTCAGTTACATAGTTTTTTCTCTGAATTTGTGTGCAACAAAAAAAAAAAAAAAAAAAGAAACCGAGCAGGCAGTTCAGTGCTTGAGTTTCTGGCACAACTTCCAAGCTTTCACTGTCAGTAATGACCATCACACCAATTAAAATCTATGTCTGTTTAATGATTCAAGATCAAGGCAGAAGAACTTGCTTCTCACCTAAAAAGTCCACATCTTATTTAGTGACTGATCTAAGTCATCAGCACAGACTGAGGTCATTCCTAGAATAAAAGGGGTCAGATTAAAGTGAATGACAGGACCAACGATAGGTTCTTTTCACTCATAATGCTCCTGAGAACACATTAAACCATTATGATGTAGCCTCAAACAAACTGCCAGTTAGATAAACTCACCATCCTCTCATCACAGATTCAAGGTTGTATGGAACCAAAACTTTATTTTTCTTTTATTAACAGACATAAAAAGTTAAATAACACCGTCAATCCTAGAGTTTGGAGCGTCTGAGGACGACCAGCCAGACAAAAAGGTGACAACACTGACCACACAGAAGCATAAAATTTAAGCTGGTATTTTTAATGCATGCTTCTGGTTAACTAATACTGACAGTTTAATATTTGGATCTGTTTCTGTAGACATTCACAAAAGGCTGATCTGTGTGATTTCCAGCCAGTCTAACTCTACTCGGTGTATCTGACCAAGCTTACCCATGTAGCCAAGCCTCCACTTGGAGAAGGCCACAATGCTGCTGCCTATCCAGAAGAAGTCCTCCACCACGTGGGACAGAGAGGCTTCCTCTTGGCCCTTCTGTTTGTCCTTGTCCCCCTCTGTGGAGAAAGCCCCCTTAACCGGAGGGCCGGGCTTGTCTCCGGTGGGGGCCGCACCAGTGGAACACATCAGGGCTGAGGACACTGGGCCAATAGGGAAAAAGCTGGTCTTCTTGGATGTGCTCATTTGGAATAACTGAAATATCAAGCTGCTGCCTAGAAGTCAAAGGGACGATCCCCCAGAAATTTCATTTGAGAGTAAATGTCGGTGGGGGTCAATTAGGTACGCCGAGCAGACATTTAGCTACAGTACTACTGAGTAATGTTCTTTTTAGCTAATGTTTTAAATCCTCTGTTACTCCTCGACTTTATAAACTCACAGATTAACAGCCTCACTTGCAGGTAGTTTCCTTCCTAGATTCAAAGCAGAATCCGATGAGAAAAGTCCACAGAAAATCCTCCGTCTCTGGTATCAACAGTTGGTCAATAATCTTGTGATATTATTGCCCCAGCAAACCCGCTTATTGCACCACTATCTCTTCAATATTCTTCCATCTCAAAAACCAAAAGATGCAGCAGTGTGTTTTCAAAGCTACAATTTGTCTTCATGCCGTGCCATCATTTCTTCATTTCTTCCCTCTGCTGGCATTTCTCTGTAGTGCTGACAATGGCTGGCCTCTTATGAAAGAGAGACTGCGGCTGCATCAATGGAAAGCAGAAAAGACATGAAGCACGACACACGAACGGTAACTGTGCAACATGTGTTGGGCGGGCAGAAATCCTAAATCCCTAGAGCGCAGTAATCCTGGTCGAGGAGATTTGCTAAATGTGTGGAGTGAAACGCACTGACCCACAGAAAAAGCCAGAGAGGGAAGACAGTCGGACATGATAGACCCCTGATAAAGATGGAGCTTCTTTTAGGCTCCAGGACCAATTAAAATCTCTGTTCCCCGTCAGAAGGTGGTTCCCCTGAGGGCTCAGAAAGACGGAGCCCTGATATTCCCACACCTGTCTGAGGACATCACACAGCTCCACCGAGCTCTGCATGAAAAAAAGCCTTTTATCAGTCACCCTGCCCTCACTCTGTCCTTCTTGCTGCCTTACTGAGGCTCTGCATCAGTACAGACTGAAAACTATATATTGTTCTTTCAGTTTGCATGCAAATCCTTTAACGCATACATAAGCAATTACAGCAGTTTAAGTTTACCATGTGCTTAAATGTCAATACCACTATACAATGCCTGTTTTCACACAGCTTCAGTGCTTTCACCAAATTTTCTCTGGCTGCTAAAAAAACCATCATAACACCACCTCCAAAAGCAAGCAGCGCTGCAGACGGAACTAGGTCAAGTATCAGGCTGACTCCTGATAGCGGGATGCAGCAGTCCAAGCGCGTTGAGTGGTGTCACACATTGTCAGGTCCCTGGACCTGGATCTCTGACTCCCCAGACTGTTTGACAAGCAGGTGCCAGGTACTGAATATGGAACAGTTTCACTTACAGAGCTGACAAACTCTGACAATGAACCAACACAGTCCTGTGCAGACGGGGCTACGAAAGCTGTCCACTGTCCAGCTTGTTGTCCACGCTGCAGTTTATTGAACTTGTCTAGACAGAGACAGTATTTGTTTAGAATACAGTATGTTACAGTCAGTAAGAGTGTTGACAGGCTTGTAAATAAACATGGGAGCTAGATTTTTTGTATGGCAGCAAATGAATTGTGGTTTAATATCATGAAGATATTGTAACAACATTTTTTGGGCTGAGAAAACTGAAAAAAGTTGACTTTTCACACAAACATTCTCATAAATAAATCAGTAATGGACAAACTGTTATATAGTATGGATAATAAACTACAATGTAAGCTGTGTCAGTTCAGTGTCCACCTCCTTTGAATCATCTGGTCCCTTCATAGTTTACGCCTTCAGAAGACTGAAAGCTAACAGGCTGAACATGTGTGTCCTCCCCACAGTGGATAATCTACACAGGACTCACCGTAGCTTCCTGCTCCACACACACACACACACACACACACACACACACACACACACACACACACACACACACACACACACACACACACACACACACACAGCAAATGACAAGAGGCGGCTGCATTTCTCAACCACACATGGAGGAATGCAAGTTCAGTCAATGAAATACTGTAACACATACCACAGGTTTTTCTTTCAGACTTTTCCTTAAAGCTTTCCAGCCCATTCTGCAGTGAAGTACAAAATTCCCAACAAGATAAGCACAAATTAAAGTTTACAGTATTTTGTACCTGGTCTGGATAAAGGATAATTATGATGTAGCTGATAAAACAAAAATCGAAATAGGCAGTCTGGAGTTATTCACATAACACAATCAGCACAATCACCACAGTTTGTGTTTCATTTTCACATGAAAATTATTCTTAATAGAAGAATTATAACTTAAACACAAGAACACTTATTTGTCATTGCTCAAGGAGGTCACCTCAGTCTTAATGACGTGACCACAAAATAATGCGAGTGTCCCTGGAAACCTTTAGCACATGTATTTCTCAGGGTTCAGCATCTCAACAAAGTGCACACAAAGCAGCTGGAAGCAGATTTATGCTCGAAACGAAGGAAGCAAGTGCGACTTATCTTCAGCAGGACACCTTTCACACTGGAGGATTTAGCTCAGCTAATTCACATGTGATAGACATCATATCACCAAGTAAGCACTCAAAAATCTTACTCCGTGAGTGTATGTGTGTGTGTGTGTGTCCCAAAAAGTCAGAATACTGTCCACATGCACGATGACAATCAGTGATATTTCTGCTCTACAGAAACTGTATCATCTTTGAGAAATGAGACTCCAGACTGACCGAGATGAGCCAGCTTCACGCTCAGGTGGACTGAAACTCAATCTGCAGCACTAACACTGGACCTTTATGAGTTTTTGAAGACTGTCAAACACTAACATTTTTGGACAGAGACGGCAGAAGACAACACTACGTATTTTCAAAGTTAACCTTGCTCAAAAAAAGTGCCAATTTGTTTAAATTATTTCCTTTTAATATTGAGAGCCGCTGACTTCCATATACCACAGGATGCCCCGTATGAGCAAGTAATAATTCAAAGGTGTCAGCAAATTGTTCAGCCAATTGACAACATTTATTTATTCCACCCTGCCGCATTAAAAATCCTGAAAGTTGCCTTTAACTCGCACTTCTTCTTCTTCTTAGATCACCACAAACACAAATGTGATCATCCCACTGCCGAGGCTTAAAGCACTTCCAATTTAGGATGTTGTCACCAGAAAAAAACTGTTAAATCTGGCTTTACCTTCCCACTGTGTTATCTATAATTAAACAGAGTGCCTGACCTAAAATTATGCGGAGTGATCCAGACCACAGCAGCGTGGGCCCCGTCTGTGTCAGCAAGACTACAGACAGACAGACAGACAGAGAGACAGACAGACAGAGAGACAGACAGACAGAGAGAGAGAGAGAGAGAGAGCCCAGCCTCTGCCCCGGTGCAGTCATTACTCCGATCTGCTTTGCTCGTCTCCGCTGCCCCGAGCCCATTAACTGGAGGCAAACACTGGATTATTGGGACGCTCTCTCTCTTTAATGCAGACTGCCTCTAAAACATTCATCACATTTAATAGCTCGTTAACATCTAACTCCACATCTTCTACAATAACACGTCGCAAGCAGAGAGAGAGAGCCTGGTGAGGAAAGCGAGTCCACCTCACCCAAAATCTGAACTTTAAATGAAATTAAAAGCTGCTTAACGGATCATTTTAGTGCCGAAATCATCGTAGGAACCTTTTTAACGCCCACTGATATAATTTAACACGCACGGCTTTATGTCATTTAGTCTCATATGCAAATAAGAAAGGAAAAATAAAGCTATATAAATATTTAAGTAGGTTGGAAAATGAGCAATCGAGAGCAGAACATATCGGGCGTAAACCCGTTTAATTTTAAGAGCAGAGGAAGCAAAGAGGAGTCAAACCACTGTTAGCTAACTCACCGTGGCCCCGGGGCTTGGCATTTTCCACTGTTTTGCCAGGCAGACATTTTGAAACGCTGTTTTCAAACAGTAAGTTGGGCCTACTGTGTCGTTTTCGCACCTTGGACCAAGTGGCATAAATATGAATTTTCGACGTCTTGTCATTGAGATACCAAAGATGAGCGGAGTTGTGGAAACTCGCGATCTGTGGCATAACAAGTCAACACTGTGGAGTCTCATTAAAACACGGAGAAACAGACGCTTCCTGAGGGGATTACTATCCAGAGTAACTGTTATCAAAGTATTCAAAATAAAAAATATTACTGTGGAGTCACGGTTTTCTTTATAAACATCCACACATCGGAAGTAACTCAATTCGACGGGCGCCATTTTGCCGGATGTCATTATCCAGATAGCTCACGCACGTGCACACACCTGTGTTGCATTCGCGCACACATTGGAAAATGGGAAATGTAGCATCTCTGTGAAAACAGTGAACCTGGGTTTGGGGAGAAAAATGTTTCACTTTTTATGCTTTAAATAAATAATTTAGCCTAAATAATGAATAGAGAATCCCACCTCAGTTCCTGCTAGCTTTTATTGCTCATTGTAATTCAGCCTGGAGACATTTTTCAGCAGTCTATGGAAAAAAAACCAGAAATATTTACCTTCATCTTACCAGAGATAAGAGACTAATTATTTTGTTTGTATTCATGAACTACAGCTCCCAGGAGCGGAGACACTGGAGACACAAGACAGTGTCCAATTTTATTATCTTCCGCTATGTATAATTCAAACAGAGCAATGACTTGATTTATGACAGCAGCAACTTGAACATGTCCATAAATTCTAATTTCTATGGTTCCTTATGATTTTTGTTTTATTTGATAGTTTGCATTGTCTTTGTTGGTGGTTGTGCACTGGTTTTCCATTTGTTTTTGTTTATTTGTTGTATTTCATTACATGAACATAGTGCTACTTGAACCTGCGTGTACAGTATCATACAATAAAATGGTGCTGGACCTCAAGACAATGATCAGTTCCTAACCTCATACAACAGAGCAGAACTTATGTCTGTTGGACATAAGTATGGGCAGTGAAAAGCAGGCCAGAGCACTAGGTGGCTAATTTCACTGGGAGAAATGTCCCCTTACATTATGTTGCCTGTTTGTGATAGTAATAACCGCATCTGGAGTCAGGCAATCAGTGAGAGGTCGCAGGCACTTGACCATTAAAGTGGACACACGGGTGACCTTCAGATCTGATTACTGCTGAGGAGCGGTGGGAATGCTCCCTGTGGGATCCTGGGATCACAGCATTCTGTTGTTTAATTGCTGTTCCCTCACAGAAAAGGAACCACAGAGACCACACCTGTTTGTTGCACTGTGAATGCGAGATTCTGCCTTTAAAGGTGTACGCAGACCTTTAAGTTGCAAGCGCTCGCTTTTTGAAATCAATTTAAGCCACAAGAGCCTTACTGAGGTCAGCCACTAATGCCGGCACAGCGAAGTGTGGGTAATATTTGTCATTATATATTCTTATATTCTTCATTACATTTTGAAAAGTATTACTGCACATGTGAAAAACTTGTATTAAGTCTTTAGTGTCTTCAGAGGCAGCAGCGTGAAGCCCGATAAATGTCCTCAAGTGCTGCCTCTAAAAAAAGTGACCTCTGTGGCCCGCTCCTCATCTCTGCTGCAGGCTACAAGGCTCCAGACTACATTCGCTTTCTCCGATCTCTGACCCAGCCGTTGGTGGTTGAACTGCATTGTGGGTAAGTTAGATGCCAGGTTTGGCCAGGGAAGAAGATTGTGTGGAATTAAAAAAGATCACTCTAGTTCCTCTTTTGATTCTCATCTTTTTTTTTAAATGTCCATGATGGGTCAGACAGAGTTACGCGGGAGCAATGCTTCACACGTCGAATATTTTAAATTCACACATTTTGGTGTACTTGTTCTTATCTAACTTTAAGACTGATTTTAAGATTTTGCTTTATTTTGAAATGATGACAGCACCTCCCTGAATTTGTTAATAATTGATTGACATCTGATGAATTGCTGTCAGGGGCTGTACGGCAATCAGTCACCCATCTGTCAACATATCTGTTCTACTATTTAGTAAGGTGTAAAACACAAATATTCACTGTGTGGAATCAGATCCTCTGAAACAGTGTTTAGAGCCATAATGGCCCACACGTCTGTGCTGAATCCTCACATAGGTTGCAGTTGTGATATCTTGCTAAAAAAAAAAAAATAGTTGTACCTAGTGGGATATTTTTAAAAATTGTGTGGTCACTTACAAAATGTGTTTAGTTGTTCCTGCCTGAAAAAAAAAAAAGCGTATAAATGCAAAAATAAATCAACAAATAAATTCTACTGCTCTTTTAAAGCAGCATGTCCCAAAAAGAACAAACAGTGGTGATATTCACTCACTGAAAGTAAAAAAAAAAAAATGTGTTTAAATGTCTGAGCAGGGTGTCAAACTAGGACAACTAATGAGCGACAGGAAAGTAGATTACATAATAAACAAGGACAATACGGTTGGTTTCCTGCGAACGATGGGCCTGCTACATTCATGAACCAGCCCCAGGGACGAGAACATGTGAGAATACAGGTATATTCACTGAATGATTCTTCACTTTACACCTCTGCACTTACCTGCTTTGGTATATCATTTGGTCTGATTTTAGGATACTGCAGGCTAAACATCTAATGAAATCCCACTTTGTAGATCGGACAGTTGCATACAACCAGCAGGGAGAAGAAATAATGAAATGTAATAACAGAAGAGCATTTGCAGGGGGCATAAAACCCCGCCTTTCAGTGCAAACGTATTCACAGAAATCCACTTTTTATTTTTCTTTTGACAGTTGCTGTGAGGGATTACTGCAGAAAGCACTATCCTGGATATAATGAGGGTGGAACCAGGCAAGGCACCTCAGTTCATACTGAGCTTCCAATTCAAGGTGAAAGCCTGCCCAGAGACAGATGCACCGACGGTTTGATGAAATTTCCAAAAAAAACAAATTCTCACTCCAAAAACTTCCCCAAGCAAAGAGAAAAAGACGGAAAGAGAAGCAGACAGCATTTGTTTTGTGTGTGTGTGTGTGTGTGTGTGTGTGTGTGTGTTAGAGAGACAAAGACAGAGACAGCAAGCAATCAACTCAATATTGGTGGCTAGAAATAACAGGAAGAGGATATTACATCACACAGGACATATAGGGCCACTCTCCACTCTGTGGAGTTTACAATGCCCTTGTGCGCTTAGCATTATTACAGTTTATTGCATGAAAGGTTTCAGCAGTCAGACTGTGGATCTGTTTCAAAGTGCACGCACGTTTCTTAATATGATGACACAACACAACACTGTGGTGTAAAATTTGTCAAGTAATTTTTTTTCACTGTGTTAAATTGGGTCCTTTAGTTATGAAATAAATTCCAGCCTCCCTGCTAGCGGCCCCAAGAGGCCACAGCACTTATTACACCTGACAGTGAAAGACAGTAGCAAACCAGCTGATTTTAGAAGATCTTTCTTTGCCAAAAAAAAAAGTTTTACAAGTCCATAAATGCTCTGAGACAACAAGAAAGGAGCACTGAAGTTGTAGAGGCTTGTGGTGAAACAACAACTTACTGACCCAATGCACACTGGGTTTCATGGATGCACCATTCTAAGCAGAAATATTCCTCTGCATTATTTTATACAAATTCCCCTCATAACTCAGAGTGACATGTGACATGTTAATTAAAAGCATACACATTCACACTCCAGATTTTCCCAACTATCATACTCACTCGTTCCAGTTCATAATCACAGCATTTCACACAGTTTCAGAGCTGCAAAGAACCCTCGTAAGGCGTCTCTCACACATGCATGTGTGTGTGTGTGTGTGTGCACGTACGCCACCCACATTCCCTCAGTGTGGATTAGGACTTCCACGAGCCAACGTGTCTTACACAAAAACAAGAGGGGACACTTCTTCTGCTGCCCACACTTTAACAAGAGAAGAGAAAGCAGCTCTGTCCTGCCTCTTCCTTTATTTCTCATCCTCTCTGCCAGATTCAAATGAAGAAAGAACATATTAACCGTCCAACCATCGAAGTAAACAGGCTCTTCTTTTTATTCTTCACTCTGCTGTTTTTTTTTGCAGGATTAGAATAGCTCCAATAAGGAGCTGGTTTTAAAAATAGAAACTTTAGAGTCTTATCTGGATGTTTCCATACAAGAACCAGATATATGGCCATGTACATATTTAATAAATAGTCAGATGTAAGTAGAGAATACATACACGCATATATATACACGTGGGTGTATGTAGAAATTTTGGTGGTCTATATTTTCTTATTTGGCCACATTTCTGATTCATAAATACATATAGCTCACTATACGCTACATAGATTTGTATGTTAGATACAAATATACAATTTTATAATTTATAAAAATAGATTTACAAGACACATATAGACCATTTAATATATACATTAATATGTGTCCATATATCAGATGTGCATGCATATGTAGTTTGTTATTTAATATGTATGTTCATACATGGTGATGTGTCATAATTTTCTATGAGCAATCTGAGGAGAAGCAGCAGGAGAATTCTGAATTTACATTCAAGCAGAAACAATAAAACTACGTAAGCAGAAGTAGTTCCTCCATGGCTGCATCCGCAGCGTTTTCAGTGGGTTCAGTGAGGAGCCATTTGTTTCTGTTGGTTCAGTGACTTAGTTCCGCTGGATGAAAGAGCAGGACCCTGGTGTGGAGTTACCAAACCATCTGAAGCTGCCAGATGGCACAGTGGCACAGAGGAAGCTGAGGCCTGCTGCTACTCTCAGCAGGGACACGACAACCATCGCTCTGTGTGTGTGTGTGTGTGTGTGTGTGTGTGTGTGTGTGTGTGTGTGTGTGTGTGTGTGTGTGTGTGTGTGTGTGTGTGATAGTGTGAGTTATCGAGGAGTCAGTACAGAAGATTAGCTGCAGCAGAATCCCTTGATACCTTCTCGTGTGCATGCAAACACACAACCTGCACATGCTCACGTGCACGCATGGTTTCTCTTTGAAATCCTGTCTCAATCTGGCAAATGCTTTGGCTGCTGAGTGTACACGCACACACACAAACACAAACATCTTCATGTCCAAATCAAGACTTAATCCTCATTCATATGGCTTCTGTTCTGGTCTTCATACCTATCTCCTGTTGTCTTCAAGTAAATTATGAACTTCATTAATTACTTCATTCAATCCTTAACAAAGCTCATCAACATTATACCAATAATAGTTTCTTACTCTTGAGGCAAAAACAAGAGTGAAATTTAAGAAAAAATACATAATAGTAAAATATATTTAAAAAATAATTAATATCAGTCCATTGAGGAAACTCACACTGAAGTTTTAACCATCTCTTCCTCCAGTTTGAGTCTTGGCTGTGTGGCTCTGCTCGTGTCAGGCTCTGGAAGAAATCTGAACAAGCTTGACACAGACCGTTCCTGAGCTCACAAACCCTCTGTCAGAGCCTGAGATACACAACGTTTAATGAATGTGAACAAAATGTTCACATTCACATGCACATACACAAGGAGGCTGAGAAGGTGGGATGTGATGAACTGGGGACAGGGCACAGATCTCACTGCTGTAGGTGATAGTGATGACAAGTGATGGACGTACTTGATTGGATGGTGTATGAACATGTGACTATGAAACGATCTCTGTACCTGAAATACTGCCACAGTCCCTTTCATGTCATGTTTTGCTCTAACGATATCAGCAACAGCCATTGTATTACCACAGGTCTCAGCTGAGTGTAAATACACCTGAATGGATCCAAGCAGACTCTGTCAGTTCAGATCATGTAGCACTTTGTCGTCATCATCAGGAGAACAATGTGGAACATTCCTCACATTAATACATGAAACAAACATGGACGTCTGAATGTGTGTCAGTCACTTCCTAGATCCATCAGGGGATTTTTTTCCCTTAAAACTAAAAATAGCTTTGAAAATACCACAAAAAAAATTGAGAGGAATAAAAGAGCATTGTGTAAAAAGAAAAAAAAAAGGAGAGCAGCGTCCAGCAGGTGGTGAACCTAAGAGCAGCAAGGTTATCAAAGAGGAGAGGATTTAAAAGATCTATCAGAGGTTCCTCTCGGGAGGGATAGTGTAAAGCCAGAGAACACTTTCTCAGAAGGAGAGGCTTGTGGAGCAAAGGAGGAAGTAGGCGAGGAACAGGAGAGGGAAGAAACACTGGCATAAACAACTCCTCCACTTTCACAGATTTTCCTTTGAAGTTTATCTTTCAATCGACTTTTTTTGTTGTTACTCCCTCTTACTTTTATTTATAGAGCTTTCCCTCCCGTCTCACACCTGCAAGAGCTGTCACCACTGTATTCAAATCAACTTTACTCTGAGAGATGAAGCGATGAAGCAGGAGTCTCGCTCATTACAGTGGCCAATTATATCTGTGGTCCGAAAACACTGAATAAATCATTAAGTGGCTCTCACAGTGTTTCCAGGCTCCATTCAGCTTTTAAATTCAAACAAATACCACAACGAATGGCTAGAGGCAGTTCAGATCTGCTGCTGACTGCCTCATTACCATCATTACAGTGACACACCAAAGGGAAATGGACAAAGTAACAGCTCCATTCATTTCCGTAGCTTCACAAATGGCGTCTTGGCTACAAAGTGCAACACAGTGGTGAGATTTTTAATGCTTGCAAATTTCACACAACCCACTGTGACTACATATTGAACCCATGGAGTTGGCAACATTGTGCACTACCACAAACCTCCATGAGAACATTAAAAAAAAAAGTCCTTTTCGTGCCATTTAGCATTTAGCTGCTAGAATACATGAAACTACTGAGCTGAAATGATGTCATGACGATTGATGGTTAAACACTGATGTGTAAATGTAATAGAAAACAACCTTTTTTCAGCTTTACAGCTTTACTGCAGCAGAGGAAGGAAATGAAGCTTTGAAAGTTAAATTAAAAAAAAAAAAAAAAAAGATTTCCAAATCCTCTGTCTGTACAAAGGCAGTGATGGGCCAAACTGTGTTACTGCCTCTGAGGCTTTATTAGGAAAACACAGGACAGCAGGAAGCAGGACTGTATATTGCATCAGAATG
Source organism: Toxotes jaculatrix (assembly GCF_017976425.1). NCBI lineage: Eukaryota > Metazoa > Chordata > Actinopteri > Toxotidae > Toxotes > Toxotes jaculatrix. The sequence continues at coordinate 4,785,621 of NC_054395.1, read as the reverse complement.
GAGAGAAAAAGACAAGTCTCCAGACCAGTCTGCAGAAAAGCACAGTCTCCAGACTTAATCCTCATGGAGCTGGTCTGAGATGAACTGGACAGAAGGTGAAAGCAAAGCAACCTGCAAGTGCAAGCACATCTGTGGGAGCTTCTGCAGCAGTGATGGGAACGGATGCACCGTGTTTGTCCTCCATTCTTTGTCCTTGCCTTAATAGTTTGTATTCTGAAATCCAATCACAGTGTAGGCATAACTGAGGCAACCGGAATACTAACTGAACACCCATTAATCAGATGCATCAATAGCTGCTTGTGTGTAAAATAAATTCTTAGTTAATACTAGCGACAGACAAAATGTCTTAGCTGGTAAATACAGATGACCCACAATAGAAGCCACATTTAACCAATGAGAAAACTAAAATGTGATAGTTCGTGATTTTGGCCTCCCACTGCAAGTCAGACAAAACCCAGCAGCCTCGGTGCCGTGGCTCTGCAAGCCTCTCTCTTTCTGTGCTGTGAGATGAGCTGAACTAATGCTGGGTCCATTAGCACCTGACTCACTAAGAGCTGAGGATTGGTGACACATAATCACTGCCAGAGATGAGGCCAAATGGCTGGCTGGGTCTGGAAGTTGTCATGATTTTCTGTGATGCAGGTGAATTTAGCTCACCCAAACTAAACAGACTTTGGCCTGAAAGCAGTCACACAATGAATTCAGTCTTTTATTTTTTTTTCTGCAGAGAGAAAAACAATCTCCTGAGGCCAGAGGCTTACGTTGTCTACTGAAGCAACATTTATCACTGTCACACAGCAAAACCCATCCAGGCATTGAAGAACAGTTCCTCTCTCAGAGAGTAACAGGAAGCCAAAACATGCCCAGCAGCTGACAAGACCTCCACAATGTTCACGCACAGGGCACAGCAGAAACACACTTCCAGTCTCCTTAAACCTTTGACAGATGTAGCTTTTTGATCAAATTCAGCTGAAAATTGATTTTTATATCTGCTCAAGACAACGTTACAACGGACTACAGGAGACACATTATTATAAAAACGCAGCTACTTTTCAATTCTTCTTCTCACACCTCACTTTACTTTAGCCTTAGACTACTCAGTAACCATGATGCCTCAGATCAGAGGTCTGAAAATTCACAAACATCAGACCTGAAGTCATTTCAGACAAAGATGCCAACTGAGGATCTAAATGCATCAGCCAAAGACCCTAAGACCTAAAAAATTTCATCTTCGGGTCTTCAGATGTCTAAAAAAAAAACCTGATCTGGGGCTCAGACCTTCTATTTAGGTTTAACAGCTCAGGTCAGTTCAGGGTATAAAGATGACTAAATACAAAACCCCAGGGCCTTCAGGACTAATGAGGTCTACAGATAGCAAGAGAACTAAGAGAAGAGTATTTGGCACACGGCTCCATTGGTGACAGCTGACTGGTAAGAGACTGACATAAGGAGCTACAGAGGATAATTTATTTGACTTTCACCTTTCATCACTTCTCATTTAGATTCTACAAACTACCAGTTGTAAAAATCCAGAGAGTCTAACCAGTCAAACAGGTTTATTCCAGCACACCCTGAACCAGGTACAGCTCAGTGTAAGTTCACAGCTTTTACATCCAGCAATGAAACATGTGTAGCCAAGTGAACAAGAGCCTGTTAGAGAGAAGAAAGCTGCAGAGCTGAACAGTCTGGAAAGCCACTGTGATGTGTGAGAAGCTGGGAACAGTCAGTCATCTGTGAGAACTTTCCCTCTGGTCTGCTAGTTTTCATACACTCACAGGGCTAATGACGTACACTGGCAACTTCAATTCACCGCTGCATCAATCAGTTTACAGCGCTTTACCAGCAAGTGTTGCTTTCTGCTGCCTTCAGGCATCGGACGCTTTTCCCTTAATGGCAAAATAAATGTTCTGTCATTATTTTCCACAGAGACCTCATGATGTTTGAAAGCAGACGCTCGGAATAGGTTGACACTCCTTTTGTCGTTGCTGCAGCTGCCTCTATACAAAGACCCGGAAAAATCCCCCTTTCCTTATTCACAGTGATAGCCACCGTAGATACAGGGTCACACCCATGTAGCATCCTGCATCATGGGTATTGTTAGGAACATCCCACTAGTGCTCAACAACTTGTATTGACTCCCAAGCTAAACAAAGAAAATCCATGAGGCAGATTTGGAGCAGAGCGCTGTGAGCTGTGATTCAATCCCACCGAAGCCCACTGCTTTTTCTCAGCCACAAACACACACACACACTCAAGTGTGCGTGTGTGCACGCTCTAATGCTCTACCTCTTCACACACAAACACACATTTGAAATAATTTCACACACCCTCTAAAGACAAGACTGTTTCCCACATAGGTGGCTATCGACCATGGAGAAGCTCTCGTTCCCCTCGTGCTGAAGAGGCGCTCCAGATTAAGAGAGCGTGGGCAGCACTTATGAAGCCTCCTTATCTGCTAGATAAGGTGCTCTCAGAGACCTCCTCCGCATCATCAGTGTAAAGCTCATTAAATCTATTAGCATAACAACAAATAGCCAGTGGTTATACCTCCCAACAGCAAGAGCAGAGCCTCATCACACGATCACAGCTGCTAAGCAGCAGTTCATCAGGGCTCTGCCACTGCAAAACATGCCTCTGGACGAGTGAAAATGTTCATTTATAGCTGTTTGTATATGTATTCTGCTGCATGGAACAATTTAACACAAGGAAAATAATCAGCTGTCAACATTGCAATAATGTGTAGGGCTGAAGGGTGAAAAGACTGAAGACAGGTGTTCTCAGATGAAGAATTTCATGCCAAAATACATCATCCATATGCTGCCTTTTCTACATGAACTCTCTAATCCTTCCCTTTTCTGCCTGCTGGGTGGCTGAGCAGCATACACAGGCCTCCTGCAGCAGAGCAGCTGCACAGCAGAGCAAGGCTAAAGGGTTAAGCAGAAATTATAGGAGCCTCTGATGCTCATCTATCTATCTATCTATCTATCAGAATAATATAATGGCTTCTGAATGTAATGCCACCTAGTTTTGTATTTCCCCAAGGTTATCACCATAAACTGTTGTGGAAAACCTTGAATGCTTAAAAGAAGTATAAAGTACACATGGTTAGGGTTGAGACCTGCAACCGTAGGGTGAGACAATATGAATTAAACAAATGGCTGCGATGGTGCACAAACACTCTGACAGTCTCATGAAAATTATGGTTGTGTTGTGGTGGTTGTGTAAAGAGGTAAAAATGGGATTGTGAGATCCCATCTGAGCTGTGCACACCTGGCCAATCACTGCGTTCACTGAGTGCGACTGTTGGCATTTTGGAGACATTGTCAGGAAAAGGTCCACGTTCATGCCAACTACAGAAAAGTGAAAGGAAGGGGGGTTTCACACACCGTTTGACAATCCACAAACACTTTGTATTGACAGTATTGACTGTCTACTCCCAACCTCCTCCCTAAAAGGTTTTGTGTCTTGATAATGGCCAGTGTACACAGCATCCAGGTTCATGAACCGGACCCACAATGGCTATCGCAGACAATGCACTGCCACTCTATCCAGTGTGCAGCTCTTTTCCCTGCGCTGCCATATACATGCAGAGTCTCTGAGGCATGAAATTCATTTGTGAATGTACTTAAATGCCTGTATTTGCTGGCTATTGAGTCAGAAATAATTTTAATGATGCATTTTATTTGTTTTTGATTTTGTCCTCAGATATCTGCTGTAAAAGAGAGAGAGAGGTAAAAAGCAGTATTAAACCTCTATTCTGCCTCCCGCTCCACCCTCCCAAGCCTCCATCCTGCTCTCAAACACTCAAATAAGCACTTAACCGGTACCTGAACGAGAGCTGTTTGCCATCCTGTAATCCTTCCAGTATTGACACTGTTTCCACACCTTAACAGCAGCTGCTTTCTAATCCTGAGCTTTCCTTGTTTCTTCGGTTTAACCCTTAGATGATGCTTTTCTGAGTCAACGGTCCGCGATCAGCGAAGAAAAAAGAAGCACAGCCTCCGGACACTGAACCGATGCTCATCCCGAACTACTCAAAGGGCCAGTTTTAATAATAGCTCTTTGCAGTTGCTTGGTTATTGTCCCTTTCAAATGGGCTGTGCCACAAAAGGCATCTCATATTCTGCTGGGGCATTCTTCTCACATGGCTGTTAATGAAACACCAGTGTGTGTAGAGGCTCACAGAGATATTTCATCCAGGAATCAACTCAGCCCTGCCTGATCAGTGAGGTGAAACTCATCTGCTGCCACCTGGATTAACTTCCCTTCTTATACTATCTGCAGAAATCCCTCAGCCCCTTCTTTGTAATGGATCAGAGGTATGGATGATGATGTTGGAAGCAGAGACAGGTGGACTGTACTGTATACTTATGTGTACCTGTGGGATTTTGCATGCGATGCGTGTGATGGCCAAAGCTGTGAACGTGAAGTAACAAGTTTAAAGTTGATTTCAGCAATGACAAATTAGCAGGACAGAGCAAGTAGGAGGTGACAAGCCAATGTCCCTGAAAGCTTGAGTGACAAGGAACACACATTGTTCAGAGAACGTTTGTGTGCTTGTTGCTTCAACCTTCAAGTCTGTTTCCAACCGTGACAGCGAGGCGGTAAAGAAGGGACAAAGTAAATTCAAATGACTGGGACATCTATTAAGTACAACCTTCCTTTAATTCTTGTTGGTTTTAGAGGTCCATGAAAGTTTCACACACTGCCCCACGCACAGGTGCAAAAAACTCTGTGATGGCTTCCTTCATTTTGAAATCTCTGGCTCTCAGTTCCCTCAGATGTCAGAGTTGTCAGAGTTCAAATGTACATAGTAGAGTTCATGAATTAAACAGATTTCAGACTTCAGTGAGATTTCACTGTTTTAATTGCTGGTGTGACTGGGCTGTAGTATTACAAGACGTTGATTGGTCCAGCTGTTTGGAGCAAAATATGTGGACAGCCAATAGGCAGGCCACCTGCACTTTGACTCAGCATATGAGGTTAAAAAAATGTGGCTAAAATGCTTACAATCTGTCTGATTATCTAACTGCTAATGATTCTTGAACTTGCACCATCTCACTATGCTAATGGAAGGGATATAAAAATGTCCTGGATCTACTCCTTTAATCACGTCCACACCTAAAGGTAATGGGTTCCTCCCTGGCCCAGGCCCCATCCCTCCACCAGGTTTGGTGAAAACATTAGCTTACTGTTGGTGGGTAACAAACCAGAATAACACCAAAATTGATTTTGATTTTGAATAAATTCACTTTTCAGCATTGTCAGTCCCTGAATATCAATATCAGTCCTGAAAATCCGACTCTGGAAGGACTGTGTACTGAAGTGTCAGCATCTCTGCCTTTTCAAATGTAACAGTGAGGAAAACAAGATGAAACACTGAACGACAAGTTTGTCAATAAAATGCTCCATTGCTTCTCGTTGGGAGCTGCCCGCTGGCACTTCTGCTTTCTGACCCAAGATCTAATGTGACATTTTCACAATGGCAATATGCAGCAGACGTACACATGAACACACACACAAAGACACATGCATGACTGCACACCGAAAGGGGTCACATTACTGTTCAACCAATATGGGATTTTGAATGTCAGTGTCAGTGATTTTGAACGGAAGCTGCTGATAACCGACTCTTTGCACCACAATTCATTATCTTTATCATTTTATTTGCATTAATTACTAAAAACAAAAAAAAAACTTAATAGCTCAATGCTGCTCAAAATATTTAATCAGAACCAACTGAGTAGACAGCCAGTGTAATATTAACAAATTCAGCAGTAAACATTTATGCTGCATGTGTTGCATGACTGACGAGCTCCTCGTTGTTCCGGACTTGTACCCCTTTTTTCTCTAGGCCTTCTGCTGTGCCCCGGCGATGGTGAGTAGTCCTGTAGGGTTTCTGGGAACACAACCCATATGTTTTATGTTTTTCAATTTCCCATCTGAGTGGTGAGAGATTTTAACAAAGCCCCTTTTGTGTAGTTTTGGTAGAATACAATTACTGTGAAATCTTGGTTCTGCAGAACATCAGAGCTGTTAACACCATTCTACCAAACTTCAGTTTTGTTTCCCAGTGCTGTAAACTGTAGATACCCAGTGTTTATAAATCATTTATTTCTCCTTTCCTCTAAATTGCCCAGTTTACTCCCTTGTTCCCCTTAGTCTTGTTTTCCTCCATTGTTCCAATATACCATTAGTAACTGATGAGTATTTTATGGGTACCTGTGTTCTAACAGGGGTCACCCAAAAAAGCACACCACACACCACAATAGATTTTTTTTAAAACAAAACAAATAATACTTATTACATATCGCTGTCGAGCCTCACCAGAAACAGGGCCAAGGATGAAGGAGGAAAAGTAGCCTGGTTCCAGGTCAGTGTGGTGACTTTGATTTTTTTTTTTTTTCAGTGATTCATTTAGATCTTGTGCTTATTGACAACTGTTTTTATTGGCTGGAGAAAGAATCATCCAATCAGCTTTGCAGGCAGGGTTAAGATCAAGATGGCGGCGCGGATGCACGCAGCGGCTCGAGGCTCTCGGCTTTCTATGTTTGTATTAGTGTTTTTGTTCGTGTTTTCACTCGTATTTCAAAGACTTGAAGCCTTAATCCAGTACGGAAGGGCTGAATTGTGGGAATTGGGGAAAAACTCCGCACTTTGTGCACCCCCAAAGCTGGATTTTATTCCACCCGAGCTGCAGCGGACCACAGAGGCTCTTGCCATCCCCCCTCTGTGGCCTAGAAGACGGAGGAGACAACGTAAACAAAAGCGGGGCAAGCAGAGCGGGCTGCGTGCTAGGCTACATGCTAAACCACACAGACCAGCTCTGCCCAGTCTCCTCCTCGCCAACGCCAGGTCACTTGTCAACAAACTGGACGAGATTCGACTGAGGATCGTCTCACGTAAGATTGACAGCTGTGTAGCGATCTTCACCGAGACCTGGCTGGATAACAACATCCCCGATGCAGCGGTGGAGCTAGCGGGGCGCTCTCTGTTCCGGGCCGACAGGACTGCAGCTTCAGGCAAGACCAAAGGCGGAGGTTTGGCACTGTACATTCACAACTCGTGGTGTACAGCAACGAACATAATTGGAACTTTCTGCTCCCCCGATTTGGAATATCTGGCAGTGAAGTGCAGACCGTTTAAACTGGTCAGAGAACTCACCTCCGTCATGATCGTAGTGGCCTACATACCACCGCGAGCTAATGCTAAGTTAGCGCTGGAGGAGCTGTACTGCCTGATTAGCAGCCAAATGAACGCTAATCCAGAGGCGGCTGTGATCGTGGCTGGAGACTTCAACCATGTGGAATTAAAAGCTGTTCTCCCCAAATTCCACAAATTCATTCACTTTCCGACCAGAGACTACAATATACTGGACCAGGTTTACTGCAATACCCCAGGAGCATACAAGGCAGCAGCAGCTCCTCACTTTGGCATGTCAGACCACATCTCTGTGGAGCTGATCCCTGCCTACAAACCTCTGATCTGCAGGACCAAACCCACCACCAGAACCATCCAGGTTTGGACTGAGGAGGCTTCTTCAGCCTTACAGGACTGTTTTGAGCAAACAGACTGGGGTGTGTTCAAAGCAGGCGCTGATCTTGAGGAATACACGTCATCTGTGCTGTCCTATGTTCACTTTTGCACTGATGCTGTCCTACCCACAAAGACAATCACGGTTTTTCCTAACCAGAAGCCATGGGTGGACAGCACAGTGCGGACCCTGCTAAAAGCCCGGGATGCAGCCTATAGATCAGGAGATAGGCTGGCTTACAGCAGGGCCCGGAAAGATCTGAAAAAGGGCATCCAGGTGGCAAAACACAGGTACAAGCAGCGCATTGAGGAGCACTTCAATGACAACAACCCACACAACATGTGGAAAGGTATAAGGGCCATCACGGACTACAAGCGCAGCGACCAACAGGTCGGCCATGACCCCACTCTGCCTGACACCTTAAACAGTTTCTTCGCACGCTTCGACTCTCCAGGCTGCAGAAGGACTGTACATCTACCTCAGCCAGAGGTGCAGCATCAGCCTCTCGTCCTGCAGCTGCACCAAGTGACCTCCGCCATGAGGAGGATAAACATCAACAAGGCTGCAGGTCCAGACAAGGTGTCAGGTCGTACCCTAAAGTCATGCGCTGACCAACTGGCAGGAGTTTTTCTGGACATTTTTAACCTGTCCATGCAGCTTTCCATGGTCCCTGTATGCCTGAAGTCCTCCATCATTGTGCCTGTGCCCAAGAAACCAACCATCACCTGCCTCAACGATTACCGGCCTGTCGCTCTGATTCCAGTCATCATGAAGTGCTTCGAGAGGATCCTCCTAAAGTACATCAAGGACACCATCCCCGCTGGCCTGGACAGCCTCCAGTTTGCCTACAGGGAGAACCGTTCTACGGAGGATGCTGTCTCGTTAGCACTTCACACGGCCCTGACTCACCTGCAGCATCCTAACACCTATGTTAGGATGCTATTTGTGGACTTCAGCTCAGCCTTTAACACTGTTCCCCCGGACATGCTGGCCCTGAAGCTCCACAACCTGGGTTTGTCAACACCGTTCTGCTCCTGGATCAGTGACTTCCTCACCAACAGGCCCCAGGTGGTGAGGATAGGAGAGTCTACATCTGCCCCACTGATCCTCAACACTGGCACGCCGCAAGGTTGTGTGCTCAGCCCTGCCCTCTTCACACTCTTCACACACGACTGCTCTGCCATCCACCCCACGAACATGGTTGTGAAGTTTGCGGACGACACCACCGTGGTGGGTCTCATATCCAACAATGATGAGACCCACTACAGAGAAGAGGTCCAGAATCTGACACAGTGGTTTAACAGGAATAACCTCATCCTGAACATCAGTAAGACCAAGGTGGTCATAGTGGACTATAGGAGGTCCAGGAAGACTGAACACGCTCCTCTCTGCATACATGGGGAGGCGGTGGAGCGTGTGGACAGCATAAAGTTCCTGGGCATCCACATTTCCTCTGACCTCTCGTGGTCTGTGAACACTTCACACCTGGTGAAAAAGGCCCAACAACGGCTCTTCTTTCTCAGGAAGTTGAAGCGGACTGGACTGTCTTCTCAGCTGCTCACAAACTTTTACAGGGCCCCGATCGAAAGCATCCTGTGTCTCAGTGTGACAGTGTGGTATGGCAGCTGCACAGCACAGGACCGGAAAGACTTAGCCCGGGTGGTGAGGACAGCACAGGGGATTGTAGGCTGTCGTCTACCAGATCTTGACTCAGTGTACACTGCCCGAGTCCAGAAAAGGGCCAGACGCATTGCGACCGATCCCACCCACCCAGGCAACTCACTGTTTGTACAGCTTCCATCAGGAAAGCGGTACAGGAACATTAAAACAAGCACAAACAGACTCAGGGACAGCTTCTTCCCCAGAGCTGTAAAAGCAATAGCCCCCCCCGCAGTGAAACACTCAACCCCCCTACAGAACCCTCACACAGGCACCCTCCCCCCTCCAGCCACATACACCCACCTTCTCACACACACACTCACACCCAGACAGACAGACAGACACACACACACACACACACACACACACATCCCTGGTGACAACCACACAGAAGATGATCAACACTGACAGCACTCCATACACTGGACCGCACTAAGCTGCACTTTACTTTACTTACTTTACTTACTTTGTGTTTATATTTTCACAAGTGTTCTTTTTTTTAAGTATTTATGTTATTATTCACGTGCCTTTAAGCCGAGATTCTCTGAAAAATTTCGTTATGCTCGCATAATGACAATAAAGACTCTTGAATCTTGAATCTTGAATCTTAAGAATGGAGACAAACAGAAATCAGCCATCATGAACACGTCTGACTTCTAATTCTTCCTCTATATATACTTCACTCCCCTACCTCATCAGTAGCGGAGAACAACACGTAAAGTTTGTCCTGAGGAAAAAATCATTAAGTTTCCAAAATTAAAAGCGTGCCTCCTCTGGAGAGCATGATTGTGCTCAATAAATTTAGTCTTTGATTTTGATATATTTACGCACAAGTCGTAGCTGTGGACTGAAGTATTGAACAGATGGACAGACCACTGTGTCCACTCTGCATCTCCATACTCCCGATGGTCCTGATGCCAGTGAGCCGATGACAAGATTTTAGGAACGCCACATAAATGTTGGCTTTTATCATTGATAAACATACTGAACTGTGAGCCTGTGATGTGACAGACAGCAAAGATGATAACCACTATTCATTTGGGATCACAAAAGAAGGCTGTTACTTGTCATTGTCAATATTAACAAAGTAAGTCTGTTGTCAAACACGACAAGCTTCCAGACTGTGGCTCCCAGAGGAGATAACACTGCAAAATATGCATTAAGAACAAAGATTCCTTAACACAAACATTTCCTCTACTTTATAGTTAACTCATTAATTCTGTTCAGCTGCAAGCAAAGCCTTGTCCCTATCCTACACTAAAAGCGTGTGTCCTTGCTCTCCGGTTACTATGTCATGGGGATACATTCAGACTCATGCACAGTGTTCCTTTTAATAATTTGGACTTTGCATCAAGAAAGGCCCAAACTATGAGCCCACTCTCATCTGCTGAGAGAGGGACAGAGAAGACGTAAGACAAAGCTGGACACAACATTCTTTTATTCTCAATGTGAAAACGTGAAATGCGAACATGTGAAAATTGGGTTTGACTGCACAGACAGAGAGGTGGATACAGGTCCACTGTGCTTTTCAATGATGACCATGACGGTGTCAATGCATCTTTAGTCTGTCCATCTCTCTGTCCATCTGTAAGGTTTAAGGTTATCACGGTAAACTACTGTCCACTGGCTTTTTATCAATGTCTTGCTGTTTCTGCCTTTGCTCTGATAGACAAGAGTCATTTATGTTGGAGGACAGTCTCCTGTAAGGCTGCTGGTTTGGTTTTAACCTTAATTGAGACCATTTTTGTAGGAAAAAAACATGCACAATTTTTATACGTGCACTTGTTTCATTTCTTTCCATGAGCACCCGTTCACACACAGACAGCTTGACTGTGCAAAACATTTACTTCATTCAATATGTATTTTCTTATATAACTTGTCTAAAAGAGGACTTGTATTATATGATTGTTTCTGATTATAAATAAATATTTGAATGTTTTATTTCATTTATATAACTCTGTTTTGATACATTTTATTTTGTAATAAATGTTACAGGAGAGTAAATGGATAAAAACCTGCACTACACACAGTGTTTGACCCAACTGACAGCTGTCAAATCCAGGCCTATGGTCTTGTTCAACATATTAGGACAGAGCAAAATGAAAAAATGAATGAGCTCAATAACTACTGGTCAGATTTTCACCCATGGTCAATCATGGTCCCCAGAGGATTCTGGAGACCACTCTGCTCTTTTCCATCCCACCGCTGCCAGAAAAACTGCAGGGTTTCCATCACATACGCTGTGGAAGTTCACACTCCTCAGAGGATAAGAAGTCGTTTTGGTGTCCCTCTGGCCTATTCTGTAACACCACCCTCAGGTTGATATCTCCACTTTTACACATCCATCCATCCATCTGTTTTCTATACCTCTTACACTGTTAATGGTCACAGGGTGGGGCTGGGGCCAATCCCAGATGACACTGGGCTAGAGGCAGGGTACAGGGTAAACCACTATTCTCACTCACATTCACACCAGTGGACAATTTAGAGTCACCAGTGAATCTAACTTGGGGGCTGTGGGAGGAAGCTGGAGAACCCACCCAAGCACGGGGAGAACATGCTGTGATGCGACAGTGCTAACCACTGAACCACAGCGCCGCCCCACTCGTGCATTGCCATGTTAATCGTTGTTAGCTGTGAATGAATTATGTTATTTTGGAAGCTTTCCCAATCTGACACAAACATTTCCTGTTTTATCTGAATAGCAATGATTAAAATTAAATATTAACCAGGGTCAGGTATCTACCTTGAGCCCAGAAAACCAACATCCATCGACCTCTAACTCAGAATATTGAAACATGACATGAGAATATTATGTGGCCAGTTCCCAGTGATATCAGGTTGACACACTTTCTTCACTGCTACCTCTCCTGTAGCTTTAATTTCAAACGGCAGCAGATTTCCTAGACAGTGGAAGGTGATTCAACTCCTGTCCCTGGGGTCTTCTGGCAAAATCCCTCTGATGTGTCCAAAAAGTCATTATCATTCCTGTCAAAAAGCCTCATCTTGCAACCTGAGCTTTATTAAAGAGACTGCAGAATTATAATCATGCCAGGGGGACAGCCCTGACTGAAGAATGGCATGAAAGCACGCTCATCAAACACCAGCAGTATCCCGTGTGGTCTGTCAGTACAATATAACACTTAATATCTTTGTAACATAATTACATACACAAAGTTTGCACTGTGGCTATATAGTTTGCTTTGGGGCTATAGCAGTAAATGTAATGGTAACGATAGCGGGGGTGTGGAGGGTAGGTAATCACAAATGACCATATAGCTGATCAATATCCCTGCAGGCGAGGTGGTCAATGGCCTGTGCAGGGTGTCCTCATGAAATTAGACAGCACAGGTTAGGTTCTCTAACTGCTGCTTGCTTTAGTGACACCGGCTCATTTAGTCCACTAATAATGAATTAACAGCAATACTTTATTCAGTACATACAGCCATTTAAAGTCTGTAAATGCTCTGGATTTGTCTTCCTGTCATCAAATCCAATGAAAGACCCAAACCAACACTGAGTGTGTATCACAGCCTGATATATCTGATTCCTCTGAGCCTCAGAGCTCCACTGTCCAAACACTATTAAAAACACATCAGTGAGCCACACTGTTACACTGGGTGACATGTTCCTTCTATGCCATGAACACACACACACACACACACACACACACACACACACACACACACACACACACACACACACACACACACACACACACACACAGAGTGTAGTTTACTTTGACTCAACCCCCCCCCCCCCCACAGTCCTGCTACCAGAAAGACTGGAGCACCAAATGTGGATTACACCACCAATGAAACAGTCCCCAACAAATGCACTACACCCTGATTGAGTAGCTTAAGGTGTTTAAGAAATTGCTGGGCCTCTTTTAAAAATGAAACTTTATGCTCACGAGCTGAAGACTTATGTCTTCAGTAGGAACCAATGGGCTTGGGACTGAGTGCAGTCGGGGTAGGAAAGTCATAAGGTACTGAGATGGGAAAAGGCATTGCATTTATTTATCTTTTTTTTTCTTTTGAACTGAATATGTTAATAAGAAATTCTATCACCTCTGGATATCAACTTTTCTCTGAATATCCTATTTTTTTCCGTTTTTGGCAGCCTGGTAACCTACGGTTACTGGGATGGACCAGGCCAGTTTGGGGAAAAGCTGCAGCAGTTTAATACTCTGAGCAGTATTAAATGTGTTAAAGTAAGCGCAGGGAGAAGCTGACACCGCTACAAGCCTGCACACTCCAGCAGTGTAGGCACTGGAGCAGCAGTGTAGGCATTAGAGCTCCATTGTATGGTTTGTGAAAGTCTGATTATAGCGCACGGCTCTGCCTCTCTGGCTGCTCTGCTCCTGTGAGCCGAGGTGATCCAAAACTAATGACTCGCTCTATGGTTACTGGGGCTTGGGGGAATGCTGGCAAGAATGGGAGGGAGAGGAGATAGGGGGGAGGAGGAGGAGATGGTAAACCCTGATGGGGAGCTGTCAAAGATAGATGACTTCATTTTGCCTGCCTTTCCTTTCATTTTCCCTCTATTCTCCCTTCTCGCTGTCTCTGCTCATCCTCTCTCTGATTCCATCGCCAAAATGGGATTTTGGTAACTGGGCTTCACAGGGAGCTTGTTAGCACACTGCCTCCCAGGTGATCACTTTTACAACAGGTTGGACTGGTGATATCTTTGGATGTGATTGATAATTAACAGCTTGAACCCTATGAAGCCAAAAAAAACAAAACAAAGGACATTTAATTTTCAAACGAACCCATCCAGTTCTGAGCTACGCGTGTCAGTCAATGCATGAACCACCTGCACATTTCAGCAGGAGCTTCTTTTGAAAGCTTCATCTGCCGGCACCACAGAGAGGAGAGAAAATTCACATGAGCACGTGTAGCGACTGACAAAGCCAAGAAGGCAGAGCCTGACAAAAGCTGAGGGAAGTGAGCAGAAACAAAAGACGGAGCTGAAGTCAAACTGACAGGCCGCGTTTGTTTTTATGAGAGAGGAGGGAGACGACTTGGGAGGCTGAAGCGAGTAGAAACTACTCTCCCCGTCACTCCTCCTCTTTCACCTCTGACGAGCACGAGCTGCTCCTCATCCTGAGCCGGCCTGCTCCTCCTGAGCAGCATGCAAGTAAAGTGTGAATTCCAGACTGCTTTATCAACTTACCTTGCTCTGGACTCAGGCTGCGGATATTGCTGTAATTGTCCATTGGTGTATTCCCAAAAGAGACAGAGCTCCATGTGCTGCTAAAACAAGGATGGACGGACTGGCTTCACCCTAACTACCATCTGGTAGGCAGCTACTGTCACAGGCATGCCTCGCCCCATGGGTGTCATCATCCGAGGTGTGACAGAAGACGCTTTTGGGAGAACTTACCTACCCTCTCCTCTTTCTATTCTACCTTTGTTGTACAGTGTTTCCTCTCCTCTCGCTTTCTGTCTTCATGAAAGCCCATCCTCTCTGTCTCTATGTGCTAATGTGGTGGGTAGCAGCAAAGACAATAGTGTGGTCTTGCACACTTCTTCTTCTTCTTCTTCTCCCTCTACTGTACAGACTGGAGGGAGGGGGGGGGGGTGTTGCCTGGAGAGCTTTGGGAGCGCGCTCAGTGCAGTCAACCACTCACGGCTCTCGTATGAGAGGGGGAAGCGCTCAGTTCAACGGCGATCACCTGGGAGAAAGAGCGCTATTAGATGGAAGAGGGAGGGAGAAGTGGGAAAGGAGAGAAAAAGGGAGGAGGGAAAACTGAGAGGGAGGAGGAGCAGAAGGAGAAAACTGAGAGAGAGATGAAATGCATCTGCTGAGAGAAAGGGGTGGAGTGTGAAGAGAAAGAGGGAAGAGAGGGATGTGAGAGGCGTGAAGGAGGCTAGGTGGCTGTGATTTGCAAGTAACGAAGAGCCGCAGCGTGTGGCATGCATGTTTTATTCAACACAGAGCTTCTGAGAGAGAGGACCAGCCAGGCATCGATGGCTTTGTCCCAGCAGTCGCTCGAGAGAGGGAGAGACACAGGAGGGAAGGAGGAGAGGGTTAAAATGAACTTTATCAACTCAGCTCAACTGATATAAAGAGTGTGTGGTGAAGCAGGTTGTTGGTTCTGTCCAAAGCTCAAACATACTACGTACCAACACGCTGTTTAATCTGAACACAAAGAAAAATGATTGGGTTTAGGGCGAGTTCCACCACTTTTCCTTCAGATAGTACAAATCAAAAATGTGAGACAACTGTAGTCCTTCTAAAAAGCATCAGAGACTTCGTGAAAGTTTGGACATCTTGGTCTCTGCTGTCAGACTTCATGGAAATACAACAACCTGATTAATTTGACTCAGACTCTCAGAAACAATATCAGCACACAGGAACAAGGAAAATGTAATTTAGTTTAGTCTCCTAATACAATTTATGTTGTTTTAAATTGCTTTTCCCGGAGACAGCACTGATGGAAAGAATGAATACTAATGAAAACTCAAACACGTGTTTGCACAGAATATCTGCTGCCAGCAACTTCAGTCAAATCTGGTATTCATCTTTATCTTGGTATTCATCTTTATTGATCCATACTGAAGCATATAGCAGTGGGGTGGCAACAGTACAAACACCCACAGCAGAAATGCAATGGCAGAGCTTATTAATGCAAGAAAAAAATCTGGGCTGGGGTTGCTGGAGAGGAACTGAGGATATTTAAAGTGACGGTGCATCATCATCATCAAATACAGAACACAATTTATAATATTTTCAGCAACTTTCAGCTATTCCATGAATAATACACATTGTGAATTGTCTCACCTCATACATGTTTCATGAGGCAGGAACGACAAACCTCTGTGCTTTTGCACATGGATTTTCAAAAGCCCTATACACTGCTCTGCTCCCAGCCTCCACAAAAACATCATAATCCAGCACCGGTGTCTTCATTGTACATTAGCGTGCAACACCTCCTGCTGCTTGAATGAGCTTCGGCCATGCTGCAGTAACTGTCCACTGAGTCACAGTATAGTAGAGCAGCAGAACCTGTTTCACACAGCAGGGGCTTGAGGCCATCTCTGACACAGAGAGAAGTTAGCTAAGAGCATGGGAGCAGTCCATAAGGGCTCGTGTAATGGTCTCTTAAGTGTGTATGCATGTGTTTGGGTTGGTAGTGGGGGCTGGGCTTCAGGGCCCAGAGGGATGTTAAAGGGCTCTACAATAGCTGGGGGTTGGGGTTTTTTTCCATGTACCTTTCACTATCATATAAGTAGGGCAGATAGATTATGTAAAATATGACCACTGCTGGAGAATAGAAGCAAGTATAGGTTATATCAGCATCAGTGCCGTGGTGAAAATTATTAACTAAGATGTGCACAGAAATCTAAAATGAATGTTGAACGTCCACAGTGTTGTACTGATCAGTTCATACTGCATCACATCCATTATAACAGTTGAAAAACCTTGTTGGCGAATAATAAAAGTCGAATAAGAAAATTTGATTTTTTTTTTTTTATGAACATTCCTAGGCTCCTGCACCTGGATCCTAAGTGACCTCCTGATTGTTCATTCAAAGACTCCCACTTGGACACAGGAGAGTGTGTTCAAGAAAAATGCAGCCTCACATCATCTCATGAATCAGTCTTCCTGTGCTAGAAAACGTTTTCTCCTGTAGAATGAAATCTTTCCTGTTCTTTCCCAAAATATTAATATTCTTTCTATCTCTCTCACACACACACACACACACACACACATAGACCCACACATTCATTTCCAGTCACCTGAAGATGAAAAGCAGCTGATGTGGAAGCTGAAGTGTGTGCTGTACGTCGGCAGCTGGCCAGTGGATGCTGTGCAGCTGCTGATCAAAGCAGCCAGCCAGTGACTCCTCACACTTCACCTGTGCATTTCTGTCACATCACATTAGAGTCAGAAAAACTCAAAATTCTGACTTTTGTGTGAGTTTAATGTGTAAACACATCTTTACACATCGTTACCCACAACAATTATAAAATGATATCAAGATAAAATAACTGGTTGAATACTGAAAAGCATAATGCTGATGTGAAATGCATTGAGTTTTTAAATACTGGACCAAAACCACCAACTTAACCAAGAGTTTTAGTGACCTACACACCCAAACCCTCT
Organism: Toxotes jaculatrix; assembly: GCF_017976425.1. Taxonomy (NCBI): domain Eukaryota; kingdom Metazoa; phylum Chordata; class Actinopteri; family Toxotidae; genus Toxotes; species Toxotes jaculatrix. Next base: position 4,768,316 of record NC_054395.1, on the reverse strand, counting down.
ACCCTGACACTTCCCACGGGCTTAGGAGTGTCAGACTTGCCAAACTGGAAAGAAAGAAAAAAAAAAAAAAAAAAGGAGACAAGGTTATAACCCACCCACAAAACTCCATCAGATCTGTATCACCTCAGAGGTTCCAGAGGTATGAAGCCACTGCACAAGCACACAGCCATTGTGTTACCATATTGCTTTTTTCAAATGGAACCTCGGGTTCTGATAAGGTGAACAGCTGGTGATGCACATTTCCACATCTGCAAGTTCATTTTCTACACTAACAAAGCATTTCACAGAGGTTATAGTTTCTGTTCTGCTTGTCTGCACATCTACACATTTTCTTCATAGAAGAAAAGTGATAGAGCTGATGTGATAATGTTACTGACGCTAACATTTTCCTCAAATGTTAAGGTGATAATTTATTTATTTATTTATTTTATACTGACATTTCAGGTGGGATCATGTTGCAGCAGCAGGAGGGAACTGATGCTATTTGAAGGCTGTGGAAAGGTGCAGAGACAAGAAAGGTTAGAGCCAATCAATGTGGCCCTACAAGGTTCATGGTGGCTCTTTGTGCTACTTCTAGCTCACCTGTGCCACCTTGTCCATTATCAAGGCGAGCAGCAGGTTATCTCCTGAGCTCTTATAAAAGCAGAGGACTGATAAAAAAATTGCTGTGGAGCAATGACTGTGGGAACAACTCTGATCAATAACCTTACTGGCCAACCACTGATTTCCGGTGATTTGGAAGAAACAAAAGCGTGGCCACTGACTGACACAGTCTTAGAAAGCACAAATACTCCGTTAAGGTCATCAGAGAACCAGTTTCTATTCCTTTTGAGTCCAGCTCCTGCAAGTGAACCCGAGCCGAATATTGACTGACTGATTCACAAGGTAAGGTCACACTTTAAGAGGAGGGAACAAAAAATCCACACAAACTGATAACACCTCTGGCAGAAAAGTTTCATATAAGACTCAAATAAAACGCGAAGAAAAACATCAGTTCAGAGAATCTTTTCTTTTTTCTTTAGAAATATTAAACCTTTATCTTTATTCTAAAGCGAGCAGGAAATTGGTTTGGCAATGCTGAGGAAGATTCAGTGACATTAGCTGTTTCCAATGAATCTTTCTAAATCTGGCTCTACTTTAAAATTTGCATAAAAACATTTTTGGATGGTGACCTAAGGGACCCAGTTCCTATAAAAATGTCTTTTTGACGTGTTTTAGCTTTGACACGTTCAGCACACTGTTCCTTACATGTTATGAGTGGGGATGGAAGAGAGAGTGGAAGTTAATAACCTCAGCTGGATGAATGGAGGGACCAGCTGCGCCCTCTGTGGATTTCTTATTAAATGAGGCTGTATTTGTACGTGTGTGTCTGTGTGTGTATATGTGTGCAGGTGGCCTGGAGCAAATGAAAAAAGCACAAGTGCATTTTCCAGGCTGTCCAGGCTTCGATTGAGGGTCACAGGGTCCAAATGCGAACGCGCTTATTGAGGAAACAGTGTCATGGGATTGAATTTGTGTTGTAAGAGATATAAGCGCTGACAAGCGATGAGACGCACACATCAGATACAGCAGGATGCAATTGAGGTGCTTGCGCATCATGTGGAATTATGTTGTGACACACAAATTCTCACCACTGACCCACTGCACACTGTCCTGACCTGTGAGGGATCAGAGAACTGCACAGTAAAGAGAAGGAAGACTTCCTACTGCACCGCCCGTTTTTATATTCCTCCTCTGTCTCCACAAAAGAGACGCAGCACTGTCAACAGTCAGTCATGACACAGCACTGCCTGTTATGGATACGTCTTTTTACTACAAGCCGTGAGTCTTGGTGTCACAAAGCTTCCAGCACTACTTTGCAGGAAACACACCTCACAGAACAGTTCTGCACACATAAACACATTGTGTGTGTGTGTGTGTGAACACAGAATAACTGATGTGACTGTGTGCAGGTGCAATGAAGCTGCATAAATATGGGAGATTTGCTCCCAGTGCCCTTCAGGGATGTTTTTCAGAGAGCAGGTGTACGTGTGAACTTTACTTTACTCATGTTCATCGCTTCTTCCTTTATATAATGCAATACTAAAACACTTCTTTGCAAACTCTCCTAGCTCAGTATAATCTATGGGTGGTGCTCCGATCCGTATGCATCCCATCCTGTGTGCATGTGGGCGTACACCCATGTGAGCGTCCTGGAAAATCAGTCACCAGTCTTGATAGAATGCGACCTCGGGGGCCTTAGAGAACAAACCATTCCTCCCCCTATAAGTGTTTGTGTACAGAGAGTGTGTGTTTGTTTGTGCATGCGTGTGTGTGTGTGTGCGTGTGTGTGTGTGTGTGTGGCCTGATAACTGACTGATAAGCAGAACTGTCAGATTCATTGGATGCATGCAGAGCTAGAAAACTGACAGCAGCATTTTCTTTGTCTGATATGTTTGGACAGCGAGTTAAACATATTGTGCCCCAAACTGTGTCTCTTGTGTAAAGCACATGTGTAAAGCTGCTTATCTTAGCTTGGATGGTTATTTGTGAATCTGTAAGACTGCTGTTCTCATTAGGTTAGTGTTTGTGGAAGTGACAGCTGAAGTGACTGGCAGCTGGGAGAGCTTGTCTTGTGATGCACTGTTAAGTTATAACTGTGTTACATTGTGAGTTAAACATCTGGGGGTTTTTTTGTCGTTTTTTTTTTCTTTCTTTTTTGCTGTTGTTACATTTTAAGAGTTTGATGTGATGTGACAGAAAAAAAATACTTTATCGCCCAGTTTTGGTCAGTTGCTGAAAAGTGGCAGTTTAAAGTGCACGTCACGTTTCCACGCGGTGAACTGGGCAGTGAAAGCAGATGAATGACAGTTGATATTTTGTCTGCAGTGTTTCTGAATCTTGGCTATTATTCAGCCAGACACAGACAAACAGAGGGAGCAGATATACAGATGAATGCAAAAGTTTGGGCACCCCCCAGGGAAATTACATATGTGGCTTTTTGAAGTGAAATGAGGTAAATACAAGACCACAGCCCACAGATATTAAAAAATAGCCTTCAAATGTAACTCTTCACTTCATGAACTTAAATAGAAGGAAAAAAAAACAGTAAGTGCAAAGTTTGGGGGTCCTGCTAAGACAGTACTAGTGTACTAGTGCAGGATAGTCTTTATCCCAAGGACAGGATGCTACACAGTCATTGAGGCAGCGTACACTGGGAGACAGCCAAGACAGGTTGCCAGTCCATCGTTGCTCCTTGTGAAGACGGACAAACACATTTACACCTTAGTTTTGGAGAGCTACATGTCCGTGGACATGGATGCAAATTCACGTCCACGTGAACATGCCCTGGGATTACAGAATTTGTTTTTAAAACAATTCCTCCTGCAGAGATTGTTCCACTCTCTGAGTGTTAAAGAAGCAGAATTAAACATGAACGAACAGAGAAAGGTGGCGTGGTCGGAAGCAGAGCGGTGATTTACAGCTGCGTTCATCCCTTATGGAGTAAACGCTGACACTTTGACAAATGGCTCCATCTGTAAATAGCCAGTCTTAAGAGGATGTTGTAACACGTCCAGACCACAATGCATTGCAAATAAAGCAGCTGTGATTGGCCATTTTGAGAGCGACCATTATCTGGTTTTAGCCTCTGCTGAGGGGGCATCTCATTATTTTCCTCTCAGTGAAAATGAGTCTGCATCATCAGCAGTGTTAGCTACTGCCTGACTCACAACAGTTAATTGGACTGGTTAGTGCTGCAGTAACATCACTCATCACACCGTACACAGTTGTGTGGTCAGCTGGCTGGTTAGGGCAATCCATAAGGTACATCTGTCCTATTAATCAATGTACATAGTTAATATGTTTTAAATGAATAAGGTCAGTGGTACCCTGAAGGCCTGGGCTTCATCCAGTGCAGGATGTCCTGTCAGATCCAGCCGAGCAGCAGGGAAACAGTCAGTGGAAGAAAACATGTTGTATATTTCCTTTCACTTCTTTGTACTATTGATAACTCACAGAATTCACACTTGCAATGTAAGCATGATATCAACGTGAAATATTAAAGCTATCAAGGGGCAACTAAACATAATTTCCATAGTTGATTAATGTGCCGATTGTCTTCGATTGGTCTATGATATGTTCACTGACATGAAAAAATGCCCGTTATAATCTCCTGAATCCCTAACAGATGCTTTCAGACCTGATCAGCAGTTCAAAACCCACAAATATTCCTGTGGCCCATCACATATGAAAAAAGCAGTAAACAACATAAATGATTAACTGATTAATCAATCAGTCATTTCAGCAAAATGTAATAAAAATACACTGCGAGACTACAAGAGTAAGTAAAAATACAAGAGTCATTTTTCCTTTCCTTTAGTAACAAATAACGTAAGTTTTGTCGATGAAATTACCACACTGTTGAGTTTGGGCCCTTGATGACCCGGAGTCCCAGAGCAGTTGTCCACTTTTTGCAGTCAGTGATCCTGCCTTGGTTAATATTACTAAACTACTTCTATCACCAGTATGAATCAACCCAGAACTAAACTAAACTAAACTAAACTAAAATCAAGGGTGAACATGATGAAAAGTAAATGTGTTTGACTGTTTTTCAAACTCAGCTTCTCTCAGAATGACGCAGCGCCCTCTAGTGAGTACTAATCTCCCTCCGTCAGCTGTATCACTCTGTGCCTTCCCCTTACTCCCCCTGAAATCCAAAGGCTCAGTAAAGAGGGTGAGAGCATGAAAACTCATACAATGTTTCACTCCACAACTGTTTGCAGCTAATTATGTGCCTTCCTGTTTTAATAACAGCAAAAATGCTTCATTTCTAAGACTATGACAAACTAAAACTGTGAAGAAGTGATAACAATAGAAGTGATAATGAACCAAAATTACTCAGGGGTACACACAGGGTGAAAGGAAAAAAGTTTGAGTGATGATCTACATTCTGGAGAAGGTGAGGGGGATTCATGTTTCAAACATCTGCATCTGAACCATGGACCATATAAAAAAAATTGAATTAGATTTAATTATTATTGTATTCTGTAAAAGTGAGTGGTGAGTTAGTTCAGTTAAAGTGGAGCTCTTTTCCGTACACTTCATTGAATACGCTCTGTCTCAGTTGTTATAATCACCATCTTGCAACCCCTCCCTCAGTCCTGATCGAGGATGGTTTTTAACTCCCATCATGTTCTAGGACTGACCTCAGAGAGCGGCCTTGCTTCTCTAACCCATTTTTCTGGAGAGGTGGCCTGCTTAAACAGCCATTCTTTAATCCAATCGCCCTCCATGCGGAAAGACTCATACGTTCACGCAGCGCTGCGAAGGCAAAGAGCAGCAGCTGACAGACTCTGTCATAAGGCAGCTCGTGCTTTTCTTTATATTGCTGCAACGCTGCGCCATCCATCTTTTCTATGGACAGTTTGGCTCCATCAATTCTGCAGCTCACCTGGAGGCTGTCAGGAACCTGCTGTACTGAAAATAAAGGAAATCTGCTGAAACTGGAGTAACCACTGACTGCCTTACAACTCTGTAACATTTAGAACAATACAGAGCAGATTGTCCATTACTACTGTTAGTACAAGCCTGTTTCTGTGACCTTAAAGCTGCACTGATCAATATCCATGTTCTAAATATGAATCTAATCACTGTGTGTGAAAGCAGCTGCTCATGGTGGCAAAACACAATACAAATACTCTGTAAGTTTGGGGAAGAATAGATTAAAACTAGGTTTCCATCCAAATATAGAACAAACTTTAACCAAATTTCAAGAAATTCATCAGTATAAAAATGTTTTTCTATTCACTGCCATGACACAGAAATCAGGAGCAGCTGCTGGTTTTCAGTTTTCCAGTCTGGTGCCATTAAGCCATGGCAGAAGAAGAGGAGGAGGAGAAGAGTGCCGGTCAAAGATCAAACAGAGGTCAAACAATGTAGGAGACATGATGGAAGAACATCCTTCCTCTTTCTGTCATGTAAAATATGTGGATTGACACCGTGCACTCACAACTCACAACACACAAACTGAAATTTTGATACTTGACAGTGGCACTAGATGAAAAGTCAGGGGATAAGAAAATTATTACAGTTCATCCTGTAGGAGACATGAGTGTGTGAGCCAAGTTGAATGGCAGTTCATCCACTCAAAGCATAAATGTCACACTGACGCTGGAGGAAAGGTCAGACAATCACCAAAGTCACTAAGATTAATTGTCTGGGTACTACAACTGTCTAGACCTTGAAATATATTCACTAGTTATTTAAATGGAGAATTTGACCTGTTTGTGGTGCAAAAGGAAGTCATGGGATTTGCAAAGTCATCATGGACGTCTGTCAAAAAATTTCCATTACCATGCTGCTGCCATTAACAACAAAAAAAATCTACGCATTCGGTCAATAAGCTTCCTGTTCTGGGTAGAAAACCTCCTGGGATTTCTAATAAATGTTTGGATCTGTCTATTCTCTGGTGTATGAACTTGTGTCTCGCCTCACTGCCTTGATGAGGACATTGCATTACATCAGGGAAATATTTCAGAAACGTAAGCACGGTCACACACATAGAAATAGACTCACAGACAGAGCGTGGTGGTGAGCCGTGATCATGCATGTAATTCAATCCTAAGGTAATTCTAGAGGAAATAATGAATATGTTCTCTTCAGGGACAGACTTTGTTGGACTGTCCCCAAAAAGGCCTTACGTCTCATGTAGTGCCATCTCCTGTTTGTCTGACATCTAACACTATACAGACCGAAAGCCCAAACAGCTGTTCATTTCACAAACAAGCTGAATTCTGGGGCTTTCTACCCAGGTCAGCCCGGTTATACAACAGCTTCTAAAACTGAAGCCACAGCACTGCACTGTGATGCTAATGTGTGTGTGTTTGTTTAGATAATAAATGAGACTAATGCATCTTCAGAGAGGAAATGAAAGCACCACATAGTGAAAGATGAAGCTCATGGCATGAAAATCATGTCGTATTTTAAAACTGAAGAAAAAAAATCAAGTCTCTGCAAACATTATTTTGTATTTGAGCTTTCCTTCTTCACAACTGCAGCACTCGTTTGACTTGTTTTGCTGACCCAAGCTGCATAAACAGGCAAGAGCCTGGGGCAGACTCAGATCACTGGAGGGGGTATATACCTGGCCAAGGGCATACAGGCTATCGTATGTCAGATCCAGATCTGAATGTGAAAAAAAAAACTGGAAACTACATATGTGAGAAATCGTGTTTGGGGGTTTTTTTTTTTTTTTTTTGGCAGTTTGGTGCGACAGATGACCCCAAATACTACACTACACCTGATTCTCAGCTCCTGTTTCTATGTAGAAGAAGCCAGGTAGAGGTGTAATATCAGAGCTGTAGAGTAGGAAGTGTCACGTTTAGCTTTTGAAGCTCTGAGATTGGCACTTCCTTAAAATCAACTTCCCTTAGATGAAGAAAACCACCACCAAGGCTAACATCATTTTACAGGGAGTAATAGAGACTCACACCATAGATTTTATTTGGTTATAAGTCTACTGAGAGTAACAACCTGTAAGAGTAAGATACATAACTCTGGTTAAGTTAAATATTTAAATCTAAAATTAAAATGTAACAGAACTTTGAGAAGCACATTTTTATTCTCTTATTTGTGGCGTTGCACTGAGGTCGAACAATTACTTCCAGTGAAAAGTCCAAAGGCCAGCTGCTGTCTGCAAACTTTGCTGGAAGTGTGTTTAGTTCTCTGAGTAGCTATGCACCCACACATGTAGTGAGGGCAGAAGAAATAGTGATGAAACCCAAACTACTGCTTAGATTTTTTTTTTTTTATTGCCACCAATTAAATGTCCAATAAACATCAAAGATTTTCTGTGTCCATTAAATCGTGGAGTCAGTCACTGGTTTTATGATTAAAGGCTACAGGGCAGGTGGTGGAGCTCAGGGTTCAGAATCCTGAAAATGAGAAATAAAATCAAACTCTCCTCCTGAATACAGCATCTGGTTGAAAGGATGGATTTTCAGAGACTCTCCAGTTTGCAAATCTGCAAACTCAAGGCCAGTCAGCTTTGAAATGTAAATGTCATCAGCACTGGGCTTTACAGACGACTGATGGAAGCTCTCTGAAGTCATTAACCTCACATGGCCCACAGACCCACTTTCACAGGCTCCAGTCTCTGCTGTGTAATTATGACATTAGCCCAAACAGCAGAGGGCTGTAATATCCAGACATTAGCTCTCAGCTGCACGCTCAGTCTGACATGGTAATAGCAATTCACATTCAGCTGTGTATGAGCAGGGAATAGAGCAACAGAACATTTCTATTTTCACAAGGGCTTGTTGACACTCTGAAAAACAGCTGACCTCAATTCTAGAAACATCCATTAGCCTCAAACTGACTGACTTCTTCTTCTTCTCCAGCTTTTTGTTTTTTCCTGCTACATGCATGTGAGGTCAGACGCTGTCAGCTGTGTTTTCCACTGGAACAATAGCACCTGATAAAAAATTCTTCTCTATGTGTGTGCAGAGTTTTCACCAAGGTGATGCCTTGCACCTTGAGGTGTGTGTAGGTGTGTGTGTCTGTTACAGAACATGGATATTCTGCAGTCAATAACTACAGAGGTCAGTTATGTGTTTGGAAAATTGGGAAATGAGCAATGCTTTATTTCATGGGTCCATGATTTCATAAAAGTATCCTCAGAAATTTGTGGAGAAGCACTACAGGTCATTGTCAAATAAAGCCCAGTATTCATAGCGTGGCTGAGTCAGACATCATGGAGGGATAAAGGCTGGTTACTGAGAAAAGCTGCACTGCAATAGCTCACATGGTAAATTCAGCATAATGTACAATTTCACCACAGTATAACTGAGCCACACTCACACCTCTGCTGCTCTCATCTTCTCTTCCAGACAAAATAAAAAACATTGTTACTTCTTTGCTGTTTTTTTCTTGTATGCTTTTATTGTGAAGTTTCATTAATGGTAGCTTAATAGCAGTAGAAAAAAAATTAGAAGCAGCTGGAAATAATTAGTGAATGAAAACAGCTTTTCTGGAAAGAAAAGGAAAGAAACAGAGGGTTTTTGTACGGAGGGAATTAGAGCTGTGGAATGTACAGAATTTATCAAGGCCACAAGTAAATATAAAGAAAGCGTTGAGCTGGGAAAAAAAAGTGAAGTAAAGGTGAATAAGTTCACACTGTTTATTCAAGACGAGTCAATGGTACAAGATGTACTTGTACCATTGACTCCTGTCTCATAACTGCCTGCAATCCATTTCTCTTCTGCTTATTTGAATGTCACCTAAGAACGAATGTCAGTGAAAATGTTTTCATTAAAATAAAGCAGCACCAACAACTAAACCTAGAGAACATCAGAAAACAGGAGGGAAACCAGAAATGAATGCCTGTCTCTAATGTAAATCTGCTCCTGGTCATAGGTCAAAAAGCCTTGTCTTAGGTTTTGCATTGACAGTTTGCTTTGTTTGGTTCTAGTCACTGGGAAAATAGGGACAAAGTTCTGAGACACTGGTTTTGGTTAGTTGTGTCGAGCTTATTTATGGTTGCTCAGATCCAGAAGATTTTCCTTGAAAAACTGTGATAAATGCATTATATCTTATTATCAGAGCCACTGAGATTTTAAATTGCATTATACACACAGTATGTCTGCAGAATTCAGGTTCACCCAGAAAAGTCCAGTTACACAATGTACTTATCGATTTGATATTTTATTAGAAAAGAGTGATCCAACTTATCAGTGGACTCTGGGAGGCTTTAGTGTAACTGCCAGTAACTGCAGACTAACACCAGCATCGAATGCACTAAAAAGAAAAAAAAGGCACACACTGTATGTGTGTGAGCATGTCCTAGTAACCGTCCTATCTATAACAGTTAATGTGTGACACTTAGTAGGACCATTACTAAGTGTTACTGTGACAGTGTCTGTGGTATTATTCAGCAGCCACACTCATTTGCTAATATAGTATTTTAGTCACCTGCTTCGGTTCCAAGTGTAATTTCTCTACAGATCACAGTGAGCATGAGGCCAAACCACCACAGCCTGTCTGCTTTCAGGAGCTCATTATAAGAAAGAAGAAATCCTCCCACGTGTGAAAAGAAATCTCCTTTAAGTTGAATGAAAGTCTGTTTTTTTTTTTTTTTAAAAAAAACACAGATTTGAAGAATGTGTTTAAATGAATGTTTTCAACTTAAAAATAAAGAGTTTAAACAATAACATCATTTCATTTACACAGTGAGACCTTGATATATCTTTGTGAGACAGACTACAGTACTACACTACACTCCAGCTTCAGTTCTGGCTCCCTACAACTGGACCAGGGCTCTGACTTACAGCTTTTTCAGCAGGACAGAAAAGCAGGTGGAGGACAGCTCCTCTATGGAGCAGAGGGTCTGTGAGCTCTACACCACCCTGGAGTCAGAGACAACTGAAAATAAGTCTCTCTGGGACCAGGTTCAGTACTTGACTGATGAACTCCACAGAGAGAGGCACTGGAGACAGCAGCAGATCCAACTGTGCCCAGAGAGACAGAGCCAAAGGTTATGAGCAGCACTCTGAGGGTCCATCTTGGCCAACAGCTGGTTCATGGACAGAGAGAGAAACTCGGGAAAAGCTCAAAAAGCTCAGTGTTTTATAAAATAAGCTCCAGCACCCTAATGTCTGCTATGAGGACAAGGAGCTGGTTCAGGGTATGAAGACTGAGCAGGGCGCCGCCAAGGAACGCCAAGGAAGAAAGAGAGAACATGAACGCAATGTCCGACTTGAGTCCAGGTCAGACGACTCAAGTGAACGCTATCACAATGTGCTCATAATTTAAAATTGCCTGTTACATTCATATACTACAATAGAGTTTATAATGGAGCTTTAATGATGCTCCTGTTATAGAAGCAGTCCTGTCAGAGCATATCACACACAGCTGCCTTCACTGTAGCTGATACCTGTCACAGGTAATTCACTGTAACTGCATCCAAAACTGGCAATAATTATAATGGAGCTCCAACTTAAAGTGTTTCTCATATTTGTTGGAGCCACTGTGTGTCACCATAAGGAGTTAGTGCTGCCAGAGCTGCATTGGGAGCTGAGCTGCTCCTCTGGGCTCACACACAGAAACACCTATTAATGGTAATAGCTCAGATTGTAGTAGAGCAATCAGTGATGTATGAGAGCGGTTACCAGCCCTGGGGCCTGTTGGTACTACACACTCTCTCTGTGTGCACCTCTCTATGGCTTCCTAAAGCTTTCCTCCCACAGTGCAGCCATGACCAATATGCAGTTTAATTCAGTAAGCCAAAGACTAAGCAGGAGGCATGCAGGAGCAGCACTGTGTCACACACTGTACAACACAGCTGAAAATAGTCCCCATTATGTGCTTTATTTCCTCTTCTTTGTGGTAAAAACCACAGTGATCAGCTGCTTTAATAAATTACTGAGCCTTTTTTTTTTTTTTTTAAATGAAACTATATATTTGTGTTTTACTTTGTAGTTGGACAGGGTGAGAGGTCAGGAAGTATTGAGAGACAGACTAAGGACAGATTCAGACTGACTGGCAGAGAGGGAGTGGTGATGCAGGGAGATCTGAGTTTACCTCAGATTCACGTCTGTTATTCCAGTTAGACTTCCTGGGTTGTATCTCATTGTTTCATTAGTACCTTAAACAATACAGCCCCACTTCAACACAGGGCTGTTTTCAGTCTGAATCCACAACAACTTTGTTGGTTGTAGTCTTTTCATGGGATGCTATGTTCAGTGGGAGCTGAGGTCTGAGAGCCACAGACAGGGTAGGGCAGTCAGACAGAACTGAGAGACAGACTATTTTAGCTTTGGTCTTTTGTTGTTGACAGTAAAAAAAACATCTTGACAAATGCTAACCGTACAACTGTTTACAACGGCTCTGCCTGTGGAGGCTGAAATTAAACATAAATCTTGGGAAACAAAAAAAAGTAATGTGGGCTGTCAAATATTTCACTTACCCTTCCTTTGTACCATCTGTTATCACTGAGTGTGTGTGTGCGTGTGTGTGTGTGTGTGTGTGTGTGGGTAGTGAGCTGACTGTGGTTGTTCTGTGGAGATTGATCACAGTCATTTGAATGATGTCATGATGCTCATTAGCTGCTTAATTTGCTTTCTCAGCTCAGTCAATGGGAACAGATTAGCCCCTGATTCCACCACGGGCTTCAGCCGAGTCCTGCTAATTATTAACAACGGTAGACTATATGTGTGTGTGTGTGTGTGTGTGTGTGTCTGTAGAAAGACAGTAACAGTGAGTGAAGAAATCTTTGTGTGCATCCTAAATGTTGCAGGATTCAATTAGAGCGATGGAGGGGGATAAAACAAGCCTTCATGATAGTTTGAGCTCTGTTCAGTGATAACAGCACAGTAAGGCTGTAATGCTGATTTCAGGTGCATACTGAACATATGAAAAACACCAGTCTCAGGCCACCAGCAGCAGCTCTTCTGATGGCTTGGATTTCTTCCAGCACTCTGCCAACAAACGGTCTGTGCAGGATCCAGGAGTTTTTGATATTTTTGATCATCTGTGCACATTGATCATTGGCCCTTCAAATTATTTTTCCTTCATTCCTCCAAAACGATTCAAACCCCCAGCTGCAGTATTTAGAGGCTCTGCAGGCTTAACACCAACACTAATGCTAATGGTACATTAGAAGCTAAACATCACACAAAGCTGAGGAAAATATTCAGGTTGCATTCTCTTCAAGGACTCTCACTTCAGAATCCAATCTGTCCTCTAAGCCCGGACACTGTTCTATTGATACCTGCTTTGTGAGGGGATCAAGGCATGAACATGGTCTGAGGGAATAAGTATTTGTGAACTGTGTGTGTCTGTATGTGTGTATTTCACACACTTTCCTCTCTCCTTGCAGCCTTGAAGAAGAACAGCCTATTAGACACGCAGAAAGAGCAGTGAGGAACACCCGACCTCCTGACCCCAATATCCTGCCTCCATTACAGTCCTAGAATAGCACGTCCGGGCCCTCAGCTGATATCTGTTGTTTTTCTCCACAGCCACCGCTCATGGCCAACCTGAGCTGTCTGAGAGTGAAGGTGAAAAGGAGATGGGTTATTGAATCTGAAAAACAAAGCCCACCAACTTATTTGGAACATTTAAACACTTCTCATGTTGATTTAAAGGTGAACCAAAATGCACTATCCTCTTCCTGTTTTGGCTGAACAATGGCAGACGCACTCCCTTTGTGCCGTAAACAGAGTCTTTATTTTCCTGGGAGGTTTCACACACAGTGACAGACAGAGCTGCACAGTGAGAGTGAAGCTTTTAGGGAACCAGTGATAGCCATCACATTGTGCAATCAACATTTACTTCATATTGATTAGTTAAAGCAAAAAACTTCAAACTTGTCTCCTGCCACTTTGAAATGTGTAAGAAAAAAAGGACTGAAAAAAATGTATTTAAAAAATATTGGTATTAGTAAAATATGAAGTGCATCTTCACATCCACAGGGTCCAAGAGAAAAACACAGAGGACATGACCTCCCTGCTGTTGATGGGACACAGAGACCTGCTGACTAGTGCCCCCCAGAGGCTAAAATGTAATTTACAGCTCACAAAACTGAAATGTTAATTAAATATAATTGATTTTAAGATCCTTAGAGCCATACCAGTATTTCATTTTTTAGGTCATTAAAATCAAAATAGTTCATCTCTTTGAAAAAAAAAAAAAAAAAAAGAATATACTCACTGAATGAGTTTCATCTGCCAGGACTGGAGTCTGAACTCTGCAGGAAAGCAACGCTCCCCTTTGGGGAGGATACATAAATGTGCTCAGTAAATTTCATGGCAATCAGCCCCGTTAGATTTCATTATTATTGCATAAAATTCTTCTGTAATGATGGCCCCATTTTCATTTTCAAAACACTTACAACTCTTGCAACAGCGGGGCAAGAACTACCACATCAACTGATGCTTTACTTCAAAGATTGTTTTAGTGCCCACTGGTGAACCCAAATACCAGACGTCTTTCCAGCGCCAGCTTGTAATCAAAGACCACTGAATCCTTGCAACTGTCTATGACTTACAGCAGTTTGTACTCTCCAGTCTCACTTGAGGCTGGTGAGTCACTGAGCAATCACATAGACCCAGAGGGACTGAAGCACAGCAGCTCTCCACCAGCAGTGGGGTGAAAGAACTCTTCTTAAACTCTGTTTAAGAAAAGCACAAAGAGCTTCTATTATTTATTTAATTATTTAAATATTTAATTTTTTTTATTTTTTTGGACCCCAACAAGAAAAACTGTTTAGGCACTACAGGCTGAACTCTATCAGATCTTTGTTTTTTCATTCATCCATTCACTGAAGTGATTTTGATGGAACAAAGCCAAAGCTGTACTAATAGGCCAGAGTGGTTGCTCACAGTTAAAGGTCCAAACAAAAGATATTTTCTGTTGTGCGGCCTACAGGGAATCATTTGTGGAGGGAAACGAGAGTGTGGAAAACATGGAATGAGAAAGTGTGACAACTACCCTGGGTTTCCCGAGAGAAGTTTCCCCTAAAGTGACAGTTTGTCCTAGCAGCTTCCTGCTACTTTTTTTTTTTTTTTTTTTTTGAGTTACTGGAGCAAGAAAATCTAAATCTGGGTAAGGAGGACAGGAGGATGGACCCTGAACGGAGCTGATGTGGGCTGGTTATGCAGCCACCACTGTGATTTAAGGTGAGCACAGAGAAACTTTCCACACTCTGCAGAGGAATTTTACATCTGCCGTCAAACTCTGCTCATGTGTCATTCTGCACAGTAAAAGCTCAAACACCTAAAGTGAAGTGAAAAGAAGCAAAACACATTTCTGAGTAGAGTGAGGCTTAAAACCTGTCGTCTGAACGGTTGTGTTTGTTGTAACAAATCAGAATTAAACTTTAATATCTTCTAAACAAAAGGACTAAGTGAATTAGAGGTAGAAGAAGAGCCCACATTCAGCTGTGATGGTGTCCACTGTACAGGAAAGCAAGTGCATTTACTCAACTGTAGTACAATTTTGAAGTATTTATTCTGTACTTTGCTTGCATGTTTCTACTCCACTACATTTATCTGAAATTTCTGATTTTGATTATGATCCAATTCTGATGATTATCAACTAATCAGTTTCTCCTGCTTCTTATTACCTCTCTCGTGTATTTCAGTCTGTGCTCCCCTCAGATTATTTTCTCCCTCAAGTTCGCTGAGGATTTGTTACTTTATAAGTTAAGTTATCAGGTTGAATTCTTTAGTTATTCTGGTGTAATTTCCTGTACCCATGATCCTGGATTCCTGGATCATCCATCTTGAGATCGTCTACCTTAATGACAACAGTGTGGCATCACCTATAACTGAATGTCCTCTATGGTCCACCTCTGTGACTGTCCAATCTTCTTGACCCTCTTCTATTTTTTCAGGGAACGCTTTGCTTCAGAAAGATGTTATTAGACAGTTGAAGATATATTCCAGTATCTCTACAGATGCCGCTACATGAGATGTTCTGATCTGAACATTTTGTTATAGTAAAACTATAACTGGAAGAAAACCAAAGAGCAGAAAACTGTTCAGTTGAATGTGTTTAGGGCTCTGTCTGAGAAGAACCCAAGTATCCACTCTGGTCTTATTATGTAGACAAAATCTCAATTGCTGAGATCATATCTAATACAGGATATTACCATGTTGGTCTTCTCTCTACAGGATGCGTTCCCTTTCACTGACTGCCTCATCCTGCCTGAATATTACTGTTATGCCACTAAACACCTCTATGTAAATCTGTTCTGTTAAATATTTGAACAGTTTGATTTCTGCACTCTTTGCCCAGTGAGAGCTAATGCCATGTTTATCATTTTAGAACTCTGGATGCTGTTACTGGGATATTTGCATACAATATGACTCCTGAAAGTGTTCCATTATTTATTCCTTTATTGCTGTGCATCGGCTCAGATGGAGACATCACAGGTGCCTGAGCAGTTCAGACACTCTGCAGCTCCTTTTCCCTCCTGTTTGTCAGACTAAAGCGATTAAAAAAGAACCCTGAAAAACTTATATTCAAACATATACACATATTCAGAGGAGAGATGCAGATGCCTTTTTAGGCACCGGTATGACTTTTTGAAATGATTAAAAAATAATGAGGAAACATAACGGGATGATGTGCTCTCTGCTGCGGTGAACATCAAAGAGGATTAGCTGAATATTTCAGACATTTCTGAATTCTTCTTCATCCCGTAATCGCTTCCTTTTCTTTTGTTCTGCCAGTGAACTAAATGTTCTTGTTTGTTGTGGAGTAAACAGATGACTGATTTACATAATGTAACAGCAGAGAGGATGTGAGATAGAGGATGTGTGCAGTGGAACAGCATATCCCCATGATAAGGAAGACATGTTGGGTTACTAGAGTAAGAGTAACACATTCACGCTGCCAAAGGTAATGAAGTCTGTAGGTTGTACAGCCCCTTGACCTTTACTGTAGTCACATTCTGAGAAAACACTTCATGTTGTTCATTCCATCCAACACTTTTGTTGGATTTAAGTTAAGTTTGTTGCTCAGAATCACAAATATTGTGAGGCTTTTGCAATGCAACAGGCTGTGTACTTTTTGTTTAGAGTACACAGAATAAACAATAAAACCAATACCTACAGACTAGTGATATAATTTATATGATAATACTTAAAGCATCTACTCTTCTTCTACACTACTACACATGTCTCCGTTTTCTCACAGTCTTCAGAGACTGGCACTGGCTCAGGTGTTGTCACCTCATCACCCACAATAAATGTCAACAAGTTTTACCTTGAGCTATAAACAAGAATTAATTGGAGGAATCCAATTAATCATATTAATTAAGCAGTCAACAGATACCGACTGTAATGTCATCACACGTCCATGCTATTCTCAGTGGCTGAGGCCTCGAGCTACGGCGTCTCGTGTCTCCCGGCTTCGATCCCACAGGGGCGCCAACAACCACACTGCAGAGGTGTCTGCCATGCACAAACTGCAAGAGCCATCAGCTGATGCTGTCTTTGTTGGTCTGTGTGTTGACACTTCAGAAATCCTGTGGGCAAAGGACAAGCGTCTACCGTTGTCTCTTATTTGTCCTGGGCTTTGAAGTGATTAAACTAATCTCTGCAGGATCAAAGGTAATTTGTTTCTCTCTCCATTCACCCTGTTCAGAGCAGGAGTAGTACAGAGAGGAGCTGAATGAACGACGTCTCATTTTAATTTCCACTGCCAACTGTATCCAGTGAACCTGCTGCTTCTCTCACAGGGACTTCAAACCAACTTTTGAAATGAGCGCATACATCACATTCGTCAACCTTTGCCATGCTCCGGTACACTCCAGCAGCCCTGAAACACTGACTAAGTAGACCCAGTGTTCTTACTACTACACTGGATTATGACACATTGTCTTAATGGCTCCACACACACTCCTGTGAGTGGGCCACCAATGCTGACAATCCTTTCTAATACACAAGCCAAACCATGTTTACATTCCTCACTGCAGTCCCCCATGTTACAGCAGCCACACAGAGGCTCGGTTAATTGGCCCTCTGCTGCTCTGTGCACAGGTTGATAGCACCGTCGAAAGCTCCGGGACACTTCACACGACTCAGCAGGAAGAGAGAAGCAGCAGGGAGGGACTGAAAGAGGTCTCTCACTTTGCTACAATAAGTTCATCTTTACATGGGTCCAATATGCTGAGCCATCACCTCCCAAAACTCTGCTCAGATTCACACTAAATGTTTCAAAGAAAGAAAGAAAATGGAATTACATGTTGTAGAAAACTCAAGGATGGGCCCAATGAAATAAGTCAGTTTTATTCATTTAGCCCCAAATCACAAATTAGCAATCTGCCTCAGAAGGCTATATTGAATATAGCAATGAAATGATGTGAACATTGAATAATGATTATGTCAATTAGAGTATTCTTTCTGCAGTCCTGACTTCTGTTTCTTATAGTAACACGGTCAGAGGTGGAAAATTGTAAAAGTGCTGTTACTTATAAAAAATTTTGAATAAAAAAATGTCCTCTGATAAAAAAAAAAAACAAAGTTAGTTAAACTATGCTCTGATTAAAGGTTACTGCATTGCACATTGAAATTAAGGGAAGGGGAGGGGTAAAACATGGTGATAATAATGATATGTGACTAAAGTATTAATTTAAAGGACAATTATAGGCTGCCAGGAGTATATACAGGTGTGCACTGGTATTTCATATGCAGTGTTTCCAGGTGAGAACAGCACCAAAAGCATCAGAAGCACCTGAGCACCACAGCAGGTATCCACAGACTTTATGTAGCAATATAAAGCTCCAGAAATCAAACAGCCTGTCACAGAATAAAGCAGCAGAAGAAACAGAGATGTACAAACAAAACAAACTCCACAGAGGCCGCAGCCGTCAAACACACACAAAACGCCACGTCGCAGGGATCGTTGATGTTCTCCTCTGTACACTGAGTGACAGCATACATCAGCCATATGTTGCACACACCTGTCTGAGCGTCACTCTGCATGAAGTCCTCCACAGTCTGCTCTAAATCCAGATTCTCTGCTGGTTCATTCTCAATGCAAAATAAAACACTGTTTACTGATAAACACTTTGATACGGACCCTGAAAACAGTTACACACAGGACTGTTACACATGCTGAATGCGTGTTTTCATGGCTCTTTCCTGGATTGTTGTTTTCATGTAAAAGCTGACTGTATTCAGACTGATGGATGAGTGCAGGCTAAAGAAAGTTAAGTCTTTGGGTTTATTCAAAGCCTCCACTTCTGTGCCCTTGCCATCAGTGATTGTTTGGTATGTGCTCTAGGACATTTACTCTTTCAGCCTTCCCTCTGAGGCATGAGCTTCACACACACACTGAGCCTTTTTCAAACATTAAGCTCGGCCTTGGAACATGCAGGGGACACAATAGTAGGAACACCTAATGAAATAAAGCAGACTGATACAACACCACAATCCAAGATCACAAAAAGCATCAGAACACTGAGCCACTTCAGGCTTCATAAAGGTAGAATATATTGCATTACTGTTGTATTCAATAGCAGTGTAAAGTGCAGTATGCTTTTGTTGTGTAACTTTTACTCAAACCTTAGCATTACTACAGAGATGGGGGTTCAGTTTTTGTGGGTTGGTCACCAGGAGCAACACCCTTCACATTAAACATGATCACCTGATCAGTTGTTAATATAAAAACAATGATAAGTGCAGCTTTAATCATCATACCTGTTAGTGAACAAGATCAGCACTGAGCAAGTGTTTAATGAGTAGTCCTCTGTCCTTGGTGAAGCACTTTTAAATTATGATGCTAAAATTGAATTAAGTCTCCTCCTGATGCTGAATTCAGCTCGTGTGGCTGCTGTCCACTCCCGCCCTGTGTTGGCATAAGTCTAAATCTTGAGGTACATTTCTGCTGCCACTTTCAATTGGAAAATAAAACAGAGCCTCCTGTGCTCGCTAATCGTTAATAATAGCACAGTGCCTGTGTCAGCATCAGCAACCTGCTTGAAATGGGATTGATTACTGTCGACACTGAGAAGCCTTGCTTTGTTTCGATTTTGGCTGCCGTTGCGGTTTCTCTGCAAACTGTGACATTGACAAATGCATCATTCTTCCTTTGCGCAATATAGATTGAGGCCATGCATTTCAATCCTCCGGTGAAATGGAAGGAACTACCTCAAAGATGGTGTCATTCAATAAGTCCCTGGTCACGGGATCAGCAGTGATGAAGTGGATTGACAGAAGAGTCTTGATTAAACGGTTGGCCCATCAATCCTCAGCTGGAGGAGAACATGTCAGAGCTATGGAATAATCTCAGAAATTTACAGTTTTCCTTCCCCTGAAAGATCATGTTCATCCATCACCACCAATATCTCACATACCACTCATGTGACTGCTTCTCAGCTTTTGGCATTTTCAGATTTTCACAGATTAGCTTAAGGAAGCACAAAAGACCAAGTACATGTGCTGGTTGGTCATCATATGGGCTGTCTGAAGTTTCCACTATAAGATTTGTGGTACTCAGTTGTTTGTCAGTTGTTTCTCCAACGGGTGGAGACAGCCATGATATCAACACATTCAGAGGCCATGAACAAAGCTTGTTGACTTCAGTAAATTGTGCACTCAGCATGTTAATGTGTTTTCATTTCACCCCAGAAACTTCTATTGTCGTTATCTCTATTGTCCATAAAAGCAAATGCAATGATTTAAGACTCAACTTAGCACTTCTCTCTTGTTATATTACTGCTGCAAAGTAGTGTACTAGAAGTTGGCCAGCAATAAAAGCAGGAAAACATAACTGACATCATCCTTTCAGCAAATGACAGAAGAACAGTGTTAAAATGAAACTGAGGAGCTACAAGTGGAGTCAGAGGGAGAGAGTAGCCTTCAGCTCGTGGGTTGTACTGGCTCGTGTTCCACAGCCACACTTCAAACACAGAGCCAGAGCAGCAGATGTCACAGATTCTCTTCATTACTGATGCTTGGACTGCTAAACTGAGACATGTAAAACACCCAGAGTCACCAAGCAGAACGTTTACCCCCTTGGGAGGACTTCATATGACACTGGAAAGTACTGAGGCAGCAGAAAGTATTTCTTTAATGCTTTAAGGAAGAAAGGTAACACGCCATGGAACAGGCACTGTTTCCTCATCTCCTGCTTTCATCAGGGGATTATTCTGTTAGTGAAAAGAGAGGTAACACAGGGTAAACCTCGGCTCTGACGCTGGCAGCATGTGGGCCTGTTTCTGCTGCTCTGGCCAAAGAAGACGATATTTAAACTGACTCTGAGGTTATGAATATTAAAATTCTACAAAAGCAGCTCCTGCACCAAGGGGGGGAAACGGCCAGGAAACTCTAAATTCATCATTATCATGCTGTGAATATACAGTACATCCCTGAATATATTCATAAAGCTCTAATTTCAGACTTTGGTTTACGCTCTGTACAGTCATTCTGAATGTGTTTGGTGCATTTAAATTTCAGCCCTGAAGGTACTATGCTCCTGCTGCAGGAAACCTTGAAGCGGTGGAAATGTAAATCAGGTCACGTCCAGGTTCACGTTACGACACACATATAACATCTGACCTGGACCTAAATTCACCCTCTCGATGCTCTTCCTCTTTACACTGCTCAAAATATTATAGTATGTCGGGGAAGATTTCCGTGTTTGAACGTTAACATGTGTAAATAGCCAAGTATCTGCTAACATGTTAAACACAACAACTTTATATTCAACAGATCTGTTAGACCTCAGGAACACGCACACTGTAAACAGATGCCTTATCCTTTCAACATATATACGGTAGCATGTAAACAATTACTCTTTTAGGTCTGAACCAGTATCTATAGACTCCATGGTCATGTACACATTTGATTCTTAATGCAGCAGTATAACTGATGGAGCACCTTCAGACATCTTGACATATAGATATACTGTGGAGCTCAGTGCCTTAATGACTGACATGCAGATCTGAGCTGAAACACCCTGTGACTTCACCTGTCAGTCACACCCTCCTCTGCTCTCTGCAGGAGATAATCCCTTCTCTTTATAAACTCACTGATACATCATGAGCGTTTATCATGTTCTGTTACCAGGGCTGATGCTCCTTCTGTGGCCTTTAGATAGATAGATAGATAGATAGATAGATAGATAGATAGATAGATAGATAGATAGATAGATAGATAGATAGATAGATAGATAGATAGATAGAGATATGGGTCTCAGTGTTCATCATCTCCCTCCAGTCTCAGCTTAGCTTTATCAATGGGGATGTGTGTGTACCAGCTTCTTTATCAGTGTCTAAATGTGGCATCAGCCGGTTGTTGTTGTTGTTGTTGCTTCCTGTTGTTGTTGTTGTTATTGCTGCTGCAGGCTTCACGGTTGCCAGAAATTTGACCTCTGTCACTTCTGAGGCTTTCTGAACAGGCAGCAAGAGAAACAGCCCAGAGGCAATCTGAGCTCTCGCAACACTGGAGTAACACTGGAGCAACAGTGGAATAACACTGGAGCAACAGTGGAATAACACTGGAGTAACACTGGAATAGAGAATACAGTAGAAATACATTAATAAACATTTAATTGTGCAACATGCTATTGCACCGTTGGCTATGGCAGTGCCAATAAAGAAAAACTGAATATGAATTAGAGTCAGTCGGGCGTTGGACTCGAAAAACAACTTGCCGACATGTAAAACGTCCTTCAGCTTGTCAGTGTTTCACAATGAACAAGTCACCTCACAGTCACCTTGTTCTCTGCCTTCCATGTGTTGATGCAGAGACCAGTGAAAACAAGCCTCTCAGGGTCACTGCCGACCAGCAACCTTCTGTTCCAACACATTCAAACTATCTTTTTCTACTTGTTGCTTATGTCTACCTCAGCTCTCAGATACTGAATGTCAGAGCATCCTTGAATTCACAAACTAAAAGACTGGGTTTTCAAAGCAGTCTCTGTTCATAACTGCAGTGACACACAATGATAACACAGTCTTTGGCAAAGGCCGTCTCAATCAATTTTCAACTACAAACCAAAATGTAAAATCTGAATCACAGTGAGTTAAAACTCCCTGAGGACATTAAATCAGCCAAAACACACAACGCATGTTTGGAGACTGATTGAGGTAAGATAAGTAAATGAGATTTGTAGTTAATGGTTTAAATTATGTCTTTGGTGCAGCTCAGCTGTCAGGACCAGAAAGTAGAAGCTACATTATCCACAACTTGAGACACTGTCAGACATTGAGAGAGTGGATTCTTACAGGTACCTGGGTGTTCACCTGAACAATAAACTGGACTGGACTGATAAGACTAACGCCCTATACAAGAAGGGTCAGAGAAGGCTCTACCTTTTTAGGAGACTCGGGTCCTTTGGAGTACAGGGGGCTCTCCTCAGGTCCTTCTTTGACTCTGTTCTTTGACTCTACGGCGGACAGGTGGTGGGAGAAAGGAGGATGGTAGCGAAGCTATCATTAATGATGGCGAACGAGTCCCACCCCATGCAGGACGCACTGACAGCACTGAGCAGCTTCTTCAGTGAGAGGCTGCTTCACCCCCAAGACAGTGAAGGAGCGTTATCGCAGGTCCTTCCTTCCTGCTGCTGTTAGACTGTACAACCAGCTGTGCTGAGCAAACCACATGCACACACACTCATTCCTGGACTTAAATTTGGTGCAACATGTACAGCTTTTCTTCTTTTTCCCATACTGCTCAAACAGTGCACATGGTCACTTTGGTCATTCTGTTTATAGTATTTATTATTATTATTTTCCTCTAATAAGTAAATTTTTTTTGGAGTCTGTATATTTTTGTGATCTTATCTGTATATTCTGAATGCCTGTATCTTATTGTATCTACTCTTTGCTGCTGTAACGGTGTGATTTCCCCATTGCAGGACTATTAAAGGTTTATCTTATCTTATCTTATCTTATCTTAACTAATAACAAACGAAAACCAATAAGATGAAGAACAGAACCTTGAGCCAAAGCTGCTCTGTGTGTGTCCTCTGAGGGACAAAATATTTATGAATATTAATGTTATTAATGCAGCTTTCAAGGCTGGTGTGCATGTAGCATTTACTTTATTCAGTCTCACTTCACTCAGGTACATTATGTATGAGATCAATGTCCAACTGTACTCTGAAGGTTTCATTCATGGAGCTGAAACCCTGGAGGCTGACCACAGAGCTCGCTTCACAACCAGTTCTGCTGCTCCTCTGAATGAGGAATACACACTGTTAATATTACACTCACACACGCACACACACACACACATACACACAGCGCAGACAGCTGTGCCATGAAGCAGTCTCTGTTAGTCTCCTTCAACCTAGACTTAGTCCTTCAACGTAGTAAAATATCCACCTGCAGTGAGTCCAGCATCATTCAGCTGTGTCATGGTTCTGTTCAGACTCTCACAGGACTCAGGTTCAGGTCAGAGAAAGATCCTGGTCTGGTTTAATACAGGAGAAGTTCAGACACAACATATTTATTAGGATTTAAACCAAACTCAGTCTTTCTCTAACCTTATAACAGTGTGTTTGTTGCCTGAACCCTGGTGTGACAGTCATGTGCTTTGTACGCCCACCATCCACCACAGTCACCTCCTGGTGAAAAAATTGTGGTGTCAAGGTCACTCCGTTGTCACATGATCCTCTCAGGAATGCAGTTTGATCTGACTACCTTTGCCTTCGTTAGATCTGCATTAGTCAGATCATGTAGTGAACAAAACAACAGGGAGATTAAATCAGTGCTCGCTTTAATCGAGGTCCTGATACTCTGCTCTGGGAATACATG
This sequence comes from Toxotes jaculatrix, assembly GCF_017976425.1. Lineage (NCBI taxonomy): Eukaryota > Metazoa > Chordata > Actinopteri > Toxotidae > Toxotes > Toxotes jaculatrix. The sequence goes on along the minus strand of NC_054395.1, from coordinate 4,744,069 downwards.
GCTCCAATTCAGGTCAGTTTAGAGAGGATTTAATAACAGTTTACCTGTGGCCTGTTTAAATCACTACAGCACAAGCTCAGTGGGAGCTGATTAATGCTGCAGGACACTAACTGGGGCTGTTGATGGGTTTACAGAGGAACAGGAGAGTCAGAAACATATAATAAGAGGCCCCATAAAAAAAAATGATAAAAAAATAAATTTGGTCATAACCACAAAGGATAAAGTTTTAAATTCTTAGTTTTTTTTATTATTGATAACTCAGAACTGTTTTTTCCTCATTCTTGTCCTAACCATTTAAACCTTTCAGCATCTAATTCACAGTAGCACATCATGCACCTGCAGATGTCAGGGTCCACACACAGGGCTGATGATTTCACTGCACCTCTCAGCACAGCAACACTCACACTAATGGTTCCAGCCTACATCAGAGTATTAGCTCAAATGTGATTACTGTGCCATTAGTGTGTTATTTTAATTACAGTGGGCATTTTGGGGACCATGGGCAGAGCCAGACATTTGCATAAAGAGAGTTACAACAAGACAACAACAAGATGATGCTGGAATTTTACAACCGGAACCTGAATAAATCTGAACGTGACTCTGAAGACTGAGCAGCTGAAACCTGAATGGAGACGACTGTAATTAGCAAGAGTCAGTCTGTGAACTGTAGATGTGTTTTCATCCACGTGTCTTCAAACAAAGTTCCCACTTAAACATTAAAAGTGTGGAAAATATTCCTCAAAAAATTTCACTGTTAGTTGAGCAGAATTTTTCACACACGTCTTCCATGAGACGCTGTGAACGAGGGCTGTTGTTAAGACACACACACTTATATTTCATTGCCGGCTTAATGGACTGATATCCATCCATTGGGTTTGGCTTAGAGTGACGCCTGGAGTCTCGGAGCCTGAACGAGACAAATGACTGAGAGGAAAAGGAGAAATGAAGAGACGTTTTTTTTTTTCTGAGGCAGGATGACTCAATCTACCTCCAGCGTCAGAGGCACAGCCGACGGTACAACATCATTTGTTGTTAAATTGGCTTTGGGATTTAATTTAAAAAGCAATAACCCATCATCCACCTTATTACACAAAATTCACCTGGTTCATCAGCAGGGTGTCTTATGTAATTATGCACACACTGCCCATGTACAAAAACATGTGTCCATAATTCATACTGTTGTAATTGTAAAATAAGAGTATTCTTGTGTAAGATTAGTGCTGGTTTGCCAGTTTGAGTAACCTACGATGTGAAAGAGCACGGAAAGTAATATCCCATGAGGCTTTTAAATGTGGGGCATGGCTGCATGCTGCCAGCTGAGGCAGCTCATTACACTGGAACAGTCAGAGCTGCAGAGACAACTACTCATCAGGGCCTTGGTACTCAGAGTCTGGTCTCAGGTCCAGGCTCAAGCCTGGTCTGAATCTTGTAAATGATTTGGTTTCTGTGACTCAGACTTGTCTCGGCCCATGAAAGGACTGCAGTTATGATACACAGTGTTATCCATACTCAGAACTATTTTACATTTCAAGAATTCAGGAGACTAGATGAAAGTAGAAAGGTTCACAGACTGTCTGTCTCACCCTGTGGTCAGCTTTTGTTTCATGTATCTACCAGTTCCAGTGGAAGAGGAGAGTGTATGTGGTGACCATGGGGAGAAAGTACTCTCTCTCTCTCTCTCACACACACACACACACACACATACACGTACGCACACTGCAGACCTCTCATGTTCCTCCCTCTAACTTTCTCTGACTTCTTTCTCTGACTTTCACTGTGCACCACGTCTGTCACTGTCTGTCTGTCCTGAACTGAGGACTTGCTTCATGGCATACCTTAACCTAATGAAGATCTCTCTGCTGGATCAAGCAGTCACTGCATTATTCATCACGATCCCCACCACTGTGCATGCGCACACACACACACACACACACACACACACACACACACACACACACACACACACACACACACACACACACACACACACACACGCACGCACACGCACTGGCACCAAAGTTCCTCATTAAATTTTGATGAGCCAGTCCATTGGGTAGAGAATCTCACAGTAAACCATATGACTTCTGTCTCCTTCTCCCCTCTCTTCCGTTGTTCTGTCCTGTTTCTTCCTTAGCTCCCTACAGGTGGACCTAACTTCATCAGCTTCTGCCTCCAACTCTTTTCTTCTCTTCACCTCATTGCTTTTGCACTTCTTCTTCTTTGCTCTCTTTACTTTCTACCTTTTCTCCCATCCCTTCATTCTTTGTAGCACCTGATAAAGGAAGTGAATCATGAACTCGACCAGATGAACTTCATTTTTAGCTCTTTGCGGGGACACAGATCTCAATCAAACCACTTTTATTCACCTTTAACTAAATGAAAACCAGAGCCTGCAGAGCTGACACAGTCAAGCATCCCACGCCACAAGGGACAGGAAACCAAACAGCAGAAATGAGATTGCTGAGACAGGCTTTGCTTCACAAATCATCATCTTCCAAAAGAAGCCCAGGTGTCAGGAAATCAAATATCAGTTCAAATAAGGAAACACCACCACCCCCTGTACTATGATCACCTGGGGCTCAGTGCCTCAGGTAACTTTGGGCTGGCAGTGAAAGCAACAAACTATTAGAGGCCCTGAATGCAGGAGTCTGAAGGTCCACATTAAACATTCAAAGAAAAACACCAAGCCGTTACCCACTGAGTATTAACAACATAAAAATATAACCTAAATTTTGGTTACATCTCAAACTGAGGTTGCAGGCCACACTGAGATTTCAGGCACTAGAAACACAAGACTTACTGATCAAATAACAACCAGTACTCCAATACCTCAAGACCTGCACAGCAAACCAAATTAATTCAATGAACAGAAGCTGCCTGATGATATGGAACACTGGACGAATCAAACCAAAGCTATCTGGCTCTACATCCTGAATATAAACTGGCAGATTATGTCTTTACTGTCAGAGACACAGAGCAGAGACAGATCCTGACCAAATACAGAGTCAGAGACCACAGTCTAAGCACAGAGAAAGGACGACACAGGAAGTCCTGGATATCAGCAAAGGATAGAGTCTGTGGTCACTGCAGAACAGGTGAGGTGGAGACAGAGATGAGGTGGAGACAGAGGTGAGGTGGAGACAGAGGTGAGGTGGAAATAGAGGTGAGGTAGAGATAGAGGTCTGGTGGAGACAGAGGTGAGGTGGAAATAGAGGTGAGGTGAAGACAGAGATGAGGTGGAGACAGACGTGAGGTGGAGATAGAGATGAGGTGGAGACAGACGTGAGGTGGAAATAGAGGTGAGATGGAGACAGAGGTGAGGTGGAAATAGAGGTGAGATGGAGACAGAGATGAGGTGCAGACAGACGTGAGGTGGAAATAGAGGTGAGGTGGAGACATAGGTGAGGTGGAGACAGATGGGAGGTGGAAATAGAGGTGAGATGGAGATAGAGGTGAGGTGGAGACAGAGATGAACTTCCTCTTGAAATGCATAAGTGTAAAACGGTATAATCAAATCAGAGTGGACCACTTTGAGAAATGTGACTTGTTAATCCCAGAGTGAGATGGAGAGGGACACACAGCAAATGTCTCAGATAATTAAAACAACATCAGTGAATGTGGCAAATGATTATCCTGACACAGTCTATGGTTTTCCTGTTCTTTTGACCTCTTTATTCGTTTTATTTCACTTAATGAATCACATTCCTTTTTCCTTCTCATCTTATCATTGAATTGTATCATCATCATCATCCTGATGCTTTGGCAACACTGTTCACCTGATATTCATGGAAATAAAGCAGAGAGAGAGAGAGAGAGAGAGAGAGAGAGAGAGAGAGCGAGAGAGAGAGAGAGAGAGGCAACACACAATGTGAATGGTTGCTTTTTGCTTCTTTTCCTCTGTGGAGGGAAAACTCAAAGCCAGTAAACAGCTGACTGTGTTCCTTCTGCATCTGTCAGCCTCCAACAGCCAAACTAGCAGCTTTTAAAATCACATAAACACACAGACACATATGCGTGTTTGACTCGCTCTGCTTGGGATGACTTCCAGTTGACTAAATTCACTTTCTTCCCCGCGTCTAAATACTGTGTACAATAAATAAAAACAAACCAAATTTAAAAAAAAAAATGAATCTAGTCCACTAACCCATCTGAACCCATGTTTGGATTCAAACAGACTAGAACTCATTGGGAACTGTTTTACACAGGATGCTCCCATAGGGAGTGATTAAGGCTGCTGAATATTTAAAAAATCATTACATCATTACACCAAACAGCATCAACATGCCCAACAATCACATGCACTCACATGCTTCTGAAATCTATCATTAAATATTAGCTTTTAATTCAGTTCAGTTTTATTTTTATAGCGCCTTCCACAATCAAAATTGTCTCAAGGTGTTTTTACTCTCTGAGACTTCCTCAGGTCCTTTTCATTAAAAGGAAAACCGAGGAGAAAAGAAGAAGAAGAAGAGGTGGTCGACTGTGAGTTGTCATTTAGTTATGAGGTGATTGTACATGATAGGCTCAAAATTAGCAGCTGGATTTAAGTGACACTCACCACAAATGTCCCCAGAGGATAAATCCTAATAGTTTTATTCTAGATTTATTGTACAAGTTCATGCTAATGACTCAATGACCTTAGGGTCAAAGTAAATTTAGAACAAAGGTAAAGTTTCTAAGTTCCCAGAAAGGTTGCTGCAGTGGACAAGGACTATTTGTCCTTGTGTTGGACACTGCAAAAAACGTGGACAACACGTTAATAAACCTAATCCTGGAGCGTCTCTGTACTTTTTTCTTGAGAACACGTGTGTCTTCACTCTGCGATGAGCTGTGATAAATGAGTCTGGTATGTAGAACACTGCCTCATAGTATGTGTGGTATGTGTTTAATTGCTCTCTAGTTGGGTTATATTTAGACTGCTGGTCATTAACACAGAGGCATCAAAGGATCTGTATTTGCAGATGTTCACAGTTTAGACACAGTCAGCCATGTGAAAAATGGCCTCAGTATGTAAACTGGATTGCACGGTCTTCCACCCATACCTGGAATAAGACCAGTGTGGACCCAGATTGACTTAGCATTTAGCGGTATTCTGCAGAAAAAGCTGCACAAACACAATCTCACTAAGCCAATGCAAATGAGAGTACAGTCTGTTTGCAGCATGCAGGCTAATTGTTATCAAAGCCACAACCGTTTGCTTCCTAGAGCAGAGGAACTAATTATTTCTCCTCCATGGAGCATTAAAGCAAAAACTAAAGAAAGAATAGGAAGACGCTGTGTGGATGGAGGTGATCTTCAGGATGAGTCACCTTTAAAGCTCTGATCTGTCACAGTTTCTACAGAGGCTCTGCGCACATGTTCTACAACACACTCAATCAGGACATAAAGTTTGGGTCAGTGAAGGTCACAGTTACGTTTTAAAACAGGTCATTAAAATCACAAGGCTTCACTTGCAGCATGTTCTTGGTAAATGTCATGGATTAGATTTTCAGATTCCTCCTCCACAATGATCTGATGCTTTGGCACCAGCTCACAGAGACTAATAAGATTATGTCACAGAGCAGTAAGGAACTAATGGATTCTTTCAGGAAGCAACGCTGCACATTAAGAGAAAAGCTATGGAGTAGATCCACAGGGTTCTGCTCATAGCTCCTCCTCTGCTCTTTCTAACAGTGGATTAAGGAAACAGCCACGAGGGCTTCACCAGAGCACTACAGAACAGAGCAGCGAGTTTAAAAGTTCAGCATTTAGAGCCTTCTGAAGGAGAAAGTTACACAGTCTGTACCTAACCATGTCACTGACTGGTTTTTATTAAGCTCCCTGATCCCTGATCACAACACTTAGCACAACATCATCTTTAAATAGCCTTTTTTTCCCCCTCAGCAGGTAAAAGCAAACAGAGTCTGGAATTCAAAGTGAATTCAATCTACTTGCTGAGAATCCCTCGTTCAACTGCTTGTTTTCCACTTTAGAGATAACCGTGTCAAAATGTAGTTGCTGAAGCCGAAGACAGCTGTGTGATATATGGCTTCAGGAGAACACAGGTGTGTTTGGTCCTCTTTGCCCTGCCTGTCAGCAGATTAGAGACAGTTTTTTGTTTTTCTGTTGTTTTTTTTTTAAGAAGAGCAAGTTAAAGCCAAATAAATAAATAAACAGTTGAGACACCACAGTGAAAGCCGCTGTTCAAGATGGTTTTGTGAAAAAAAAAGCCCCCCTCCACCATCACCTGCTGATAAAATGGGACTCTACTGTAATTACTGACTCATAAAGCCTCATTATGCCTCAGACTGGAACAGAGAGCAGTAAAAAACAATGAGAAATGTATTTACTTGTCTCTGCACTTCCCTTTGCTCTAAATGAAGCCAGATGAGAGGGAAATTGGTTTGAAGGGAGTGTGGATTGGTTTGCTCCGCGTGTGGACAGTTTGTGCTTGAATGATGGATTTAAAAAAAAATAAAGCACAAATGATTTACAGAACCAGCGTCAGCTGATTTTACTCACTGATTTTGACAGTTTTGTTAAATTTTTCATATTGTTCAGGCCTTGGATTTTGGTTCCTTTCAGTGCACTGAATGAAAAACAACAAAAGATTTGTTGACTGAATCGTTCAGTGCTCGACCGGAGCCCTGACTACATGGTCCCACTCACTGATCTGAAACACTGCTTAATGTTTATTTTATTATTTCTTAGACTAAAATATGTCTTTTCTGTTTTTAATTCTGTTATGTTCAATGCAACTTGTTACTGTATTTTTTTTTTTTTTTTTTTTTTTTTTATTCTTGTTTCACTTTGATCCGTTTCCTGGTTTTATGTTTTCGTGTAGCACTCTGTCACTTGTTTTTGAAAAGTTGTGTATAATATATAATCAGCCCTTCTGAATGCTCTGCACTTATTCTGTTTAATGCTAAACTGTCTGCTGTGAATGGAAATGATGTGTGTGTCTCTGCTTCCTGTGTAAGTTGTGTAAGTTGTCTATGATCTCCATAGCACTGTTGATTTACATAGATGATTAATTAACATTCACACAACATGTACATTATTCTTGTGTGTTTGTGTGTGAGGCCTATCAGAATTACAGTGATCCACACTGTGAAGCTGTTTCACACCCATTCTCAGCACTGCTCTGGTTCAAAGTGTGCCACGACACTGTTTCACCACAAGCCTGAACCTTGCTGTGTGACACCTCCACTGATATAAACACAGAGTAATCTTGCAAGGCAGGTACACCACCTTTCCCCCTCCCACAGTACATGCCCCCCACCCCCCACCCCCCTGCTGTGCAGGCTGACACATCCAGTGCCGGTGGAAATGGGACACTCTCTGATCACAGGCGATTGGAGCTAACTGAGGACAGTGTAAGGCAACCGTGACGAGCAGGGAGGGGAGAGGATGGAGCCTCCAGAGGGGTGGGCAAGAGTGCACTGGGCTGAGATTGAAAGTGAAAAGAGCTGGTGTAGTGTCAGGTGTGCTGTGGCTCAATGTGGCCGACTGCCCACGTTCTGCTGTAAACACAAAAATACAAGTATACCGATCATTTCATTGACTGGTGAACTGATGCTGAGAATTACTCTTATACAGACAAACACAAACAACATGCAGTAACACACCTCCTTTACCAAATGATGACCCTCCCTCCTTTATCTATAAAGCACAGAGCTGCTCTCTAAGATCAGCCGACATCACAGGAACCACTGGCTGATTTGATTTCATTTAACTGTTCTCAAAGGACATAGTGACATTTTCTACCACTGACGCTGTTCTGACCTTTTCCTGGTTCAGGGGGGTAACAGGGGGGTCAGCTCACCCACAAAGGCTGACGGAGACAGAGAGGGCCCTTCCCCCCATAGAGGATGAAGTAAGGGTGGAGAAAGGGTGGGGGATTTATAAAAAAAAAAAAAAAAAAGCCAACATGTCATAACTGTATAGATTTTTCTGATGATCTACAGAGAGAGAGAGAGCCATGTCTAAGTCAGGTCTGACCTCTGCTCCCTTGTGTTGCCTTTGACATTTGGTTAAGGTCTTATTTTGAAATCACTACCTGTTTGTCTAGTTCTAGTTCACTTCCTGCCCTCCTGTGTTCCCCGCCAGTTTTGATTACCTGCCCTGCCTTAATGTGTTTCACCTGATGTACACATATTCTATTTCAGTTGTTATTGTTTGTTTCTTGTTCTGTTAGTCCATGATGAACACTGCAGCATCCTCAGTAGACCGTTGGTCTGTGATGCAGTCTGATGGTGTGCAGCTCTAAGGGAGCACTCCGCTGTGATGGTCCACAGCTGCAGAGAAGTGAAGTGGTTAGATAATGTACTGATGCTCTTATATAACTTTGTGGAGGTCACTTATGTGCAGGAACTTTTGGTTTGTTGGCAGTGAATCAACTTCTGAACATCCTGGACTCTACGCGCAGACTTCCCAATTAAGTGTTCTTCCTCATCGCCTGGGGAGAGCCAGACTTCTCTGTGAGTAGCAGATCTCTGCCTGAATTCATCTGGGGACTTTAGCACGGCATTCGCTCGGGCAGGGGCAGAGGGCGGCCGGGGAGGGGGGTGGGGTGTTGGTGGGGGGAGGGGTGTGGAGGGGGCTGTCTACTTGCTGATAAAACTCCAGCCGCCGACCACCGTGCCGAGGCCCGGGCAATTAGAGTCTGTGACACAGAGAGTGGACCGAGCCCGCCGTGAATTCTGTCTCGTCAATTTGCAGTGATGTTTGGATCATTGCACACACGGCAGGTCACATATCGCCAGTTGGCAATTAAGAAGCGGAGAGAGAAAACGCACTGTGAAAATATAGCAGGCTTGGCTGGGGAATTTGGTTTTTTATCCAGAGTTATTAAGCTCATTACAGTTTATTTTTAGCCAAATCAGTGTTACCGCTCTGGCAGACCGCTTCACTAACTTCAGTTTTCAGGGTACTTTGTTTAAAGGCATTTGCAGGAAAAAAAGATAATAGATCTATGATTTAATCTCAGTAAAGCATTATACTAACAGGATCTAAATGATGTATCAGAGATGTAGCGCTGCCTGGATTGGATGATATGTTATACAGTATGTACTGTGATGTAATGCAATGTAATATGTAAAATCAGATAATCATCTATGAGAACAACTGTAGACAACAGAATGTCACAAAACAACACCTTCACTAAGACAACACGTGGGGCAGGGGTAGCAATGATAGACAAGCAGACAAACTGGTTTCTGTTTCCAACCCACCAACCTCATGACCTGAGATCTCCACACAACTGACACACTTTATACTTGCACTGTACCACATTTCAGAGACGTGCTGTTTGGAATTTAGACTGAAATCTGTCAAAAACTGAAAAGATTTTAGCTCTGTCTTGATCAGATAACATTAACAACTCATTAATACGTGAGACATGGTTGCAGGTAACAGATGAGCTGGTTTGACTATTTCTGGAACTGTGAGATTTTCACACTCATGTGAAGACGTCACATTTTCACACAGCGGTCTCTGGAGTTTAACTCAGAACTGTGCAGGAAACAAAACAACATCCAGTGAGCAGCAGCTCTGTGGATGGAAACATCTTGATAAGAGAGAGCAGAGGAGGACAGACAGCATCATGTGGAAAAGGTTCTGAGAGGAAGCAGCAGGTATTTTTGTAGGGATGGAAGTCTTTGGCAGTGTCACGGTTTGATCTGATTCCGATTCTTGGTGTTGTGATTAGATTTGGAATAAACTCTCAATTCAAAATGATTCTTGATTCAGTGTAAAGAAAGGGGAGCTCTGACACAAGCACACTGTGTGATGAAGAGGACTCCTTTCATTGCCCAAATCTGACACAGCTGACCGCTAAGCTGAGGATCATTGTCTGATGTGGTGTGTGACAATGTGCAGAACTTATTTAAGTTTAGTTAAACACTGATTTGGAAGCATCTTCCCTTTCCTCTTCCTGTATGAAAATCAATGTCTAATTTACTGACCAACATGTCTGATGAAATATATTGTGTCATTTGTTAGTGCTCTGCTGACATTGGGGTGGGTATGAAGTATTCACACACTTCAACTTTGTCTTGTAAAGCTAATTATTAGGCCATTCATCTAAAATGTGCCCATACGCTGCCTTTTCTGAAGATGAACTACACAATGACCTCCCTTTTTTTTTTCTTTTTGTTCCATTAATGTTATTGATCAGCTTTGTTACAAAAATCTCATTTTGACATACGTGAATGGATTCAGAGTTGTAGAGGATACGTACATGTTTATATTGCTCTTATACTTCTGCCCTCTTCTCAAAATGTTTTTAGATTGGTCTTTCAGGAGGACTGTGGAGCGACGCTGCAGGAAATGCACCACTTTTGATGAAAATTGGGGCAATAACGCATCTCACCGCTGCATTGTCATGTTTGGTGAATCACACAGGGGCATTATGGGTCAGAATGAGGTTCATGACATGTAGCCTGTTAGCATGTTGAAATGTGTTGTGATGAGATAGTTTGCCTTTTTGGCTGTAGCCTCCATTCCCTCCCTGCTGTGTCTCTGCTCTGTCTCCAACTGCTTCACTGCCCCTCGGGCTTCACGGTTTTTGTTTCCTCTCTGTCTCCCACAGATTGTCTCTCTCTCCCTGACACACTGAGTCCAAGAGAGCCTCCTGCTGCGATGGAGCCTCAGCAGTGACAATAGTCTGATGGGAGTTGAGAGACGTTCCGTTTTCAGTGTGATTGCTGGGTTTTTATTTATCATTATTGGGAACAGCAGGAGTCCCAGAGGAGAAGCATTAGCTCTCCAGATGATCTAAAATCCTATCAGTCTTATTGCTGGATTCCCACTGACACTGGTCCACGGCTGCTGAGAGCGAGCGATCAGACCCGACAACAGGTCCTGACACTGTGAGACTGTGAGACTTTGAATAGAAGAACTGACACAATCTTCCACTGACAAATGAAAAGTTTAACTCATAACGACAAATCACACTCCGACCCAGTTCAGTGAGGGGGGTGTGGCCTATATGGTGATGTGAAACACACTTACTGAGTCCTAAATAATTATTTTCTTAAAGCATGAGGTGAGGTTATTTCAGCTGAAAAGGAAGAATCCTTGTTTTCTTTTTTCTTTCTTTTTGTTTTTTGGGTCAGTGTAGATGTAGAGCTAGCAAGACATGATATAAACATGTCAGGTGTGTGCAGCACATGCGGAGCACATTAATGCTACAAAGGAGACATGAGTAGGATTCTCTGTGTCTTATGTAAGAGGAGGAACAAAAAGATGAAGAGGCAGATTTCTCAACCCAACCGGAGAATCTACGTTTCCACTTCATTAGGATCTTGCAGCTGAGAGAGAGTAACAAAGTCAGAGGTAAAGGAACTGCCTGAGCTTAGCATCTGTTGTCCAGTTTAACATTTCCTCTGCTGTCTTCTGCATGAGAGAGAGAGAGAGAGAGAGAAAATGACCCCCAGCCTCTGCTTTTTGGCAGCACCGCTCCTTTGGAGAACTTGTGAAGCGTCGCAGTTAGCTCTCTAAAACTCTCTGCGGGGAGCAGAAGCTTTCATGGAGTTTTACTTCACTGTTGCGTGTTTTTTTTTTTTTTCTCAAACTGCAGTACAAATGAATCTCAGATGAACCTCAGAACTAACTCTGCCTCTATCCCCCAGATACACACACAGAAAGTAGCTTCACAAACATCCCTGCAGCCATCCCTCCAGTCACAAAGCGACAGGCTACACACAGCGTTTAAACCATGTGGCAGCTTCCTCCCACAATGCCTTTGGCTGTTAGAAGAAGGTGCCATTTGTTTCCCATCCATCCCAATATTTCAAACCCCTTCGTCTTCATCTGCCTCTGACAGACTTTATTTCTCATTGAAGCATTTTTAAATGCTTGAAAAGCTTGTTTTGGAGGCTGAGCAGGCTGTCTGAGAGTCTGCTGTAGGAAGAGCTGCGGTGCGCCACCTGTCAAGGATTTTGTTGGTGTGTCAACAGAGCTGCCGTCAGCAGTCGGATCCCTGACTTTGGTGGGAGCTTACAGTGTCTTCCTCTCACAGCCAGCACAGACAACCTCCGTCTCTATTTACCAACTTGTCTCTGGAGTCGTCGCAGAAACTGGCTGTGGGAACAGACGCTTGCTGCCAAGAGAGAGACGTGTCAGCAGGGAGGAGGAGCAGATTAGTGTTTCCACCATCGTAACACAAAGCGCAGTGTTGCTTTACTCTGGTGGGAACTCACATTCTACTGCAAAAAAGCAAGTATCTCTGAGCCTCAGAGAGCGTTCCTCTGACAAATAAATGAGCAGGCCATGATGAGCAGGAGCGTTTTCAGCTCACTGACCTGTCACACTGCAAACAAATGATATAAAGGGTCCTGGAAGGGCCGTGCTGTACAGGGCTGTGCATGTGTGTAATTAGAGCTGAAACAAACTTTTGTTATTGTTCTAAGTCATTTTTCTTTGGCAAAAATGCCAAACATCTTGTTGTTTCCAGTTTCACAAAGGTGACAATTTGTTGCTTGTTCTTGTCATTTATTTTTTGATTAGTTTGTTTTGTTGTTGGACAATTCAAGCAACGTGAAGCTGTCACTTTGGGCTCTGGGTGGAAAATGTTCTTCATAAGTATTTTCTCAACTGATGAATCAGCAAAATGATCAGCAGATGAATCCACTATGAGAAGAATCGTCAGCCACAACTATAGCATTGAAATGTTATTCAGTACTTTTCATACTTTATATACATTTTTCTGATAATACTTCCATATTTTTAGTTAAGTAACATTTTCAGTGGTGGACTGCTGTTGTAATAAGAGTGTTTTTACATTGTTGAGCTCATAAGTAAAGGATCTGAATACTTCCTCCACCACTGAAAGGGGGAAGAGGGGAAAAAGGACAGAGACTGAACCATTAACCATCACTATCACACCTGATACTTTCAGCCAGCACAGGTAGTGACTACTGTTAGAGTATGTTCACCAGGGAAGGGTCCTACAAGGTGGGAAAAAGCAGGTCAGCCAGTGTTCCACTTTTTATACCTGCAGCTCAGTTGGGGGCGGGGGAGGGAGGGGGTCTCAGAGGAGACACATCCAAACCAGGATTGAGTTAAAGAAGTGATTTTGGAGCAAAATAACAAAGAGGCAAAGAATCATGTGACATTCTGAAAGTAAACAGTTAAACACAACACTACTCTCATTGGGTTTAAAAGATTTCAAACTGATTCTATTTATACACTGGATTTATATTGCAGTTTATTTGGGCACAGATATGACTCTTTACAGTCATTTATAGTGTAGAGGTGTATAGTATAGAGCTTATTGTTTAAAGCATAAAAGCATGAAATCCCTCTAGAACTGTTACTTCAAAGTCCCTAATCGTTTGTTAGTGATATCCCATTTTCCATAACAGGCGTGTGTGAGAATGCAGGCTCCTGAAAGCCAGAGCCACAGTGTTTGTATCGCTGCCACTGGGCTGTAGCGTGCCTTGACCTTAAAGCTGTACTGCTTAAATCAAATCAAACCAATTTTCTCCTGGATGTGAGACATGTTCTCTGTCTCTCAGCCAACAAAGGAAGCATACCTGTGTGTTCTGTAGTGTTTTCACTGAAGAAAGACACACAAGTGAGACCTATCACCTGCCTGTACGACTATCTAAAGCTCTCAGTCCGCAAGCAAGTATTGTGTTTTTACTCTGTGTGCATGTGTGTGTGTGTGTGTGTGTGTGTGTGTGTGTGTGTGTGTGTGTGTGTGTGTGTGTGTGTGTGTGTGTGTGTGTGTGTGCGCTGAGTTGGTTGCATGCATTTTAAAAGCCTCAGGAGCTGTCCACTATCTGTGGTGCTGAAACCCCACCAGCAGTTCTGCTGTGAGTACACCGATCAGCCACAACATTTTAAATTGCCAACTTACATTATGCGGTGTATCTCTCTCTCTCTCTACACACACACACACACACACACACACACACACACACACACACACACACACACACACACACACACACACACACACACACACACTGCCGGCTGAGAATTTGACAAAATTAATTATTTCTTTTTCATTCACATTTGATTTGCATTGTGTAAACAGAGGTGGTTTCATGGTCAGGGGCTCAGAGCAGACACTGGCACAGCAGAGGAAGACAAAGAGAAGTGAATTCCAGACGATTCTACACAAAGCATGTTCCTCAGGCTTCATGAAAATCTTCCAGGGTTAGACTGATGGACGCTTCAGTCGATACGTGGACTTTCTGACATGAAGGATAGGACACGTTCTGACTGATTTATTGAAGGACGGCTGCAGTGCTACAGCCACTGTCTATCACAAGCTCTTATCAGATTCCACAGAAGAGCTCATGAATATTTTATTATTTATATCAGACCTGTCAGTGAGCTCTATTTTCTGTCTGCTTTATTGTTTGTTAACAGTTTGTCCCTAAACAAGATTTCCATGAAATATGATTCACAGTTCTTTTCTGAGTGTAGGGATGCATTCTGGGAAATGTAGGAAGTGAATTAGAAGCGACAGCTTAATGGAAGGACAGCAAATTACCATAAACGAACCAAGAACACATTAAACATCACAGGCCGATGATATCTAACAACAGAAGGGTTTCTAATGGTGGATTATTTAATTAGAAAATATCGGCAAAGTAGATGGAATCAATATCAGTCTTCAAATCTCTTATTGATCAGTGGATCGAATGAAGCAGCAGAAACATGAAGCCATGGGTTTTTTTTAATTTCACATTTAAAGCTTGACAGCGTAACATCAAGAGGAAAAGTTTGCTCGCATAGACACACACTCACAACCACTGCAGCTGGATGACTCGTAATAGTCACATGCTCTTGTGTGATCACCTCTCGCAACTTTCAAATGTATGACATATGTATTTGTAAAGCAGTGCAGGTTGCATGATCATGTGTCCGAGCCCAGCAGAGTTTTAGAACCAGCAGAGATTTTTGAGCCCTCAGTGATGAAGCTCTGATGGATCACTTTGAAACATATAAAACATTTAGAGATGTATTGAGTGCAGCTGCTGTACTATTCTCTCTGCAGTTTGTTTCATGTAAAAACAAGATACGTGTGGAGTGTAAAGACTAGAAGAGCAGATTTAGCTGGATTCCCACAGCAGGAAGTCTCTCTCTCTCTCTCTCTCTCGCTCTCTCTCTCTCTCTCTCTCTCTCTCTCTCTCTCTCTTTACTGTTTTTTTTTTCGGGATGCTTCCTTTTCACACCCGCCATTACGGCTGCTATCACTGGGGAAAGTGACAAGCACGCAGCTCTGTGTGTGTGTGTTTGTGCATTTCACAAATTGTGGTCTAAAGTTAGCCTGGCTGCTCTTTTCCAACCTGCAGAAGTGCGATAAATCACTGCCGTGACAACACATGCTGCCACTTCCTGACCCCCACCTCTGATGGCAGAGCCATCTTTAATGCTCGGCCCCATATCTCTATCTTCCCTAACATCCATCTGCTTACTTTTCCATCAATGCATTCATTTCTTCATTTGCTCACTTACCCTTTCATCCATCCATTATTAGAATCCCTCTCTGTTCGTTCAGTCTCTACAGACTAACCTTTATCCATTTCTCGAACGCTCTGTTCCTCCCATCATCTCATCACAGAGCTTTAGTCTGATCTAATATTAAGGCTTTCTCATATCATATCAAATAAAGCTTTACGGTCAGGCCACACAGCTGTGTTCTTCTTCCCCTCTGCCTGTGCTTCCATACAAGAAGTCAAGCAGCCGAGTCCAAAACTCAACCAGAGCAACTCAAAGGGAAAAAAACGTTCTAAAATGTGTCCAGTAATAATTCAGCAGTTTGGTGGCAGAGTTGTGCGTGATGTGCCCTAATTCAAGGAAATCACTCTTTAAACAGCAGAGAACTTGTTTTGGGAACACGCTTGGGGTTTTTTGCTCACACCAGTAAAAATTCATTAGAACAGTAATGTTTACTCTGAAAACATCTGTTTTAAAGGCTTGTACATTTGATACAGGTTTATTAAAGCTGCACTAATCATTATTTTTCATATCAACTGTAAATGACTGACAATGTGTATTGAATTATCCTCTTCAGGCTTCAGAGAAAAAGCTCTGAAAACCCGCTGTCCGCTGCCAGCTCAGCAGAAGACAGCAGACAGATGCAGCCAGAGAGCAGTATTTAGCAGCTAAAGAGCCACGAGGTGGTGGAGACCAAAACAGAACAAACTCATCAGGTGGACACAAACACTGCTCCAAATGAATTATTCATGTTGCTCTGCATCTGCTGGATGTTGCTACAGATGCTGCAACAACTCCCCCATTCACACATACAGATTTAATTGCCGGAGACATGACAGGAGCCCGTTCAAGACAGTGAGAAAGTTTCAACTTTATCAACCATCCTTTAACCTGAGGCAGCAACAACCAACCGCACCATGTTGATTCCCTTGAGAAACAGAAGCAGAGTTGTTTGCTGCTCCACTCCATGTAAACTACTTCAAACAAAACGAGAAGCTGATTGATTCAGCTTACGATACAAACGGTGTGGTGTTTATCCCAAACACAGACAATCAAATCTGAATATTGAGCAATATAATTAGGATCGTGATTAGCCTTAACTGTGAACAGAGAGTTAGCTCCCCTCAGATGAAGCACTGATTGAGATCACAAGCTCATGGTTACGTGTTTTAAGGTTTGTATTCTCATATGCTACAGTACAGACAAATGGAACAACCTGATATTTTCTGAGTCTGAGTGGAAGCACCAACGATCCTACCACATAAAACCATATCCAAACACTGTGCTTACAGAGAAGGTCACCACATGCACAGCCAAATGTCACTGAGGACTTTATAGAGAAACAAGTTATGAAAGTGGAAAATCTTATCCAGTGAGGATTACATGAAACACTCTGTCTCTTAAAAAGGTGTCACAGTCTGCTCCTCTGTTTCACTCAGCCCTCACTCCATTGCCTTCCCCTGGTCGTCCACCAGATGTCCTCAGACTTTCCTTCCTTTGTTTCAGTCACACACCTGTTCCCACTTCCCCGGTCAGCCCTGCACTCACCTGGTCTCTCCCCCACCTGTTCCCCATTCAATAAGCAACCATGGACTGTTTTTACCATTTATTGTTCTTTATTCGGGCGGCACAGTGGTGCAGTGGTTAGCACTGTCGCCTCACAGCAAGAGGGTTCCAGGTTTGAACCCCGGCCCTTCTGTGTGGAGTTTGCATGTTCTCCCTGTGCCTGCGTGGGTTCTCTCCGGGTGCTCCGGCTTCCTCCCACAATCCCAAAAACATGCATGGGTTAGGTTAATTGGCTACTCTAAATTGCCCGTAGGTGTGCGTATGTGGTTGTCTGTCTTTGTGTGTCAGCCCTGTGATTGACTGGCGACCAGTCCAGGGTGTACCCCGCCTCTCGCCCATAGTCAGCTGGGATAGGCTCCATCTCCCCCGCGACCCTGACAGAGGATTAAGCGGTAGAAAATGAATGCATGTTCTTTGATGAATGAATGTTTCTATCTGCTACCTGTGTCCTGGAATCCTGTCACCTGTATATCTGCCTGCTCGTCTACCGGCCTGTCTACCTGCTCACCTGCTTGCTGACTGGCCACCTGTAGGCCCGTTCTGTGTTATTAAAAGCGATTTCACCCCTTCAGCCTGCCTTTGTGTCTGCATTTGGGTCCAGAACAAACCAAAACTCCACTGCCTTGTTCACTCTTTCACTGATCAGCAAATGATGATGTGTATAATCATTGTCATCTTTTGTTATTATTCAGTTTTCTGTAAATCTTTAATTTATACATCTCTCAAACACAAAGCTTTGCATCATGGGATTTTATGAACAGTACACGCTAAAGAAACACATTTTTATTCTGCTGTGGAAACTTGTGAGTCGGTATATAACACAGAGTCTGTGTTCAGACAGAACATGAGGCAAATTTTAGAGGCAAATTTGCCTGGAAACTGTGAAAAGTGAGGCAGAGATGAAACTTGAGAAAAAAACAGTGTGTTAGTCCTGGGGCTATATGAGTCGACTTCACAAAGGTACAGAGACGAGAGGGGAAAGGAGAGAGAAATGAGCGGGGAGCTCCTGCTGAGTTCTGAGATCGTCAGAGGCTGATCCTCTGGTGAGGGAATCTTTCCCCTCGCTAGTTTACAGCTAACCTCAGTGCAGTGGGTGTTCGGGATGAATCAACACAAACTGCACAAACAGATGCAAATTTGCGCGAATGATGTGAGTCAAAAATTCACTTTGCTTTCAGCCTGATCACAACTTCTATCTACACTTTACAGCGACACTACCTGTGAGGCTGTGTTTATACTGTGTTCTGTTATAGATCATCTGAAGTGGAGGAACAACTGCAGCTGCCATCTCCACAGCCACACCACTGTGACAGGGCTAAGAGGGCCACGTAAACATTATGCACCAAGTAGCACAAAGACACAACCTAGGTGTGTGTGTGTGTGTGTGTGTGTGTGTGTGTGTGTGTGTGTGTGTGTGTGTGTGTGTGTGTGTGTGTGTGTATAGGGGAATAGATCATGTCAAAGACAACTTTACACTGGCTCCTCACACCGTGTAAATGTGGGCTCTGATAGAGTGTATTGAGGCTGAAGGTTCTGTTATTTGCTCTAGACTAGTGATGTGTGTAATGCATTCTGGCCTGTTTCTCATGTCTATTATTTATATTGATTTCTATTGTTTCACTTATGTTTTGGATCTTGGGATGAGCTTCATTTCTCCTGTACTGACTAACATGATCTCACAGGATTGTGAGATTTAAATAGTGCACAACTTTCAGGGGACATTTAAAAAAAAAATTTCAACACATTCTGCAAGCTTTTTGTGTGTTGTTTAATGCTGTATAAACACACATGTCATGATGTGGCGTGAAATGACTCACACAACAAAAGATGGAGAATGATATACAAAATGACATTGGCGTGTTACTTATACAGCATCGGGTGAGATGAGGCTGGTACTCACATGTCATAGCACAGGTGTGAATCATTTGCTGCAAATCTGTTTTACTACATGCTTACATTGGACCTGGATAATGATGCTTTATGCTCCTGTTGCTGTTTGTTTTTTTTTTTCTAATTATTTGTGATTTTTATTCTCTTCAAACTGTAAAAAAAATTGAAAAGACTTGACGAGACACTGAAATGTGTCTCGTCTCCATCTCTGCATTCAGATAAGAGTCTGTCATTCACTGAGGGCACACGCAGCATTCACTGCAACCAGCAAGATACCTTCACACACCCAACATTACAAGCACAATGAAAGCCTCCTCTTCCTCAACCTCATGCTGTAATAAACACTGCAGGAAAATAACCACGATGGAAACGAGGCCCTGCAGGATCATAGATAAGATGATTCCACAGGTATTCTAAATAGCTTTCATGAATGTTTTTGAATGATACACGGATAATGGTGTCATTTCAAAACCAACAATTTCAGTATCTTCAATTTTGCCCATTTTCCATCCAAAAAGTCAATAATTTATATAATTACTCTGGTTGAAGAAAGAATTTAGACACTTGAGCCACTGAAACTCTGAAATGACGATGTTAATAGAAACATGAATGAACATTAACATTTATGAATGAATGAATAAAGGACCTACTCAAAGTGCATCATCAGAATCAGCTCAGGTTCACAACGTCCAGTAGACAAACCAGTTGGATCAAAATCCATCACATCACAGCTGGGGCAAGCAGACAGCCCAACTTTTAATCAACCACAGCCTCAGTAAACCAGTAAAACCAGACCCATAATATAAAAAACCTTCCAGTTCAACCACTTCAAATAAAATAAAAAAATATCTGACAGTTTGATAAGAAACAACACCAGCAGCAGCAAACAAAGGGCAGTAGTAGTAGTAGTAGTAGTAGTAAAAGAGTAAAGGATTACGTACTGAATCGCTGAGGCTCCATCTCCATGCTGCTTGCCGCTGAGTCGCTAAAGCAACTGACACCAAAGAGATAGAGAGCAGGGAGTAATACGCTGCCAAGCTCTCTCTCTCTCTCTCTCTCCTGTCTGTCTCCTCTGTCTGTGTGGATGTCTCTCTGCTGTGATGCTGCTAACCTAATTTTCCTCTTTTTCTCTCCTTTCTCATTTTCTATTTCTCTGTGTAATGAGTCTTCTTCATCTAACCTCACTCTACCTCTGCCCTGTCTCTCTCTCCCTCCTCTTTTTTTCTCTCTACCTCTCTCTCTCTTTCCCTCTCTCCCTCTTTCTCTCTCTCTCTCTCTCCAGTAGCCTTGGTTGCCATGCACACAAGCTGTGTGTATAGACTATACCCACTACATGTGTTAAAAGTAGAGGAATATCCTCAGGTATTTCTGTGTGTTGGGTGTGACACTGTGACAAAATCTGTCCTCAGCATCAGTTCGACCGTAACAGAAAGGATCAGATGTCCTGCTGACTGGCTCCAGATGAAATACAGGTAAAGTTACTCTGTTACTCACACAGTCTGTATTGTCTTCAGGTTACTGAAGGGATAATTCTAGTTGTAGTTCTGGTTTTGCTAAGCAACTCTATCAGTCTTGATTACGTGGCACCAACCAAACTAATTGCTGGGATCTGAGAACATGGAGACAACGAAGCAGCGAGATCCAAGAGTCTTAACGAACCTGAGAGAGAGAGAAAGCCAACCCTGACACCAACCACTGACGGTTCTCCACTGATTAACCAACAGCCATGGTCATTTAAAAAAAAAAATCTGAAAATCACAATTTGCTCCCACATTTTTAGCCATGCCAGCAGAATGGTAGCTACAGTGATCTGTCAGTCAGTCCACATTAACATCTATCAACAACTATCTCAATATCTGTTTAGTGGATTAAGATGAAACTAAGTTTTCCTTCACCCCTCCTTCTGAGCTGAGAAGCTTCAAAATGCAAATTTAAGTCACTGTGGACAATACATGTCTTGGGATAAATGTACCAGTGGGTAGACTGTCACTGATCTTTGCTTTGGAGCTTACATAATCGAGAAAATGGTATAGCTGCTGTTCTGGAAAGGTTGTCAGATTTGATTTTAATGAATAGCTTTTGAATATGAGGTGGAGAATAGACCAGGAAGAAGAATTGGGCTCTATTTAATCTCCGCCAGAAGTCTAAATATCTATTCGTATGAGTTTGGAAGGTTCAGTGAGTCATATTACCATAAAACCTCCCCATTATTCACAGATGATGGAGCACTCTGCTGCTGGCTGAATCAATCTTCTTTAGACATCTTTCAAAGTTAAATCTCGTCGTTTAAGCCCTGAGCTCACAAGCTTTCTGAAACTAATAATATCTTGTTTTCTACTGTAAATAGGAAAGCTGCGATAACTCTGAGTGATGACGATGCTGCGTTCACTGCCCACGGGACGCTAGAATTAAATAAAAAAATTACTGAGCGATCATGGAAACAGCACTGTGGCTTAGCCAGACAGGCTTTTATACCTGAGCCCGTTCTGTATGTTTATATATGTGTGTGTGAAGTCGGACTGAGACAGATTGAAAAAAGGCAAACTGACCATAATGCTCTTCTCAGGCAGCCACTGTGAGCTGCATTGCATCGTTGAACATCTATAGTGCACAGTGGATGCACTATACAGACACCAGTAGGGCTGAGGCTGCAGTAGCCAGGGTGTGCAGGTTGACTCACTTTTTGGGAAACAGGAGCTGCTGTTGTTAGGATGCACATGTTGGAGGACTGATGCACATCATAACAGATACATAGGGATGGAAAAAAAATGATTTTCTGAGTAACTGTGGATTTCTTTTGAATGATCCAATATATTATTTGTTCATTATTTTCACATTTCATTATTCATTCATTATTTCCATGCTCTGATTTAGACATTTTTACTGCACATGTTGGAGTGTCGCTTTATTTCACACTCCCATTGCCATAGTCTTATTCCTAGTCTTTTGTTCTTTTATGTAACATTTTGCTGTTTTTGCTGCCGTAATGACCCAGTTACTGAGAAAAATTAAACTTTAATCAAATTCAGTTCAATTCAAAGAGCATCTTACTCATAATTAAGTTTTTTCAAACATTACTTTTTAAGTTTTCATTAATTCAATTTCTGCGGTTGCTCCACAGGGTGCAGAAATACTGAGAAACAAAGGAAAATGAAGTGCATGCATTCAGGCTTGATACCATCACACAGACATGTATACATAGTGTATACACACACATATCTCAACAAACACTCCGGGTGCTGGGGTATGAAATGAGACTGTTTCCATGGCAGGATGTCACACAGGCCTGACAGCAGAGCTCACTCTCCCCAGACGCTTCAATTATACTGCCTTCCTGCGTAATTCATTTCCCACTGCTTTTTTTTTTTTTCTTTAAACAAACACCTGCAGTTACCCAGAGGGAGCCACTTAATCCAGAACACCAACTAAATCTGACACAACTCGCATTTGTGTTCTTCAGTTAAGCTGCATCCAGTCACAATGCTGTGTCGTGCTGTGCTGGAACACACAGCAGACACAGGGCAGATGAATGAGCTGCGAATTCTACTTAATCCACCACGCTAAATCTTCACTTGGTTTACGGTTCCATTGCTGTCCCATGGAGTGGAAACTTCAAATTAAATTTTTGGTCAGTATCAGCTTTTACTGTACTTGGTATAAATCAGTGTTTCAATATAAGATGTCTGCTTCACTGGACTATTCACTGACTGTAGATTCCACTGTCACGTTCCTTCTTGTTTTAATGTGAAATACTGTACTGAAATACTGCAAAAGCTATAAGATGAAAGCTTTTAGGGGACTAGTTCAGTTCTGAAATCAGCGACTTCAAACCAGAAACGGACTGAACCTACTCGTGAACCATCGACAGTGTCACAGCATAATAAAGAGCACTGATCTGCGTTTGTGTTGTGATTGCTTGTTGCTTAAAAAAAATATATATATATTATTTGATGACAACGAATTTAAAAAGGATTCATGATTTTTACCTGTACAAAGTACTGGAGAAACTGAAAATTTGAGCAAATCAGGGGATTTCAATTCAGCCTGCGGCGAATATAAATGTCTGAACCACATTTCCTTGGCAACGTGTCCTCTAGGTGTTTTCCTCTAGGTTATTTCACTCTGGACAAAAACTGTCAACCTCATGGTGCTGCTAGAGGAAAATCAGGGGCTGACCACAGCCACAAATCTATCCTCAGGGACCATGAATGTCTGTACAGAATTTTCTGCTAAACCATCAAGCAGATGTTAAATGCAGATATATATTTACACTGCTGGATTGGAGTCAGGGGATAAATAAGTTATTAGTGATAGGAGAGTCATCCTCTGGTAACTGTGAATGTGTGTATTGAACATTATGGCAATTTGTGCAACAGTTGTTGAGACATTTCACACAAAACCAAAATTGTCAACTTCATGGTGACACCAGATAGAAATCAGGAGATCAATAAAGTCATTAGGATTCATCCTCTGGAGAACTGAATATCTGACATCTCATGGAAATCCACCCTACAGGTGAATGGTATTCACTCAACAAACCACCATTCCCTTTAAAGACTCAGAGCTTTGCCTCACCACTCACAGGAACACCTTTCAAAATTATCGAGCAAGGAGTAGTGAGACTTCAAGTCTCAAATGTTTGGCAGTCTGACCTTGGCTTTAGCTGATATTTACTCTGGCCAAAAATCAACAGCTCATTTCACTAATTAATCCCCATCTGGTTCAAATTATGCCAGTTTGTCTAATCAGCTTTTATATAGATTCTTGGCCATCTCTTAACTGACTCTTGGCCATTGAAGACACACAGTTAAGATCTACTGGCTCACTCTGTTAATCCTCTGAAGGCCATATCCATTGAATTCAGCCTGCCTGTTGGAGGACAGTGTGTTGTGGAAGGATGCAATCTGGGATTTTAGCATCAGGTTTGACCAGAATTCAAGCAGTGACACAGTCGGAGTCTTCCTGAAGTGAAGGACTGCTCCAGGACCCATGCTGAGAGTTTCATCTAAGTCAGTCTCAGAGAAGTACCCATTTTAAATCTCATCTGCCCACAGTGAGAAGCTCTACATATCACTGCTCCACTGGAGTGGCTGAAAATTCCAGGTGGAAACTAATGAAGCCAACACATCTCACAGGATGCTGAGGACCTAATGACCCACCGCGAGGCAGCCACTGTCTCCAGCCGATAACACTTCCCCTCCACTAAGTGCAGGCTTACTGATAAATGACCAACCAGTAGGCTGATGCTGCAAACAACACACATCAGTGAGCCGTAGAGCTGTATGATGAACAGATGATAGCAGCCAATGAAGAAAGTGAAGGAATGAAGAGATGGAGGCGACAGAAATGCAGAAATGTAGGTGCTGTCACATAGTTGTCAGTCATTCACCGCTGATTGATTTTAAAGAGTTGTAACCAGCGAGGAGTGTAATCTGAACCAATTTAAATGAGGCAGTTTGAGAAGATTCAGTTCTGTTTTACAAGCAGGATTTTATGGTCCAATGCTGTTTCCTGATTTTTTTTCCCCCACCCTGACCAGGACTTCATGCTGAGGAAATTACATGTCATTTTCTGTCATGAAAACACACCAATGGAGACAGTCCAATAGTTTGAGAAAAACTTTTGTTTGACATCTCACCAAGAGTCAGACAATAAGATTTATATCATCCTAATGTGTCCTGCACAGAGATTAACAAAATAAAAGCACCAAATATGTACATCAGAAACAACATTCATCAGAAATACAGTGTGTAGTTTAAGGTTTGAGTTTCAATGGCAGTGTATAATAAATACAGTAACAGAATAATACAGAGAGTATGTACAGATGGTAGTGCAGCAGTGTGTTCACCTGTCACGCAGAGGTGAACTGTTGTACAGTGTTATGGTGAATGGTAGTAATAGTCTCCTAAAACGTTGTTTGTGACAGCAGAGCTGAATGAAAACACACAGCCCACGCTTCTTTTTAAAGGAGAACTCCACCCAATTTACACCTCACAGTGTTTTACCAGATGGACGGAAACCTAATTACTGATGTTTCACTAACAAACTGGTCTCATGATGGAACTAGATAAAAAAAGATATTCGCTTGGCGGAACATCGGTATGCAGATGCATGCTCTGCTGCTAGCAACATTAGCATTGTAACAAAGATGGCACACCCCCTCTGGGAGTCCTGGTGTGGTAAATACTGCACTGACCAACTCACAATCCATCATCTCCAGCACAATAGGCTCGAGGCCAACTCAAATTGGTGCAACCTTTCCTTTCATCGTCCCCGTTGTGTGACTGAGGAGAGACAGATTTGATCACAGAGATATTTCTGTATGTAGGGCAGTCGCTCTTATGGTAGCATTTTGTTTGCTCTGTGTTCTCATTCATCTTCTTTCACAGAGATTCTGTCTTGAAATAAACAAGCTGAAGACATTTATCGAGGATCAAGGGGGACGGCTTTCTTTTTCTTTTGTGTTTTTTGATGTGATCAAGTAATTCTTGTTTTGCCCCGCTTTGTTCGAGCTGCCCTTCAAGTATCCCCTGAATTAGCTTTGATGCAGAGGGGACAGATTAGTTTTTAGTTAGCTCCAGTTCTGATTGAGCAGCCAGATGTAACCTGAGTGAGGAGGGAGGAGAACAGCATTAAGGCATTGATTTATTCATTCGAGCGGTGAGGAGGCTTTTCTGGCACCAGCCCAGATCCACACTCCTTTTGAGGCTGCAAATTCATTTTTAGCTCTGCTGATCAGGTGCTATCAAGAGTCACTCTGATTTCCCTCATTTATCATTCATTTTTATTCATCTTCACTCATGTTTTCACTCTTGCATTTCTTTTCAGATTCACTCTGTTAGAGTAACTCACTACTTTTCTCAGGTTTGCCTCACTTTTCCATTCTTCTTTGCTCAGACTCCCCACTCCTTTATGTAGGCTTCTGCTTTCTTGTAGTCATTGCTGCAAACTCCTTTAGCATTTATTTTGTTTTAGCATGACCTGCTGATTGGTTCAGACCTGTGGATGCAGCTCTGAAACAGCTCATGTGGTCTTCAGCTTATGTAGCTCAGAAAAAAAATAGTAGGTGATCACGACTGTCTCCGGTGTGGCCTTCAATTCCATGTCCAATAGATCTGATATCAAATGAACTATTTACATTCAAGGCGGTCACCCTTTCATGTTGGAGTGGTGAGACCAAGAGGTAAAGATGCTTTGCGAATCTGTGTACTCTGTGACAATGGCTTGCTGAGAGATGGCCTTGTATTGATTATAAAGCACTGGTCTGTCATATAATTCAGTGTTGGGCTCAGGATCTTTGAGGCATTCCTCGCTCATCATTGTGTTTAAGGTTGCAAGTAGGTGAGGCGTTCCATGAGGTAATTGTTTCCTTTTTTTCACCAACTTGTTCATCAACTTCAACAATGCTCATGCCCACTTGTCTATATTCTTTTTTCTTCATTTTTGTTTTTGTAGAACTTCTATTTTTGCATCCGACTCAGCAACAGCAGTCTACTTTGCAGGGAACTTTCTTTACTGCAGCTTCCATTCTTTTTTGCTCAGCCTCAAACTCTGCTTGTTCTGCTTGTTCTTCTGCTTGCAGTTGAGCCTCCCTGCATCTTTTTTTTTTGCATGCCACTCTGCTTCTTCTTTTTCTAAGGCTGGCTTCTGCCTTAAAAGCTACAGCCTTTGCCTTTAATGATGCACGCTCCATTTCTGCCTTTATCCTGACTGAGGAAGATGATGACAACATGCTTCCACATTGTGATCAGGGCCCACTTGGGGTTTGATGGTGTAGACCTACTGTCTCATCTATCCCACTTTTTTTCATGAGATCTTTCATCCATTCCTCATATTTGCAGAAGTTCTTCACTGATTTATGTTTAGGATCAAACTAATTCTTTTGATCATTAACAAATTCATTGCAAACCAGAAGTTAGGTCAGAAATTCGTGATGCAAACGATTAAAGTCAACACACACTTATTTTTAATATAGTCGGCATAGATAGATAGATAGATAGATAGATAGATAGATAGACTGATTGATTGATAGATAGATATACTTTATTAATCCCTAATTGCTGAATTTGCTTCACTTTCCTACAGACCTGTCATTTTTTACCTGTTTTTTTTTTCAGTCTTGTTTGCCCACATGTGAAAATTTCCTTCTTAAGTAGAAAAAAATGTCAAAGCACCCTAAAATGTGCTTTACACATAAAATGCATTCCACTTTTCAGCCTCACAACGTGCTCTTGCTCATAAGCCTGACACACAGTGCACTGCAGTCCTCGTGGGCCATTTTCAATTAGAGATCTGTGCCTAAGCAAAGCAAGATACTACATACGCTCTTTTGTTTTGTTCAAGGCCGTTCCACAAACCATTAATCTGTGAAGAGCTAGTTTTTTTTTTTTTTTTACTATTGATGTAGGTTTCCAGCCTTAGCCTTAGCTTGATGCTTACAATTCCCCTCATCCTAATCCACATCAAACCAGGAAGCAACGATCAAAGATTTGACTTACTGCTATACTCTGTATACAGCTATAACTCTGAACTGTAAATACTGTTGCATGCTAATTAGTCAAACATCAATAAACAGCATTAAGGCTCCTTCCTCTTCGCTGTCTCGGGAGGGATTTTGTAGTTACAGAATTTTCTTTTCTTCACCAGTTTGTGGCAGCACTATTTGCAGTATACATTTGCCGTTTTGCAAATGGTAACAGCTGCAAGTGAAACTGAAGAAATTCCCCTTGTTCTCTGTGAAAGTTTTTATTGTGACAGAAAAAAAACCCAAGAAAATACTAGATACATTCAGTGACAGTGAAACTGGGAAACAACGAGGCAACACAAAATAGTGACATAGCAAATGTGATCAGTTGCCAGAATTTCCTGCAAAGTGAAGAGGAGAAAAAGACCTCCGCCGTACAGAATAAAGCAGAACTCTGCTGCAGCTGCTTGTTGCTGACACTGTGTGTCTCTTTAGATCTGCTGGTTTCATGTCATACCAAACACACTAAGAATATCATCCACAAGCAAGTTAGACTCTGTGGAGCTCTGGAGTGATCAGATCAACTTAGAATGTGGAGGAAAATATGGATGTTCACTAATTAAAGCAGTTTTCACTCATCATCATCTACTGTTTCTATAATGCCTGCATTAGATAGTGGCCCAGGATGCCAACCTGGATGAGCCGCAACTGATAACACAAAAGGACATGATTTAGTGACCACACTGAAACAACACATACATAAAGCATGAGCTTATCTGGAAGAGCAGATGTGGCCTAATGTGTTTCACATAAAGGATGATATGCAGTGTGTGTGTGTCAGTGGACTGGGCTCAGTGTTATGTAAGGCTCATGTAGGGGTTAGTGCAAGTGAGCCTGATGCTCCTTTTTTAAGGACTGACCTACATCATCTCCAAAGAAACTAACAGGATGTATGAGCTGGAACTGAAGACCACACTTCCCTGAGAAAATGTGACTCCTGTTGGGAGAGGGACAGAGAGCTGCTATAAGGGCAGGAACTTATTTCAGGCATCAACGTTTTATAAGTAAGAATTTAGCTCGTTTTGAATATATGTGACAGGCCGTTGTTGCACTTCTAAGATTGTTATACTGTCTGAATCATCAACAGCAAAGGCATCTGTGTTCGAAAATATGTGTTTCAAAGGTACAGATCTGTGATCATCAGATTTACAGCTGAGCCTTTTTCCTTCTTTTGTCCTTTCAGGGCAGTGGAACATGCTGTAAGCTTTGTCATATTATCACTTCATCAAACTGATATGGCTAACGTGTTATTGGTATGGCTAACGTTTGGCTAACATCCCTATTCACTCATCCAGGGGACACAGATATCATTCATTTGTAATTAAATTTGTGCCCACCGCATCAATGAAAGTCCAACATTTACCTTCTTATAGCTATAGTTTGGTCTCCACCAACTCCTGAGAAAACACCTAGCTCTTTAGCTGCTAGGTGCTCCACTGAGTGAGTGAGTCTGGTGAAAGCAGTAAAACAATGATCTAAAAAATGCTAAAATGCTCTAAAGTGTTAAAGGAAACTAAAAGGAAAATCCCTGGACTGAGGATACCGCAAAAATAAAATAAAAAAAATGAAAAGTTAAATATTTTAAACTGGAATTCACTAGGGAAAAAATTGTGATAGGACCAGCAGCTCCTCCCCTTTAGCATCTGTATTTGGCATCCAAAGTTCATCTTTAGGACATTGAACTGAGGTCAGAATGAATTTCTCCTGCCTTTCTCTGTCACCTGCCACTGCCACATGCTCTGAGCTGCACTCTGAGGACTGAGCCCTCATTTTGCTTTTTTTTTTGACAAACGTCCCAGTGGAGCACAATTTAAAACACTGTGTAAAACCCACTGGAGACTGAAAGCCTTCTCTGCTGTGGCCTATTTTACTGATGAGTTGTTTGCTGAAATCTCAAAATGAAATGTGATAATGTTGCAGTAATAAAATGAGACATGTATCACAGTGAGACTTTGCTCTGCTCTACTCTTGCTTCTACATTTCTAAAGCACATACTCTTCCAAATATAATATTTGCTGCAAGCGAATGTAATGTACTCTAATGCCTCGTGCGTGTGTACATATTCACACATGTATCTACTGGGGGGGGGGGGGGGGGGGGGGGTAACTTATCCAAGGCTTGCAGTGGGATTTACTAACTGTGGGCTCATAAAGGCCACGGTGCAGCCGAGGACAAATGTCTTTTCTCTGCTACAGCTGCAGATGCTGTACATCCCCTCCAGCCCTACAGAGAACACTGCAGACATCCCTCCCCGTCTTCCCCTGCAAACTATCCTGCTTTCTGTTTCATTCTCTTGTTCCTTTTTTATATTTCATGTCTGACCTTGCTGTTCTCCCTTTCCCATCTGTCATGGTTGTGTCCTCTTCCTTTCCTATGGGGGTTGTCATTCTCATTGTTTCTCAGTCCCTTTGGATTAGTCTTCATTTCTTAATTTTTATATGTGACACCACTGCTCTGATTCACAACTGCTCTCTACAAATTTGCCGAAAGGATCATCAGTGTCCCACAGGGATTTTCAGCCACTTACTGATGTTTGAACAGCAGCTCATTTCCTGAGGCTTGTTCATATTTTCACTAACTGGCTCAGGATAAGGTGGCAACAATTCCATGAAGAAAACTGAAGAAAAAGCAAATAGTTTATTAAATTCTTGACTCTGATTCTGAAAAATTGCCTTCCGATCTAATAACAAATAATCCCAAGGGCCGAATCACCGGTAATGATACTGACGTTAACATGAATGTCTTCTCTCTAGCCAATCACATTACGTCGGTTTCAGGAGCTGCATTCTCATGCTAAAACTTTTAATCATATCCTATCAATAATTCAAGCTTAAATTAACTTAAGAGTTTTGAACCAGGACTTCCAGTGTTTGGATCAAGTAGCACATGAAAAATAAGTTTCAGATTAAGCAGCTCCAGCTGTCATTTCAATGTGTTGGAAGTATATTTAATCTACATTAAATATGAGATCAGACTCTGATATCCAATAGCACAGGAGTTGGATCAGGATTGGGGCCAAAAAAAAAAAAAACTTGACTGGGACATCGTTAACATTAATGTCAAATGTGTGATTTCTGTGGACTGATAAGGTGAATAATGAAAGATCCTTTTTTTCAGTATCAGTTCTATTGATGATAGTATCACTACTCAAAACTAAACACAAAAGTACAAGTATTATTATTAGCTGAAGGCTGTCTACACTGATTGTCATGAAACTTCATCTGATTCCTGTGTTGCTTTTGTGGTTGCTAGAGGACTTAGCGGTGCTTCCAAAAAGCTTGTGTGTTTTTCAAAGTTAGGATTTCTATGGGGCATGTGTGTGTGTGTGTGTGTGTGTGTGTGTGTGTGTGTGTGTGTGTGTGTGTGTGTGTGTGTGTGTGTGTGTGTGTGTGTAGGTGTGCGTGTCAGGCAATGCACTGAATTCCCTCCTCCATCTGACATCAGGTGACATTAATGCTAGGTGACCCATTCTTTGATGGGTTAGAGCTCAAGTTAGGATTGTACTGAATTTGCTTAAGTGAGCTGAGGTCTTGACATAAAAAGGGTCTCAAATTTTTAATAACATGACAATCATGGCCTGAGGGGCAGACATGATAGAAATACCAAAAGGGGGCAAATATGAAAACAATCCTTGTTGGTGATACTGATGTGGTACTGTGCACACCACAATACTTTAGAGAAAGAAAAGACTGAGATCCATATCCACTCAGAGAAATGATTAATCACATGTGACTGATGATAAAAAGCTCAAGTTTCCTTTATAGGAAAAGCGAAGAATTGTCTGATACCAGACACTGTGATAATTATTGCTCTGCTAATACCTGATGTTGACATGGGTCTTTTATTAAACCCAGCATATCAAAGCATCACTGTCATCCAGCGACAATATGAAGGAATATTTCACTCAGCTAAATGGCTTGAGGGCTGTGAGCCGTTAAAAGCTGCAGTGATATCTGTCCCATCCTGCCGCAAAGAGCTCACAGACCATCTAAAAGAATCTCATTAAAATGGAGAGTGTCTCATGGTGGTCTTAATTGTTTCCCACGTAGAGAGGAACGCATTTCTGCTGCAAACACTAACTACTTGTGGGTGTTTGAATGAACAAGACAAGAAAGCAGTCCGTTTTAAAGAGGTAAAATAAAATATCAAGGTAAACTGAATTATCAGTTATAAGAATTATCAAGTGCTTTAACAAAGGACATGACAGATGTCAATACAATTACTGAGTGAAAGGTGAAACCATAAATGACAAAAAAATAATAAATAAAATACTGTAATATTGTCCGGGAGATACAAAATCAATTCTAGACGTAGGTACGAGTAGAAAGGCTTTTTCTGCAAAGAGATAGCTTGGAGCTAATGCATTTTCTGCTTTGTATGTAAATAGCAGAATTTTTAAAACTGTATCCTGGAAGCAACAAGAAGCAGGAGAGGGGATGCTAAAATTGGGGTAGCGTTATGTTCTCAAGGTTCCAGTTAAAAGCCAAGCAGCTTCATTTTGGACAGACAGTTCCTTTTTAATGAGAACACAATATGGAGAGTCACAGACAGAAATGGTCAGCTCAACTGATAAAAACAGGGCTGAATAACCCCCTACAAAGTTCTGATCTGAGTCAAAAGTAACAGCTTGGTGTGGTTGGCATGAAGTCCAGTTTTCAATTAACTGAGACTGTCAGGCTGTATGGGACAAATATAATTATAACTGTCTTATCCCCGTTAAGCTAGAGTAAGCTACAAGGCACCCAGCTCTTAATATCATCACAGCAGTATATTAAGGGTAAGGAAACTACAAGAATCAGTAGCATTGGATGGGAGACGTGGCTGTGGATCATCTGCATAAACATTAATACAGTGCATCAACTAATTATGAGACTAAGGGAAAGCATATGACTTGAAAAA
The DNA here is from genome assembly GCF_017976425.1 of Toxotes jaculatrix. Lineage (NCBI taxonomy): Eukaryota > Metazoa > Chordata > Actinopteri > Toxotidae > Toxotes > Toxotes jaculatrix. The sequence goes on along the minus strand of NC_054395.1, from coordinate 4,711,755 downwards.
AGAATAGGGCCCAGAACTGACCCTTGGGGTACACCATAAGAAAAGTGACTGTGAGAGAGACGGGACTTGAACCACTCAAGAGCCAAGTTACTAATTCCAACATGAGTGAGTGAATCCAGTGAGTAAAATTATGTGCTCAGCTGTCTCGAATGCAGCTTTCATGAAGCCATGTTTGTCAAAAATTCCAGAAACTATTACAGCTAAAATAAAGCAAATGTACTTCAGGACATGGTTGCCTTGGATTTTATCAAATCCAACAAAAACTGAACTCTAAATCAAGCAAAAGCACAAATATCTAACACACTTTCAAACACCATAATTACAAACAGTTGGCTTTTAAAAGTTAGCTACATGAGCCTGGTTTATGATTATCTAGGTTCCAGCCCCCAAAAAACCTCATCTCAGCTATTTCTTCACTCAGTTTTAAAAACTCGTCTCAGAGTAATTATTCCTGCAAAGCCGAGTGTTCACATTATAACTTCGATCCCTTTAGTCTAATGATATCAGGGTTCTTTTCTCAGATTTGACAAAGCTCCCCATGGTGAGTGCTCTGATCTTAAAGTGTAAAATTAGTGGAGTTCCCCTTTAAAAAAAAAAAAAGAAGAAAAAGCTTTGGGTTTCTTTAATCTCAATCAAATCCCAATAATTACTGCTCTATAAATTCCAGCACTTCATACGCACATTCACACATAACACACACAGTGCCCTGCTCTTCTGGTAAAAATTTCCCTAGAGCCTTTGATGTTGTATGTAGGTTAGACCACCATCACCCCTTGCCTCGTTCAACATGCTCTTCAATATTGCATGAAATCATCTTCATTATCCCTCCCTATCGCCTCAGTATTGGCTCACACGTTTCCACCACCCACTCCATATTATGCACATAAGGGTATTTTGCCATTACAGCGTGCTATATTATTCATTAGCCTAGCATGTGGCAGTTGGTAAATGGCAGCAGTTGTGCCCGCACTGCCCAAGCAAGCCAGAGGTGCTATTGGTGCTAATTGCTTTGGATAGATAATGAGAGTCAATGTAAGGAGAGCCATCCATCGGGGGTGGGGGTGTATTTAACTGTATGTACACACACACACACACACACACACACACACACACACACACACACACACACACATTCACACACACAAGGGCACGAGGGAATATTTTGATGAAGCTGTACGAGCTGACTGCTGATCCATTACAAACATGTATGCAGGAAGAGCATACATTAGCACAAACATCTGCACTGTGAAAGGGCAAAGACAACTCACTTTATGTAGCGGGGGAAAAAAATCTGAGCTGATGAATGTTATGATATTATAAGGACACCAGGATATAAATTTTTAAGAGCCATTTAGAAGTCCATTTGTCTTTGGAGGTATATTAGACAACCTCTTAGGCTTGTTACCCCTTAAAATGAAGCAGAGTGTCTAATGGGCAAAAAATGAGCTGCTCTGCCTCCATTAAAGCCCATTCCTCCCTCTCCCTACACAAACGTGCACAGCTTTTCTGTGCTAGGATTTACTACCTTGCCAGGTTTGCTGTGTAGTAACTGCAGACTGAAAACAACTCTATTTGTGTCTCGGTTGTGTTGCTTTAGGTGCTTTAAGGCCATCATAATTCATGAAGGCTTCTCAGGTAACAAAAATACTGTGCAGCAGTTTACACTGATCAGCCACAACATTAAAAGCAGCTCTGGAATGTTATCACAGTTATTATTTCACCATCACTACAGAGTAAACAGTAGATGCTGTGTGTTCAGCGTGCGTGAGCTTGCATGTATTTGATTTGTCACTACAACGCTTCGCAGCAAAAGTTGAGCCAGCTTCTTGTGCCACATGATCTTTGGAACATTTACCCACTTTACTCTGCTTTTTGCCTTACTTGTGACCCCACTTCACAGAAGTCCAGCCTGTGGGATTAAAAGCTGGTGTACTCTATTGATGTGTCCAGACTTTAGGGTGGACACAAATTGTGAACACCTCAACCAAAAGAGTGATTTCTCCTTCTCAGATGGTTTAATTTAAAATGTTTCTAAACAAATTATTTGGTATTTCATTCATTTTAACCTGCACAGGTTAAGTGGCAGAAGCAAGCTAGTTTTTGGCACATGGCCTAGCATGTATTTGGCCAGAGGTGGTGTACACCCTGGATAGACAGTCCATCGCAAGACTATCAAATAAAGACAGACAAATATTCACACTTTCAATCACACCAACAGGTAATTTAGCTTCTAGTTTAAATGAAAACACTGTATAGAAAAACCCTGGCTCACACACAAAAACTTCTCTTTTTCCTCCCCAACTCTGTCAATCCACATCTACACATTTGTCCCCAAATCAGCGATTACTAGAAATGGAATGGTTTCCAGAAAGGCTGTCCCCCTCACGGCACAGGTCAGACAGTGAGGAAATGAGCTCATTAACCCTGGATCTCTTCACTTTGACCAAAAAGAGGAAACGCATAGAAAAACGAGTGAGGGCATCCCTCAAGAAATCAGCTTTCCGTAACGAGGAGTCTGATGCCAAGACAATGACTTAATTAAGGTTCTGTCTGTCTTCAGAGGAAAATTATGTTGAGTGGTTCTGAATACAGCCATTTCTGGCTGAGAAAGTGGGTTTAAATTAGGAGGGAGCAGCACTGCCCCCCTCTGGTTGTGTATATTGTAAAATGGAAAGAAACTACACAACATACAGTACTTAACCTGCTGACTTATTACAATGTAGTAGTTGAATCTTAGTTGAAATAATGCACTCTTTATATTCCAAAGTATGGAGGGAAATATTAAAAGTTACAAAATGCGTAATTCTGATGATCAGCTTTGGTTTGTTTGATGAAAATAACAGTGAAGTGCTATAATAATCTTTATTTTCTCCGCGGAAAAGCTTCACAGTACATCCAGAGCTTCCACTGTTCCTTTGGCACAGCGCACTGCCCCATCTTTACATTTAGCATGGCTCAGATTGTCCCACATTAGACAAATCTGTGACCCCAGCACTCCGAACATTACTCAGTGATGCAGACACGTAGCCCTGGGCAAGTATTTTATCATTACAGACAGACAGTAGATATGTATGACATCAGAAAAATACCTCTGAAGATACATCCACAGATAAAAACAGGTGAAAAAAATAACACTATGACTTTTCCCCCATAGTTTGCATAGGAAATACTATGTGACCGGGAGCACAGAGGAACACAGGCCAGGCTGTTTCCTTCCAGTAGAGACCTGATGCTTAATGATAATGTTGTGTTTTATCTTTCCCTACAAGAGCAATGTGCTTTATACTGCTATAGCTTTGACTGTATCCAATTCTAGGGTCTTTTTTTTAGAAAAATATTAAGAGTAAATACACAGACAGATTAAATTATTAATTTACCCGAAGAACCTGCCCTGAGTAGCATTTGCAGGCTGCATATAGCCCCCAGAAACCTCCACCAAAGCTGAGGTCTTGAAGGCCACATAAGTCTTACACTAGTTATACTCCAACAAGCATCAGGAGCTCTGGACTACCAACAGGCTAATGAGGATTAATTCCGAACTTTAATGAGGCTGCTGGGTCAGAGCTGTCAGGTCTTTAGAAATAATGATTACAATAACAACAATAACAGCTCTGGCCAATCAGGACAATGTATTCACTCGCACCAGTGAATAAATGCATTAATCACCTTGCTTCATATCTCATATGAAATCTCACTGCCCAGTTCTTGTACATTGATCTTCCTTGCGATACTAACACCAGTCCCCTGCATTGGTCTAGTAAGTGAAACTGTTACTGCTGTGAGAGCAAATACACCCTGAACTTTTCCCCAAACAGCTCCAGGTTAAGATGCTGCTGCTCCTCAAATTCCTCTCCAAAGCCTCGTCTGGTCTGAAGTGACCAGACCCAACAAGCAGCAGAACTCCAGGGTCAGCTTTTCATGTTCAGGGCAGTCTTAAAGTATTATTAAGAAAACAAATATAATACCCCATCAGGTCATTTATACAAATTCAAACCACAGTTCTCTTACTGTTGACTACTACCTCACTGAGCTCAAATATCAGGCTTTGATGTACACACAGTAGGACACATTCATCACATATATTTTATTTGGCCACGGCGTCACTTTCATCATCGAGTCGAAGAAAGATGAAGAGCTGACAGAGCTGAGTTGAGAATTCCAGCTCCTCATGATTAAATCATGTTTACGGTGTTAATTAGAGGCACAATAAGCATGAACACAGACAAGTGTGCAAATGAAGCCTTCATCTAGTTACATGATTATTTAAACAGGAAAGACAGAGTGTCCTCTCAGATCCAGTTTGTGATCATCACCAGAGCAGCAACATGAACACAGTCGCTGTTTTTGAGTGTCTCCATTAGCTTGATTAACTTTGAGCTTCATACCGTAAATTTCTGTCTAAAAAAAACTGACTTCAGCAGAAAAACTGGAGGAAGATGTATGTGGAACTCATTCCACATATATCTATCTATCCTCTGCAACCTCCCTGCCTATATGAAAAACCCCAGAATAAATCACAAATATTAAAGTCTTCTACTGCCGGGCTGCATTTCTACACAGAGGCAGTTTGGAGATCATTGATGTTCTGCAATGAAAAACCCTGAGATGTCAGGTGAGGGTGAATTTCTCATAGTGCCTCCACTAACATTCGAAAAATCAATACAGTGCATTACACTTTTGTGCCAGGAACTCAGGGAAGAGAAACGACACAAAGAAAAACTTTTGCGATCATATTAACCTGAGAAGAATGTGAACAGTGAGAGAGCTCGACCCTTCACCTGCTTCATTTCAAAATGATTACCTTATGAAACTGAATGTTCATTTGTAGAATGGATGTCAAGTAACTAAACACTGATTATTAACCAAGTCCAGCTACTCCTGTATTAACTTAAACCTTAACCACAGAGGTGGCAAATCAGACAAATCTGTTTTTTTTGTAATGGTTATATGTAACAGCTTTGAAAGGCTTTGACAACATGTTGTCCTGTCAGTCAGACAACTCTGAACTCTGATTGGCTGGGGAACTTTCTGACAAGTCCTCCAGATTAAAGGACATGACACGTTGTTTGTAACTGTCCTTCAGAAGGATAGACATAGAAGTGTTTTGTCTTGTGACACCTGTAACAGCAGGGTGACACCATGTATCTGTGCCTTTCAAAGCTGTCACCTGTTTTATGATTTGATAAGGCTGTGGCTAAAAACTGGTTTAGGCACAAAATAATACATCATACAAGCTTCATACTTATAAACATGTTTGAGTCCCTTGCTGAAACAACTGATGCTGTGGTGCTGTAAAGGAATGATGACCAAAACTAAGACACAATGAGAAAACCATTTTCCAGTTATTCTTTACCAGATGACTGGTTAGTCACTGAGTGGCTAAATGTGAAAGAAATTCTGAATGCAATACTTCCTTTGCCTAATATAAAGTAAAACCTTTAAATTTTGTGAATCAATATGCAGCATTAGCATCATCATCTATATCCACTTTTGCTTTCACTCACCACTAACTGTCAGTATACACACACACACACACACACACACACACACACACACAGCAGTTTGACTGACAGCCCTCCATCCACCCTGGGACATAGCAGATGGTTTGTAGTTGCATCTGAAGGCAGCATCAGTCAGCAGATGAGGCTAAATGTGAGGGTCTGGGCATAAGATAAACACAGCAACTGTTTCCCAGCCCACTTCAAACACCTGCAGCCTTGGCTCCATCCATCATTCACACACACACACATATGGCAGCTGGTCACCACATGCTGTTGAGTGGATTTTCCCAGTTTAAAACTTCCACAGAATTCCAGATACTAAAGTTTTGACATGTTGTGTTACATACAGTATTACATCAGCTACTGAGAGTTGAAAGCTGAGCTTAATGCTTTTTGAATGGACACATCAAAGGGATACGAAGAGTCACACTGAAGTTATCCCTGTGATCCTGGCTTGTTTGGACACATTGTCAGGTCTGTATTGTCATTTCTATTAAGAGAGTCAGTTTCAATAAGTCCACATTTTAGCAATTGCACATTTTAAACTGTAAGTCAAGGAGAGCTGTTCCTACCAGCTTGTGCTTGTGCTAATGTTATGTCCTGAGGCTGTCAGTATCACACTGAGCCTTCTTTGGCTGTAACTGTACAGTGGGCTGAATCCTGTGAGCTGGTTCTTTTAATCAAGCCGCGAATGTATTGTCATGAGCCAAGTGTTTCTAATTCATTTACAGTCCTTCAGTCTACATGTCTATTCATGGCCTTGCTATTTAAACAGCTCCTTGACCATTACAAGTGTGTGTCAAAAGACAAGTACCCAAAGGAAGAGGAGCATAACAACACCTTTCTGGGTAAAATTTATATACACAATTCTTTTTCAAATTTTGACTCAAAAATTCCAGTTTGAGTCCAGTTTTCAGGGCATCAGTCTGAAAAAGGTCACATCTCGGTGATAAAGGCTGAGAGCAGAGATTCAGATGAATCATAGGGAACTGAATGCCTCTGCAGAGCTGCTGTTCTCTGCACAGCAGCTGACCCTGGAAGCTCTGTGGAAATGGGTCACCAGCTGAGCAGGGACACCCTTCATGTTGTGTACAGTCAACCCTCTGGGGATGTACAGTACGCTAAGGAACTGGCCCTGTCAGGCCTTTGGGGTTTGGTCTGTCAAGTTAGCTGCCAGTGACACACACACACAGACTCACACACACACACACACATACACACACACACACACATTATTTGTACATTTCCTGACATGCCTCTTTTTCCAAAGAAGAGGTAAAAACTTACTGCAATCACAGGTGAGCAATTCACCGCAAATTTAGCATTAGTCCATGTCTATGACACATCCTTGAAACATCCTTTTTGGTCCTTTTTTGAGACCACACTGCCAGGAAAGACAGTGTTGTGAGGGTCTTTGTGTTTTCCATAAATCCCCATCTGAAATCAAAATAAACGGGAGTTGGGTCATGCCAAGGCTAGCTGGTTAGCATGCTAACTTCAGTAGATACCTCTGCACCACAAGACATAGACGTCTGTGATATAATGTTGTTTCTTCACGGTCTGTTGATAATCTTTTTCCCTGAAATCAGGCGTCATATAGGTTTCAGTGTTGTGGATGAATGGTGTATACACTCCTCTCTAACCTCAACGTGTACAATAACTCAACAGCACCAATTACAACTTAAGTAATTAACTTACTGCTAATTAAATGATTCAATTATTTGTTAAGCAAATGGCTTGAGTATTTTGATGGTTTTAATTCATTTGAAAGCAAAAATTAGTGATTAGTGATTTTATATAAGAGCAAGAAGTGAGTACTTCAGAAGAACAAATTCCAATTTTGTGCGCACAAATTAAGGAATGCAGTATCACAATTGAACTAACTGGATGGAACAGATTACTATTTTGTTGTCACCATTTAAAAACAGCATCGCTCCTGCCACCTGCCTGCCTCTGTAGAGCCTCAACCTTGCTGCCAGATGTGAGAGAATGTTTCCTGACATGCCGTCCTCCACAGGCCTCCGGATTCCTTCAGACTATCATCACTCTCTGCTTTACTGGCCTGCATCCATCCCCATCAATACCTATTTGAGCTAATTGTGTTTAAAGCTGCAAGAACACAAATAAATGACCCGCCATTGATCAGCCATTGACACAAAGTGCTTGGCTCAGTTTGACCCCAGTGTTCTCCTCTCCATCTGTGGCAATAACAATTATGGCTAAAACACAACATCCCTGTCAGAAGCCTCAGCGCTGACAACAACAGCAAACCTCCACACCGCAGGTATTTTACACACGCGTGGAGACAATCAACTCTTTCCCTGCAGCAAGGCCCCAATTTCCTCCCAGCAGTAGGTATAATCACCAAATTCACCCTCCCTGTGAATCAAAGGAGCACATGCCTGGAGGAGTAAATGCAGACTGCAGCAGCGTACACAACTGGCCAACACTGAACAGCCACACTGCATCCAATCCACTCAAGTTAGGAAGTGAGTCTCTCACAAAATATCACAGTCCATAGAATGGAGAACAATGCAGCCCAATTGGACCAGACATTGTTATTATTTTCAATTAAAGACCATATAAGCTCTGCCAGAGACATATCGATGTTGCTACATTGTTGTAGTTTTCTCAGAGTATGTGTCATATGTTGCTCATATTATCCTGTGTGTCTTCAACCCAAAAAAATGCAAGTTCCGATTTAATTGTAAAGGTTTATGTAGTCAGGAAGGTAGTCTGCAGCCTCTGTGTGTGTTGGCAAAGCAGGACTATGCACCAAACTCTCCACTACTGCATGACATTTATGTATATTTCAGCCATGCAAACAAAAAAAAAGAAAAAGAAAAGAAAAGCCAAGCTACTTCACTCCAGCAGCTTTCTCCAGGTCTGCAGAGCATGAAAATCAGCCTGTTCAGAAACACAGGCTCTGCTGCTTCCCTTCCCCCCCTGACCTTTATAATTGTTTCATTATTTAGCCAAAATTCAACTCTGTGACATGAACATATACATTAGCATACACAAACATATACATACTAAAAGCTGCAGTGCAGAATTTTGCCTTGAAAAATATTCACAGGTAGCTTTTTGGGGAAAAACAAAGCTCCATGTATCCACCTCAGATGCCACCCTGCAGGTTCTGCTGTTTTCTACATAAAGTTTTGATGAACACATGCCACAGTGTTTTTACCATTTTCGAGTGTGTCTCCACCATGCTCTGATTATTCTGACCACAGAACAGTTGTTGTTCCCGCTAACACACGTAGCACAACGTCGTCTGATAGAAGAAATAAAATCTGAAAACCAAGTGTTTTTCAGAATGTGCTATAACTGACAAGACTTCATCAGAAAACAGATGAGAAACGTGTAAATTAAACATGTAGTCATGTGCATCCAGGATATTCAGGATGGTTTCTGTGACCAGGGAATATTTTAATGTCAAAAAGCCATATGCAGACAGAGGACACATGACAGCTCCACACTCTGACTGATAATCACTCCTTGGCAAAGTGTTTGATGCTTGAACCACAGTCTTGCTTTATATAATTAAACTGATCAGCTGTGACTGACTCTTCTTCACATAAGACAGAGAACATCAAACCAGAGAACCAAACCCTGTCTGTGAGCTTCTTCACCACATGACCAGAGAGGACAGGGAAAAACAAGCAGAGAACACACTTCAGTTCCACATAGACCACAGTCTACAATCAGCTGTATTCAGAGTGGGAGAACACCCTTAGGAATGAGGAATGATTGCCTCTGCTGCACTGGAATAAGATGCTCAGTGAACTGAGAACAGCTTTGTTAGAACTAGAGTTCATGATGTGACAAAACTCAAAGTTCCTGGACATATTCAAAGGACAATCACGGCTTATTCTTTGGGTTTATATTTCCATCTACTCAAAAGGAAGTAAACGCAGTATAACAGTAGAAGTGGTAGTGCTCATAGTGCTGGTATTCACAGCAGAATGCCATTTTTCAAGTTACAAAAGAGGATGAATTAAAGCTTTGCCCCCCGCCAAAAAAAGAATAATTGAAACAGAATAATTCTAGTGTCTTTGTACTTTGTACTGGCCCCACTCACATCCTCATAGAAACTCTTTTGTGCGGTTAGTATGGCTAATCACACATAAGACACACACAGGATACGTTATTATTCAAATATGCCCAAATAAGACACTCTGAACAAACGTGAAAAACATCTAAATTTCTGAGGAACCATTTGTCCTCACAGTGCTTCTCTGACCTGTCTCCAGATATACACAATTTACCACAAACACAACACCTCGTCTCCAGTGTCCATAAAATATCTGTAAATATGTTCTTAAAATCCATCAGATATTGTCACCTAATCATCCAGATCCATCCAGGTTCTGACAGACAACATTTGTTGGGGCAACAGTGTGAACAGGAACCGTCAGCAGCCAAAGATACAGATGTGTCAGATGTAAAAGCTTGAGATGTAAAGCTTAACTGGCATGATTTATTTATACACTGCAGACAGGAAAACTGAGGAGCTGCAATTACAAAAGTGTGTATTATGTGTGTGTTATCTCAAAAGGGTATGCTAACGGGTCAAGGGAGTACACTACACTAGAAGCAAAGATCATGTGCTGAATGTGTTGGATGCATCTGCACCTTTTCAGCATCAGATTCCTTTTAGATCAAAAACAACTATGCAGCTGAAACTCGGTCTTTAATGAGGTGTGTTTACTTTAACATACAGGTTTTTATATCAAACAGTTCTCCACTCAAGAGTCAATCACTCTCCACCTGTCTTACACACAATCAGCTCCTCCTATACCTTTCAGCCTCCAGTGTGTGACCTCTGTATCATCCCTGAATAACATCTGCACCAGACTCCAGAGAAGACCAGAGGTCTTCACCAGCATCTGTTTCATGTTAATCACTTAGATCATGAAGTCTTACACTATTCTTCATAATTGAAATAAAGGAAGGCAAATCTGCTTATTGTTTTCAGCCAAGCAGCAATATGAGCGAAGTGAAACAATTCTGTTCACCACAAGACACCAGAGACCACAGACCACTCTTCACAACATGAGATCTAACACGTTGATGCTTACAGGCAGATTCCTGACACACTGTCACTCTTCATTAATGAATCAAGCACTTATCACCATGCACAGGTAACTCTCAGGTCACAGAGGCAAACACTTACCAACACTGATGATGTTGGCAGACAGGAAGTGGCTGCAGGGAAGGCTGGCGGTGCTCACAAAAGAGTCGCCGTCTGTTGTCACGGTAGTCCTCGACCTCAGCGATGGGTTGGGGGAGTCGGTTACCATGGCCATTCTAGCTGCCACAGCCTCCATGACGGCTGATGTACGGTGGACAAGTGTAAAGTGCCAGGGGTTCACACTGTTATCAGATTTTCCAAGATGTAGTTGCTGACCTCACACCTCAAAGAGTCAGTCTGTCAGTGCCTTCAGAAACTGTGATACAGTCCAATAATAAAAAGTAGCCAGAGGTGGAGCTCAAGAAACATTTTATCTCACTTTCAACGATATTCTGTAAAATCACTGGTGGAAGTGAACCGAGCTTGAGAAGTTCAGTGGTAGTGGTAAGGTGCAGGCATCATGGGATCAATTATTCAGAATGCAGCAGATTTAAAAACCACAATCCAACATTCAGAAGTCATTTAAGTCACAGACAAAAGTCTTTGATTAAAATTCCCTCGCACATTCCAGAAAAGATGCTGAACAAGATCCACAGATTCCCCGTTTTATTCGTGTTGAGAAGCTGCAGAAGCCAAAGGGACAGCAAGTCTTTCCTCTGTGAAGAGCAGATTATGATGAACGACATCTGTCAGAGGCCATTACCAAAAAAATCTGTGGTCCTTCCGATCCAAACCATCATCACAGGCAGGCCAAGCTGCTACAGTCACCTGCAGAGGAGGAGAACAGACACAGATATTAATTACTTCAGTCCAATTCACAAGATCTCTTAGATGTATAAGCAAAAACAATCCATTTCATTTTCAGAATCAGAAAAACTTGATTGATCCGGGAAACTGTTTTGTTAAAATTACACAACACACAGTTAAGAAAGAGGAAGTAAGCATAAAAATAAAATCCAATATAAAATACTAATAATAACAAATACACAGTACATGAACAGAGAAATGTACAGATGCAAATGTGCTAAAAGTAAGGTGTCCAGTGTAGATTGATTGAAGTCCCTGGAGATCATGAAGTAAGCTCCGGGGTGCAGAGTCTGGAGTTTGGCAGTGACATCTCACATGGTTGCCAGGTTAATTGAGGGGTGGATGTAAACAACAACCAAGATGGCGTGCGAGAACTCCCTGAATATGTTGTATGGACGTAGCCCCACAACTGACAGCTCAATGTCTGAGCTGCAGAAGCTTTCCTTTATGGTACTGTGACAAGGGTGACGACATCTGTTGTTATTAAAAGTGCCAAACCCACCGACTCGTCCCTGTCCTCTCTCAGATTTATTCCTGCCCGCCTGAAACCATCTGACAGCCATCTATGGTGACAATGGGGTCCAGAGTATCTTCCTGTAGTCATGTCTCTATGAAACACATATCACTACAATCACAGAAGTCTCTCCGATTCATCACTAGAGCTGCTGGTGTGTCCTGTTTTCTAAAGGGGTGTCCATCGGTAGCATAGTTACATGACAGCATTCAAAAAGGAGGCTGAACAAAAAAGTAATTCCACAATGAAAAGACAGACCAGAGCTCTCTTTAACAACAAGTTTACTGAGGACGCAGCTTGAATAAGTTACTATTAAAAATATAAATAAGTATGAAAGGGGGGAAAACAAAAAGCTGTAGCTGTAACAGGCCACAGGCACGGTCGGTCCACGAGCACAAACGTTTTGGTGTGTTTGTGCTTTGGTATTTTTAGAGCTCAGTGGTTTGACATGTACTTTAGTATGTGGTGAAGAAATATTGTGGTTCACATTATAATTAGCATGAAACAGAAGTTGGGATTTTATGAATGGACTGACAGTACAGTCAGTACTGCATGGATCCAGAATTTAATGGCTGTTACAGAAACTGCAGCTTAAAGCATCTCAACACCGAATTCCCTCAGCTGTGATGGCTCCTGTTAAACCTAAACCAGATGTAACATTACGAAGAAGTTGTTGATTTTTTTTTGTAGTGTAGAAATCATCATCAACTATGAAGGATAAGGTTAAGAAAAAAAAAATGATAACAGAAGCACTACAGGTGTGTGCAGGGTGTGGCATGAAAAATCCAATTCCAGCCACCCAGATGGATGATTAAGAAACAGATTTTAAATATAGTCTTTGCTACTGTTGGGGTGAACCCAGTAGGTGCAAGCTCATGTTTTACAGCTAAGGACAGGTTCATCTAAGTAAGTGTTAAATGCTGTAACCACCAGGGACACAGCCTGCAGACTAAAAAACATGGAGACATGACCATGCAGTAGCAGGCAGCTGTGGTCAGCAAAAATAACTCTAATAAAACCACTGCCTGCGCCAAATTGAAAATCTACTATACTTTTCAGGCGACAGAACAATCTACACCCTGACTGGACTCTGCTTTGTGATTGGATTGTCACTGTCCAATCACATTCAAGTGTAAAGATGGTTCAATTTTGTATTTGTAGCTTCATCATCGCACACAGCAGGGAACTTTGAGTGCTGGGTGTTACACAGGTTTCTGCTTAGTGTCTGTACACAGAGGTTCACAAAAGCACTTCTGTTTCCAGTGTATTTCTGTAAGCTCACCACTTGGTGTATTGGTGTGTTATGCAAGTAGCAGCTAATGTAGCCTGGAGCCTCTGGTCTCAATCAGATATGAGGAGTGGACTTCAGAGGTCTGATGAGCTCATGTCCACAACTCCAGATTTTTTTTTTTCAGACTCGAGTTTTCAGACTCAACTGACACTGATATGACTTGAGGACATTTATGAGGCTCTGTTTACAAAAAGCCAATAACAGACCCATATATTACTTTACAAACTGCATTCTGGTTTGTTGCGTCTCTCTCAGTGTGCATGAATATGTAGGACCAGCTCTGCTGACTGGAGACGGTCAGGGGTCACTGTGGGTCAATCCCAGTCCCCTTTGGGCGCTCCCAGATTTCATTTGACCTCACATTCCGTTAGTGCTGCTATATTTGGATGTCACAGCACAAGTCACACATAAGATGTTCAAAGATTCAGATAGATGTGTACAAATGAAACCTAGAGGCAGCAGCAAACTGACATGAAAGCGCAGACAGAGAAGGAGACAGAGTGTGGAGAGAAGCATAAAACTATGGAGCTGAATCGAAATTAAAGACTGAAAACATCATGTAAAGCCTTTCATGGATTTCAACATATGCATCTACTCTGGTTCTGCGAATACAAAGCAGCATGACAGCTGCCGGCATGTTAGACCACACCTCAGACCTGCTTCACCTCTCCTACCTAAACTTCCTTTCTTTACCTACCTTGCCGCCTTCCGCCTCACAGAACTCCAGAAGCCCGCCCACGTAAAGACTGGATAAACCTCAGCACAGTTCAGCTCAGCTTTGAAGACTCCTTTAAATCAGCTTTTAAAGTCGAAGCTTTAATGTTGTGTATGTGATCCACCGCCCTGCTAAGGACTGAACAATGTGTGTATGTGTAATGTGTGGTGGGGGAGTCGGTCACGGTTAGCTAGACGTGGTGGGCCGGCTGGAGGACGTGTTGAGAACTGTTTTTGAAAGGTTGGCGGTCAGATTGCCTGAGCTGCAGGTCCGGGCACGTTCCTGTTACCATCAAACATACGTATACACACACTGCACCTGAACACAGCAGAAGAGGTGTGTGTTTAAAGTGTTTGTGTGTACAGCTATAGCTGGAATGTGAAGTTATAATTCCAACACCAACACGCTGATGGAAATATTGAGTGTTTATCTTAACATGAAATATTTAATAAACCCTTTGTGTTCAGTGTTGTGAGAGTGACTCAGAGATGACACAGAACTGCAATCAGTCAGTGCTGTGGGGGCGACCGGATATTCAGAGTAACCCTGATTCTGTTTTAAAAAGGTTTTGTTACACAACCCTGTCAGCACTGTCAACAACCCATCTGAAAACAGGAGGGAGGTTCTCACATGTTTCATTTATGGTATTTAGCAAACTCCTATGAATAGAGTGACGTAAAAACTTGCTCCGAATTGATGATTAAGACCAGCTCAGGGTACAACTTTGTCATGATCCTGGTCAACCATAAGAACTACCACCGGGAGTTCAAGTCAGCTTTTATTTGGGACAATCTGACTGCCTCAATGGAGCTGCACTATTAAATACTTCTACATTAACAATGGGTCACTTGATGAACTCACAGAGAATTATCACCAACTCTGCAGCTCATCTCAGCTCTACAGAGCTTTTTAGCCTTTTGGTTTGGTTCAGGCTCTCATCAACCTGGTTTCCAGCAGCAGCAGCAGCAGCAGCTGTTTTCAGTCCTGAAAACCCTCTGTACATTACCTGCACAACACCAACAAGCAGCTGGTGAACACAGAGGAGCAGTTAGTAATTAAAAAGCCAGATATTTTCCTCAGGAGTTGGTGGAGACCAAACCAGGAGCAAAAGCCAAGTGAATACTGGACTTACATTGATCAGGTGGACACAAACACAACGTGTTTGCTAACATGATTTCCATGTCAATTTCATAGAGGCCAAAATAAGAAAAAAAAAAAAGTAAAGCAGGTTTAAGGTGAGATTAATGTCACAAAGTAAGCAAACAGGTTCAGTAATGTTGGTTAAACAGCAACATCTATCTACAGTTTGCCAGCATTTAGTGGACTGCAGCAGTATAAACCGCTCAGAGTGTTTTGAAATGACTGGCTCTGAATTCAGCTCTCACTTGTAAGAGAAGGATTTAGGTTTTCCCCTTTTACAAATGCTACATAGTGTCTTTTAAAACAAAGGACAGTATTGCACTGTAGATGCAAAGCGCCCTGCTCAGGTGAGTAGCGTACCAGAGTGGACATGAATGTGTGATCCAGCAGGTAAACTAACCAAAGAGAGCGAGTGGAGAAATGAATGAACATGTTGCAGGAAGTGACTCATACTCTGGATGCAGGAGGTGCTTCGACAATCAAAACACAAAAAAGATAACAGGCTCAAGATTGTGTCCATGAAGCCTTAGAGTGGGAATGTGAGATAAGCATCTCAGCATCTGTCCACCTAACTTTGACTTGTCCTGACATGTACGTGGTGACTTTTCCTGTACAAACCACACTGCTCTGTTTGTCCAGGACTGTGATGAAGTTGTCGCATTATCAGCTTGTTGTCATAGATTTCATCACAGCATCCAAAATCTATGGCAGCCAGTAGGATCACGCTTAGTTTACCATCCAATAGGAGGCTGCCAGTTCTTCTGATCATATGATTGACCAGGAGCTGTTACCAGTATTGCTGCTGTTCTCATGACAGTGTCAGCACTACTTGTTTATCCCACAATGTTCTTTAAAGTAATTATAATCAGTTACAGTTACTGACGTACAATAAATCATTTTCTTTTCCAAGAAACTCAAGCTTGTTGTTGCTGCAAGAACAAGAACCTAAATCCAAACCACACAGCCTGGTGACACAACCATGTGAAATAATATAGACTCAGGACTAAAAGACTCAATATATTATTATTGCATTTTTGCATATTATTCAGTAGCCTCCTTCAGTAAACGCTACTGTGTGTATGGGTTTGAGTGGGAATCAGCCCACATATCACTAAATAAATAAATAAGTACAACATGTCTGTAACACTGAAAGGCCCCCATTAAAAATATTGTACTTAATTTTTCATTTTTTTTCTTTTTTCATGTGTTCCCACCAAAGTCTTTTCTGTTTTTATACTATTTTAAATAGGACACACAGGACTGCAGGAATGAAAGTTATGAAATTAGGCGTGGGTGATACCACAAAGCCTGTCTTTTTTTTTTTTTTCAGTTTGAATTATTTCCTTCAGATTCAGCCAGCTGTTTTAGGACACTACTGAGCCTTGTGTGTTTTTTTTTTTTTGTGTGTTTTTTTTTTATATATAATCTGATCATTTGTGAGGAATTTGTTATAGATCTACATCAGCAGTATACTGTACAACAGAAGGTGACACTATCAGAATAATGACTTCTCTGTTTCTAATCCATGTTTCAAACACAAAGTATCACCCTCAAATTATTCTCAGCAGGCCAAGGTTGAACAAAGCTGAGAACTCTGATATGTCCGGTGGTGCATCCTTGAATTCATCAGGGGCGTTGGTATTAATTGAACTGAATGCAGACAGGGAGAGACCACTTTGGAGCAAAGAATCAAGCTGTAAACGCATCACCTCATAAACTGATATTGCTATGGAGTTAGCAAACAGTGTTCAACTCATGAATGTAAATCCAGTATTCCCTGTCTTTTAGCTCTGTTTTAGGTCTCCAACAGCTCCTGATAAAAATATATGTCTCTTCAACTGCTAAATACTCCACTATAGTCACCAGCTGGTCTCTGACTGCGTCTGTCTGCTGAGCAGGTAGTGGACAGAGCGTCTATCAGAGCTTTTTCACTTCAAACAGCAGCCTCCTGTATCTTAAAATGGTGCTGATGATGGTGGAGTGAATGACCCAACAGAAAAACTATGGGCCTTAAAACCTAAATGTTCTGTAGAGCTAAGGGAAACATGGCAGCTATTCTTGTCAAAGGATGACGATGAAATGTTGCAGAGACAGTTTCTCTTTGATAAATGTGAAGAAAATCCAACTGATGCTCATATCAAAACCAGATTTAGTATTGAATGTATTGATATTTTAAGTATCCAGCCACACCTAAACATTCTGTTGAATTTATTAATTGAATTCAAACTCCAGATGCCAGCTTCAATTCTCAGCCTGCCTCTTCACTTATTCTACGGTGGTCTAACGAATCTGTACTACAACATGTGGTGTGTACAGATACCTACAGCAGAAGCACATGTTGAGCAAGGCTATTATGAAGAGCAAGACTGTGAAATGGAACAAAAGAGTTCCTGAAAGCAGTAACATTAAACTGTAGGTTAACACCCTTTTTGTTGCTAAGTACAGCGAGTCCGGTACAAGCTCAAGCACGGTCATGCTCTTTACCTCCGTTTCACAACACCAACCCTGACTAAACCGAGAGAGAGAGAAAGAGAGAGAGAGCTTTCACAATTTAGGCCTGTGAATGAAATACAACCGTGCATGTACTGCACACCTCGGGGAATAAAACACGTGGCATCAGTCCAATCTCTGCGGCTGCCGTTAAAGTGTCAGAGCACAAGACAACTCTCATGACTAAAACCTACACGGCCACAGTGAGAGCTTGAATAATGTATTAACAGTGTTGTCAGAGGGTGATTCAGCCTGTTCCAGCTCTCTGCAGAGTTTGTTTCAGCTTGTGGTTTGGACTGCCGGCTGTTGTTGCGACTACCTTGTTACATACACTGTCCCTCTGTAGAACTGGATCTTAAGCTGCCTGTGAGTGAGAGACACAGAGAGGGAGACATGTACAAACACACACGCACATTGGTTATTTAGTGCTATTACCACTCTGATTTACAATTTGTCATCAGAGCTACTGATGACTATGTGTGTATGAGCTAGCGGCTAGTAAATTGATGAATTTGCTTATGGCATTTAGCATGAGTCCTTTGTAGCATCTCTGTAGCCAGTAGCCAGATGTTACAGGTCAACAGTCAAAGGAAAACTAACACAATGGCTCTTTTTTCCACATTCCCCACCTGACTGTTCCCTCCACACAACACATGCACGCATAATAGGATCCATTCATCATTTCAAGAGGCTTCATGAGGCAACCGAGGTGAAGTGCATGACAATGAAGTATAAGCTGTGGAAAGGAAGAAAGTAAGCTTAATTCCCGTACATTCGCTGTTACCCAGTGAAATGCTAAGATATGGTTCATGACTGGGGTCAATTTAAATTTTCCTCCGGGAAAATCCAAGAAATTTCCAGTATAATGAATTATAACTAAATACTGTAACTCACTGGTCATTGTAGTAGTTAATGCTTGCCTGTCTGAATAAAGATTTAATAAAATGACATAATATACCATAGAATGGTACATTTTCTGAAGTTTAAACATAGATATGAACGTCTGTTGTTGGCTAATTAGGTGCTTGACAAAATTAAGGTTCTTTGTCACATTGGTGGAAATCATAAAAAAAAAAAAAAAAAATTTAGAGAGAGATACAGTATTGCATTGATAGCTACCATGGCAGAAATGGTAGCACAATCTTGGCTGATAAATACTATATAGTTAGTGAGCATATTTATGCTCCCCAATGGATGAACCCCTAAAATCCCCTACCCCTAAGTACCCTCATCATGCCTAAGTTTCCATTTGTGAACAAGAGCTGTCACAATCTACTGTACAGATTTCTGTGAAATTATGTTTCATTGTGCTTCGTTTTGGATGCAATAGTTTCAGTTTTACTTGTTACACTCAAAGGAAGCTTTTATTTCAGTCAATATTTCATTCTGTTGAATAAAAGCATGTACACCGAACACACAGCACCAGCATCAGCAGCAATATACTTTCCCGGGAGGCTGGACTGTTTTCAGACTCTCAGGTCTTCATCCCAGGTAAGGTGCTGGGTTTCAGAGCTGTTAAATCCCCTATGACTGAGCTGAAAGAGGCTGAAAACCAACACCCAGCTGAAAAACAAGCCTCCACAATAGGTTAGAGAACTGGCTTTTCCCATCAAACCACACTCATGTTCATAGCTGCCAAGCCTGGGTGATGCAGTTGGCCAGCAGCATGTCACAGAGAGGGGTATATGTGGTGTTCATCGCACGAAAGTCAAAAAGTCACGCATGTACTCATAAAAGTGTGTGAGCTATTGTACTTCTTTTAAAGCTGATCTGGCTAAGATGAACCAGGATGAGGAAATGTGAAAATAAATAAAGTTTCAAATGAACACCGCTGTCACAAAGCCAAACAAAGGTTTGTACGTTTTTTTACTTTGTTACTGAGACGAGAGAGAATGGAAAAGTGTGACAAAGAAAGAAAGTGGAGACCTTCAATCTGAGCACACACACCAACTTCACCATTTCCTCCACATCTCTGAAAGGCTTAGCAGGACTGTAATTTTTGCCACTGTGTGGCTATACAGATGGCAACATTCAGTCAGTTCACCACTTTGGTCCGGAGTCAAATATCCCAACAACATTATATTATATTATATTATAACATCATTACAATGGAATGTCATAATGTGTTTTTTAGGGAACATTCTTGGTCCCCAGAGGATGAATCCAACCAATTTTGGTGATTCTCTGAATTTTCATCTTGCACCACCAGCAGGATGAAATTTTTGGTTCTCCATAACTAATGGATAGCCTGCTATGACATTCATGTTCCCTTCAGAAGGAACTGCGATCATGCTGATGATCTTTCACCATCATCAAATCAAAGCATGGATTTGTCCAGTACTTTGGTTCATGACCTGATGCCTGCAAAACGAATCACATTCCCATCAGCTTCAGCTGTGCTTGGTGTTTAATTGGTGATAGCATACCAACATGCTAAGATGGTGAACATACTGTTGTAAACATCAATTCAGTTTTATTTATATAGCACTTTCAACAATCAAAATTGTCTCAAGGCGCTTGAGAGAATTTTGATTGTTGAAAGTGCTATATGAGACCCTAACCCTTGAGACGGTAACCCTGACCCCAGAGCAAGTACTTTAGGCAAGAGTGGCAAGGAAAAACTCCCTTTTAACAGGAAGAAACCTTGAGCAGAACTGGGCTCATATAAGGGGACCCTAGATGAGGGTCTGATGCTCACCTGCTGAGCATCAGAATTTAGCTCAAAGCATCACTGCACCTACGTACATCCACATACAGCCAGTCATGTCACTGTAGACCTTTTGTCTTTTGTGGAAGGCCCTTGTCATCCACACTGAAAAATACAGTTGTTGATGCTTGCAAAGCTCGTCCGGGTCTAAGTTTCCTCCAGTTAACAAAGATAAACACAGGAATATGGTCACTCAGTGACCAAGAAGAAGTTTTGCATAGTTATACACTGAGTTATGGAGTCAGGCCTAAATTGCTCAGTTGTAACAGCCACATTAACACAGTTACAAAATCAGCCCACTGCAACTTTAAAAGGGGAGAATTAAGAGTCATGTCTAAACAAGACCTGCTGTATGTTCAGGCAAAGTTATAATACTCTGTGCTTAAGTCTTTCTAATGAAGCAATCAAACAGCTACGTCTCAGTTAGAACAAAACCACTTCTAAAATTCTTTATCAGAAAAAAGCAGAGCACACTCACTCACAATCCTCAGATCACTCCTCAATCCTCAGATCACTTCAGTCAAAATACTGTTTCAAAAATAGCCTATATATATATCTACTTGTTTACCAAGTACAATTGCTTCTGTAATCAGTTTCTGTTAAACTCCCTGACATCATGCATGAAGAAAATCTATGCCCTAAAGTAAGAGCATGGTTGGTGTAAACAACATAGGCTACAGACATTAATAAGAATCACCTGACCATCTGATTAATAGAGAGAACTGTCCTTACAGGAGCTAGTTTCAAGCAGAAACACAGAAATTAGCCATGTCTATTAAATCTTTGTCAGACAGTGAAGTTATACAGACATTTAAAAATATCATCATCATGAAAAGCAAAAAGCAGCAACAAAAGAGCCGGCACACACCATGAAAACATGGAGGTCTGCATGTCAACATTTTGTTAAAAGATAAGCTAACGTAACAGGTCAAGCTAACATAACATTAGTACTTTAACGCCATTTTGGTTTCTTTGGGGTTTGTGGGGATTTTAGAGGTACAGGTCAGTGAATCCAGCCCTAGAATACTTTTTTCACAGGCAAGCACATACCTGCAATAATGCCAAGTAAACAGATAGTGAGTCTATTGTGTTACAGTCTGAATAACAGGCTTTTCCACTAACTAAAGCTAACAACAATCAAATGACTCAGATGTTACAAAAACTAAAGTTATGTGTCAAAACTAACATCATAATACTGCAAAGTTATTGTGCTTTTATTTTACAGAGACCTGAGGTTTTACTCCACCAACAGTCATTTGACAGTCAAAAGGAAAGTTATCTCACAGCTCATTTCCAAGTCAGATATGGTTTTCCTTTCTATATGGCCAGCCCGATGGTCCAGAGCAGTCAGCCTGTGGGAACAGTACTTGAAAAGGTCATAGTTACTCACCAACGGATGCTCAAGATGAAATGAGAAGAGGAAATTATTTTGCAGGAAAAAAAATGAATAAGCTGCACCTCTGAAAAGGTCAGGAAGTGTGTTCCAAACTTAAAAAGACACCGTGATTATGGAGTTTGTTTAGTTTTTTGCAATAGGTTGATGATATTCCCTCCATGACACAATCAAGCAAAGAACATGGTCTCAGCGTCTCAGAATGTAAATGTAATTTTGTCATGTTTGAACCTGCTGTCACTTTCATCTAGACGTGCTGCAGCTGTAATTACACACTTCAGACACGTTAATTGCTATTTCAGCAGCTCAGTATTTAAGTTGTGATTTATTTTCCAATGTAATGACTGCTGGGTGGCGTCACTGCACAGCACGAGCAAACTACACAGCAAACACAACACACACACTCTGCCACTTGCAGAGTTTGTCAGTGAGTTGGCAGAATAACAAGTCATCTGGGTATGTTAACGATTCAGAGCAGCTGACGATGTTTCACTGTGGCTCTGATTCACTGTGATACACCTGTGACTATCTGCAAGATTTGATTGGCTGTATCAAAATAAGCTCTCCAATTACGCTGAAGGATACAGACACAGTATTCTGTCAAATGAATGCTAAACCACAGTGTGCCATCATGAAACCAAAACCAATAAATTTCTCAAAGGAGAAAACAACACAAGTGATTCACAGAACAGATACGCTGCGGCACACACACACACACACACACACACACAAAAACGTCATTTTAATTGGACTCACAGAAAAACATGTTCTGAAATTCTCACCTTATATTTGGAAAGAAAGCTAATTGGAAAATATATTTCCCCAAATGTTTAACTTTAATTTTGGCATCCTGTTAGAGGATGTTACACCATAAAATATTCAAAACAATTCATTAAAAATAAGTGATTGTATGCTACATAATTGTTTAACTTTATTCATGTACATAAAGTACAAGATGTAAACAGGCAATGTCACTTTGGTTGGGTAGAGCTCCTCTCAGGTCTGTGAGAGTGTGTACACACTGTTTGACTTGACTGTTTGACATCTCTCTCTCACTCTTGTGTCTGACCTGTTACACCTTCATCATCTTATTAGTTAAATGAGTCCAGTGACCATTTGTACATCACACAGCCCAAAATACCAAAAACACCTGCAGGGCTTTAAACACACATTACCTTCTTCTGTTTTGACAGTGACATGTTGAATTCATCATATATATGTTTTGCTTTTGTTTTTTTACTCAAATGTAAATTGACCACTGTTTAATATTCATTGGAATGAAACAAGGCAGTTAGCAGTGATTTAATCCACTGAGAAAGATGTAAAGGAAATGTCACACTTTGAATAAGTTAATAACTGAACAGAATAAGGTCTCACGCACAGTCAGAAGAGGCAGAGCTGAAATAGTTTGCAGTAAATCCTCTTTGAAACATATTTCAATTTCAACAGTGTGCAAAAGTTTCTTTCTTTAACCCTGATGCTGGGGAAACATTTTTCTTATTGTCAACAAACCAAAAATGAGTGTATCCTACAAACAAGTACTGTGTGTGTATCAAGCCCTGATCTGATTCATCTGAGCTACAGAGCTCTATTGTCTGAAAACTATTAAAACACATCAGTGAGCCACACTCTTGCACTGGGTGACATGTTCCTTCATTACCATGAACAGTGTTATGGTCATCACGCAAGTCTGCAGCTGCTGGACTGTGAGGGGATTTCCTCCTGTTTTTTTTTTTTTTTTAATGACACAACATTATATATTTGTGCCGTGTTTTAAAGATTAACATCTTCAGTAGGAATCAATGGGCTCAAAGCTGAGCCCATTAGACATGAGCCACAGACAGTACAGGAGTCAGTGAGCATTGAGAGATGGATTGTAAAGCAGGTTTTGGTGACATCATCAGAGTTATTTCATTCTCAGGCCTCATGAAGCTCCTCCAGAGCCACAAAAGACATTATGCAACGGCTGCCGAGACTGAATGTCACTCTCTCTGAGTAGTCCATTGACCTTGACGTGTAAAGTTGGTGAAGTGCCCCTACATTGACAAAATGGCTTGATTCCATTATGCAAATGAAACATTTGTATTATTTATCCAGGGTGAAAGAGTTTTCCTCCCTTTGCAGGCCAATTTTTGGCTATGAGCCATATAGTTCATACAGGAACTCTGAGTGTGCAGAGTCCTATCAGCGCCAAAGAAGTCCCTGTTTGTTTTACCTTATGGCCTCATAAAAAGTCATATGGTACGAAACCTGTAGTTTGACTTCAGACAGTCTGAGTGGAGAACGAGGCTGGTTCCCCACACAGACACAGACTCATGCTTTCACGTCACACACACAGACTACCTACATTAGGCCAAGGGCTAAATAAGATTTACTGTGAGTACATGTACTGTCTGTATCATGTGATGAATGACTTTCCCACCCCCGGGTGCAGCAGGTGAGGAAATCAGGAGTCAAGATGAAACACAAATTTGTTAAGTTAAATTCAGTTGAACAGCTTTCTTAACACTGGATCATTCACTTTATGTGCCTGCATCCAAACTCCACCATATATACAGTGTTAGGAAGCTTAAACGTTTCAGCATGTCTCAAATTAACAACAGCATGTCATTAAACCAGATCTGAAGCCAAAAGTCCTTGTATTTGTTGCAAAAGCAGTTGAAAAATCCTGCTGTCATAAAGAGGGAAGGGCCAGAGGATGGAGGATGAATCATAAAGGCTGATATCTGCGTGCACTTTTACACCGTCCCTCCTCAAAGTCATTTATGGTGTTACACTCAGTTGTACACACAAAACGTGACAAAGCTGCGTGAAGAACAAGCACAACCAAAACCAAAAACCTGGCCTGTCGTGAAGTGGGTTTGATTGGCATTTGCTGAATGTTCCCCCATCAGAGAGGAGTTTCAGATGCTGTTAACACACTAACACACATGAAAATATGCCTGATACAGCACTGAACATGGAGAGCTTCCTACTGAGGTGAACACTGAATGGAAAAGTTTGGATTTGAATGTCCCACAAATCCAACAAAAATTTGAATTGAAAAATTGCCCATATTTTACGATCCGATTCTCCTATCAGCAGGATGAGTCATATATCTGTGCCCTCCAAAACTATTACAACAAGACGAGGTCCAAACCTAGTATATGGCTAGGTTTGCTTTCTGCATAGTTTCGGCTGGTTTCAGCTCTTTATCTGTTTGCTTCTCTCCTCCTCTCTGTGCTCGCATATACAGTCATTTCATCCAGCTGGATTCACAGTAAAGCTGTTCTCACTGACATGTTTCTCTGTTTCTGTGTCAGACAATGGAACAAGTATGAAACAGAGACTGAAACGTGGCCCATTAAGATCCATGTTAACCAGCAGACACTTTAAGACATTTCCAAGCTGCTGCTGCTGCTAAAATTCCTGATTTTCTAACCACGACGTCGTCGGACAGAATCACCACACACACAAGTTAAAGACAACGGCTGTGCTGTGATTTCAGATATATTTACCTGGGAAATGATCAGTCAGAGGGAAAGTTAGAAGCTCACTCACATCTGTGTCAGCTGCAGTGCGGTCTTTGAATTAAATGAGATGCACAGAAATGGGTTTGGGTTTTAAAACCAACATTTACGGTTGATAGGAAACAGGAAGTGAACAGTAGTCACACGCTTTCCCATCCCCATCCATCCACCTTGACCTTCTCCACACAACGTTTTGTGATGTGTAACATCACCAAGCTAGTCTCACCCTGCTCCTAACACACAACAGTCATAACTGATGTGGCTGCTTTGTCAGTTAAAAAAACTGTAGGCATTTAAACAAAACTTTTTGATAACTCAGAAGAGCCTCCTGGCATCTTCTCACTGATCCCAGGAACACCTCATGTATCTGTTAATCCCAGTAAAGGACCTCATGAAGCCCCTCTTTCTATCAAAGACCCCCAAAGCACCTCAGGTATTCATAGAAGCTCCCTGAGTATCTTTGCAGGTCCACAGACCATAAATGCATCTAAGCCAACCAACATACAGGATATGACGTGTGTGTGTGTGTGTGTGTGTTACTGTTGTTCAGGGTGAATCCCAGACATGTTTGATGTTGCTGCTAAAACAGATGTTGTGTGAGGTAATTATGGAAATAACTTGCTCTCGGTCTCCTCAGTAGGTGTCGCTTCAGTTCTCCTGCTTCCTTCCAGTTTGCTCTGTGTGTGTGTGTGCGTGTGTGTGTGCTTGTGTCCTCTTAAGGATGTCCCTTTTCAAACAACCTGCCACCCACACACACAGTCTACAGCAGTCTGCTGTGTCCTCTATTGTTATTTTGTACTTGTTTACTCAGTCTAGCCTCACCGACACAGGTTAAATTCAGATCATCCTAATATAAACAACAATAAGTGATTCAGATATTGGGCTGGACAGAGCTGAGCAACACATGATGTGATACAGTTGTGTCATATATGAAAAATCCATGTGATTTTCACCTGAAAATGTTACACGATATTACACTTCACCTCACCTCATATGTCATTTTCAGACATTGCTGTGCTGTATTATAACTTATACACATGTGAAAACTCCAGTTTCACATTGAACATCATACATGAAAAAGCATTTCACTTGAGATAAATCTACATATTATAGATACATTTTCACAGGTTATATCACAAGTTACACAAAGGAGGAAAAGTGTCAGGAAGAAATTTAAGAGCAGCCAGAGAGTTTGTGTGTCTGAGTCACTAACTGTGATCTGGCAGTGACCAGCAGGGCTCCATCCACAGATCTCAGTGATCAAGAGGACACATACCCGGCCAATAAATTTGAGAGGCATTTAGCAGCAACTGTTTAGCTACAGGCAAGAACAAAGCCTTGACCTGACCCGTCCAGGACGCAGAGACACACAGAGAGACAGAAGAAGTTTTATTGGAGAGGTATGAATGCAGCAATGTAAGAGCTGTGCACTCGATTCCTTCCCAAGTCTCTAAGCAATGTGAGAGGATGCGATCAACTGTATCAAAGGCAGCACTTATATCTGTTAGAAGGAAAATCAAACAGTCACCTCTGCCTGCACTCAGCATCAGGTTATCAGAAACCTTAACATTAAAACAGTCAAATACTTCACACGTGAAATGTCACACATCATGTGTGAAAACAACAGTTTCACATACTTTCATATGTAAAATGTTTCCATGCAAATTCACATCAGCACACGAGTTATCATATCACATGTGAAACAGCGTCACACACACAGGGACATGAGGATTTATTTCACATGTTGATGTTTTACCCTCCTGAGAGGGATCACCAATCCAGACTGGAATGATACAGTACCACTGAAAGCCATGACTATGATCTCATACGGTTGTGATAACACACAAGTATGCAAGGTGATTTTTATCTGTCAGCAACATCCTGAGCTACATCTGTTGGCCTCTAAGAATCAGATCTGCTCTGTTTAGTCATTCAGATCAAACACACAGTGAATACAGTGCACCTGATGTATTTAATGCAGAATCCATTAATAGAACAGAGCTACAGAAAACCTTTTACTGAACTGAGAGTTTTAGTTTTAATTTGATCTTGTCAAATCAAAATCAACTTCCTGCGGACTTTCTGACTGAAGACTGAACTTTTCAGCACACCAAAAGGTCCAACACCTAATCACAGCACCTGTAAAACATGGTTCTCAGCCTTCCAAATCCTCTATAGGCTGATGCCCTGAAACCAGCTTAGCCAACAGGTTTAACACCTGAAACCTGCAGGTACACAAACACAAAGTGCAAGCAGCCAGTCGAGTTTGTGTCTTACCTTTTGAAATCTCAGACTCTCCCCGTGTGCTCGTTAGTGGTTTAGTCCAAGCAGCCGAGAGCTTCCCGCACCATCCACCTTTAATCTGCAACAAGTTACAAGTAGCTCTCAAGTTAAAGGGAGGAGGAAAAGGAAACCCCCAGCTCCTCCCCTCACTCTGAGAGCAAAGTTCAACTTCCTGGTGTGCAGGATGGTGGGGCAGATCGTCCAAGGGTTGATACGAGTGCTGAGAAAAGTCACAGTGAAAGGATAGGAGTGGACTTATAATGGGATGTTCTCCGTAGCGGTTATAGTACACCTAGCTGGCTCAGGGAGCAGCACTGAGGAGACAAAGAAACTGGTTCTGCAACTTTTCAGGGAGATCACAGCAGAGCTCGCCTGAGGTTTGAATGAATAAATGAATGAAGGTACTTCACCTACTTACCCAGGTAGAAGAGAGGTCACATTATGGCTCCTGTGTTAAAATTGTGTGCAGCAACTGCAACACTGCAGTAAATGCAAGCTTTAGAGGTGCATTTAAAAAGGTACACAACGTCATTCAAATTCTTTCATATTATTGGATTTTGGATTGAATTGGATATTGGATACTGAATTTTGGATATTTATCAGGTTGTGTTACTGTATTGTTGTGTATACTGTACTGCACGTTTATGATTCTTTAAAAGGGACAAAGCATTTTCTAACCTTTTGACTAGAGCCTGACTGATGTATTTTCTGGGTCACTACATCGGTCATTATTAATTTAGCAAAGAGTTATTATGGGTGTAATCAACCTGAGGGGAGTTTGCAATCTACTATCAAAACATACTTACATATGGTGGGTAGTGCTGGCGGCTGTGTTGATTCCAGTGTTTGTTAACTCAGTGTTTATATTCAGCAGCTACAATATAATAAATTAATACAGGAACTAGTATTTCTACACTTTGTGTTGGGAAATAAAATACAAGTTGATTATATATATATTTGTGTGTGTGTTTTTATAAAAGATTTGTTCTACTAGAAAGTGAGCGTGTAATGCTTCCTCCTGCCAGTAAGTGGCACTGTGAGCCCTGAGGTTCAGTCTGTTTCCGTTTGTTTTCAGAGCAGCAGCTTCCCATGTGTTTCCTGTGGATTTAGCTACATGAAATTGTTAGAGATATTATAAGGAAATTATCGGTGCATATCCAGACTGTACATGACACAGCGACAGATGGTCGCTCCACGGACACGACTTAGCAGTTAGCTTAGCCTGTTATAGCCGTGTGCTGTTTCTCTTGCTGTGTATTTTTCACAACCCTGTGGCATCTTGGATGTTTGTCGGCTTCAGGCTTGTGTTTGACTGGACTGACGAGGTCTGACAAGCCGCTGCATGGACGGTACGTTAGAGGTGTAACCGGAGGTTTCTCTGTTTGAAAAACTTTGCCCAGTGGACTTGAATATTTCGCCATGAACTGAAACTTCACCGTGTTTGCTAGCGTCTGACATTGGCTCTCTGGTGTTAGCTAACGATGCCCCTCGCCCCTGCAAACCAGTCCCAGTTGATTCGTTCCAGCCAAAAGGACGAATATTACCGTACCTTCCTGAGAAACAATGCCAACGAAGCTTTTCAAACACTTGCTGGTAAGTTTGTTCACATTTAACAAAGCGAGAAGTTACCTTCTTTAACTAGCTTACTTAGTTAGCTCTCAGAGCTACATGCATGGATAGTTGCAAAACCCCTCTGAATATGTCATTTTGTTTTTGGATGTATGTGAGACACAAACTTCACTCTACTTTCTATGAGTAGTTTGTTCAAATCACTAGTTGCTCTCTACTGTTTTTGTTTTTCAAGATTAAAGCTGTAGTCTGTAGGAAATTCACCCCTTTTTGTTAATATTAAAGTTTGCTGACCTTTGTATTTTTTTTTAATTTCCTGTAGGATCCAAAAGATGGCTGGACTGGAGGAAAGAGATAGAGCTGCTGTCTGATCTTGTATACTATGGTTTAACAACAGTCTCAGGTAGTTACCGACCAAACCAACAGGAAATCTTTCTTCACTTAATTCATGTTTTAACTGTTTGTATTATTGTAAAAACATCTTGATTTGAATCATCCTCCCTCCCCAGGCTACCAGACTCTGGGAGAGGAGTACGTCAGCATCGTCCAGGTGGATCCCACTAAACGACGGATCCCCTCCCGAGCCAGACGCGGGCTCTTTGTCCTCTGCCATGCCTTCTTGCCTTACTTCCTGGACAAGGTCCTGGTGTGCCTAGAGAACGAGCTGGAACGTGGGCAGGAGAACGTCGGTGGTGTCAGTCGGCAGCAGGCGGCGTCCTGGCCATGGAGCCTGGAGTCTTGGCTGAAGAGATGGGTGCAGAGAGCAGTGGGGCTGCTGTCAGAGCCCCAGAGGAGAGCGTGTGTGCCGGCCACGTTTGTCCTCCAGCAGTGTCTGACCCTCCTACACCGACTCCATGTGGCTCTGTTCTACATCAGCGGCTCTTTCTATCACCTGTCCAAGAGGACGGCTGGTATCAGTTATGTAGGTGACTTTTTATTAAGACTCTTTATCTTATGTTTTAATTGATAAATGTATAAGTAGGCCCAGCAATAGAGTGACATGTATAACCATGTTTGCATTCATACCTCAGTTAATGTATGTGCTTGTAGCTCCTCCACAATGCAGTCACTATTACTTATGAAAAGAAAAGCACTTTGATTTGATAGGACAGGAAAAACTTTTAGTGACACACTTCAGTGCATCATGAGGTTGTCACCTTACTCACATACCTGCATACATTCATAAACATACACAACATACATATGATTGTGTCAAAACATGACATGAAGAAGATCATGACAAACTCAGTCATGTCAGTTTTATACAGTAGACTTGGCAGATTGTCCAAACAGTGTTATGAAAGCTGTCTTTTTGTCCATATAACACTGCTCCCCACCGTGTTTCAGCTAAATATATCCTGTTTGGGGTTTTTCAGGCTCCAAACATTTTGTAACACATTTCCTAACCACTGTTAGAAAGTAGTTAATTAGTTTACCATTTGTTGAGCAGGCAGGCTGCCAGTATTGGACACACAGTAATAAATAACTCCTGATGTCCTGAAGACAGTTTACTGCCCATAACATCACTGTTTATTGCAAGAACCCTTCACTTTTCATGCAGTGTCAAAATACACTCAATTGCCAATTTATTAGGTACACTAAGCTAAAGCTGTCTAATAAATTGTCAGTTACATTTATTTCAACGCGGGCACATGATTAGAAACAGCCCTCATTAACATGCAGTGCATTTCAATAACAGCACAAACTACATGCAAGGAGGATTTACTGCAGGACTAGACTGACTTAATTTTAGCTGGGTGTTTATAATAAGTTGGGTATTATGTGGTTTAATGAGGTGAGTTTTCATATTGTGTTTACATTTCTAGAGGCACTGATTAAAGTGCGTTTGCCAAATGATCTGTGTTTGCAAACTCTCTTATGTGCAGATCTCAAACTGCCTGTCTGTAATTTAAAGAACATTATGATCTCCATATGTAGCAGTGTAGTTATGTAGCCTGTGTAGTTGTAGTCAACTAAATAAAATGTTACTGATGTGGTATAGAATTGTAGACCAGTTTGAGCTAAACCTCTGCCTGAAGCATTTATATCACCATGTTATTTCACCATTAATGTCGTGTGTGTGTGTAGCTGCGTGTGATGGGGCTGAACACCAGTGACGGGACCATCAGGAGCAGCTACAGGCTGCTGGGGGCCGTGTCCCTCCTTCAGCTGCTCATCACTGTCTGTCTTCAGTTCAACAACTTCAGACAGAGACAGAGGGCCAGGCAGGAGTGGAAGCTCTATAGGAACCTCAGGTACAGGACCAGGACCAGGCCCGCTTACACTCCATCTCCCTCAGGTCTTAATGTCAGGGCAGAATTTTAGATTGAAACAACTGATCCCTTTCTACAGGAGATATTTTAGAGCTGAAGTGAACAGTGTTCTGTCAGTATTTCAAATGCTGCTCTAACCACAGTCTTTAGAACTGATCCTCCTGGGACCATTGTGAAGATTTCAGTGTGATCTGTTCAGTAGTTGTTGAGAGATTTTTCTCTGCACTTGAACAAACCTGACAGCAGTTCATTGAGCGTCTTGTAGTCAGGTCATTTCTTCTGGTTTTCCACTCAGCAAGTGAACCCTACAGAAAATCTTTGATGCTGATTGTAGCTGTCTAGAAACAGCCAGGCCACTGCGAGAACTGCTGGACTTTTTGTAACTGAAGCATCGTAGTGAAAGACCTACATGAAATACATGTCGTGAGTTTGATGCTGAACTCTTTGAACTGTCTGTCTGCAGTCCTCAGCACACACAGAGCCCGAGCCCCAGAGCTGCCCGCTGCATCCTCTGTCTGGAGGAGAGGAGACACTCCACCTCCACCCCCTGTGGACATCTCTTCTGCTGGGAGTGCATCACAGAGTGGTGCAACACCAAGGTCAGGCTCACGTCACGTCTCACTGGAGTTACACCAGGATATTCTCAATCAATAATATTTTATCTCAGCATCTCTAACCACTCAAACAATGGCACGGAATCAAAAGCAGTACTAGTGTCATTTAGAGGTGTGGCCTGTTAACTGGCCGTGTACATCTATTAATGATTTCCTAAATCCATTTTTCAGCACAGACTTTTTAAGACAGCAGGTTTTGAGGGATTGTTTTCCTGGCACAGACTCGCATTCCTTGACACTGAAGCCGTTTTTTCACAGGGACGGTTTTGCCTTCTTTAGCCATGTCAACGTTTGATCCCATACGCTTCAACCGCACCATCACAGCAAACCTGCACTACTGTGCTCCTGCTCAGTAGCAGACCCGACAAGGGCCAATCTGTGTTATCCTTCCTCAGTCAAACCTGTGTGTTCAATTAAACTGTTGGGCTCTACACCTGTGGCCAGTCAGCTGAGCAGGAAAAACACTAACCTCTACCTCATACTGCTGCTGATCATATAGAGATGTAAAGAATTCAGGTTTGAAATTTTAAATGAAGAACTGGCTTTGAAAATGTTTCCTGTAGAAAGTATTGGTCAAGTTGTTCCACAGTTCACTGTCTTCAGAGCAAAGTTTGCTGTTCACTAACCAGTGAAAACTGTGCATTGAGCATTCACACACTGGATTAAAGCTCCCGAAAAACATATTTTAGCTGGATATTTTGACTCCACAGACCCCTGATGGTGTCAAATGTTGCCTGTGTGGTTAAAATTCATGTTTTGTGTGTAATTGTAACACTGTCACCTGTGTTTGTGTTATACTTCTCACAGGCAGAATGCCCTCTGTGTCGGGAGAAGTTCCAGCCTCACAGACTCGTGTACCTGAGGAACTACAGCTAAAACTACAGAGCCAGAAACTACACACACGCACATATAGACACACACTTCTGGTGGACTGCAGTGCTTTGTAATACCTGTGCAGACAGGCTGCCCCTCAGGGACATGTGAAGACATAAACAGTGTTTTCCAGCAATCACACAGAACGTTGTGCCAACACAAAGTAGCTTCTTCAGGTATAACCATGATGTTCTTTTCATTCTTTTTTTTTTTATTAATTAAAGTTGTTGATTGAAAATTAAATGTTAGATTGTATCAGTCGAATCATGTAAATATTACTCTTAGTTTTATTTAAAACTTTAACAGATGTTAATAAACTATAGAAAATGTTTGAGTACTGGTCTTATTTCTGTTTTAGGTTGTTTAGGACTGAGCTGGACATGGAAATATCTCTGGAAACCTTTGAACGCCTCCCTAAAACCTTGTCGGGTTGTATCTTATAAGACCGAGATGCTCTGACCTTCTCTGTCTCTGTAAACACGGACGATCACCTGCCGTTATCTCATGTGTTCAGCAGTACACACGAGTCATGTGATGGAGAACATCTGGTCACTGCTTTCCGAACCTACACATAATCATCTTAAGAGTGCCTGAGCCGTATAAGTTAAACTTGGTTCAGTGCTTGTCCCGTGGTCACACTGAAGGGCTTGTTCAACCATCAACCCCCTGTGCTGCCCCACAGAGGCAGAGAGCAGTAACTACAGACACAGGGAAGTTGCTGTGCCTGGTAAATGTTACACCTTACACAAAAAAAAACAAACAATTGTCTGAGACGTTTCATTGGACGTAAAAGGGAATGACATAAGCTACTGCACTCTCTGTTGACAGTCTGAAGTACAAGAATAATCAATTAACCTCTAATCTAATATATTTCAATACATGATTTAAAGGTAGTTTAGCCACATGCAATTATAATTGCATGTGAATCCTGCTTGTGTCAAGGAGTGAAGATCTAATGAGTGCTGCTCTGCCGAGCTAGGCTATGTACCTTTTAGCAGGATTATTTTTAGCAGCTGTTAAATTCTTTTGTCATGCTTGGATTGACTGTAGCTAATGTCTCGCTTATGAGCGATAAACTCAGTTACTGAGATGGTGGATCATCAAATATTTTAGCTAAGGTGAGATTTGTTGTATGGGGTGGACACCAGTCCCAGTTGAACTACCAGTGAAATGTATGATATTATAAATGTGACCATTTACAAACCAAGTGGTTAATATTCAGATGATTATCCGCACGATTATTGGCTCATCAACGTGCCTGGTTAGAGCTCAGAATGATTGGTTTAATTATGGTTGCCTGCCATACAGCTAACCTCATATTTAGGCAGCAGCATCAGATCTAATTCATATTTAATCTGAATATTTATAATCCAAGGAGGGGGGAAGACTTTAGGGTGCTCCAGGCTCAATGTGTTATGTCTATTTACACTGTGGATCCAATCCTGACAAGACAGGCTTGCTGTGAAATATAGAGCTCTGTGAGCTGCATGAACACAAGCAAAACAGCTTAAGAAAGATGACAAGAATAAAACAAACCAGGACAGCAGAGCTGATTTTTCAGGTGCAGAAAGACACCGTTACCTGAGGCCGCTAGTACACATCAGGTAAAAACCCAGATGCTGACAATAGCAGCTATTCATCCACAGAGAGGAAGCTTCCTGCTGGTTTAACTGTTGAAAGAGGAGAGATGGACGAGGAGGAGTCCGGTCTGAAATCTCTTAATCTCCTCACTATTGTCTCTGAAAATTTGAGAAGATGATGAATGTTCTCGTTCAAATCTAAAAATAGCCATTCTGGTGCCAGCACTAATGAATCAGTAGCAGTCAAACACAGAACAATCCAAATTTTCTCTTCGGGTGTGTGTTTCTCCCCCTGTATGTCTGTATGCCTCAGCCTCCTGATGCCACAGTGATCTGTAGCTGCAGCCTGGAGGTCTCAGCAAATAGTACCCTTAACGAGACATGTAAAATCCCAGCTGACACAGGACATCGTAACACAACCAGAATACAAATAACACACACACAAGCAGCCAAAAATCTGCAGAAGCTCAGATTCAGATACACCTCAGTTAAGGAGAAAGGAAGCTTCATTACCGCTCCATCATTGTTTTTTTTTTTTCCTTTTTTATCATTAAAAAAACTCCTAAATAGCTGATGTTTTTCGGTGCAGTATTCAGTCGGACACTTTGCACACTGCTTTTGTGCACTGGGCCCCTGTATGAACCACCCCCTGCCCTCTGCGCCATGTTTGAGTTCACTGTTGATCCACGTTCCCTCTGATCTCAGGGCAAAAACCAGATTCACACATGACACACATACATGTTTCAATACACATCTGTCCAGAGAGCCAACCCAAGCACACAAGAAAATCATCGCGAAACATATTATTACTTTAGAGCTTTTTTCAGATCCATTCAATAAAGTGAGACTTGTAAGAAGAAGAAGTTTCTACAGGTTAATGTTATTGTGCAGTAAATGTAGCACTGGAAATGTTTGAATGGAGACTGTGTGACTGTGCATTTCATCTCCTAGCAACACTGGACGTACATCCACCCATCTGGTTTCTACCACTGATCTGAAGCCAGGCAGCAGTGGCAGCAGGCTGAACATAGGGGGAGAGGGGAGGGACATAGTCCAGATGTCCCTCTCCCCAGCAATGTTTTCCAGCACCTCCAGGGCGTCCCGAAGCGTCCTGTGGCGCTCCCAGGCCAGATGAGACATATAATCTCTCCTGCATGGTCTGGGTCTGTGCCAGGTTCTCCTACCAGCTGAATGTGCTGGAAGGTTCCCAGCAGGATCCTGGTCAGATGCTCGAACCACCACAACTGGCTCCTTTCAACATAAAGGAGCAGCAACTCTACTCTGAGCTCCTTACCCTCACTCTAAAGGTGAGTCCAGGTGAGGTAAGACTTGGCACTGCACTCACTTCTTTTAACAGATAAGGTTTATAATCATAGGCTTTTAAACTTCCTGCAACACCGCAGCTTTACAATAGGCTGCTGTCTCTGTCTCTGTCTCTGGACGGCCTCCTCAGCTTTGCTGTAAAAACACCTCAGACTTGGCTCTGAAACAGTCCTACAATCAGTGTGTTATGGATGGAATGAATGAATGGAAAGAATGGGAAGTGAGCAGACGTGTTCCTACCTCTGGCTGTTGTGGATGTTAGGTGATCCACTGTGAAGTCATATCTGGATCTGGATCAGGATCTGGAAGTCTTTGTTTCTCCTGGCACTGAGATAAACCATGAGATAAGATGTGTTGTCACATTTAGCTCTGGGCTGATTGTGGATCTGATTAGCAGACGGCACAGGCCTGGCTGATGCTCAGGCTTCACACCCACAGTGTCAGCGTTTACATCCAGGTTTGTGTGGTTAACATTTTTGTTGGTCTAAATATTGAGATGATGTTATGTGAAAGTCTTTTCTAGATGAGTGGCATTGCTTGTCTGTGGGAGGTATGTTTGGAAAAATGCACCAAAGATCAGTTATTGAAATTTGCTGAACACTGTAAAATTGAAATCAATAAGAAGACATTAAAGGAAACTTAAAAGTAATTTGAAGGTTCTTTTTTTTTTTTGAAAGCAGGTACAGAGCTGTCTTGTGTTCAGTCTACTGATGGGTTTTCTCTGCTGTTCCTAACATCCACAAGTTTAAATTACTCATGTTACAAATGGCAGGCAACAACAACACAACAGACTGAGCAACTACACTACAGTGTCACACATTCACTCACTAACACATTCAAACTATGTCAAAACCTGCACTGTGGTGCCATGAAGCAGCAGAGACACTGTTCAATGGACTGCAGACAGTCTAAGTGTGAAACAGTCTGTGAAGCACCCCCTGCACCCCCTACAGACCCTGCACACCCTGCAGAAAGCAGGCAGATGTTCTGTAAATGAGCATCAGCGGCTAAACTCAACATATTAATGGCTTTTTAGAGTTTTCTCATGGCCCAGACCAACTGCCAGCGCTCAAAAGTGTTTACATCCAAACATTCAGTCCCAACACACTCTGTTGCCGTGTTCTCTCTCCTGTTGACAGTCAGCCAATTCACTTCCACTGCCGTCATTTTGGATAATCAGGTTTTCCCCCCTCTGTGGAGAATACGGCTGGCAGTGGAGACAGATGCTGCCAGCGCAGCAATGATCCCTGAGCTCAATCATGTCTATTAGAAACACTGCGGTGATGGATGTCCGCTGCTTCTCCACTTCTCTCTCCTCATCATTAACAGCCAGGAGGTTGGCTGTGAGATACTGGTCAATTACACCCTGAATAGAGAATTTATTTGAAAATATAAAACTTTTCTTTGTTGGTCTTTTCTCACAACCAGCCACAAATATGAGGGAAGAGGACCCAAAAGCAGAAACCCCAGACAGACTTGTGCTTAAATTAAAAAAAGTCCTTTTTATTAACTCAGAATCACTGGATAAGTGAAAAGGGCAAGAAAAACTAAAAACTCTCAAAACTGATCCAGGATGGAGAAAAACAAACACCAGTCCCAAAAAACATAAAAAAAAGTCCTTACTTCAGGTTAATCAACAAGACAGAATCCAAAAAGAACTGAGGACCGGGCCAGGAGGAAATGTAGACAGGAGAACAGGCCAAACTCAAGCCTCAGGACAAACACTGACAGGGGGCATGACCACAGACTGGGGAACAGACACTGGCTTGGTGACTTGCAGACAGACTTTGGTATAGACACAGACAAACTGACAAGGACCCCAGCCAACAACGAGACTTATATACACAACTAAATGGGCAACAGGTGACACCAATTAGGGCGGGGCAGACAATCACAAAAGGAGGGAAACCAGACAAAGACAGGAAGTAGAACAAGACCAGACACACTAGGAACAAGACTTCAGAATAAAACAGGAAATACACAACCAAAACTGAAGAGACAAAAAACAAGAATAACTTGACTTAAAAAAAAAAAAAAAACTAAACAGGAACTACTAACAGAACTTAAACTAAACAGGAGTCCAAAAAAGGGTCTGTAAAGGGTTTAGAAAACAGAAAACAGGCTGGGCATGACATCTTAAAGGAGGCAGCAGTGAAAGCTGTGGATGTTGTTAGCTGCAGAGAGATTGCCACTTAGTGGTTAGACAGAGAATGCAGGCTGGATCACAGTCTTCATCTCTGAATGACTGAAAATGTGAGGTTTGAAAATAAAAATGACTTTTATGTTGCTGCTATTAAACTAGTAAAAATAACAGACATCAAATTTGAAATGCAGATGGTGCAGGTGCAGTAAACGAGAGACATACAGGCCAAAGGTAGGGAACAGGTGGAACACCATTAAAGCAAACGATGCCTGTAGAGCTTCACATTTTATTCACACACCACTGGTGACATGTTGCAGCCGCAGGCCTTCCTCTGAGCATGAACAGTCAAGGTAATGAGCTAATTGAACACAGGTGTACAACAGACCACGCCCCCAACACTGAGAACATTAGATTTTATTTATGCTGAATCCATCATGTCATGAGCATTATCATGTTGGATGTAGCTTTTGAGTGACCTTGTATTTATTTTTTTATTTTTTTCTTATCATATTTTCCCATACAACAAAAATCCAAAAAAACACATTTCCATAAATACAGCCACGCTGGTCTAATACTTCCTAATGTTCATATTAACCACATCTACCTTTTATCAGTGCAATCATTATTTTACCACCTCTCCTCATTAAACTGATTTAGGATTTTTCTAACAAATACCATGCATGATATATTTACTAGGTGCTAAAATGAAGGTCCATCAAAGACATGATGAACATCCTGTGTAAAAACAGATGGAAACAGGAGGAAGAAAAAAGCAAATAGAAATATCAAAAGCAAAAAATATCAAATATAAATATACAAGAGACAATTAAAAGATATTTTGATATATTGAATAACAGTTTTCACCTTAGAGTTTAAAAACTGTTGGCAAAATGACAAGAACACACAATAAGTGACACATTTGAAAAGAAATAAACTAAAAGAGGGACGTCTGTTGGAGCACTGCATGCGTGAGTGTGACACTCTTTATAAAATAACCAAATTATTAAATTACATTTATCAACTACAGTAGTTACTCCTGTCCATGAGTGGAAGTGTCCTTGAGGAAGACACCGAAGCCTAATAGCTCCTGATGGTTTGACCAGCACTTTGAATGAGACCATGAGTGAGAGAAAAACTGTGAAGTGCTTTTGATGAAAATGCTGCATTTAGTATAATTTAGTTCACATCATGAACACGTAACATCATATTCAGGACACTGACTGGATAATGTAAAAGAAAGTGATAGGTTTGTTTTCATTATAACAATCAGAAGAATGAAAGCTACCAGGTCTAACTTATGTAAACTCTTCAAAGTTTCTTATTTCCTATTGCTCACGTTCACATCACAGATGTTGCAATGTTGCAACAGGATTATGAGAAGAGGACAGATTACAGCTCTCAATAAAACCTGTGAAATTCCCTTACATCGCTTTTCATAACCCTTGAGTGTAACTTTCACACTGTATTTACAGATTAAGTCATCAAAGGATTTTAAAAAATGCCATCAACATCCAGTGAAGCTGTAAGAAAAATAATGTACAGAGATTTCCTGTTAATAGTAATAACCCTGGCTATAGCTTGCTTTGCCTAATACTCAAAGTTCCCTTGCATAATCAAACACCCCTGATATGGTAAAGTGACTGGTAGATTGGTGTGTACCACATGAAAAAATCACTTACATCATGTGCTGAAGCAACATAGAATTTCTGTTTCCTAATCCTATGTGAGCCACCTCTGTAGAGGAAGTCTGCAAATACCTTATTTCTCTTTACTTCTCAGTGTGTTTGAAGTATAACATCATAACAAAGCATCATAACGCATCCTTTGACAGGCTTTGGTTTTCTCTGCCCCACAACCATCACACATGACCTGTGTTCTGTTTGTGGTCAGGTGTAACGTGATGGTTAAGAGAGATATTTTCCAACCTTCTCTGTAACTGCCATGCAACCGTATAAACAGATGAAGATTACCAGAGCGTTTCCTGCAAACACATAGACCAGCGTGTTGGTCCAGAAAGCAAACAGGTACACGGTCCTGTTGCAGTAAGGCACCACAGCCATGACACGTTGTGCTTGTGAGGCGTTCAGGTGCTCTCCGCTCGTCTTACTGCTCGTGTTACGGGGAGCCAAAGTTGAAATCGGCTTCATCAGACTCTGGTTGTTGTGGATCACGTGGGACTGGTTAAAGTTTGGAAGGCTCTGGTTCTGGTTCTCCAGGGTGAGGCCGAGCTTGCTGGCAGGTGCAGTAGGAGAGTAGATCGTGTTGTTGACAGTGTTTGGGTCTGTGATGTTCTTGTCATAGTTGGGTGGATATACAGAGTAAACCTGGTAACTGCCTGAAGACACAGAGAGAGAAGCTGAATGAATGAAGGGATTTCAGTCTGTGCTGACTGTCTGGAGTTTCTGAGGTGTCACTTACCAAAGAAGAACCAGATCAGGACAAACAGGATCAGACTGATGAGCAACACAGTCCAGACTGTGTTGCTTTGTGCTGTTGGACAGAGGAACTTTGGCAACGCAACCAGGACCATCAGCAGCAGGGCCAGTATCCCACACAGCATCACATACACTGGGATAAGTGGTGCAGCTGGACACTCATACACGTAGACCACACCTGTGCACAAAGAGCCCAGATGAAGATTAATCATTTCATTGAACTTTTTCTGTTTGTAAGCACACGATGAAGGACAAAATTAGAACTACTAATACTGCATTTACAGCCAAAATTAAATTTCACTGACAGATCGTTTTCACACAGCACTGCCATAATGATGAAGAACTGTGATGTGAACACAGAATTTATTTTACCAGTATTTGAAAACATGTAAACCACGTAACTACCTGCAAATTTGGAAATATCTCACTGATGCACAGACAAGACGTTTCAGTGGTGCCCTTACCTAAGGCGATCTGGAAAACTGGGAAAGCTATCACGAAGAGAAAGGCGCATCCTATAAGAGGATACAGAGAAGATACAGATTCACTATTTCTAAACCTTTTTTTTTTTTTTTGCTTTTTTGAAATTTTTTTATTTATTTATTTTTTGCTATTACTTACCTCCAATAAAGACACTAGCACTGCACAAGCTACATAAAAAGGAAGGTCCCAGGGAGTTCCCTGCCATTCTGACACACAGAGCAGGCAGCAGTGATCTGAGGTGGAAGAGAAAGATGTGCTACATCAAGCACAGGTAAACAAACTGACTCAGCTGGATACACAATCACTGGCTGGCTGATCAAAAAAAATACTTGTTTATGAGATAAAGACGAAGAGGTAGATGTTGGGAAGGTAAGAGGCTCACCGTCCGTCTAGTGCTGGGTCCGTTAAAACTCCTCAGAGTCAGTTTGGGTTGTTGGCCAAGTCCAAATGTCTCAACTCTTGAGTGTGTCTCTGTAGAGATGTGTTCATGAAATTCATTGCAACACCTCAGGAGGGAACATGTAAACAGGGATTTTCCTCTGTTGAGTCAATATCACCATCACAGCAATGCTAACACTTCCACTACTACAACTGCTACTGATAATAGTAACATTAATCCAAACACCTGGGGTAGAGATGGGGTGGGAGGGGGAGCCATAAAAAGGTGACACTAGAACAGGGGAGTCATTTAGAAAAGGGGATATACTGTGAGCTCCAGACACAGTCTCTTTAACAGGTGACTTCAGTAGGATGGTGTCTCTGTTGTCTTTGCTCTTGTATTATCTTGATACTACCTTCTCTCTCAGTCTACTTCTCGCACTAGTTCTGCTCCATCAAAGCCACAACATGCTGCTTTTAGAAAATTTGGCCCGTTTGTGGGAGCCATCTTTGATGAGGGTTTGGTGGGTGTGGGGGGGGGGGGTGTTATTAGGAGCATCCTTGGCTTGCCATTTGGCAAAAAGTTGTGCCAGATTTAGGCTGCTGTTGGTCCAGATATTTTTGGGCATTCAGGATTTATAATTAAACCTGCATTATTATTTTTTTTTCTTACCTGTTAGCAAACGGATGCTCATCTGCATATGCAGCTGACACACAGCAACATTAGCTGTCACCTGGAGTTCTGTTTGTGGACATGTGATGAATCCAAGTCCAATATTCCCTGTCTTTAACAGCTCCTGAAAAACACACGTCCCTCTACCTGCTTCTGCTTCACTGATTTTATTAATGTTTTTACTTTCTCCTTTTTTTTTTACCACTTTGTAACTTGTATATAAAGATGTTAATATCCTTGTATTCACTGAAAGTAAAATCTAAACTTCAGAAGTATATTGGTGGGGCTCTTCAGTAATAGTGTCTTTTGTACTTAGTGGCACGTCCCACACAAACCACAACAGTGAAGTTAGTGATTAAATAAACGAACATTTCTCCTGCACGGTGACACAAGTCATCACATGACTGAGGGGAGTGTCAGTCCAATGTTTCTCGCCAGAGCCAGCAGAT
The DNA here is from genome assembly GCF_017976425.1 of Toxotes jaculatrix. Lineage (NCBI taxonomy): Eukaryota > Metazoa > Chordata > Actinopteri > Toxotidae > Toxotes > Toxotes jaculatrix. Next base: position 4,669,478 of record NC_054395.1, on the reverse strand, counting down.
GATCTGTGGTGCTCATATGCAACACAGGCAAATCGCCCTGCAGCAAGTGAGGAAGGGCAGGGTTGTGCAACATGCACTGTGTCATACAGTAATGTGAGTGTGTGTCATAGTGTATGTCTGTGTATGTTCCACAAGGAAAAAGGCCTGTGATAGAGATTAACTGAGCAAAACGCTTTCATGTCTTTTGTGGATATATTTTACATCGTTACGTGTGACGTTAACAAATGACAGGAATCAGAGGAAGCTTGAGTGCTGGTACAGTGAACCAGTCCATGCTGCATCCTGCTGGTTTCTCATCAGTACTACACTCTCTGGCTCTCAGTCGCCTCATTTTCTCCCACAGACTTTGATGAAAAGGACAGTACACACAAAATGCTGCAGCTTCTCTCTGAGTTCACTCACATGATACTGGTCATTTCTGCATCAGTCAGGTTGTGCTTTTCACCACTATACATGAAACGCACACACACATGGCTAGTTGATTATTTATTGACATTATTTCAAATCAGAATCTGTGAAGTTAATAAAGTATATTTGACATTTATTACACTGAACAAACCGTTTAACTTTATTATAGAAGCAGACTTCACATTTCAGAGCAACATTTTTCACCTGTTTTCCAAACGTGTCCACCTTCTGTGAGTGTGTGCCCCAGTTTGATCCCCAATTCAAAATATCTTAGACCTACCTCACCTGTGGGACCCTGTGTCAAAGCCCAGCTTTAATACATTTGGTTTTTGAACTGATATTATGCTAATCTGTCTGTAATGGGGAGGGAGGTCAGTCAGCTGAATAGGGCCCCAGGACTCATTGTCACACCTTTGCTGGCTGAGTTTGGCTGAGTTAAGTTATATATTCTGCAGATTTCATTTTCTAAGTAGCCTGTTTATTATTTTGTATGAATCTGTATTTTTTATTCTTTTGTTAAAAAAATTATCTCTGTATTATGATGTGGGTCACTGTTATTTATGCTTCTCTCTCTCTTTCTCTCTCTCGCTCTCTCTCTCTCTGTCTCTCTCTCTCTCTCTCTCTCTCTCTCTCTCTCTCATTTCCAGCATTACTGTGCATCTTCCCCCGGTTCAGTCACATGATTTCAGACCTTTCTTCCTGACCTCTGTCCCATGGGATCTTAAAAACACTGAAGTCATCTCCATTTTATGCCACATGTGCAAATCCCAGTCTTTTGATAGTTGGGTTGTGTTTACGTCCGTAGGAGCGCTCAGTATTAGAACCAGTGTTGTGATCCGCTTTCCACTTCCTCTTCCAGAGCCGGGGCGCCGGTCACATGACAGCTGGTGATCGCAGCCTGTCAGAGAGCCCGCAGCCTGACCGCAGCGTCTGCCTCTGCTCTGTGAGCCGGACTCAGACTTGAAGGTAAGACCGTTTTCATGTGCGGGTCGTGTCCGTTGTCCGCTCTGTGCTGCTGAAGCGGACTCCGCGGGATAAAGACGCGGAGCTGCCGCTCCTCTCCGCCGTGCAACGTGACTCACAGCACAGCGTTCGTTTGTGTGGCTTTTTAACAAGACCAAAGAACCACACACCACTGATCTCAGGTCGGATTATTTGCTGCTTTTTAAATTTTTTTAAATGAACAAAAAAATGCATGGTTTGCGATCTTGACTATTGATTTTTGATGGTGAAAGCTTAGTCAAGCTAGCAAAGATAAGAAGGCGTTATTCCGGTTTGTTGGTGAAGCCTTCAGCTTTAAAGTTTTAACGGTTCACTTCATCAAAAATAAACCAACTTTTCTCACTTGTAATAGCTGCTAGTAGACGAACACACCCTTTATTCAGCTAAAGCAGTAACTGACCTAGCTCAAAGTAAGAATACTCTAAAGTCCCACTTTTAGAATGAACATGTAAAGTGAACTGTCATAATTGTATTGAAGTACAGAAACAGTCTGTGTAATCCACACACTGTCAGCATTTTCTCACTATCTTTGTTTACAACAAAAAAATGTAAAAGTGGACAGAGATGAAGCTGATGCGAGTACACACACACACACACACACACGGCTCCAGTATGAGATTTATACAGGGATTTAAAGTCTCTGTTCCTGTTCCATATCATGTGGAGTCTTGTTATAAGGAAGGCTGAAGTGGAACGTCACTCGTCACGCCTCTCACCACAAACTCATTTCCATGTTTCTCTTCCAAAAGGAACGATGTCTGCGGTGAAGCTGGAGGAGAGTCGAGAGCGGATTCGCGCAGAGCTGGATAACGTGGTGGACTTCTGGCTCAAATACTCTCATGACACCGTACATGGGTACTGTCTCTTTCTTGCAGCTGTATACAACAGTTTTACAGTGTGTGTGTATAGTCTGTACCCCTGTGATGAACTTGACTCTCTGCTTCCTGTTTCAGAGGATTCTTCACTTGTCTTGGGAGAGATGGGAAGGTTTACGATGAGCTGAAGTATGTGTGGCTGCAGGGTAGACAGGTGAGTCCCTGTTACAGGTCCTGGCAGTGTAAAACAAGCAGTCCACTCTATGAACTGTGGTTCATCAGATGTTACGTGAGTAAACGGACGTGTCTCTATCACAGGTGTGGATGTACTGCCGCCTATACAGAACCATGGCTCGCTTCCGCAAACCTGAAATCCTTGACGCAGCAATAGCTGGTGTGTAAAAATGTTTAGTTACAAATGTCACCCATCATCAGGTAAACGTTTGCAGCAGATGGTGGAACATGGTGTGTTTTTTGTTGACTCAGGTGATTAATGACTGTCATGATAGTGTTTGCTCTGTTCTGAGTAAAGTACACATAAAGTCATCACTGTTAACTGGAAACCTTGGATCTGAAAAATGAGAAGAGAAGCAGCCGGGCTTTAATTTTACCACCTCCTCTTTTTATTTACTGATGTTTGCTTTCTAAAGGTTTTACAGTATAAGACTAACGACAGCAGGATGTGTCCACATAGAGCCGGGGCTCTTTTAATTGAAGTCAAAACATGAACTTAAGATTTGTGGATTAACATATTGTTGTCATGTTTGATCAAAGCCACAGCAAACATTTAACATGTGTCTGATTATCACCACTTTAACAGGCAGGTGAAGTGGTGAATTCATGTCTGAACCGGGCTTTACACTGTTGCGATGCTCTCTTTGCATCTTAGGAGGAGCTTTCCTCAGAAGGTTTGCTCGTGTGTCCAGCAGCAGTGGTCAGTGGAAATGTGCCTTCTGCTTAACAAGAGATGGTAAAGCCGTCAAAATTCAGAGGACGATATTCAGTGAGTGTTTCTATATCATGGCCATGGATGAACTGAGCAGGGTCACTGGTGACAAGGAGATGCAGGTATAAATATAAAATTATAATAATACAAAACTTTATTTACACAGCATCTGTACCACTTTCTTAACCTCGCCAGCTCATTTTACCAGCTCAGTGTTTTATAGTGTTTGATTTAACCCTGAGCACAACAAGGTTGAATACTGTCATGCATTACACGCAAGTTTCTGGCTACAGGAATGATATTCACAGACATGGAGCTGAGATGATTAGGTGGCCTTAGGCCTTCCTCATTAGTTTTTAACAGGATACACATTTCTGTGTCATCTGCAAAACAGTGGTAGTCAGTGATGTGTTTGTGGATAATATGTCCCAGTGGAAACATGTACAGAGCGTACGGAAAGTATTCAGACCCCCTTAAATTTTTCACTCTGTTATATTGCAGCCATTTGCTAAAATCATTTAAGTTCATTTTTTTCCTCATTAATGTACACACAGCACATTGACAGAGAAACACAAAATTGTTGAAATTTTTGCAGATTTATTAAAAAAGAAAAACTGAAATATCACATGGCCATAAGTATTCAGACCCTTTGCTCAGTATTTAGTAGAAGCATCCTTTTGAGCTAATGCAGCCATGAGTCTTTTTGGGAATGATGCAGCAAGTTTTTCACACCTGGATTTGGGGATGCTCTGCCATTCCTCCTTGCAGATCCTCTCCAGTTCTGCAGGTCCCTGCAGCTGAACAACACCCCCACAGCATGATGCTGCCACCACCATGCTTCACTGTTGGGACTGTATTGGACAGGTGATGAGCAGTGCCTGGTTTCCTCCACACATACCGCTTAGAATTAAGGCCAAAAAGTTCTATCTTGGTCTCATCAGACCAGAGAATCTTATTTCTCACCATCTTGGAGTCCTTCAGGTGTTTTTTTAGCAAACTCCATGCAGGCTTTCATGTGTCTTGCACTGAGGAGAGGCCTCCGTCAGGCCACTTTGGGTTCTTCTTTACCTCTCTCACCAAGGCTCTTCTCCCCCGATTGCTCAGTTTGGCCGGACGGCCAGCTCTAGGAAGGGTTCTGGTTGTCCCAAACATCTTCCATTTAAGGATTATGGAGGCCACTGTGCTCTTAGGAACCTTAAGCCCAGCAGAATTTTTTTTTGTAACCTTGGCCAGATCTGTGCCACAATTCTGTCTCTCAGCTCTTCAGGCAGTTCCTTTGACCTCATGATTCTCATTTGCTCTGACATGCACTGTGAGCTGTAAGGTCTTATATAGACAGGTGTGTGGCCTTCCTAATCAAGTCCAATCAGTATAATCAAACACAGCTGGGCTCCAACGAAGGTGTAGAACAGGGGTGTCAAACCTGTCCACAAAGGGCCGGTGTGGCTGCAGGTTTTTGTTCCAACCAATGAAGAGCACACAGTTTGACCAATCAACTGTCTGAAGACTGAGATCAGTTGATTAAATGAGTCAAGTCTGGTGTGCTGCTGCTTGGTTGGAACAAAAACCTGCAGCCACACCGGCCCTTTGTGGACAGGTTTGACACCCCTGGTGTAGAACCATCTCAAGGATGATCAGAACAAATGGACAGCACCCGAGTTAAATATATGAGGGTCACAGCAAAGTGTCTGAATACTTATGGCCGTGTGATATTTCAGTTTTTCTAATAAATCTGCGAAAATTTCAACAATTTCGTGTTTCTCTGTCAATATAGAGTGCTGTGTGTACATTAATGAGGGAAAAAATGAACTTAAATGATTTTAGCAAATGGATACAATATAACAAAGAGTGAAAAATTTAAGGGGGTCTGAATACTTTCCGTACCCACTGTAAACTGAAAACAACAGGATGCAGAGTACGGAGCAATGGGGCAGCGTCACAGGTTAGTGAGGGCTCAGTTTGATGAATATGATTTTAACTGTATAAGGTAAATAGCCAATTTGCATCATTAACTTTATCACATGCTGAGCTGAAACCAAAGTGGAATGAAACTAAAACAATCTCATTATCAACTATCATAATTAGTTGCAATACCAGTGTTTTGTCAAACACTGGTATTTGATGATATTTGTGAAACTGCAGACCAGTATGAAAATACCTGGACTTCAAAGTTAGTTGACACTCCAGGACAAACTTTGTTGAAAAGTACTTTGGGGCTGCATGAGGGATTTGATTGGATTTTAGCTTCATCATTTCTCTGTTGTAGCTGAGACTGAGATACTGAAAAGACACAATGATCCTGTCTTACAGAGGCAGATTCAAACTGGGACCAGTATGTTGTAACTAATGTTACATGAACTGGATTTTGTGCTACTTTTAATGCTGACTGTGCGTAAACCGAAACAGATGTTGAAATTCATCAAGCTACAGTCAAACTACTTCCCTGCTTTTTGGTAAATTTGGGTCTTGGTTCCCCAAAAAAGGAAGCAGTGGTATGTAGTCTGCACACTGTGGAAGCTATGAATAAGGACTTTATATTTATGTATAGTTTTTCCTCTACTTAACAATTTGTGAGACTGATGAGCTGATTACACTGTTAGCTCATAATTAATTCATAAATATAACACACAAACTGAGTAATGCCCTGCAGGCACAGACATTTTGTCCTGCTGTCAATAAGTAAAACAACTCATTTCTGACATCCCATTTCCATTACTACAGCATGGATAATTGTATGAATAAAGTTATTAATTTTAATTATTAAAGCTGCAATAATTAAAATAGGATGTCAGAAGGTAATAGTTTCTTACATATTCACAATGAAAAGTGAAATGTACCTGTAGGACATTACAGGCTCCAATTAAAACAGTGTCCATTCATTGATAAGACTAAGAGTCTACAGCAGGGGTGTCAAACCTGTCCACAAAGGGCCGGTGTGGCTGCAGGTTTTTGTTCCAACCAAGCAGCAGCACACCAGACTTGACTCATTTAATCAACTGATCTCAGTCTTCAGACAGTTGATTGGTCAAACTGTGTGCTCTTCATTGGTTGGAACAAAAACCTGCAGCCACACCGGCCCTTTGTGGACAGGTTTGACACCCCTGGTCTACAGCCATGCTAGCAGCTCTGTGGCGCTGTGCTTAGGCAAAGCACTGCTCTGAGCTAAATGCTAACATCAGCACGCTAACATACTCACCGTGACAATGCTAAGAAGCTTACAAGTGATGCCCTCTGCTCTGCTGTGTGACTAGCTGGAGGCCGAACAGATGATGGAGCAGCTGATCCACTGGGTTCGCGTGGACTCGTCAGGCCTGGGCCGACCCCAGCTTCCCGGAGACATTCCCACCAACAGCATGGCAGTACCCATGATGCTGCTGTGTCTGGTGCAGCAGCTCACTGAAGGCAGGGGTCAGGAGGTGGCTCAGAAGTACAGAGAGCTGGGAAGCTGGTGTGTACAGCAGATTCTACAGCACATCCAGGTGTGGACACACTCGACGTGACTGAGAGTCTTGGATTCTCAGCAGTTAGGACCAGGTCACACCAGGTCACACAGTAACACATCATATTTCTGATGTGTTACTGTGTCCTTGAAGAATAGTTGGTGACACAGTGACTTCTCTCAGGATTAGTCGCCAAACTACTGTAGCTGATGAGCTAACCGCTAACAGCCTAGCCAACTGGTGCATGCTGTCTTAACAACTTTTCAAGCTAGCTGATTTGCTAACAAGTTTGTATCTCTGCAGATTTGAATTTGAAGCAAAAGATTTTTTCAGATTTACTTTTTGTTTCTGCAAACTGATCCATTAATGGTGGTGACTCCACTGAAAGGAACCGATGTTCATGCCAGTCAAATGTGGCAATACTCCTGAAGGAAAATCACACTTTATTACTACTCTTCATTTTATTTTCATGGCTCTGGCTGTCGGTTTTATTGGTCTCAATAACACTGTACATAAATTTCTGAAAAATGGATTGTAAGCAAACACCCAGGTTAGTCTACCACACAACATATTGTTGAGTAAGGTCATGTTGTAGGGCTTTTAGCACTTTGCATTGTCATTAATGTCAAAGAGCTTGTGAAAGGTAAGCTGAAATGTCTTTTTTCTTCCTCTGTGACTTGGTACAGAGAGGCGGCACAGCTATTTTAGAGAATGTGTCACTGGACGGAGCAGAGCTGCCGGGTTGCCAGGGCCGACTGCAGAACCCAGGTAAGCATACCACTGCCCGCTGACCAGTCAGCCAGTTAAAATCAAACAGCGCGGGGAGTACATGAGGAAGCTAAGGTCGAACTCTTTTCCTGTCCTAAGTTGCTTACCTCAACATTTTCCCTTTCTGTGTTCTTCCTTACATGCTGAACCGTGCTGACTCAGGCCATGCCCTGGAAGCAGGCTGGTTCCTGCTTCAGTACAGTGCAGAGTGGAGCGACGAGGAGCTCCAGAAGACCGCCATTAACAAGTTTGTGGAGCTGCCTTATCAGTACGGCTGGGATAAAGAGCACGGTGGGCTCTTCTACTTCCTGGATGTGGATGGTCACTGCCCCACACAGGTGAGTCAGTCACGTACAGTATACACACAGTAATGTTTTCCTTTAAACTGTGGACGCTTCTGCATTTTGCTTGTAATAGTAGATATTGTTTGCATTTGGTTGATTTGAAGCTTTATAAAAAATGCATCAAATCATGCTGCGTGATGCTCCTTGTGTATCTGACTAGTTGGAGTGGAGTATGAAGCTGTGGTGGCCTCACTGTGAGGCTCTCGTTGCCTTCCTGATGGCCTACAGCCAAACCAAGAAGCCAGAGCTGCTGGACAGATTCTCCCAAGTTTATGAATACACCCTCAGCCATGTGAGTTTACACTGCAGGAGCTCAGCCGTGCATTCTGTGACTGAATACAGGTTCATCTGAAAAGAGTACAGTGGAAAGAACAGCACACCATGTGACAGTGACTACACCTTCTGTGTTATGGGTCATTAGGCTCAGTGGAGAAGGCTGTCAGGTGTGATATCATTGGCTCTGTACACAGACGTATACCAGACCGTGCTCACTGTGTCTGACAATCCATGCTATAGCTGGAGACACTGCACAGCAGTGCTGAGACGGTGTACCATTACCATTCAAGCATTAAATTACATTACAGTCAAAGATCATAGATTCTTTATGTGGATGACTCAACCACTGAATTTGATTTTGTGGATATACAAAACACATACATCTGTATATTTGAATGCAGTGTAGTTCTAATATGATGAATGTGCCTGATTCTGTGCAGTTTCCTGACGCTAAGAGCGGAGAGTGGTTTGGCTATTTGACACAAGAAGGGAAAGTAGCTCTGGATTTTAAAGGAGGCCCCTTTAAAGGTAAGAACATAAGGGAAATATTGAATTGAGTGAGTGTCAACGCAATAGATAGTCCGGCCAGATGTATAATGAAATGAAAGTTATGAATGCAATAGAAACAACAGCTGGGTACAGAGGAGACTCTTAATTACTCTTAAAGGACACTGACTTTCCACAGTGTGTGTTTCCAGGTATCAGACTTCACACAGCTCCCTCTGGACACACTAAAGGCTCTAGGATCTATACTACTGTTTTCACAAATGCAGTCGTACTCCCCATCACCTGGAAACACACACTGATGTGTAAATATGGAGGAGCTCTCCCTCAAGGCCTTTACCATTTCAGCTCACACTGTGCTTTAGCGGTGCAGAACGTATTACCAAACACATTTCCAGAAACTAATTGCCACACAATGAACCTGGACCCTTAGGGGCCCCTGAGGGTCCATAATATAATTGCGTTTCCTCTTCTCTGCTCCAGGGTTCTTCCATGTGCCTCGCTGCCTGTACATGTGTGAGCGGATTCTGGATGATCTGCTGGCGAAGAATGACTGAGTGTTTCGACATGAATTTTTTTTTTTTTTTTGAATGATGGGAGTGACTCTGATTTGTCTGTTCACTAAATCAAACCATAAAAATCAGGTTATAAAGCAAAATTGCACTGATTTTCAGATATGCATTTCTCTAAGTTTACTTGTTTCATGTCATCACAAATGTCCAGTCACTGAGCAGCTCATAAAAAAGGTTATAATACAGCAACACTGCTTCAAACAGAAACCAGTAGTTTTCTTTACATATATATCCTCTGGCCTCAGGGGCAGTGTGTGTTCACATTAATATAAGATTCCTTTCTGGGGCAGACTAAATCATATGTTCTCTTACCTTGCACCCACTTGACATCTTATTTTTTTATTTCTTATTCTTGTTAGGGAGATATCCTACCACCTGATGAGTTTGTATTAGTAACATTCTTCCCATAATGAGTCTTGTGAGCTGCTCAGTGGCTAAAATGGCCTAATTACAGGTGGATACCTGATATGACACTGCTGCATCAGGGCTAATGGAGACATTTACACTCATTCTGACATCTATATGCAGTTTACCAGTAACACGCTGTCCCTCCATCATACAAACTAAACCATTAACACCAAAAACATGTCAAACTGTGCCTTCTGCATGCACACTGAATGTCTCCGCCAGCTTCACAGACCCTTTAAAGAGCATATATATTTACATCTAATCCATTCCAGCTTATTATCTGTTGCTATGGTAACGTTCAGGTGAAGGGTAATGTTAAAGCTACAGTATCTTACTGTTAGTGACCTGTTTGGCATCTGTAGGCTTACCGGCCAGTAAAAGAAATGTACATTGAAATATTACAGCTGATTATTAAATGTGAAACATGACGTATGCAGATTATTTCATGACATTCATTTGTAATGAGTGTTTAATGTGTCCAAGAGGTAGTATGAAGAGGATAAAGAGGAGGGGGCCAAGCACCGAGCCTTGGGGTACTTTGTGAGTGACTGTGGTGGTGTGGGATTTACAGTTGTTGATGGAGATGTAGTGGTGACGATCGGAGAGGTAGGAGGTGAACCAGGTGAGTGCTGAACCAGTGATGCAAAGGGATGATTGTAAGCGGTTGAGTAGGATGGAATGGTCGATGGTGTCAAAGGCGGCGCTGAGGTCAAGGAGGAGGAGGATGTTGAGGAAGAGTCGGCGGTGAGGAGGAGGTCATTAGTAACTTGTAGAAGAGCAGTTTCAGTGCTGTGGTGGGTACGGAAACCAGATTGGAGTATTTCAAAAGACTGGCAGATAGATAGAGATACTTTATTAATCCGCGTGGGGAAATTCGTTTGTAGCAGCAGTAACAAGGAGACAATAAATACACTCTATAAAGGAAAAAAAATAAATTTGTAAAAGAAATGCAATATATACAGGAGGGGGTCTTATATACACATACAGACACACACATAGCAGCAGACAATTGCACACACATATATATATATATATATATATATATATATATATATATATATATATATATATATATATATATATATATACAATATATATATAACAGATATATACAGTTAATGTAACTGATATTTATAGCGCACCCTAGATGATGCATTAGTCCAGGTTTGTGAGCACAGACACAGATGTGTTATAGTGTCTGATGGCGGACGGCAGGAATGACTTCCTGTACCGTTCCTTAGAGCACCGTGGTAGCAGAAGTCTGTTGCTGAAGCTGCTTCCCAGATTGTTCACAGTTTCATGGAGTGGGTGGGAGGGACTGTCCATGATTGTCCTCAGCTTTGACAGCATTCTGTCCCTCGCCACCTCCTCCAGGTTGGCAAGTTTAAAGCCAACAACAGACCCTGCTTTTTTAAAGTCTACTCATGGCCTTCCTGTAGACAGCATCAGTGTTTGTGGACCACTCCAGTTTGTTGTCCAGGTGAACTCCAAGGAACTTATAGGAAGTCACTATTTCTACCTCTTTCCCACTAATACAGACAGGAGAGGGCGGGGACTGACTCCTACTAAAGTCCACCACCATCTCCTTTGTCTTGGCCACGTTCAGCTGCAGGTGATTCTCCCCACACCACCTGACAAAACTCTCCAAAAGGCCCCTGTACTCATCCTCCTGTCCTCTCTCCACACACCCGACTATGGCTGTGTCATCCGAGTACTTCTGGAGGTGACATAACTCAGAAGAGTACTGGAAGTCAGCCGTGTAGGTGGTGAATAGAAAGGGAGACAGCACAGTTCCTTGAGGAGCCCCCGTGTTGCTCGTCAGGGGGTCAGACACACAGCTCTGGCAGGAGTGGAGATGTTGCTGGAGTTGTGTAAAGACAGAGCGTTCCAGTAGTTTGGAGAGCAGCGGGAGGTTGGAGATGGGTCTGAAGTTGTCAAGGTTGTCAGGGTTCAGGCCAGGTTTTTTTTAGGATGGGAGTGATTGCAGCAAGTTTGAGTGAAGGTGGGACAGAACCAGTGGTGAGGGAAGTGTTTATGATGCTGGTCATGAGTGGGATGAGAGAGGGGAGACAGGCTTTAATGAGAGATGATGGGATGGTTTAGAGACGTTGAATGGTGATAGGGTTGAGAAGGATGAGAGGCTATAACTGGTGGATGAGTTGAGTTCTGGTTCTGTGAAGGAGTGGGCGGAGGAAAGTTGCCTGTGTATTGAGCTGATTTTTGAGTGAAAGAAGGACAGGGAGTCATTGCATTTGTCTGTAGTGAAGATGATGGTGATATTGTCCTTTGGTTTGGTTAGCTTGTTGATAGTGGAAAACAGGGTGCGAGGGTTTGAGGTGTTGGAGTGGACGATGTCAGAATAAAATTTGTGTTATTGAGTACAGCTTTGTACATGGTGACGTCGTCTGACGGAGTCTGAAGACCAGGTGTTGATGAAGCAGCAGGGATGGATAGGGGCGGAGGGTGAGGTCGTCTCGGTGGATAACAGCAAGGCCTCCTCCCCGACCATCTGCACAGGGATTGTCCAAGTATGAATAGCCAGTTGGTGTAGTCTGATTCAGTGCAATGTAATCCAAAGGTTTATGCCAGGTTTCTGTGAGACAGAGTAAGTCCAGGTTATTGTCGGTGATGAATTTGTTTGAAATGAGACTTTTGTTGTTAAGAGACCTGGTGTTGAATAATGTTGTCTTGAGAAGCTTTTGTTTTTTTGTTTTGAAGTCGTTGGGAGGAAGTTGGCGCTGCCAGGATATTGATTGGAGTCAGGTGACGGGTGCTCAGATGATGCAGTCAGATGTTGTGATGGCGTAGTTATGGTCTGTTCAGAGTGTTAGAAAAACTTGCGACGGGAGCCTCTGTGGATGTAGGGGCGACGTTGAAGAAGGCCGAACTGTCGTAGGTATATAATTGAATTAGTTAAATAAACACAGTATTGTCATCTACCACAGTGCATCCATACAAACACACACACTTTCAAACAGAGTAACAAACATACCTCTGTCTGTCTGCTTCCATTTCCTTTGTTTCCTGAAATAAAAACAAAACCAACGAAAAACATCTTAATCAACATCATGACTCAGCAGAAAGTTTTATCATCCATCAAACCATGATAACATTTTCTCTGACTACACACAGATCTCACCTCCTGTTCACATTCCCTTCTTCAAGAAAAAAACACAAACTACAAAGGAAATTATAAAAATTAATATAAAAAGCAAAACTCCAACACTGATCAGAATCACTGCCCCATGTGAACTGTGTGGTCCACATTCAGCATCAGTTGAAGCAGTTCCTGCTCTTATCAGCTGAAGGTTTTGTGATTGACATCTGGAATGACAGAAGGACATTTTACAGGACAAAGTAAAGACACTACAAATCCACTGCAGTTGTAAGAAAGCAGGTGTGTCCATGTGTGATGTGAAGTTTGACTCACTGTGTGTGTGGCTGACAAGATGGAAATGTCCCATCTGAAAATGTCCCCCCACTGCAGTCAGAGCACACAGTGTCTCTGAGGACTGTTCCTGTACAAACACACATTATATCCATGGTGAAAGTAGTTACTAGTGAACATCTCATATTATGAAAGGATCAAAGTCTTATATGACTCATCACATTTCATCAGACCTGTCTGATTTCCATTCAGTAGATTTAACAAAGCATTTGATTACTGAGATTTTTGAATCCAACACTTGAAAAATCATCCCATTGAAAAACATTTCTTTGTTTCAGTTTCCAAAATGATTGTTCAGTCTTTACTATGTGAGCTATGATGAAATGTTCCAGTGCAGCTCTTCTCCCATAAGTGCACAGCAAGATGGGATTTAGATTGACTGGAAAGGAGAAATCACAGCAGCTTCATAACCAAAGCAACTACTGTTTGACACAAGACTCCAATTATCCACATGTTATTAGCATCAGTGCTTCATGCAGTCAGCAAACAGACTGTAGCTGCTCCTCTCTTCAGAAAATGTGGCATTTTGTGATGAAAGGAGCAGATGAGTTGAATCTTTTAACAAAGCTAATCATTCTCCTTGTCTTTAACAAAACATTCAGGTGGCAGCTTTTCATTGTTAGCTGCTGCTAACTGTTGCTGTTAAATGCTAAACCTCACTATCAGAAGGTCACATCACCTGTTGCTAATTAAAGCTAATTCCATGAGTCACATGACAGCAGGCCCAAATCCAACCTGTCTGTTGTCTGATGTGTTTGCTCTCTCTAAGTCAGTGTCTGTGCTCTGCCAAAGACTGTTGGCCTGAGTGTTTCTGTAGTTCCAACAACACCAATCAATCACATCACATCAGTTTCAGGAGTCATGTTCTCCCACTTTATCTTTCCTTCATGTCACAGCAACAATTGAAGCTAATTACCTTGACAGGTGTGTGTCTGTGTGCGTGTGTGTGTGTGTGGTCAACTGTTACCATGGAGACTTTGAGAAAGTGACCCACAGCTACCAGTTGACTGGATGCTCAACTGAGCTGCTCTAAGCTGTGACTTTTAGAGTTTGTTATAGTTTGAAAGTGTCAAACCAGAGCTACAGTATCATCTTAAAGTCAGCACAAGAAAACCAACCTTTCTCCCTGATGTATTGTCCTGGTTGACAGCTGCTGTGTTTCTGTGCTGCCACACAGTGGTTCTCTGTGAAGTCTATACAGTAGAATCCTTCCAGTGGTTCACAAAGTGTATCTGAGGTTGCTGTGCATGAAGTCTTTATCTTCAGACCAGAACCTGTCAACACATATACAGGTTACATATACAGACACTAAACTTCTATTCTGCTTCATCTACTAGAGAGACACTAGCAAAGTGTTTGTCTGACTAGATGTCAGAAAAACTAAAGATGATCTTTAGGTTTTATGACAGAATAAAAACTAAGTGGAGAATAAAACTGCTCGTACAGACCACCCAGTGGAAATCTGATTTCACTGTGGAAGGAAAAAGAGATGGAGGAAACAACTGACTGAAATATGAACAGAAATCTACCTGCATCACAGATTGTGCAGGGGAAACATTCTCTGCGTTCAGTAGGTTTATTCATGAAGGATCCATCCATGCAGGGCGAACAGGAAGTACTTCTGAACTCTGTACAATCTGTTTTAACACGACTTCCTGTTGAGAAGAAAAGCAACAATTGAATTTCCTTCAGTTTAATGTTTGTATTGAATGAAAAGGTTTAATGTTGAGGGTAAAGCTCATGTTATGAGTTAGTCACAGTGACATGCTCTGCTGTCTACTACAGTGTCATTCTTATTACTACAAGCAGGTGGAGCCAAAGTTGGAAAAACTTCCAGCCTGTTCTTTTACTGTTGGAGTCAAACTCAGTCAGATGCAGGTCCTTCACCCACACATTTCACTTGTCAACATAAACGGCACCAACCATGGGAGAGAAACTGACGCCACTCTTCTGCACACAAGTGCTGGATTCTGCTGAGTCAGGTTAACACCTGGCAGCATCACAAAGACTCCATATGTAACTACCACAGTCACATGTCCCTTTAACATTCAGTAGGATCTTACCAGGAGGACACATAGGACAGCATTCGTCCTCTATCTGATATTCTGCTGGATTACATGTCAGGGTATTTCCACTGAAGACTTTGATCATAAGTATCTGAGAAGAATAAGACAAAGTTTTTAGTCTCAGTGAAGCCTGGATGAAATGTTGACATGATCAAGAAGTGTCCTGAATGACTCAGACAAAGAATGGCAAGATTAAAGACATGACTGACAGACACCATGAGGTGGAAAACAACTACCAGAAGAGGAGGGAAGGTGAGTGGAGGAGAGAGAGAAGAGAGGATGATGGTCAGCTAGGACCAAAGAAGAAGAGAAAGATGAGGAGAGAAGAAGAAGAAGAAGAAGAAGAAGAAGAAGAAGAAGAAGAAGAAAAGGATGATTCCAGGCTACTGAAAAGTAAAATGAGCAGAGAACAATAGTTTTTGTCATTTGCTGAATTTTCATTTATTTTCTGCAATAAACTACTTTACCAACAGAGATGCAGCTGTCACAGGTTTTCTTGTAGAAGTCATTTTAAATGGCAGGTTGGTAGTTTTCATCAGATGAAGACACCATGACTGAGATTTGGGACGAGGTGAGTAACATCCCAAACAGGAGGAGAACACCTGGAGACAAAAAGACATCAGATAAAAACTGCACTAACCAGCAGGTAACCTGGTTACTGTGGCTGACAGATTAAGGTTAACCTGGTTGACACAGGATGATTGAACCTGGAGTTGGACTGGACTCAGATTTCACAGCTCACTGCTCTGATCAGAGTTGACATTATTCCAACTCCAGCTTGTTTCCTGGTAGCTGGTAAAACGGCTGAGATCTTGACTCATTCTGTAGCCTCTGTCCACACAGCACAGCTCACACTGATTATCTGTGCTCTGATATCTCATGAGAGCAGAGGTTTTACAAGACTGATCAACATGATGAGTGAAGCAGGATGAAGCACAATTTGATCCAAAAATAATTCAATGATCCAAAGTTCAACTGAAAGTGAAAGTTTCCACAACTGAACAACAGCTTAGAGCAGTTTTTACAGAGTTCCAGTCGTTCTCTTACTTTGAAAAACATGATTAACCAAACCAGTACAGACCAAGCAGACAGCACAGCTACAACTAAAGATCCGTTCTAGTCCAACAGCAGCGGATCAGGGCGAGGTCTCTGTTCTCTGATCACAGGCCTCACTTTTCATTTCAGTGGAACCATCCTTTATTAATATTGCTGCATTAGAAGCTGCTCACTCTGCAGGTAGAGAGCAGTTAGACTGCTGCTGTCTCAGACTGTCTTCTACTCTGTCTCAAACTGTCTTCTCGTCTATTTTACGTCTGTTAAATCTATAAAACGAGCTGCGGCGCTTCCGGAAACAGTCTGTAAGTATCTTGTGTAACCGATCAAACAATAAAACTTTCTGCGTTTTCATTTACTTTAACAATAAAGTGTAAACAAGAGATTAAACCGGCACAGTAACAATATACTGACCTTAGTGGGACAATATCCTGTAGTTTAACAAATAATAATTATAGACCATAAGTCGACTCCGGGTCTGAAAAACGAAGCCAAAGCGGAAGTGAGAGAAACGGTTTACTGATCGTTTCTGTTTTCAGTCAGAAAGTTCAGGGTAGTTCATGGAAAATCGGACACATGATATCTCTGAGCAGTGAAGGTCGATTTTTCCCAAAGGTGACAAATAAAGAAACACAGTCTCTGACCAACATGTGTCACTGAAAACGATCGATCTCTATAACAGCTCAGTACATTCAGATCAGTTTGTGTGGGAAGAGACGTGAGCCAATAGATTCAAACTGAGAAGCTGACGTGTTTAACTGAAACTCTGTGGTGTGTGTGTGTGTGTGTGTGTGTGTGTGTGTGTGTGTGTGTGTGTGTGTGTGTGTGTGTGTGTGTGTGTGTGTGTGTGTCTGGGTGGGAGCGTGTATGTGAGAAGGTGAGTGTATGTGGCTGGAGGGGGCAGGGTGCCCAGCCATCATTTCCATGTGGGCCCCATAAGGGTTAAACTTGGGCTGCAAATAAGGGTCCCAAGTGGGTTTGTCCACAGTTTCTGTGGTGCCCCCACCTGTGTTTGCCTATATGAGCTTATAGTTGGTACTCAATGGGTGAAAAAGACTGTCTTTAGGGTTTGGACCTCTGTCTGGTGTGCACATTTAAACACTGGATCCAAGAGCCATTTCAATCATTTATTTGTGAAGGATGGATGGGTGAAGGGATGAATGGACGAATGGATGAATGGGTGAATGGATGATTTTCTGTATAAAGGAATACACAATTAAAATACTGCCATACATGTGACAACCAGCTAAGTGAAGAAAGGAAATAATCTGCTTACATTTTTTATGCATCCACCGAAGGCCTAAAAGGAGTAATACTCTGTCACAGAATCTATTTAAACAAAGAAATTAATATACAACAAATGTTACTCAACAGAACTGGGTATAAATAAACTCAAATATAAGCAGAGGCAAACAAAACAGCAGATATCATGGAGTGTCTTACTGGTGTGGCAGCATGGCTGAGAACAAAGGGGGATCTGTGGAGAACACAGCCTTTTATCACCTCCTTAGCTCCTCCCCTGTTCAGGTTTTCCACCCACACCCACACACTAACTAAACTCTCTGGATATGAGATTCTTTAACAATGGGATTTAGGTGGGGTCCAACTGGATGAGTGACACAAGACCCATCTAGGCCCCACATATTTGCCCATATGGGCACAAATTTGAATCACAATGGACCCTTAATGGGGCCCAACTGGCCAATACATCTGAGAGCCATTTGTGTCCTACCCGTGTAGGACACAAATGGTGAGACCCAAATGGGCTACAATATGGGTTCTAAGTGAGTTTATCTGCAGTTTCCATGGTGGTCCTGCCTGTGTTTTCCCATGTAAGCTTGAAGTGTGACCCCACTGGGCAGTTTATCTGACACCTATTTAGGCCTCACCTATGCATCTTGAAGAGGGATCTGATTGGGCTTTAGGTGGGGCCCGAGTGACTTCCATGAAACCCATGTAAGCCCTACCTGTGTTTCCTCATCTGGGCTTGAAGTGACCTTTGGCTGGGTTTTAGGTGTGGCTTAAGTGGGTTCATTCTGTCAGTCCAACGTAGGCACCACCTGTGTGTTCCCATATGGCAGGGGTGGGCAGTTAAGTTTTACAAGGGGCCACATGAGAAACCTGAATTGTGTCAGAGGGCTGCACCAATGATAACTTGAACTTAATTCTGCTCAATATTAGCTTTCTCCCAAACAATCATTGACTCAATGTTTCATTTTATTTTTAACTTGTAAAAAATTGTAATTACTTCAAACAAAAAACAGCAAGTTTCATGTTTTTCACTTCATTTTACCACTTCAGTGAGAAAAATCCAGTCTGTCCCGAGCTTGAACAAGTGCATTGAAATCTGGCTGAATGTCTGAGGTGGTTATGCGAAGGACAGCTGAGAAGTGATCAGGGATAGATGATCTGTGTTTGAATTTGTTAAACTTCAACAGAGAATGTCTGTTCACATACATAGGTAGATCCAAAGAGGACTAGAATCTTCTAAGCATGCCTCCTCAAGTGTGGAAAGTTCTCTTCTTTGAGGGAAGAGTAAAAATCCAGCGGTGAGGCTGACCTGAAGTGCTCTGTCAGAAGTGTGTCAGACTGCAGGTCAATGGGTTCCATCTGAACATCACTTGGTGCATTATCCACACTGCAGTTGAAGGGAGAAGAAACCATGTACATTTCACTCTCAACTGTTTTGAAATGTTGAAATCGCCTTGAAAACTCTCCAGGCAGTGCTTCTAACATGGATGAGTACCTGTGGAGGTGATCAGCTGATGGGGTGGCTTCCTTTAGTGTTGGCAAGTGGCCAACAGACTGGCCAGCAGGCTGCACCTGCAGTGCAGAGGTATGGAAATATGGAAAAGTTGAAGGGGTATGAATACTTTTGTAAGACACTGTACACCCCATGCCTACTTAGCCTACTGACATTGAATGTGGGGCCCAAATACTCATCCCACGTGGGCTCTCCATGTGGCACCCATGTAACTGAAACCATATGAGTGCTGCACAGTGTTTCCCAGTTCCAGCCCTAACCACTCATCCCATGTACAGTGGGTACAGAAAATACTGAGACCCCCTTCAATTTTTCACTCTTTGTTATATTGCAGCCATTTGCTAAAATCCTATAAGTTCATTTTTTTTCCTCATTAATGTACACCATCAGACCCTTTGCTCAGTATTTAGTAGAAGCATCCTTTTGAGCTAATACAGCCATGAGTCTTTTTGGGAATGATGCAACAAGTTTTTCACACCTGGATTTGGGGATCCTCTGCCATTCCTCCTTGCAGATCCTCTCCAGTTCTGTCAGGTTGGATGGTGAATGTTTGTGGAAAGCCATTTTCAGGTCTCTCCAGAGATGCTCAATTGGGTTTAAGTCAGGGCTCTGACTGGGCCATTGAAGAACAGTCAGAGTTGTCATGAAGCCACTCCTTTGTTATTTTAGCTGTGTGTGACCCAACTCAGAATGTAGAGAGGCCTGAGGAAATAAAATCATGAACCTCAAGGTAATATAACTAACTACTACTGACTGGTGACACAAATAATACAACAGTTCAAAGGAAGAGCGGCAGACATGCATTAAAAACAAATAATTAATTTATTTAAATCAAGATGGTTAAAACAAGAGGAGGGAGGGCCACGAGGCCTAAAAGAACAAAAGCACTCAGGTAGTGCAATTGATAGCTTTTATTCTACAAGATAAAAAAGAAATAGCCTAAATAGCACCAACCGACCACTATAATAAAAACTTAAAACAAAGGTAGAGCCCTTACTGTGGGGAGATCCTATCGCGTTCAGCTAATACTTAAACCATGTGCTCACCAGGTGCCCACTAGGAGATAATTCAATCACTGCAAGGTTTTAAGCACTACACTACACAAGAAAATTCAAACATGCCGATGTGACCACCACCATTTATATCACCACACAGCATGCAGAAATGTGTACCTAGCGAAACTACCCCCCACAGACTGGCCCTCTACCTAAAAATAAAAACAATGTTAAATCAGTTGGTTCTGCTAAAACAAAAATAAAATAAATAAGACAAGGCTTATATGGAGAATAAAAACAACAGGTGAAGCAGAGACATTCGATGAATAAATTTTTATATTTAAAAAAATGTATGTTCATACATATATAGGACATAGCCCCACTACACTACCTTTAAATAAGTTACATACTTAAGGATGTGGGGGGGGGGGGGAATCCCCTGGCTCTGTCTGGTTCTGTGGTCAAAGCTTAAACAGGTGCACTCCTCAGTCTTCCTGTCAGATGCAAACACATATTACTAAGGAGCACAAGGAAAGAGCCAAGTTTAATTTAGCCACAGCCTACCTCTTGAGCATCCACAGCTTACAAGCTCACAGGACTACGATGATCTACACACCACAGCACAGCTAGCAGGAGGCCTCAGACAAAGGAAGTGCTGCACTCTCACCTGGCTTTTTAAAGGTAGGCATATCTATCCCCACCCACTCCTGGGTGGAGTTACAAACCTGAACTGGGCCTCTAGGCCTAACTCAACCCTCACATGTGTGCTTAGGGTCATTGTCTTGTTGGAAGGTGAACCTTCGGAACAGTCTGAGGGCCTGAGCACTCTGGAGAAGGTTTTCGTCCAGGATATCCCTGTACTTGGCTGCATTCATCTTTCCTTCGATTGCAACCAGTCGTCCTGTCCCTGCAGCTGAAAAACACCCCCACAGCATGATGCTGCCACCACCGTGCTTCACTGTTGGGACTGTATTGGACAGGTGATGAGCAGTGCCTGGTTTTCTCCACACATACCGCTTAAAATTAAGGCCAAAAAGTTCTATCTTGGTCTCATTAGACCAGAGAATCTTATTTCTCACCATCTTGGAGTCCTTCAGGTGTTTTTTTTTAGCAAACTCCATGCGGACTTTCGTGTGTCTTGCACTGAGGAGAGACTTCTGTCGGGCCACTCTGCCATAAAGCCCCGACTGGTGGAGGGCTGCAGTGATGGTTGACTTTCTAGAACTTTTTCCCATCTCCTGACTGCATCTCTGGAGCTCAGCCACAGTGATCTTTGGGTTCTTCTTTACCTCTCTCACCAAGGTTCTTCTCCCCCGATTGTTCAGTTTGGTCAGAAGGCCAAACCTAGGAAGGGTTCTGGTCGTCCCAAACGTCTTCCATTTAAGGATTATGGAGGCCACTGTGCTCTTAGGAACCATAAGTGCAGCAGAAATTTTTTTGTAACCTTGGCCAGATCTGTGCCATAATTCTGTCTCTGAGTTCTTCAGGCAGTTCCTTTGACCTCATGATTCTCATTGAGCTGTAAGGTCTTATACAGACAGGTGTGTGGCCTTCCAAGTCCAATCAGTATAATCAAACACAGCTGGACTCCAATGAAGGTGTAGAACTATCTCAAGGATGATCAGAAGAAATGGACAGCACCCGAGTTAAATATATGAGGGTCACAGCAAAGGGTCTGAATACTTATGGCCGTGTGATATTTCAGTCTTTCTTTTTCAATAAATCTGCAAAAATTTCAACAATTTCATGTTTCTCTGTCAATATGGGGCGCTGTGTGTACATTAATGAGGAAAAAAATGAACTTAAATGATTTTAGCAAATGGCTGCAATATAACAAAGAGTGAAAAATTTAAGGGGGTCTGAATACTTTCTGTACCTACTGTATATGCCCTATGAGGCCGGTGTAGTCAGCCCACATGGGCTCCCCATGTGGGGCCCATGTTACTAAAACCATAGGTAACGCGCAAAATTTGCCCAGTTTAAGCCCATGCCCACTCAGTACCCATGTAACCCGTTCTTAACCCTTGTGGGGCCCACACTGTCATGCTGGCTGGGTGCATGTGTGAGGGTCCTATAGGGAGATGGGAAGTGAATGTTTCACGCCTGGAGGGCTATTGCTTTTACAGCTCTGGGGAAGAAGTTGTCTCTGAGTCTGTTTGTGCTTGTTTTAATGCTCCTATACAGCTTTCTTGATGGAAGCGATACAAGCGTTTGCGTTTCCCGGGTGGGTTTCTCTCACTCACCTCATCCTGTCTCACAACTCTCTCTTGTTCTTGTTTTTTTGTTTTGTATTGTTGTCTGAAGGTGATATTGACACTGACATGTATTTTACATTAACCGGTGAAGTTTATGTTTTTTAGACAATGTCTTAAATATCTCAACACACCTCACAGACACACACATCTGGACAACACATCTGGAGCACAGGAAGTGGAATTTGTAAACAAACATCAGCAGAGAACATGAAAACCAGTTAAACAGGAACATCAGCCTCTGTAAGGCTAACCTCACAATGACAATAACAATATATAGGTACCTCACTGTAGCATGAATTTAACCCTTTACACTGAACTGAATTTTTCAGCTTTCTTTGAAGGTTTAATTAATATTAGCAGCTCATTAATTCACTCAAGTGAAGCTAACTAGCCTGTATCATGATGGAACGGCCACAGTTTAACCTCAGAAAAAATATGGAGGCCTGGACCTTGTTGATTTCATTGGTGGGAACAGGAGTCTCTAACAAGTGGTGTTACAGAGCCGACCAGGCCGTGCTCTGTTTTACACACATACTGTGCTCAACATGATTATAAAGCACAAAATCATTCATTTAAAAAACTTTCTTTCACATTAGACTGTGACAGTTAAATTCCTCCTTTTAGTTTATAACAGGAGAGGAAAATAAATTTGGAGCCCTG
The DNA here is from genome assembly GCF_017976425.1 of Toxotes jaculatrix. Taxonomy (NCBI): domain Eukaryota; kingdom Metazoa; phylum Chordata; class Actinopteri; family Toxotidae; genus Toxotes; species Toxotes jaculatrix. The sequence goes on along the minus strand of NC_054395.1, from coordinate 4,646,754 downwards.
GTTATTGGTGACTCAGCATTTTGACAGTTTGCAGCACGTGTGTGTTTTTCACATCTGACTGACCGAGTGTTTCAACTGCAGCCTTTTCACTATAACAGTGGGGGGTGAGGTGTCAGATGACAAGTTTAAATGTGTTTTCAACACATATTTATATGTAAATACATTGTAAGTGATAGAAGTCAGTAAGTGATCCCAGCTCTGTTCTGTCTGATGCACAACAAATATCCAGGCTTCTTAACTGAAGGATACAGTCATATACACACTGTTGATGTTGATTTCAGAGTTTTCTGTTCATTCAAGTGTTCACTCTGTCTCACTCACACATGGACACACTCATAATCTCTGTTGACTTTTATGTTGAATATGCAAAGACTGGTTTTATCAGAGTTATGCTGACATGATGTTGGCTTCGTGAACTTTTATGTTGCATTATGTATTTGCTTATCCTGCACACAGAGCTCTGTGACCTTGCATGAAATGCCTGTAATAATGACAAAGATGTTTTCTTAATGTACATGTTGCCTATCCTCAACAAAAACCCAAACAACACAAACTGTAAAACAAATGAATTTTTAAACTATTTTATATAATTTCTGGACGCCTTCTTCAGACCTGCTCAGATAATTCATCTGTTCTGTTTGAAAATTAGAGGCTGTAAATTCTGCTGTAAACTGTTTAAGGTCATATTATTTCATGGTGGTTTCTCCATCCTTATAAAATTCATCAAATTGTATTTCATTCATTCATTTTCTTATGTTCAGTCATTTGGACAAAACAAGTTTCTGATGAAATGAGCATCAAACTTCGCAGTTTGGTTCAGTCACATCCAAAGTGATGTTTACAATTAACGGTGATGACGGCAGCAATGTTCCTGATTGTGATGCTGAAGTAACCATGTGTTATATAACTTACATGACATGTATGTAATCTACATGCAGGCATCTCACTGAACCTGTTACTGATGTGTAATTACACACTTCTACATTTCACTGGACAGTTTGAAGCTTTTTCTTGTGAATAAAGTTTAACATGAAACTTTGTTTGTTTTCAGTTCAATTAACACAAAGAAGAAGTTGGTGAAATGTTGGAAAAATCCACCACAGGGCAGCATGTGACTCTTTGTACTTCAGAGAGAAAAACACTGAGTAAGTATTACACTCCTATAACAAAACATGTATTGTGAAGAACTGTGTCAAGTTCTCCACAATACTTGGAAGAACTTTCCTGCCCAGAAGCTGAAAAACTGTGTGTGAGAGTCCTGAGGAGAACTGGAGCTGATTTAAAGTGTGGTCACTCCAAACATTGATTTTAGTCAGTTTGTTTCTGTTACTACTCTTTGTATGAAGTGAACTGCAGTCGCAGGCTGTCAGGACAAACAAGACAAGAAGAGCTCGAGCAGTTAAAGCTAAAAAAAGATCATCAATTAGAACAAAGAGGAAGAGACGTCTCTTCTTACATGTCAGAGAAGTGATCTGTCCCATGAAGGATCTGATGTTTGCCATAATGTAATATACTGCCCTCTTGTGGTCACAGTAGGTTATTGTCTCTGGACACACCCAAGTCTGGGTCCATGATCTGTGTGTGTGTGTGTGTTGTTGTGATTAATGAACATGATATATTCAGTTTGATTTCCATCCTTTAATGTTGCAGTTTTCCTTTAGATGTTAGTCTGTCTATGATCCAATGTCCTGAAAGGACGAGATTCAAGGTTCAAGGTTTTTTTATTGTCATTTCCATGTGAACACGTCAGTGAAATACAGTCCTCTGGGTAAGTACAGCAGCATTAGTACTACCAATAAAAAATAGAGAAACTAACTGATAAATACTGACCACTAATGGTAATAAGCAATAACAATAAGGTTTAAAATAAAACAGATCTATAAACTGCAGCATTCCCTGAGAGGGTGTATTGGACTGAATATGTAGTGAACAGTAAAACAGTGGCAGTTTATTTAATGATAAATTGCACAGCAGCAGTAAAGTACATGTTTAGTGTCCAGTGTTCACAGTGCAGTAAAGCTGAGGTGTACACTTCATTAGCTTCACAGCATCTGGAAAAAAACTGTTACAGAGTCTGGTGGTTTTAGCTCAGATGCTCCGTAGTCTTCTTCCTGATGGGAGGGGGACAGACAGGCCATGTCCTGGGTGTGTGGCACCTCTCATGATGCAGGATGCTTTTCTTATGCACCTGCAGGTTGTATCTCAACTCTCATGCACTTAAAACTAAAAAACACTCTTTTACTCGTGGCTTTTATTTTTTCTGGACACATGTATTTAGAGCCAACTGACACTGCCCCTTACTCAAGACTTCAATGATTTTCAAAATACATTTGTTGGTGGATTCAGCCACTTAACAGCTACCAAGACTCTGAACATGCAAACTGTTTTCATTCAACAAAACAAAACGTCTCCATTGTCTGTCATGTCATTCCCAATGTGATGAAGATGTCACATTTCACTTTAAACTTTGTGAAACTGTCACAAACTACTTCTTAAACACAACATCTATGAGCAGTAAGTGTTATGTTTTTATGTTTTTAGACAGATTTAAGGACTCAAAAGCTGAATTCAACCACAGAGACCAACAGACTCTGGGACAAAGCCAACCTGCCTTGTGTCAACAGTCCAGGCTGGTGGTGATGCTGGTGGTGGTGGTGGTGGTGTGATGGTGTGGGGAATGTTTTCTTGGTTCACTTTGGGCCTAAAAACCAATCAGTCATGGTCTGAATGTCACAGTCTGAGTATTGTTACTGACCATGTTCATCCCTTCATGGCCACAGTTCACCATCTTCTAATGGCTGCTTCCAGCAGGATAATGCTCCATGTCACAAACTTCAGTGCAGTTCAGCTGTTAGGAATTGTGGACAGGGGGACAACATTTTCCAGACTAAGAGACATAGTGATACAGAATATAGTATATAAAATATGATGTTGAATATAGAAAATATAGTGCTCAGTTAAGTATGACTTGTTCACCCAAAACAATGAGCATGTTTCCTCTGCTTAGGTGCAGAGAGTTCCTTCTGGAGGAGAGGGTTTGTCTCCACGGCAGGGACAGTGTGGTGGACGGCTTCCTTAAAACCTTCCTGCTTTGATGACAGCTCTGCACACTCTTAGCATTCTCTCAGTCAGTTTCATGAGGTAGTCACCTGGAATGGTTTCCCAACAGTCTTGAAGGAGTTCCCAGGGGTGCTGAGCACTTGTTGGCTGTTTTGCTTTCACTCTGAGGTCCAACTCATCCCAAACCATCTCAGTTGGGTTTGGGTCAGGTGATTGTGGAGGCCAGTTCATCTGATGCAGGACTCCATCACTCTCCTTCTTGGTCAAATAGCTCTTACATAGCCTGGAGGTGTGTTTGGGGTCATCGTCCTGCTGAAAAACAAATGATGGTCCAACTAAGAATAAATCACCAACAGTGTCACCAGCAAAGCACCCTTACACCATCACACCTCCTCCTCCATGCTTCACGGTGGGAACCACACATGTAGAAACCATCTTCTCACCTTTTCTGCGCCTCACAAAGACACAGCAAGTGGAACCAAAAATCTCAAATTTGGACTCAACAGGCAAAAGTACAGATTCCCACTGGTCTAATGTCCATTCCTTGTGTTTCTTGGCCCAAACAATTCTCTTTTTCTTGTTCTTCTTCCTCAGTAGTGGTTTCTTTGACGATTCGACCATGAAGGCCTGATTCACGCAGTCTCCTCTGAACAGTTGATGTTGAGATGTGTCTGCTACTTGAGCTCTGTGAAGCATTTATGTGGGCTCTAATCTGAGGGGCTGTTAATCTGCTGTTTCTAAGGCTGGTAACTCTGATGAACTTATCCTCTGCAGCAGAGGTAACTCTTGGTCTTCCTTTCCTGGGTCGGTCCTCATGAGAGCCAGTTGAACCACATAGATATCATAAAGGAAATGGAAGAATGAGGTAAGAGACTGAAACTAAATTGTCTTATTCATTTCAGGCTCTTAGTCACACACATGGTCAGTGTGTGTGGTTTATTTGCAGTCAGCACTTCAGTCAAAGCTGCATGTTTCATCATTTTAACCATTACTGGACTGTGAGCTGCTTCAGTGTGTGTGTTATGAATTAAAATAGCTTCCTTCTTATTTTAATTATTGTGCTGCCCTCACCAAGCGTAAGCTTGCTAGGCTAGACAGCCAGCTAACATCAAACGACGAGTGCGACTGTTCTCGTTTTAAGACACACCGTCATTTATTTAATTTTGTAAAACTGAAATACAACAGAGAAAATAACGCAAATTAATATCCGCTCAAAACAACAAAAAACAGTACACATTTCACAGAGTAACGGAGCTAGCAAGCTAAACAATATGTAAATTAGCCGCTAAATAAAATGCTACTAAACTTAAAACTACACACAATAACACAGACTGTAGCGGTCATAGGCCGAAGCGTGCGCAAACATCCACAAACTTTTAAGCCGCGACACTCCTTTCCTGCCTTAACTGCTCTCACGTAGCGCAGCTGAGCGGAGCGTCCAAGATGCTAGTCATCCTACCGTCAAGAAGAGCGCTCACTCCGATGCCATTTTCAAAACCCAAAAAAGGACAGGCGAACACCCACTCCAATTCAAATTACCTGAACTAAAGAAACAATATAACTTTTACATTTTTACACTTGACACTTATAAACTTCAACATTATTTGTTACTCTAAAGACAGCACAATTATTATTAACAGGTGTCAGTTGATGGCTCCAGACAAAGACAGTCCTGACAGAGACAGGCTTGTTGTCCTCTGTGCTTCAATAAATGCATCAAGTCCAGGTTGAGCTAAGATGTTATACTGACTTCCATCCAGTCCCCACATCTCTCCTGAAGATGAGTCACATACAGCATGGCTGCCAAATGTCAGTATACTGTACAGGTGCACTTGTGGAGGATCAGTGGATAGTTACAGCAAAACCTGAGTTTCATAATTCTGACAGCACTTGAACAGCACACGCCTTATTGATCACAAGATCCACAGGATTCACTTTATTAATTTGCAATGAAAGCTGATGGACAATGTAAACATTTGTAAACAGTGTAACAATGTAAACATCTGCTTACAAATGTTTACAGCAAACATGAAACAACAGGCTGAGAACTGAGTTTTCTTGTCAGACACTTTTGAAAGCTTAAGAACAAAACAAAAAAACTAAACAATAATAATAATAATGTGCAGCCCCGACTCTTCTCATGCTGTCTTGCAAATAAAAAATGAACAAATATGAAAAAAAAAAAAAACATTAACAACCCTCTCTGTTGTTTGTCATTATTTGATTGACCTGGTCCTGAACCTGTCCTGCTCCGTGCACTGTGGAAGAGAGGGATGGGAGGAGTTATCGCATCTCAGGTAGGTTCCTGTTTACAGACGTCAACAACAAGTCATATTTGTCATATGTATATTGTCATCATGAAAAGGCCGTAAAGCGGAGAAAAGAGGAGGTGGAAAAGAGGCCTCAGTGTAGAGTTGTGTCGTCTTTTCTAACATTAAAAAATGCTGTTTGACTTTTCATTTGTACTAACAAGAGACAAGCTAAGTTGAAATAAAGCAAATTAGCCTAATAATGCTACTGTAGATACTGTGTAACTATATAACTGTAGTGCAACCTCTTTTATTTGAGTAATGCAGAATCACAACTAGATAATAATTGTATTGTTTGAACACAGTATCTTTTTATTATTCACATTGTGGGAGAAAGCGCTTTGAGACAATTTTGATTGTGGAAGGCGCTATATAAATGAATTGAATTGAACTGAACTGAATTGAATTGTCACGACTTTGTAAATATATGCTCAAAACCTGAACAGGAACTTTTGTTTGTTTTGTTTATGTTATTTCAATATTTTTAAATTTTTTATGGTATTTTATGTTATTTTAGTGTGTGTTTGTTTGTGTGTTCGAACAACAATTAAACCTTTAAGGTCTGTCATACAGCTGTTGTCCATTAATGTTTGGGGTGGATGTGTGCTTGCTTGAGTCAACTCTGGTTACCAAACACAAGCAGTGTCAACAGCTATACAGATATACACTGTGAAGACATGTTTTCCAAAAAGGCTTCAAAACACAGTAAGAGATGAATATTCCCAACTGCTCTGCTGATGGAAACCATTTGTCCCATCATGCTGCAGTAAAGGACACACTGTCCTCAGCTCCAGCTGTTTGTCCTTATTTCTGACAGATAAATCCAGGTTGAGAGCTGTCTCTGTCCACCAGAGAAGATGAGTTAGCTCTGGTACATGTGTAAAGATGTCAGCTCAGTCAGACAGTCCTCAGTCAATGAAGATTTCAAGGAAGAAAACACTGCTGTCTTACCTGCTGCTGCTGTTCTCTCTCCACCTGTCAGTGGTGCTTCTGCTCCAGCTGAGTTTTCCTTTTGGTTGAAATATTAATAAATAAATGACATCATTTAATTAGTTAGACAAACACAGTATTGTCATCTACCACAGTGCATCCATCCACACACACACACACACACACTTTCAAACAGAGAGTAACAAACATACCTTTATGGGACTCAGACTGATCAGATTTACATTTGTGTTTCCTGAAATAAAAACAAAACCAATGAAAAACATATTAATCAACAACATCATGACTCAGCAGAAAGTTTTATCATCCATTAAACCATGATAACATTTTCTCACCTCTGTGTGTTTTCTTCTTCCAGACAAAGTAAACTACAGAGGAAATTATACAAATTAATGATAAAGAAAGTCCAACACTGATCAGAATCACTGTCCCATATGAACTGTGTGGTCCACATTCAGCATCAGTTGAAGCAGTTCCTGCTCTTATCAGCTGAAGGTTTTGTGATTGACATCTGGAATGACAGAAGGACATTTTACAGGACAAAGTAAAGACACTACAAATCCACTGCAGTTGTAAGAAAGCAGGTGTGTCCATGTGTGATGTGAAGTTGGACTCACTGTGTGTGTGGCTGACAAGATGGAAATGTCCCATCTGAAAATGTCCCCCCACTGCAGTCAGAGCACACAGTGTCTCTGAGGACTGTTCCTGTACAAACACACATTATATCCATGGTGAAAGTAGTTACTAGTGAACATCTCATATTATGAAAGGATCAAAGTCTTATATGACTCATCACATTTCATCAGACCTGTCTGATTTCCATTCAGTAGATTTAACAAAGCATTTGATTACTGAGATTTTTGAATCCAACACTTGAAAAATCATCCCATTGAAAAACATTTCTTTGTTTCAGTTTCCAAAATGATTGTTCAGTCTTTACTATGTGAGCTATGATGAAATGTTCCAGTGCAGCTCTTCTCCCATAAGTGCACAGCAAGATGGGATTTAGATTGGAAAGGAGAAATCACAGCAGCTTCATAACCAAAGCAACTACTGTTTGACACAAGACTCCAATTATCCACATGTTATTAGCATCAGTGCTTCATGCAGTCAGCAAACAGACTGTAGCTGCTCCTCTCTTCAGAAAATGTGGCATTTTGTGATGAAAGGAGCAGATGAGTTGAATCTTTTAACAAAGCTAATCATTCTCCTTGTCTTTAACAAAACATTCAGGTGGCAGCTTTTCATTGTTAGCTGCTGCTAACTGTTGCTGTTAAATGCTAAACCTCACTATCAGCAGGTCACATCACCTGTTGCTAATTAAAGCTAATTCCATGAGTCACATGACAGCAGGCCCAAATCAAACCTGTCTGTTGTCTGATATGTTTGCTCTCTGTAAGTCAGTGTCTGTGCTCTGCCAAAGACTGTTGGCCTGAGTGTTTCTGTAGTTCCAACAACACCAATCAATCACATCACATCAGTTTCAGGAGTCATGTTCTCCCACTTTATCTTTCCTTCATGTCACAGCAACAATTGAAGCTAATTACCTTGACAGGTGTGTGTGTGTGTGTGTGCGTGTGTGTGTGTGTGGTCAACTGTTACCATGGAGACTTTGAGAAAGTGACCCACAGCTACCAGTTGACTGGATGCTCAACTGAGCTGCTCTAAGCTGTGACTTTTAGAGTTTGTTATAGTTTGAAAGTGTCAAACCAGAGCTACAGTATCATCTTAAAGTCAGCACAAGAAAACCAACCTTTCTCCCTGATGTATTGTCCTGGTTGACAGCTGCTGTGTTTCTGTGCTGCCACACAGTGGTTCTCTGTGAAGTCTATACAGTAGAATCCTTCCAGTGGTTCACAAAGTGTATCTGAGGTTGCTGTGCATGAAGTCTTTATCTTCAGACCAGAACCTGTCAACACATATACAGGTTACATATACAGACACTAAACTTCTATTCTGCTTCATCTACTAGAGAGACACTAGCAAAGTGTTTGTCTGACTAGATGTCAGAAAAACTAAAGATGATCTTTAGGTTTTATGACAGAATAAAAACTAAGTGGAGAATAAAACTGCTCGTACAGACCACCCAGTGGAAATCTGATTTCACTGTGGAAGGAAAAAGAGATGGAGGAAACAACTGACTGAAGTATGAACAGAAATCTACCTGCATCACAGATTGTGCAGGGAAAGCATTTTTTATGTCCAGTAGGTTTATTCATGAAGGATCCATCCATGCAGGGCAAACAGGAAGTACTTCTGAACTCTGTACAATCTGTTTGAACATATTTTCCTGTTGAGAAGAAAAGCAACAATTGAATTTCCTTCAGTTTAATGTTTGTATTGAATGAAAAGGTTTAATGTTGAGGGTAAAGCTCATGTTATGAGTTAGTCACAGTGACATGCTCTGCTGTCTACTACAGTGTCATTCTTATTACTACAAGCAGGTGGAGCCAAAGTTGGAAAAACTTCCAGCCTGTTCTTTTACTGTTGGAGTCAAACTCAGTCAGATGCAGGTCCTTCACCCACACATTTCACTTGTCAACATAAACGGCACCAACCATGGGAGAGAAACTGACGCCACTCTTCTGCACACAAGTGCTGGATTCTGCTGAGTCAGGTTGACACCTGGCAGCATCACAAAGACTCCATATGTAACTACCACAGTCACATGTCCCTTTACCATTCAGTGGGATCTTACCAGGAGGACACAGAGGACAGCATCCATCCTCTATCTGATACTCTGCTGGATTACATGTCAGGGTATTTCCACTGAAGACTTTGATCATAAGTATCTGTGGAGAATAAGAGAAAGTCTTTAGTCTCAGTGAAGCCTGGTTGAAATGTTGACATGATCAAGAAGTGTCCTGAAGGACTCAAACAAAGAATGGCAAGATTAAAGACATGACTGACAGCCACCATGAGGTGGAAAACAACTACCAGAAGAGGAGGGAAGGTGAGTGGAGGAGGACGCTGATGGAGGAAAGAGAGAAGAGAGGATTCCTGAGGGGAGAGGATGATGGTCAGCTAGGACCAAAGAAGCGAAAGGTCAGGAGGAGAAGAAGAAGAAGAAGAAAAGGATGATTCCAGGCTACTGAAAAGTAAAATGAGCAGAGAACAATAGTTTTTATTATTTACTACAATTTTCATGTTATTTTCTGCAATAAACTACTTTACCAACAGAGATGCAGCTGTCACAGGTTTTCTTGTAGAAGTCATTTTAAATGGCAGGTTGGTAGTTTTCAGCAGATGAAGACACCATGACTGAGATTTGGGACGAGGTGAGTAACATCCCAAACAGGAGGAGAAGACCTGGAGACAAAAAGACATCAGATAAAAACTGCACTAACCAGCAGGTAACCTGGTTACTGTGGCTGACAGATTAAGGTTAACCTGGTTGACACAGGATGATTGAACCTGGAGTTGGACTGGACTCAGATTTCACAGCTCACTGCTCTGATCAGAGTTGACATTATTCCAACTTCAGCTTGTTTCCTGGTAGCTGGTAAAACGGCTGAGATCTTGACTCATTCTGTAGCCTCTGTCCACACAGCACAGCTCACACTGATTATCTGTGCTCTGATATCTCATGAGAGCAGATGTTTTACAAGACTGATCAACATGATGAGTGAAGCAGGATGAAGCACAATTTGATCCAAAAATAATTCAATGATCCAAAGTTCAACTGAAAGTGAAAGTTTCCACAACTGAACAGCAGCAGCGGATCAGGGCGAGGTCTCTGTTCTCTGATCACAGGACTCACTTTTCATTTCAGTGGAACCATCCTTTATTAATATTGCTGCATTAGAAGCTGCTCACTCTGCAGGTAGAGAGCAGTTAGACTGTTGCTGTCTCAGACTGTCTTCTCGTCTATTTTACGTCTGTTAAATCTATAAGATGAGCTGTGACACTTCAGAAAACAGTCTGTATATATCTTGTGTAACCGATCAAACAATAAAACATTCTGCATTTTCATTTACTGAAACAAAGTGAAAACAAGAGATTAAACTGCTACAATAACAATGTACTGACCTTAGTGAAATAGAAATTCAGTTTACTCACCGTCTCAGGTGTAACTTTCTCTTTTGCGCAGTTTTCAGCGCTATTCAGAGCTCAGAGTAGTTCAGGGAGAATCCGACACATGATTTCTCTGAATTCTGAGCAGTGAAGGTCGATTTCTCCAAAGGTGACAAATAAAGAAACAGTCTCTGACCTACATGTGTCACTGAAGACGATCGATCTCTATAAAAACAACAACAACAACAAAAAAAAAACAGCTCAATACATTCGGATCGGCTTGTGAGGGAGCATCAGTTTTCACAAAGGAGGAGGGACGTGTGTGAGGTGGGTCAGCTGAATCATAATGAAACAGAAAGCTTCTGTTCAGGCAGATTTAAGGACTCAAAGGCAGAACTGAACCACAGAGACCGACTGACTCTGGGATAAAGTCTATCACAGTTTATTTCCTGAAGGAAACATGAACGTCAGCGCGTTTGTAATTAAGTTAGTAATTAACATACGTTAGTTATTAAACATTTGCTATCAATTTAGTTTTGAAGCAAACCCAGAATTATATGCACTGAGAATCAACTTATTCAAAGAATTATACAAACACATAAGCGTTAGCTTGAATAGTAAGCTATCTAACCTACCAGTTAAACGAGAAATTTCTCTCGTTTTGAACTAACGTTAGCTAGCTAATTTGCTATTATAGGCTAACGTAGTTTGAACAACATCAACAACAATAACTAGGGACTGTCCTAATTTGAGGAAACCTTTCAAAATCTCCTTGACACCAAATGTTACATTATCAAGACATGCAAACCTACCTTTATCTTGTCATTTTTTCCTCCTTCTTTCTCCTCTGTTTTTCATTCCCTGAAGGGTATGTCATTTTTGGCTACATTATCAGGCCTTCTACCTGCTAGCTCCTGGATGCGCAGTGCGCACCGCACGGTTGGGTGCTAGCGGAGCTCTGACATTTAGAGCAGTGAGACAGTATTGAAACTACACTCCGTTATCAAATTATTTTTCTTTTTTTTTTTTCTTTTAGCTGTAAAGGATATAAACTACAATCCCCAACTGCTTTGGGCTCCTGAGAGTCGTCAGGTCTCCAACAGAAGTAGGTGCAGCCATTTTTTATTTCTCTGCTCATGACTGGGTGGATGTTGGCAATAATATCTTTATTCTTGAATTTCATTCATAGACATCTCAGGATCCATTAGAAGAAAAGCCATATACATATCCCAAACACCTGATCTCCCACCATCGATCAGCTCATCACACTGCTCGTTTTATCAGCTACAAGTTAACATTATTTATTTCATGCATCTTTGCTTGATATCAGTCATTGCATTTAACATGTGACAGGAGGCAACAGCCAATACGTTTTCTTTATTCAAACCCAGTCGTTGCTGTGTGTTCCTTTGAAGTACAGACTGGAGATCCATTGAATTTTCACTGCTTCAGATATCAGACTGATTAAAATTAATTTCCTTCAGTAGAAGGTGATGGCCTCTAAACAAGTGCCTATTGAAATAAAATCCAAATTTGCTATAGGGTGTAATAGCATGCAGCACCCTAACCTGTGGCAGTCTTCCTGTCCTCCTTCATGTTGTCTTTCATGCACTGCTCACACTTTTCCATCACTTCACAAATTTTCATGTACTTTTATGCTTAACTACAGTTATTGTAATTGAAAATGTATTTAATGAGCCTTATTAATTTGTGATCACAGTTTTCTGTTATATTGAATTTTAATTAAAGCTACTGTGAGGTAATGGCACTGAGTGCATTTTCTGTTAACTACACAGCACTCGCTAGGTCTTTCCACATTTACCATAAACCTCATAATGAATCTAACAGGACGCTTTGGTCATTTAGTGTTTTCAGAGTCATTATAATTGCAAAGTGCGAAAAACACCTAAGGAAAGCAAACATTCCAATATGTCTTCTGATCCTTTCAGGACAATTTCAGGGACAGCAACATTAAATAAACATTTCTATCATTTATGTAGTTCATTAAAGCTGATGTAGAAATAGGTTTGTAATTCATTACAAATTCTGCAACCAGATAAGGTATGAAAAATAGATATTTACAAACTTAGTAAGAGCTTTATAAATACCTTTATTGAACATTAAAAACTGTTTTAATTTCAACAATTCAAAAATAGAAGATGAGCTGGAGCTGGAGCCTGTCCCAGCTGACTATGGGCTGGTCGGTCAGTCGCAGGGCTGACACACACACAAAGACAGACAACCTTGTATGTTTTTTGGGCTGTGGGAGAAAACCCACACAGAGAACATACAAACTCTGCACAGAGCGGTTCGCAGCGGGAACCCTCTTGATCTGTGGTGACAGCGCTAACCACTGCCACACCGTGGCAATAATTGGGGTTTAGGGGGAAAAAAAGCAGGGAGAGAGAGAGAAGCTGCTTGGGAGTCTCTGCAAACCAGTATCCAGGATGGCCGTCCCTCCAGATGACCTTGCATCAGTTTCATCTCTTTTCCGAGCTGGTGGATGAAGAGATTGCATCAGTCTTCATCATCTTTATCCTCAACTGCTAATTGAAGAGATTTTAGAGATTCAAGAGACATTATCTCTGGGAAGGACATGGCTGAGACACACTTTCTTACAGCAAACAGTGAGCACGAATGGACCCACTAACTCAAAGCATCTGCATTATTTTTTACATTGAGAATAAAAGAATGTTGCACCCCTTATGCACCCCAGCTGTAGGTGTATAAGGATACAAAGGCACCTGTTTCCCACTCATTTCACATGTTGGTGCTCTGCTTGCACTATAGTGACAATGAGGATTTGTGTGATGAATTTGTGTTAGAACAGTTCAAGAGCTCATTGCCTCTAGTCGAGAGTGTGGCCTTTCTCATGAGTGGGACCAGAAACATGTTTAAATCAAGTTTAAAAGTTATCAAGTTTAAAGCTTCAACCACTGTCAGAACAGTGGCACAGGACATTAAGGAGGGAAGAAGCTGCTACATATCATAACCCTGTCAATGTGCAAAAAAAGTGTCAAAAATAATCTGTTATCTATGTGCAATATGTCCTTATATTCACCATGTGAAATATTTCTAAAATATTTGCAATATCACCATGTGCAATATGCCCGTTACGATCACCATGTGAAACATCACATACTGGAAGTGACAGTGTGCCTATATTAGGCACCTAATTTTCTTAATTTTCTTAAGAATCTTCTCAATATTTTAAGTCTACTATCTTGCTCTTCTTTTGTATTATGTATTTCTTGGTTATTTTATTTTATTTCTTATTTTATTGTATTATTTAAACCTTTTAGCAAGCTTGACTCAGGGGAGGGATGCACAAGAATTCCAACGCACATGTACTGCAATGTATCTGTGCAAATGGCAAATAAAACTCTATCCTATTCTATTCTATTAATATTCTATTAACACTGACTCAGAATGGGTGACTTGTTCCAACCTTGGTCATCTGGAGCTCAAACGAGCTGAAAGAGTCCTGGCTCGTTAGTCTACAGGGGAAACAGTCCCGATGGATGAGAGCGAGTCCTCGAAGTACGAGCAGTGCCAAACACAGAGCAGTCCTGGGGGCACAGTTCATTCAGAAGAGTATAATCCAACTCACGCTGCCAGGTTTCAGTCAGACACATGAAGTCCAAGCGCTCACTGATAAAAATGTCATTCAGAATGAAAATTTTGTTCGCAGTGGAACAAGCGTTCATCCCCGGCTGACTAAGGCATACGGGAAGCCCATGGAGCCCGGCAGAGAGGCCGCAGGTTCTGGGGATTTACTTCTCACTGACGTGGGCAAGGAGAGCACGGACGGCGCGGTCCAAATGGGACATCCGGTCCGGTGACAGGTACCAAACAGCTGCTTACAGGCTCCAGTGATCTAAATGTACTGCTGTCAACACTTCCATTATGCCTGCACCAAGAAAGAAAAGTGATATTTATGTAAGAAACCTGAGGCATAAACAAGGATTTAATGGTTCACAATTCAGCAAGGCTGTTGAATACATTATGACTTAGAATTAAATCACTCATTCAAAGCTTATTTTTACACATTGAAATTTATTCCCACAAACCTCTTGAAACAGAGTGAAAAATTTAACATTAGGAATTTGTTTTGCCATCAGAAGTTTGTTTAAAGAGAAGGGACATTTTACAAATTGAGGAAACTAAAAAGAATTAAAAAAAAATAAAAAAAGACTATACTATACATCTAAAGGTTGGTAACAGACCTGTATACAGGAAAAAAGTAGCCTGAGCTGATGAATCTGGATTTCTGCTGAGAGATGCAGATTGTAGGGTCAGAATTTGACATCAGCAGTATGAATCCATAGACCCAGCCTGCCCTGTAACAACAGTCCAAACTGGTGGTGGTGGTGGCGGCGGTGGTGTAATGCCACAGCCTGTCTGAATATTCTTTTCTGAGCATGTTCATCTCTTTATGGCTGCAGTTTACTTCCAGCAGGATAATGAACCATGTCAAAAAATGAAAAGTCTCAAACTGGTTCCACAAACATGATAATGAGTTCAGGGCACAGGGCAACTGTTACCTGGGAGATTTTGTTGTTGTTGTTGTTTTGTTATTGTATTTTGAAATCAGTTTTGCTTTTGATGGCTTTGATGGCTTTGATCTCAGTTGTGACATCATAATGACATCAGAGAATCAAGGTCTCTCCCTGACATGACTGTGATGTCACAGAATCCAGCAGTTTAAAAAGGGGATCTGAACATGGTCAATATCTTTCTGCACAATCTATGCACAGAAGACGACTCAGCCATACAGAGTTCAAAGTATTTGCATACATTTTCTTGCAACAATGTTCAAGGCAAAGGAGAAAAAACCTGCACCAACTGAGGTGAACATTCCTGATACACTCCACAGCAGTATCGCCAGCTACAAGATACTGAAATTCATTGGAGAGGGAACTTTTGGCAAAGTCGCCAAGTGCGTCAATGTGTTGACACACGAGACAGTGGCCATAAAAATCCACAAAGATATGGAAGATCACATCATTGAAAAGGAAGTGGATATGTTAAAAGCAATTGGGGCTCTTGACCCAGACAAAAACAACATAGTGCGATTCATGGACAGTTTCAGTTTCTGCGGCCACTCTTGTCTGGCCTTCGAAATGCTGGACAAGAGCCTTTGGAAACTGATGGAGATGAGGAGATGGGAGCCCCTGAGTCTCCATGAAATTCGCCCTGTGACCCAGCAGCTACTTGTTGCTTTTGATGCCTTGCAGAGCATTGGCATCATGCACGCAGACTTGAAGCCTGACAACATAATGCTGGTAAATCACATGGATCAACCATTCAAGATCAAGCTGATTGACTTTGGTCTGGCCCTTCCTGTGAGCCAAGCAAAGCTTGGAATGAAAATGCAGGCTCGCTCATACAGAGCTCCAGAAGTAATCCTGGGCCTCCCGTTGTCTGAAGCTGTGGACATGTGGGGAGTTGGCTGTGTCATGGCTTTCTTGTACTTTGGCATTAACCTCTTCCCGAGCACCTGCGCATTGGACAACATGAAGGCTATATGTCACCTGGTGGGTCAGCCAGGGGATGACCAGCTGTGTGCTGCAAAAAACGCCGGGAAATATTTCACATTCGTGACGGGCCTTGGGTGGAGACTAAAGACACCAGCAGAGTATGAGAAGATAACGGGTCTCAAGCCACACCTTTCGTGGAGGTCTTTTGACATGGCCAGGGATTTGGATGATGCTGTATTAGGATACCCATTAAAAAAGGGCAATATTACGTATGAAGATATGATGGCATTTGTAAGCCTCCTGAGATTTTGTCTGCATCCAGATGCTGGACAGAGAATCACTCCCAGGGAAGCCCTCAGTCACGGTTTTATAACAGGGGTTCACCTGGTAGATGAAACAGACACTGGCATCTGTGCAAGTGTTGCAGTTCAAAACGCACCTGTTTCCTCTTCTCACAGTTTGGAGAAATCATATTATTCTTATGAAGAGGTTCTTGCATTTTCAGAGTCTTTGGCCTGGAGCTTAAACATGGCTCCCATGTCTGACATGCAGGAAGTGCCATCTACTGCCAGTTACCATGAAAAAGATTCGTTAACTGACAGTTTTGGTGGTAACACTGCTCACCTTGAGAATTCCAGCTCTGAATTTGTGAGTGAAGAAGACTCAGCCCCTGAGAGTTCCAGTGATAGACATTCATCCACTGAAATATCCAGCCATGAAGATTCACCACCTGCTAAAGAAGAGTCAGTCACTGCTGCTCCCATCAACAATGAGAATATCAACACTGATTGTTTGCCCATTGCCAGTAACACCTCTGGTAGAGCTTCAGCTGATATTGGACCAACTGATGGAGCTGCAGCTGTCACCAGACCCGTTGATGCTGATAATGCCAACACTGGCGCAGATGGACCCCGCCGGATGACTTTATGGAGAAGGACCCGAAAATTCTTTGGGAGACTGAGGAAGCGAGTGGTTTCCATCTGTAAACGGCAAACAAACTAATCAACATTCACCCACTCTAAATTGTATGTAATGTTCCAAAATATCAAAGTTACATGCAATTTAAAAGAAAAAAAAAACAAACTGAAAAAACAAAGAATCCATCCCCCCCAAAAATTCCCCAAAATTAAACCCTACCCCTAACCCTAACAATACCCCCTAACCCCCACCCCAACCCTAACCCTAAACACCCCCCTAACCCCTAACCCCCCCTACAAAAAAAAAGAAAAATAAAAAAAAAACAAAAAACTTAAAAATTCTGTCTATAGTGCTTTATTTTGTATTAGTTCTTAATGTTACAATCAAGTTTTCACATCTTACATTTGACCATTCAACTGACCTCATCTCAAACTGGTAGACTGTACATGAGGCACAGTCATTCTTGCTGTACAGACAGAAATCAGGATGCTGAAACTTTTGGATGGACAACTGTGGTAATTAGTTAGGAACCTAGCTGATGACTTCCTCTAAATTGTATCAACCTGCAGTGGATCAGTACTTGTCTTTTCTTTTTGTGTGTAAAAATCGAACATTATTATCCTCATTAGAGGAGGATTTAATACAGGGCTGTTGTACAACACTACATTAGCTTCGTGGAGGTTAATCACTGTGTTGCATAGTCAACCTTTCCCTTAACTGGAGAATCAGTATTTTCAGTGAAAAACATAAAACTTAGAATGGGTTTGACAGAGATTTATTTCACCACTGGAGTAATATGCATTTAAGAAAAGGCTAGCAGGCTATGGTACAATTATACATTTTGAGTATTCCCCACCAATAATGAGATCTGCCCCCTAATTATACAGTAGGAAATATGTTTGATATGTCCTTCTTCTATGAACCATGTCAACGGATCTGTCTCTTGTTATTTCCAATTTATTTCCTATTTATTTCCCTTTCTCAAGGAAAACATAAGTGTGTGACTCCCCGTTGGAGATCAGATCATTGATGCTTTCTCTATGCATGAGAGAAATAAATACAAAGTCGCCAATAACAGTGTTTATTTTAATAACATGGATGTGCTGTGTGTAGAACACACACACATGTTCACAGCCTACCTGCATTTTCATGGCCACCTCTCTGCCATCCTTCATCCTCACAAAGTGAACCTGGCCAATGGCTGGCCCTGGCCAGTGCTGCAAACGGACACTCCTCAAACGATTCCAGCTTGTCTCTCCAGTTAGGACCCAAGTCACTGTTCAAAGCTTTCTACAGACACACACAAATAGTTCATATTTTTGAGAGAATAGTTTTGTTTTCCACTGTAAAACAAACCTAAAATCATATGAGTAAAAACACACTCAACTGTACAGTCTCTAAAAGTGTGTATGTAATTAAGTGCCAGGTTGTAAAATGGGCAATGTGCTGAAGTTGTGGTCAAAAAGAAAAACTCGGCCACACATTGTAATGCGACGATGTGGTTACCAATATGAGGACAAATGTCTGAGAAAGACATTTCAACAGAGAAACTGTTGAAATCTTTCTGCCACTCCTCCTGTCTGGTTTTGGGTCCAGGCCCTGATTACTGACTCAGCATAACATTGTTCCCTGCTCATCTGTGATCTTGTCTGTGTCTCAGCCGTGGTTGACGGCCAGGCTCATCAGCCACACCCTCAGCCTGCAGAATATTAACACCTGTTCTTCACCGCTCAGCAGATCGTCCTGCTAACTGTTGTGAAAAACATGAGGCCGACTCATCGGCTGACTTATTTTCCAGTGCTGTCTTTCCCTCCTGCTCATACTGGTTTCTGCTCTGCTCCAGCTTCACCAGTCTCACTGACTCTGACTTCTCGTCAGTCTCCGGTAGATTCCTGTTTTCCTGGCTCACCAGTTCCAGCCCTCCATCTTACCTGGACACACACCTCACCTGTTTAGACCTGCCTACAGTCCCACCCAGTTCGTCCTGCTCCAGCACAAAGAACTCTATTCCCTCAGGAAATAAACAGTAATAGACTTTACCCCAGAGTCTGTTGGTCTCTGTGGTTGAGTTCAGCTTTTGAGTCCTTAAATGTGTCTAAAAAACATAAAAACATAACACTTACTGCTCATAGATGTTGTATTTAAGAAACTGTGACATTTTCACAAAGTTTGAAGTGAAAGGTGACATCTTCATCATGTTGGGAATCACATGACAGACAATATACTGGGCAGCTTATATTTTCTCTCTGAAGCGGTACAGCTGTTCCTTTGGCTCCAACGTCTTTTTTTTTATTCTTGAGTGAAATAAATTCTTGACTTCATCCAAAAGCTCCTTCCTTCCTTGTGAAGGATTCTGCCTTAAATAAAACAAGAATATGCACTCGGTGTTTTCAGAGAAATGTCACCACAGACAGCTGAAAATATATCAAAACTTTAGAGAATCGTTAAAATGACCTTCTTCTATGATTCAGTTAAACACATGAGCTTTACTGACTCACGTTTCACACACGTTTCTTCCTCCTTAGTCAAACTGATCATCCCAAACCAACCGATCTGAATTTATTGAACTGTTTTAGGGTTTTTATTCGCTCATTAGCAGTGACACATGTTTATTTATTTGTCACCTTTCAAAAAGTCGATGAGCGGCACAGTGGGATAGTGGTTAGCACAGTCGCCTCATAGAAAGAGGATTCCGAGTTCGAGTCCTGGGCTCTTCTGTGTTAATGTTTTCCCTCTGCTCATGCACATTAGATTAGTTGGCAACTCTGAATCAGTCATTGTGTGTGGTTGTCTTCGTGTCCTGCGATTGATTGGCGACCAGTCCCCCGCGAATTAGAAGATGGGTGGAAAAATCGACCTTCACTGCTCAGAGTTCAGAGAAATAGCGTGTCCGATGTTCCCTGAACTACTCGCTGGTGCATGCAAAGGGTGGAGGAGGTTTGCGCACTTCCCCTTCAGGTTTTGTTTTTCACAACCACAGTCGACGTAGATGTTTTGTATGGTCTTTTATTTCTGTTATTTTTAACTACAGGATATTGTCCCACTAAGGTCAGTATATTGTTATTGTACCAGTTAAATAAAGTTTAACTCTTTATTGTTTCACTAAATGAAAACGCGGAAAGTTTTATTTTTGATAGGTTACATCAGATATTCACACACTGGTTCCACTGAAATGAGGCCTGTGATCAGAGAACAGAGACCTCGCCCTGATCCTCTGCTGTTGGACTAGAACGGATCTTTAGTTGTAGCTGTGCTGTCTGCTTGGTCTGTACTGGTTTGGTTAATCATGTTTTTCAAAGTAAGAGAACAACTGGAGCTCTGTAAAAACTGCTCTAAGCAGTTTTTTTTTTGCCCCGAAGCCTGCTTCGAACGTCACTCAAGTGCTTCAAATGTCAGTACTCAAGTGACCAAACCACACCTTGGCACAGTGACTGCTTCATGAGCTACCGTGCATGTGTTGGAGCCTCGGGTGTCAGAGGATCATCACTAGTTCTCTGTGCTCTTCCTTGTGAAAGATTATTTGTGAATTTACTTACCTGATTTTTTGACAAACTTTGAATAAACAATTTAATCACTGCTCACCTGTCTGCTTTTGGGTCCTGGCCTGAATAATAGACTCAGCGTTATACTAGTCATCAGGCTACCTATGGTAGCCTCAGGTAAACACGTGACCTTTATGTGGAGAAATTGGGGGAGGGGTAGTATGGTAAATATACTAAAAGTAGCTAACTAAGAGTCCGACAACACCACCTTGGGAATTTGTAAAAATAATGAGCTAAAATGACTGACCCCCACCTAGTGAAAGAGGCTTACTGGTTGTGGGAAGTAAGTGTGCCACACACACAGCAAACGGTGACGTGCACAGCATACGAGGACACCACCACCCGGGACACCGCCACCACCACCTTCGGCCGTCAGCACTAGGGGAACAGAGAAAACACAGTTAAAAGGGCCGCCAGTCAAAATAAACCATCAAAAAGAAAAGCAAGAAACAAAAAAAGAAAACAACAGACTCAAAAATAATCTTATTTCTGGCCAAAGATGTCAATCTAAACCAGAAATAGACACATTCTTTCACAGAAAACAAAATAAACCACTACCAAAAACAACCAAAAGAAATAAATGGAAACAGATTTAAAATGACTCCAACCACTTTCCACACACAATACGGGGAAACGACAGCCAACCATAGACTGTATAAGACATGGACGTAGCACCCGTGACGTCACCCATTGGTTTGGTGGAGTCGGTTTTGTGACCAAACCATGGGCATTTGAGTTGCGCCATCTTGAATTTTAGTGGGAGTGTACTTTCCATATTTGGCGGCGAGGCGGTTACTCTATGGGTCAGCTGGGGTCAGCCGGCCGAGAACCCAGCCACTTAGCTCGGAGCAACAGAGCTAGCCTAAGGCTAATCAGCTAGGCTAACAAGCTAAGCGGCAGCTACACACAGCTACATCCTCCACACGACAGTCCCCGAGTCCGACCCGACTAGCTCAACCCCTTGTAACCGCGACACACAGCATGCAACTGAGATCATAATGTTCTGCTGTGTTTTAAACATGACTGTTTCAGATAGAGAGATTTTAGATGGAGCTGCAGGGTTTGGTGGAGTTGTGGGGGGAAATTTATTTCTAGTTATTATTTAACTGTGGAACAATCATTATTTCATATTGATAAACTATATTAAAACATTATTATTATTGTCATTATTAATTATAATAAAAAATAATGATAATATATTAAAATGTTTAAGATTTAATATTTACCGGCTTTCACCGCTGCCTCCATCCACTATCCACTTACAGTTACAGCAGCACACCGCCGCTTTACTGACGGAGCTGCTCTGTCCATGCAATGTTGGACTTTTTGAACAGTAAAATGAGACGAAATAAAGTTGCAGCCTAGTATTCCCGCAATAAACACACTCTGAGAGCACGGAACACACCGCAACAGCGTTCCTAACATTATCCACTCCAGTCCTCTATCTGTATCAGCAGCGACCATAAATCGGCAATTAAGTCATAAGCTAGTGGCAAAATATGCTAATACATGCTAATTAGTGCAAATGTGGCAAGCGAGGGAGATGAGATAGATGATGATGGGGGGGTGGTAGCAGATAGCGGATGGTGTCAATCACTACAACACCCAACTAAGAGCAACCTACAAAGCCAGACAACACCACCTTGGGAATTTCACCCAAGGAAATAGTTTTAGTCACTGTACCAACTCCAAGGCACCCAGGTTTGTTTTACAACGGGCAGAGACGAAGTTCCAGGGCAATAATCAATATACTTTATTTCAAAATAATTTCAGTATATCTTAAAACATTATAAAACACCATTCACACACAAGGGACATGAGGGAAAGGGGGGGGGGGGGGGGGGGGGGGGGGCTATCAGGGCTGAGGCTTACCAGGGGGCCAGCTCGAGGACAGGGGTGAGGGATCCCAAATAATAACAAAATTATCACCCCAGCCACACACACGAAGTGAAAGAACCCAGGACCACTGGGAATGAACCCACGAGCCGCGCACGTCGGTGGAGGACCGGCAGCTCGGCGTCTGCGCCAGCGACGACAAGGAGGAAGGAAGCGGGCGACCAGGAAGTGGGCCTCGGAGCCAGGAGCAAGAGAGGGTCAAGACCCTTTTATAGAGTGCCCTCATGTGGTGATAGGCTAACGAGGA
The DNA here is from genome assembly GCF_017976425.1 of Toxotes jaculatrix. NCBI lineage: Eukaryota > Metazoa > Chordata > Actinopteri > Toxotidae > Toxotes > Toxotes jaculatrix. The sequence goes on along the minus strand of NC_054395.1, from coordinate 4,624,340 downwards.
CTGAGGTGAACAAAATGGCGCAAACTCACACTGGGAGATGAAAGGTGAAACATCTCATCCTGCTACACAAACATCCACGTTATTTCAGTAAATAAAAATACAGAATGTTGCCGCCTGGTTAGCTCAGAAAGATTGAAACATATCATTGGGATTTAAGTAACAGCACTAGTCAACTCGGTCACATCAGGACCAGCAGAGCAGGACACACTAAATTAACAACCATATTATACTCTACACTGTCTTGCTTTCTTTTCTCCTCTTCCTCTTTTCTCTTCATTCTTTTTCGCTGTCAGAGGGAAAACATTTTCTCAATGCGGCTCTCACCTGTTTACATAAGACGCATGATACTTGCTGCCACAGTGAGAGATGGGAGTGGGGCCCCTTTAGGGAGTCTGCGACAGCCTAACACTGTCATTGCAAACTTGTCACTGCCGTAGTGATTCAAAGTTGGTCAGCCGTCAGGGGCCCCTTTCTGGACTGGGGCCTCAAGCAGTTGCCTGCGTTGCGAGTTGGCAAGCTGAGCTGGAAGTGGACAGTGTCACTCAATGTGTCTCAGAGGTACGAAGTGCCAATAACAGTAAATGAAACCGAAACTAAAGTCTCCATTTTATCTCCACCCGGTTTAAGGAAAGTCCCGACGCACACATCAGAAAATGTCTTCTGGACTTTGGCAGAAATCTTCTTTTGAGGGTAAAACACTGTGAGACACATTAACCCCAGACTTATTGAAAACACAGACCATGAACTCACGCTGCTCTTTCATTTCATGTTTCTTTTTCGTGTTTTCTCTCAACATGGTTGCATGTTTGAAACTCATTAAAATGCTTGGTGGAGGCTGAAGCTTTGAAAAATGACGCAGTTTACTGAAACATAGGAAAACTCCAACTACAGCCTGTTTGTTTCATGTTTGCTGTAAACATTTGTAGGAGGATGTTTACATTGTTCCACTGTTTACAAATGTTTACATTGTTCATCAGCTTTCATAACAAATAAATAAAGTGAAACCTGTGGAAGCTGTGACCAATAAGGCGTGTGCTGTTCAAGTGCTGTCGGAATTATGAAACCCAGGTTTTGCTGTAACTACTGTTACAGATCCTCCACCCGTGCAACTGTACAGTATACTGACATTTGGCAGCCATGCTGTATGTGACTCGTCTTCAGGAGAGAGGTGGGGACTGGATGGAAGTCAGTATAAAATCTTAGCTCAGCCTGGACTTGATGCATTTATTGAAGCACAGAGGACAACAAGCCTGTCTCTGTCAGGACTGTCTTTGTCTATAACAATCAGCTGACACCTGTTGATAATAATTTTAAAAATGCGGACTTTACTACTTTAGTTCATAACACACACACTGAAGCAGCTCACAGTCCAGTAATGGTTAAAATGTTGAATGAATGAAACATGCAGCTTTGACTGCAAAGTGCTGACTGTGAATAAACCACACACACTGACCATGTGTGTGACTAAGAGCATGAAATGAATAAAACATTTTACTTTCAGTCTCTTACCTCATTCTGCCATTTCCTCTATGAGATCTATGTGGTTCAAGTTGCTCATGTCACATGAAAACATCATTAACTCCATAAACTTCCACTGTTATGTGGAAATGCTTTAAGAACATAAAGACGAGCAGTAATTTCCTGCTATTAAACTCAGACAAGACTGAAGTTTTTCTAATTGGCCCCAAACACCTCAGGACCACAATATCCAATGATGCTGTTACAGAACAGAACAGAATATAAATAAATATATAAATAATAATATATAAATATAAATAAATACACACACACACAGAGATAATTAGTTCTATTCTATTCTATACTATCAGTGGTCACTAACAGGCGGACCGCGTTCCGCGTCCGGACCCAGACGCCGTCCTATGCGGACCCAGACCTACAATCAGTAAATTATTGAGTGATTCTACATCACATCGGGGCAGTAAAATTTTAACCAGCACGGCTTTTCTAGTCTTTGCGGTATCTGCTTAGCGGACCTTACAGACCAATTGCATGCGAGTTAAGCAAGCCCACGTGACGCTGCTCAGCCAATCAAATTTGAGAGTGAAAGCGCGACTCTGAATACAGAGATGAGAGGTGAGTGACAGGTGGAAAGGGAAGTTAGTGATACAGGGAGATGATATTTATAGACAAGTGAGTCGAAGACAGGAAGCGAAGACAGAGAGGCGAGTGAGCGGGAGACAGTGAGAGAAGACAGAGAGACGAGTGAGCGGGAGACAGGGAGAGACACCATTCCAGCCCAGATTTAAAGTCCTGGCAGGAGAAGTTAGAGCTCAGTTCTCTCACTGAACAACAGAAAGTGGGGGCATAAAATATAAGAGGGGAAGAAAGAGAAACTTTAAAACTGTTCAATTGTTAAGATGTGTTTATATTCATTTATTGTAAAAATTTGTTGAGACAGTTAACAAAGAAAAAGGGGAAGTCAAGCTGCTGGTATTTTATTTTTCTAAAATTAATCACTTTATTTAAATGCTGTCTTAACCCAGTGAGAGAAAAACATTATTATCATATGTATAGTTCAATGTATACTACGTATACTCAAGTATACTTAACAACTTTGTTTAATTTAACAGTCAGTTGCATATATATATAATGTTTGACATTATGATGTTCTGGACCTTCGCTTGAAGACATTTTCTCCCACTGACCTTAAAATTTTAGGTGAATACTCTGGCCTCCAGTGCCACTGTTAGAAACCTCTGAATTATTTCTGATCAACACTTGTCCTTTAACTTCCACATCACAGAAACTTCAGGGGCTGCCTTTCTTTTTATCTTTGTAATATTAGAAACATCAGAAACATCCTGTTCCATAATGATGCAGAGAAACTTGTCCATGTGTCCACCTCTAGGCTGGACTGTTGCAGTTCTTTATTATCAGGTATAGTAGAATGATCATATATGCCAAATTGTATGATATAACTGTGTCAGAGTAAACAGTATTATGTAGCTGTGTTTTGGGCACAGAGTAATCTCTCTGTCAGAACAAGTTCTTGCCAAAGAACGAAAGAGTTCAGAGAGTTAGGGGGAGAGCCAGAAGTAGATGTAACATAGATTACGTGAGTGAAGTCTCACTGTCATGTTCATGAAACCAGTTTGAGACGTGTTCAGCTTTGTCACATGGAGCATGATTCTGCTGGAAGCAGCCATTAGAAGATGGTGAACTGTGGCCATGAAGGGATGAACATGGTCAGTAACAATACTCAGACTGTGACATTCAGACCATGACTGATTGGTATTAAGGTCCAAAGTGAACCAAGAAAACATTCCCCACACCATCACACCACCACCACCAGCCTGGACTGTTGACACAAGGCAGGTTGGCTCCATGGATTCATGCTGTTCATGCTGAAACTATCAATAGAGACCAAAAACAAAAAATGTACCAGGCTGTAAATATGATTTTTTTAGGCTGTAAAGTTAGCTATTTTAACATGGGGGTCAATGGAGAATTGCTCACTTCTGGAGCCAGCCCCGAGCGGCAGTCGAGGAACTGCAGCTTTTTGAACATGGGATTGATCTTCACTTCCCCCTTGCTCACGTCTCTTCCTGAAACTGCACACCAGAAACGGTGAGTAAATAGAACTTCTGCTTTGCTTTTTTTGTCAGACCCGGAGTCAACGTCGACCTTTTTAAACGGTTTATGATTTCTGTCTGTTATTTGTCACACTACAGGATATTGGTCTAAGGTCAGTATATTGTTATTGTCCTGGTATTTTTTTAAACGGTTACACAAGATATTTACAGACCATGTTTCCGGAAGCGCCTCCGCTCATCTTATAGAATTAACAGATATAAAATAGACAAGACAGCCTGAGACAGAGTAGAAGACAGTCTGAGACAGCAGCAGTCTAACTGCTCTCTACCTGCAGAGTGAGCAGCTTCTAATGCAGCAATATTAATAAAGGATGGTTCCACTGAAATGAAAAGTGAGACCTGTGATCAGAGAACAGAGACCTCGCCCTGATCCTCTGCTGTTGGACTAGAACGGATCTTTAGTTGTAGCTGTGCTGTCTGTTTGGTCTTTACTGGTTTGGTTAATCCTGTTTTTCAAAGTAAGATGTAGGAGCCATCATGTAAGTTTCCTCCATATACATGCCTCCATATACAGAGCCAGCTCTGGACATTTTGGTGCGATAGGCTGTAAGATTATGGTTTTGATTATGATTTGGCACCAACCCCCCCAATCCATCCTGCTCCCGTTATAGCTCCCTATAACAATAAAAACGACACTGTGATGCAGTGGTTAGCACTGTTGCCTCACAGCAAGAGGGTTCCAGGTTTGAACCCTGGTCTGGGCTCTTCTGTGTTTGTTTGCATGTTCTCCCTGTACCTGTGTGGGTATTCTCGGGGTATTCCTCCCGCAATCCCAAAAACACTGGCGAGGTTAACTGGCTTCTCTAAACTGCCCCTTGGGCCTTAAAACCTGTGAAAAGGTGCTGTGTTCAAACCATACAAAACAGTGCATCACAATATAAAAACAGAATAGAAAAGTTGCAGTGTGGGTTTAACTCAAAGTCAGTCCCAGTATTTTTTCCTTTTTTTTTCCAACAGCATAAATGGAAATCTTGCTATGGTCAGTGAATACTTGTATACTGTATTTGTATTACTTGATAACCTATGTGTTACCTATTACTGTTCAGTACAAGCTAAACATGTGGCTGCAGCAGACAGACTACTTGATGTGTTCAACATAAATTATTACCTAGTTGTGATTCTGCATTACTCAAATAAAATAGGCTGCACTACAGTTATATAGTTACACAGTATCTACAGTAGCATTATTAGGCTAATTTGCTTTATTTCAACTTAGCTTATCTCTTGTTGATACAAATGAAAAGTCAAACAGCGTTTTTTAATGATAGAAAAGACGACATAACTCTACACTGAGGCCTCTTTTCCACCTCCTCTTTTCTCTGCTTTATGGCCTTTTCATGATGACAATATACATATGACAAATATGACTTTGACGTTGACGTCTGTAAACAGGGACCTACCTGAGATGCGATAACTCCTCCCATCCCTCTCTTTCACAGTGCACGGTGCAGGACAGGTTCAGGACCAGGTCAATCCAATAATGACAAACAACAGAGAGGGTTGTTGTTGTTTATTTTTTCAGACAGAGAAGTTGGGGCTGCAAATTATTACTACTATTTATTTTACTTATTATTTTAATTGGTTTTTTTTTGTTCTATGACGGCTTGCAGGCACAGCCCATCCAGCAGGTGGCACCCTATATGCGACCACCTTTGTGGTCTGTGCCGAGAGCCGGCTCTGATTCAATGCGCATAATTTGTAACCATGGGGTACACATATATATGGGCATAGCCAACTCTGCGCATAACTGTAACTCTGTAAAAACTGTAACTGTAACCTGTTGTTCAGTTGTGGAAACTTTCACTTTCACTTTCACTTGAACTTTGGATCATTGAATTATTTTTGGATCAAATTGTGCTTCATCCTGCTTCACTCATCATGTTGATCAGTCTTGTAAAACCTCTGCTCTCATGAGATATCAGAGCACAGATAATCAGTGTGAGCTGTGCTGTGTGGACAGAGGCTACAGAATGAGTCAAGATCTCAGCCGTTTTACCAGCTACCAGGAAACAAGCCGAAGTTGGAATAATGTCAACTCTGATCAGAGCAGTGAGCTGTGAAATCTGAGTCCAGTCCAACTCCAGGTTCAATCATCCTGTGTCAACCAGGTTAACCTTAATCTGTCAGCCACAGTAACCAGGTTACCTGCTGGTTAGTGCAGTTTTTATCTGATGTCTTTTTGTCTCCAGGTGTTCTCCTCCTGTTTGGGATGTTACTCACCTCGTCCCAAATCTCAGTCATGGTGTCTTCATCTGATGAAAACTACCAACCTGCCATTTAAAATGACTTCTACAAGAAAACCTGTGACAGCTGCATCTCTGTTGGTAAAGTAGTTTATTACAGAAAATAACATGAAAATTGCAGTAAATAATAAAAACTATTGTTCTCTGCTCATTTTACTTTTCAGTTGTCTTCTGGAATCATCCTTTTCTTCTTCTTCTTCTCCTCCTGACCTTTCGCTTCTTTGGTCCTAGTTGACCATCATCCTCTCCCCTCAGGAATCCTCTCTTCTCTCTCTCCTCCATCAGCGTCCTCCTCCACTTACCTTCCCTCCTCTTCTGGTAGTTGTTTTCCACCTCATGGTGTCTGTCAGTCATGTCTTTAATCTTGCCATTCTTTGTTTGAGTCCTTCAGGACACTTCTTGATCATGTCAACATTTCAACCAGGCTTCACTGAGACTAAAGACTTTCTCTTATTCTCCACAGATACTTATGATCAAAGTCTTCAGTGGAAATACCCTGACATGTAATCCAGCAGAGTATCAGATAGAGGATGGATGCTGTCCTCTGTGTCCTCCTGGTAAGATCCCACTGAATGGTAAAGGGACATGTGACTGTGGTAGTTACATATGGAGTCTTTGTGATGCTGCCAGGTGTCAACCTGACTCAGCAGAATCCAGCACTTGTGTGCAGAAGAGTGGCGTCAGTTTCTCTCCCATGGTTGGTGCCGTTTATGTTGACAAGTGAAATGTGTGGGTGAAGAACCTGCATCTGACTGAGTTTGACTCCAACAGTAAAAGAACAGGCTGGAAGTTTTTCCAACTTTGGCTCCACCTGCTTGTAGTAATAAGAATGACACTGTAGTAGACAGCAGAGCATGTCACTGTGACTAACTCATAACATGAGCTTTACCCTCAACATTAAACCTTTTCATTCAATACAAACATTAAACTGAATCAAATTCAATTGTTGCTTTTCTTCTAAACAGGAGGTCACGTTCAAACAGATTGTACAGAGTTCAGAAGTACTTCCTGTTTGCCCTGCATGGATGGATCCTTCATGAATAAACCTACTGGACTTAAACAGTGTTTTCCCTGCAGAGACTGTGATGCAGGTAGATTTCTGTTCATATTTCAGTCAATTGTTTCCTCCATCTCTTTTTCCTTCCACAGTGAAATCAGATTTCCACTGGGTGGTCTGTACGAGCTGTTTTATTCTCCACTTAGTTTTTATTCTGTCATAAAACCTAAAGATCATCTTTAGTTTTTCTGACATCTAGTCAGACAAACACTTTGCTAGTGTCTCTCTAGTAGATGAAGCAGAATAGAAGTTTAGTGTCTGTATATGTAACCTGTATATGTGTTGACAGGTTCTGGTCTGAAGATAAAGACTTCATGCACAGCAACCTCAGATACACTTTGTGAACCACTGGAAGGATTCTACTGTATAGACTTCACAGAGAACCACTGTGTGGCAGCACAGAAACACAGCAGCTGTCAACCAGGACAATACATCAGGGAGAAAGGTTGGTTTTCTTGTGCTGACTTTAAGATGATACTGTAGCTCTGGTTTGACACTTTCAAACTATAACAAACTCTAAAAGTCACAGCTTAGAGCAGCTCAGTTGAGCATCCAGTCAACTGGTAGCTGTCAGTGATGGAGCTTTGATCAACTGACTGAACTGAGTCAAACCACTGAAGCTGATTAGCTACAATGTGCAGTGCATGGAAAATAACAACAAGCTCATTTGAACAGATAAAGATACAAAAAAAGATAAAGTGGGAGAACATGACTCCTGAAACTGATGTGATGTGATTGATTGGTGTTGTTGGAACTACAGAAACACTCAGGCCAACAGTCTTTGGCAGAGCACAGACACTGACTTACAGAGAGCAAACACATCAGACAACAGACAGGTTTGATTTGGGCCTGATGTCATGTGACTCATGGAATTAGCTTTAATTAGCAACAGGTGATTTGACCTGCTGATAGTGAGGTTTAGCATTTTAACATGCAACAGCAACAGTTAGCAGCAGCTAACAATGAAAAGCTGCCACCTGAATGTTTTGTTAACTTTTCTTTGAAGACAAGGAGAATGATCAGTGTGATGGCCACAATTGTGGCCACAGAACATACTTCAATGTCGTTACCCTCTCCACCTATACTTTAGTTTCTTTTCACCATTTAAATAATTTTAGCTGTATGTAGTTCAAGCACATTATACAGTGAGTAAACACATGGGATTTGTTTAATACAACATACACACTTTATTTATCCTTTTTTTGACAGAACAATTGGTTCTTTTTGTAGCGCACACATCTAGTTAACTTGTGTACAGTCAGTTCTTTTCTTTGTTTAAATGGTTTGTTCTAATTTTGGTTTTCTTGAGTTACCAGTGCAGAGGTTTCTGCTGGTGCCACTGAGTGGCTTCCTGTGAGGCTGGGTCCAGAGGGGCCGCCCCCAGAAGTGCAGCCATTATGTGGAGGGAGCAGCCAAATTGGGCGAAACCAAATTAGGTCCACTAATTCTTTAGACTGTTAGTTTGTTGATTTATTTTGTTTAGTTAGTAGTTAAATATATTCTTTGCTGACAGGCTGATTGTTTGGTTTTGTTTTCTGTAGCTGAGTTTGCGGCAGTGTTTATTGTTCCTAATCCCCCTTTTGTTAGAATAATGGCCCGATCAACCATTTTATATGTGCCCTTTGTTGTTCAGTGTGTAGGTCTGTTTGTCTTTTGTTGGTCGGTTGGTCTGTTTAGTTAATTGAGTTTGTATTTTTTCAGTACAGTTCTGTTAGGTTGACCTCTTTTATGAATCCAGCGTTTGTTATATTTTGGTTAAAACATGTTTCTTTGCATTTTTTTTAATAAAGAATTAACCTCTGTTCCTCATTCTTGCCAGCTTGGTCACTTACAATTAGCTTTGCTAAAAGATTCAACTCATCTGCTCCTCTCTTCACAAAATACTACATTTTCTGAAGAGAGGAGCAGCTACAGTCTGTTTGCTGACTGCATGAAGCACTGATGCTAATAACATGTGGATAATTGGAGTCTTGTGTCAAACAGTAGTTGCTTTGGTTATGAAGCTGCTGTGATTTCTCCTTTCCAGTCAATCTAAATCCCATCTTGCTGTGCACTTATGGGAGAAGAGCTGCACTGGAACATTTCATCATAGTTCACATAGTAAAGACTGAACAATCATTTTGGAAACTGAAACAAAGAAATGTTTGTCAATGGGATGATTTTTCAAGTGTTGTGTTCAAAAATCTCAGTAATCAAATGCTTTGTTAAATCTACTGAATGGAAATCAGACAGGTCTGATGAAATGTGATGAGTCATATAACACTTTGATCCTTTCATAATATGAGATGTTCACTAGTAACTACTTTCACCATGGATATAATGTGTGTTTGTACAGGAACAGCCCTCAGAGACACTGTGTGCTCTGACTGCAGTGGGGGGACATTTTCAGATGGGACATTTCCATCTTGTCAGCCACACACACAGTGAGTCAAACTTCACATCACACATGGACACACCTGCTTTCTTACAACTGCAGTGGATTTGTAGTGTCTTTACTTTGTCCTGTAAAATGTCCTCCTGTCATTCCAGATGTCAATCACAAAACCTTCAGCTGATAAGAGCAGGAACTGCTTCAACTGATGCTGAATGTGGACCACACAGTTCATATGGGACAGTGACAGTGACAGTGATTCTGATCACTTTTGTGCTTTTTTTATTAACTTGCATAATTCATTCTGCAGTTTGCTTCAGGAAGATGAAAACACCTCTAATAGGTGAGATCTGTGTGTAGTCAAAGAAAATGTTATCATGGTTTAATGGATGATGAAACTTTCTGCTGAGTCATGATGTTGTTGATGAAGATGTTTTTCATTGGTTTTGTTTTTATTTCAGGAAACAGAGGAAATGGAAGCAGACAGAGGTATGTTTGTTACTCTCTGTTTGAAAGTGTGTGTGTGTGTGTGTGTGTGTGTGTGTGTGTGTGTGTGTGTGTGTGTGTGTGTGTGTGTGTGTGTGTGGATGCACTGTGGTAGATGACAATTCTGTGTTTATCTAATTCAATTGTGTCATTTATTTATTAATATTTGAACCAAAAGGAAAACACAGCTGGATCAGAAACACCACTGATGATTGTAGAGAGAACAGCAGCAGCAGGTAAGACAGCAGTGTTTTCTTCCTTGAAATCTTCATTGACTGAGGACTGTCTGACTGAGCTGACATCTTTACACATGTACCAGAGCTTTCTGCTTTAAGTAAACATATTTCTGTCCACAGCAGGAGACGACCTGTACATCAGCAGATAAACACTGTCTGTCCACTGCAGAGTTAATGTGCTGTAGAATCCAGTTAGAATCCAGTTGGGTACTGGATCATTGTCTTTGCAGGGAACAGAAATAAAACAGCTGCTGTGAGACAAAGTGAAGTCGTCCTCTACAGAGCTGCTGCTCTACAGTCTGGACCTTCACTGATCTTCTCTGGTGGACAGAAACAGCTCTCAACCTGGACTTGGACTATTTCTGTCAGAAATAAGGACAAACAGCTGGAGCTGAGGACAGTGTGTCCCTTACAGCAGCATGATGGGACAAATGGTTTCCATCAGCAGAGCAGTTGGGAATATTTTCTTCATCTCTTATTGTGTTTTGAAGCCTTTTTAGAAAACATGTCTTCACAGTGTATTTACTTCCACTTGAGTTCAAATAGTGTTTGACTGTTTGTGAGCTGTGATATGAAATGTCAGCAGGCTCACTGACAGTAACAGAGTTGGATGAAAGCTGTAGCTGCCTGTTGATGTGTGAGTGTGTAAATAGTTTTCTATCTGAAATACAGATTTCTGTCTTTAAACAGAGTGATGTGTCTCTGGGGGACGTTTTGTGCAGACATGTTGAATGAAAACACAGTTTGCATGTTCAGAGTCTTTGCAGCTGTTCAGTGGTTGAATCCACCAACTTTAGAACAAAGGAGGTGAAGGTGTAAAGAGGTGGACTGTGTGGAGAACACAGCAGCAGGTGAGCAGGTGTGTGTGGTGATGATGACACACCACAGAGCTACATCAGCTTCATTAAAAGGCTGCAGCATGTTATTCACCTGATGAAGCACCAAGCCAAACACACTGCTCTTCTCAGTGCTGTGAAAGAAGATACTTGGTCAAATGTTTTTATGGGCTGAGTGTGTTGTTGCTACAACAGACACCTGTACTTTTGTACTTGTACATGCACTTTTTAGCCTTATTTTACATGCATTTTGAAAATCATTGAACGTCTTGACTCAGGGACGATGTCTCAGGGAGAATGTCAGTTGGCTCTAAATGTGTCCACAAAAAATTAAAAGTGTTTTTTTAGTTTAAATGTGTATTTGAGCATGAGAGTTACAGATACATGAGTTAACACTGGCTTTATTTATCTGGCTACAAGATCATTCATGTAAAAGTAACATGAAAATGAAATGAAAGAAAATGACAATTCTGAGTCAGCAACAATCAGGGCACAAGAACTATTTTGTTTTAAAGTAAAAGGAGGAATTTAATTGTTAGTCTTTGAAAGAGGTTGTTTTTTTTTTTTTAAATAACTGACTTTGTGCTTTATAATCCTTCTGGTACCTCAGTTGGTCCAGAAACAGTTTCCCTCCTTAAACCAGCTACTTTTCATGATGTGTCAGAAAATTGTTACCTACCAAAAACATATTACACTGAATGATCTTGTTTGTGTAGATTCTGTAACTATGATCACGACTTAATGCTCCTTTTGTGTAGTTATTGTAGCTGCAGTATCATGTTCTGTAATACTTTCTGTAATATTTTTTCATTTGCCTTGGACAGCAGCACTTGTAAGCTACATTTTATTCACCTGTAAGATGTACATGGGTGTCTTGAAATGTATTTGTTGTGCTACACAACAGTGAAGGTGTCAGTTACATCATCTTCTTTCTGTGGATGTATGGTGTAACTGCAGTTGCATCAGTTTGTAACTGATTTTGCCTTTTTGTATTTTTTAGTTTTACAAAAAATGCTTCATAAGAAAGATGACAACAGTAAATAGAGTTCAACTTTACTCCAGCTTCTGACTTTCTTTTGGAGTTTGTTCACTATCTGTCAGTGTGTGTACAGACACACATACTGAGGACAGAATATGCAGCCTTATTGATGTTGGTCTTAGGAGATCTGAATTATAGCAAATTCATTTCTTTAATGTTTTAGAAAAACATTCCTGATAAAACATCAGACATCCACACGGGCTGTTTGATACCATTTCAAAGTGTTTCTTAAGGGATAAGGCTGCTGTTAGTCTGTATTTGTTTGGTTTGGAACTGTTGAACCATGCATTCCTCCAGCTCTCACTAGTGATGGCTTTATGAGTTTCTTTACCAACAAAATCGTAGATATTAGAGATAGAATCCATCTCATCCTTCCTACAACTGTTAATGATGTAGGTGTCTGCCAATGTCTGCCAGTCCTGATTTGTCATTAGACTGTTTCTCTCCCATAGATCTTGCTGAGTTGACTTCAATAGTTTCTAAATCTAAACCATCAACATGTCTTTTGGATCCTATCCCAACCAGACTTCTCAAAGATGTTTTACCTTTGATTGGCACTCACATATTAGATCAGATAAATCTCTCGTTGGTTACAGGATATGTTCCACAGGCTTTTAAGGTTGCAGTTATCAAACCTTTACTTAAAAAGCCTTCTCTGGACTCTGACATTTTGGCAAACTATAGACCTATATCCAATCTCCCCTTTGCTTCTAAAATTCTTGAAAAGGCTGTTGCAGCTCAGTTGTGTGACCATCTTCATAGGAACGGTTTGCTTGAAGTTTTTCAGTCAGGATTTAGAGTTCATCATAGCACAGAAACAGCACTGGTGAAAGTTACCAACGACCTTCTCATAGCATCAGACAATGGATACGTCTCCATATTTGTCCTACTAGATCTTAGTGCTGCATTTGAGCCTCTGTGAAGCGCTTTGAGATAGTTTTGATTGTGGAAGGAGCTATTTAAATAAAATTTAACAAGGGCGGCATGGTGGTGCAGTGGTTAGCACAATTCTCAATGAAGAGCACACAGTTTGACCAATCAACTGTCTGAAGACTGAGATCAGTTGATGAGAAGAGTCAAGTCTGGTGTGCTGCTGCTTGGTTGGAACAAAAACCTGCAGCCACACAGCCCTTTGTGGAACAGTTTGGACACCTCTGGATTAGGATCTCAGCATCCTTAGATCACAAGGCAGGTCTGATCTTAGCAATGTTTCTCAAATGAAAAAAGGCAACTCTGGTGACCTCTTTAATATGAAGGTCAAAAGAACGTGTTCTGTTTAATAACACTCTAAGGTTTTTAACTTTGTCTCTGCAATGAATGACACAGTCATCCAAAGACGAATAAAAAGAGTGCTATTAAACAGAACACAGTGAGATCTCGCAGACAGGTATGAATTTAACCACCGACCTGACCTGAGATGCCAGAAAAAGTTTTCCAGTCTATCCAACAATATATGATGATCCACAGTATCAAAAGCAGTGCTCAGGTCTAACAATAGCAAAACAGAAGATGACTCTGAGTCTACTGCCAGTAATAAGTCATTCACCATCTCTGTTATGACTGTTTCAGTGGAATGATTTGCTCTAAAATCAGACTGAAGTTTGTTGGTTGACAAAAATTTTGCCAAAATAGCAAGTTTGATACTGGTCTGTAATTTGTCAGCATCTCAGAATACATTAAAAAATCATGTGCAGACAAATCAGTATGACAGACAGCCTGTTGGGGTTGTGTGAGCCACACCCCCTCCTCTCCCTGTCAATCTGGGACAGCTGAAGAACCTGGTGTCAGGGGGACAGAGTTCCAGCAGAGATGCTATTTCACCCTCATGTAGCCAAATCTCTGTGACAAAAAATGACAAAACATAGATAGACCGGCTCACGGCGCCGTAATTCCTCCGGTACTGAGACCAGAAACGGAGGGAGCCTTGAGGTCTGTCCATACTCCACGTGAAAACTCTGTAGATCTGAGTTAAAATTTTCAAAAAGCGCCCGGCGATCATACATTGAAAATGACAAGTGAAAGCACCGCTACAAGTACAATACTGGTCTGTAATTTGTCAAGGAGTCAGCATCTAAGCCAGGCGTCTTAAACAAGGGTTTAACCACTGCAGTTTTAAAAGAAGCTGTGAAAACTCCTGAAGAAAAATATGATCCGCTGCTGTTGGACTAGAACGGATCTTTAGTTGTAGCTGTGCTGTCTGCTTGGTCTGTACTGGTTTGGTTAATCCTGTTTTTCAAAGTAAGATGTAGGAGCCATCATGTAAGTTTCCTCCATATTCATGCCTCCATATACAGAGCCAGCTCTGGACATTTTGGTGCTATATTCTGTAAGATTATGATCCCCCCGCCCCTACCAACCCACCCTCCTCTGTGCACACACACTGCCCCAAAAACATTAATGGACAACAGCTGTATGAGGTCCTGAAATCTCCCTAAAATAATAAAAAGGCACTGTGATGCAGTGGTTAGCACTGTCGCCTCACAGCAAGAGGGTTCCAGGTTCAAACCCTGCTCTGGGCTCTTCTGTGTTTGTTCGCATGTTCTTCCTGTGCCTGCGTGGGTTTTCTCGGGGTATTCCTCCCACAATCCCCAAAACATTGGCAAGGTTAATTGGCTTTTCTAAATTGCCCCTTGGGCCTTGAAACCTGTGAAAAGGTGTGAACCTGTGTTCAAACAATACAAAACAGTGCATCACAATATAAAAACAGAATAGAAAAGCTGCAGTGTGGGTTTAACTCAAAGTCAGTCCCAGTCACAGCAAATATTTTTTCCTTTTTTTCCAACCCACATTCTTCTGCGAGCACACATACTGCCCCAAAAACATTAATGGAAAACAGCTGTATGAGGTCCTCCCTATAATAATAAAAAGGCTTGGTGGTGCAGTGGTTAGCACTGCGAGTTAAAAATTTTCAAAAAGCGCCAGGCGATCATACACCAACAATGACAAGTGAAAGCACCACTATAAGTACAATACTGATACTGGTCTGTAATTTGTCAAGGAGTCAGCATCTAAGCCAGGCTTCTTTAACAAGGGTTTAACCACTGCAGTTTTAAAAGAAGCTGGGAAAACTCCTGAAGAAATTTATTAATTATATAAGGCCCTAATGTCGACCATAACACTTTTATGACAGCGAGACAGCGTGCCGTGGCATCAGGTGCCATCATCCTATATCACCTGTGTAGCTGTATAGTGTTTGTTGGTGATGGATTGGAAGGTCACAGATGGGCCTGTGGGCTCCTGTCTGGAGGATGTGGAGCAGGAGAAGAAAGAAGAAAGGAATAAAGGGAGGAAGCTGTTCTTCACTCCACCACTCAGCAGATCACTGAGTGACCACAGATAAACTGTAATAGACTTTATCCCAAAGTCTGTTGGTCTCTGTGGTTGAGTTCAGCTTTTGAGTCCTTAAATCTGTCTGAAAACATAAAAACATAACACTTACTGCTCATAGATGTTGTATATAAGAAATAGTTTGTGACATTTTCACACAGTTTAAAATGAAAGGCGACATCTTGGTCACGTTGGGAATCACATGACAGACACTGGGCAGCTTATATTTTCTCTCTGCAGCTGCACAGCTGTTCAGACTCCAACGTTTTGTTCCTCCGTTTCTTTTTCATATGTGAATTTTTGCATTTCCTGAGTTTTGTTGCTGCCTGAACTCTTTCTCTCCCTGTCAGCCTGTAACCCACTTAATTATTATTAAAATATCTTCACTGATCTGCCTGTTTGAGTGTCTGCATTTTATTTTTCTGTCTTCTTTCTGTTTTTTTTTTTTTATTCTTAAATGAAATAAATTCTTGATTTTATCCAAAAGCTCCTTCCTTCATTGTAAAGGTTCAGAGTCTCACACACATTTATTTCACAAGATGTTTCACATCTTGTGAAACTTTGTGAAAACTCCTCCCACACAAGCTGATCATTCAGCACTACTTCACTTACTGGAGAGGGCGGAGCAAGTCACAAAGGAGCGACAGTCAGTAAACGGTATCTGTTAAACGACAGGATATTGTCCCACTAAGGTCAGTATATTGTTATTGTACCAGTTAAATCTCTTGTTTCCACTTTATTGTTTCAGTAAATGAAAATGCAGAATGTTTTATTTTTTGATCGGTCACACAAGACAAGACAGTCTGAGACAGAGAAGAAGACAGCCTGAGACAGAGTAGAAGACAGTTTGAGACAGAATAAAAGACAGTCTGAGACAGAGTAGAAGACAGTCTGAGACAGCAGCAGTCTAACTGCTCTCTACCTGCAGAGTGAGCAGCTTCTAATGCAGCAATATTAATAAAGGATGGTTCCACTGAAATGAAAAGTGAGTCCTGTGATCAGAGAACAGAGACCTCGCCCTGATCCGCTGCTGTTGGACTAGAACGGATCTTTAGTTGTAGCTGTGCTGTCTGCTTGGTCTGTACTGGTTTGGTTAATCCTGTTTTTCAAAGTAAGATGTGGGAGCCATCATGTAAGTTTCCTCCATATTCATGCCTCCATATACAGAGCCAGCTCTGGACATTTTGGTGCGATAGGCTGTAAGATTATGGTTTGGATTATGATTTATCTTTGTTTGCATGTTCTCCCTGTGCCTGTGTGGGTTTTCTCGTGGTATTCCTCCCACAATCCCACAAACATTGACGAGGTTAATTGGATTCTCTAAACTTCCCCTTGGGCCTTGAAATCTGTGACAAGGTGCTGTGTTCAAACAATACAAAACAGTGCATCATAATATAAAAACAGAATAGAAAAGTTGCAGTGTGGGTTTAACTCAAAGTCAGTCCCAGTCACAGCAAATATTTTTTTTCTTTTTTTTTCCCACAACATAAATGGAAATGTTGCTATGGTCAGTGAATACTTTGTACTTGTATTTGTATTTGATAACCTATGTGTTACCTATTACTGTTCAGTACAAGCAATTATATAGTTACACAGTATCTACAGTAGCATTATTAGGCTAATTTGCTTTATTTCAACTTAGCTTGTCTCTTGTTAGTACAAATGAAAAGTATTTTTAATGTTAGAAAAGACGACATAACTCTACACTGAGGCCTCTTTTCCACCTCCTCTTTTCTCCGCTTTACGGCCTTTTCATGATGACGATATCCATATGACAAATATGACTTGTTGTTGACGTCTGTAAACAGGAACCTACCATCCCTCTTCCACAGTCCACAGTGCACAGTGCAGGACAGGTTCAGGACCAGGTCAATGAAATAATGACAGAGAGGGTTGTTGTTGTCTGTTTTTTCTGTATTTGCTCATTTTTTCATTTTCAAGACAGAGCACGAGAAAAGTCAGGGCTGCAAATTATTACTATTATTTCTTTTAATTAATTAATTTTGTTTTGTTTTGTTTTGTTTTGTTTTTGTTTTTTGTTTTTTGTTTTGTGAGAGCTTGCAGCCGCGAGCCCTCCAGCAGGGGGCACCCTAGTTCAAGAGGCCGATGCCCAGAGCCGGCTCTGGTTCAATGCGACCCGTCTACGTACGGGTGAATGCAATCATTTGTAACCATGGCGTACATGGCCACATATATATGGGCAGAGCCAGCTCTTGGCATAGGCCGGCTCTGCACTGAATCATGGGGTGAGTGTGAAACTTTCTGTTGACCACTTTACGATGTTTTAACCCTCATGTTGTGTTCATTTCTTGTTAAACATTTTTGTGTTCCCTGTCAAAAATGACCGTTCCATCAAGATTCATCATTAACTGTAAAAATACATATATTATCACTGCTTGTTGTGTTTGTCAAACTTAAGTTCTTGTGAACATTCCAAGTCTTAAACTTCTATTTGTTATTAATGGCCTGTAAGTCTCACTGATCTGAGCTTATACATCTTGAATTCAAGTTCTAAAATACATAAATTCCAGATTATTTTGAATATTGTAAGAAAGTGACCTTTCTCTGTGGCCCTTCGGAAA
This sequence comes from Toxotes jaculatrix, assembly GCF_017976425.1. NCBI lineage: Eukaryota > Metazoa > Chordata > Actinopteri > Toxotidae > Toxotes > Toxotes jaculatrix. The sequence goes on along the minus strand of NC_054395.1, from coordinate 4,606,549 downwards.
TCATCTGAAAGGCCACAGAGAATCATCTGAAAGTGATGATTCTAATTATAACACAAATGCACTAAGAGCAGCAAACTAAACTAAGCTAAACTAAACTAAACTAAACTAAACTAAACTAAACTAAACTAAATTAAACTAAACTAAACTAAACTAAACTAACTAAAACTAAAACCTGACCTTTCTGGCCTTCCATGATGCAGAATCATCAATAATGTCATCGTAAGAAATCTGCTCCCCTATTGAGTGATTGATACTGATGACAGCAAGGCCAGTGAGCCCTTCCTGAGACATGGTTGACCTCAGGTACGATCATCAACTTTAGCTTTGAAAGCAATCTTGAGAGCAGGATTATCAGAAAAACAAAACCGTGCAGGAATTATAGGCCTGTATTTATAATATGAATGAAATGTGCGTTACTTGGAAGAAAGTCAAGGTGACTTTAGTCCACTAATTACATTAGAGTATTGCTCTATACATTGGAACCCCCTGTCCATTCCATTTGGGAGAGACCCAGAGGTGAACTGACCCCCCCCCCCCTCCCCCCCCCCCCCCCCCCTCTCTCCTCATCACCAGTGTGGTGCTCAAATATATAGTCAAGAGCCTCACTTACTGTATATCCAGCTGCCATGGTGCTGCCACACAAGCATTATATACCAAAGCTACAAGAAAAATTATTATTGAAAAATTTTTCAATTTTCAATTTTATTGAAAAATATTATTGAAACTGTTGTGGCACGGTGGTGCAGTGGTTAGAACTGTCGAGGGTTCCAGGTTCGAACCCCTTCTGTGCGGAGTTTGCATGTTCTCCCTGTGCCTGAGTGGGTTTTCTCTGTGTACTCCGGACTCCGTACTTTCTTCTCGCAATCCCAAAAACATACACATTAGGTCAACTGGCTACTCTAAATTGCCCCTAGGTGTGCATGAGTGTCTGTCTTTGTGTGTCAGCCCTGCGATTGACTGGTGACCAGTCCAGGGTGTACCCCGCCTCTCGTCCATAGTCAGCTGGAATGGAATCCAGCTCCCCGTGACCCTGACGGATCAGTATAGAAGATGAATGAGAACGAATGAGTGAGAACTTCCAACAGGTGTTCCCATAGGTCCCATAGGAGAGAGACTCTATGGGGCAAAGTTTCCCATAGTGGTTCTCAAGGAACCCAAGGTGTGCGTGTGTGTGTGTGTGTGTGTGTGCGAGTGTGTGTGCGTGCATGCATGTGTCCATCTGACAAATGAAGACGTACCTGAGCTCAGTTTTTTACACCAATTGTAGTCTCCCCCATTCATTTGTAATGACCAGTCACTTTTGACCGGAAACACCAAAAGTTGAATAAAACATGAATGCAAATTAATACAGTTTATTTTGCGTGTTGAAATCCTCTTTGTGGACAAAGTCAGTGAGTCTTAAGTCACTCTGATCCCCACCAAATTTATTTTCTTGTGTCATTTAGTTCATCACACGAGTTAACTAGAAAGTGCAAGTATTTGTTGAACTTTTTTTTTTTACTGTATCTGAGTTTCTTGAATATAGAGGTGTTGGTAGTGATATTAAGGTCAGAGTTCTGAAGTTAGAAAATAAGCCCCCACCCAAAACCGTCCTTTGTAAAAGTCTTCCCACATTCTTTTAGTTTGTAAAACTCTCCCCGTAGAAGTTTGTTAAGAAAATAAGGATAAGGATACCTTGTGGTCATTTAGAACAGATGTCCCCTAAAGTGAAATGCCATCTGTAACTGCTTATCTGGAAAGACCTTAGCTGGCGTGGGAGTGTGTCCTGTCCTGAGTGTTTGCAATTGGTGTGATCAGAAGACATACTTTATTGTCCCTCCTACTGGGAAAGGTATTTGTGACATACTGATTAGGTACAAAGAGTCACAATACAGAACACACTGAACTGTATGTCTTGTCTCCATGCTGCATGAAATGAAATACTTAACTCACAACACCCGGTCTGATTTTTCCATCTGCAGGATTTGGGCCTCACATTGTTTTCACATGAGTCAGAAAATGTGGTGTGTGAAAAAGAAGGAGGGAACAGGAAAGACGTGCTCGCGTATGTAGTTTTTGGAGCACAAAAGGTTTGGCATTCGTCTGAGTCTTTAACTGCAACTTATGGAAAATAACAAGGACAGAAAACAGAGTTCTGGAAGTGAACATGAACCTTTTCATATTCGCGTCATCAGTTTTCCATCTTCAGCCCATCACAGCTTGTTGATTTCTTTGTTTGCCAGTTTGCAGCAATATAAGAGAACGACTGGAACTCTGTAAAAACTGCTCTAAGTTGTTGTTCAGTTGTGGAAACTTTCACTTTCAGTTGAACTTTGGATCATTGAATTATCTTTGGATCAAATTGTGCTTCATCCTGCTTCACTCATCATGTTGATCAGTCTTGTAAAACATCTGCTCTCATGAGATATCAGAGCACAGATAATCAGTGTGAGCTGTGCTGTGTGGACAGAGGCTACAGAATGAGTCAAGATCTCAGCCGTTTTACCAGCTACCAGGAAACAAGCTGAAGTTGGAATAATGTCAACTCTGATCAGAGCAGTGAGCTGTGAAATCTGAGTCCAGTCCAACTCCAGGTTCAATCATCCTGTGTCAACCAGGTTAACCTTAATCTGTCAGCCACAGTAACCAGGTTACCTGCTGGTTAGTGCAGTTTTTATCTGATGTCTTTTTGTCTCCAGGTCTTCTCCTCCTGTTTGGGATGTTACTCACCTCGTCCCAAATCTCAATCATGGTGTCTTGATCTGATGAAAACTACCAACCTGCCATTTAAAATGACTTCTACAAGAAAACCTGTGACAGCTGCATCTCTGTTGGTAAAGTAGTTTATTGCAGAAAATGACAGGAAGCTTGTATTTGTCAGGCAGTAATGTATAAAGCACATTGCTCCTCCTCTCCAACATTTCTCATTTCTGACTGTTTCTCTCTCTCTTTTCAGAATCCTGCTCAGCTCCTGTTTGTTTCACTCTACATTATTTCTGCACTTTCTTTATACTCAGTGAATGAACAGCACTTTTTCCATTCAGGAAGAACTTTTTGCATTTTCCTTGGTAACCAGAGCTTTATTGTTGTTGTAGAGAATTTGAAAGGAAATTGACTTGTTGATGTATGAATGTTTTCTTTATCATTTCATCATCAGCGACTAATCCTCTGTTAATCAGTGTGAACTTTAACGACCTGACCTGACCTGAGGATTGACACAGTGCCAGCAAACGACTAACGACGAACGACTAAAACAAAGAAAAGAAATTTTTTTTATAAAATCACTTTCATCACGGTGAAGATCTCTGTTCGTCCCAAACACATTTTCTATTTCACCTTTAGTCTCAAGTCCTACTGAACCACAAACTGTAAAGATGTAGGAAGTAACAATAAGGCAAGAACTGCCTATTACTCATCATTAATAGAGGAAAACAAGAACAACCCTAGGTTTCTTTTCAGCACTGTAGCCAGGCTGACAAAGAGCCATAGCTCTGTTGTACCATCCATCCCTCTAGCTCTCACTAGTAATGACTTTATGAGCTTCTTTAGCAACAAAATAGTAGACATTAGAGACAGAATCCATCTCATCCTGCCTACAACTGTTAATGATGTAGGTATGTCTAGAACAGCATCTTTAGAAATGTCTGCCAGTCCTGATTTGTCGTTAGACTGTTTCTCTCCCATAGATCTAGCTGAATTGACTTCAATAGTTTCTAAATCTAAATCATCAACATGTCTTTTGGATCCTATCCCGACCAGACTTCTTAAAGATGTGTTGCCTTTGATTGGCACTCACATATTAGATCAGATAAATCTCTCGTTGGTTACAGGATATGTCCCACAGGCTTTTAAGGTTGCAGTTATCAAACCTCTACTTAAAAAGCCTTCTCTTGACCCTGGTGTTTTATCAAACTATAGACCTATATCCAATCTCCCCTTTAATTCTAAAATTCTTGAAAAGGCTGTTGCAACTCAGTTGTGTGACCATCTACATAGGAACGGTTTGTTTGAAGTTTTTCAGTCAGGATTTAGAGTTCATCATAGCACAGAGACAGCACTGGTGAAAGTTACCAATGACCTTCTTATAGCATCAGATAATGGACTCGTCTCTATACTTGTCCTGCTAGATCTTAGTGCTGCATTTGACACCATTGATCATAATATCCTATTGGATAGATTGGAACATGTTATTGGCATTAAAGGAACAGCACTAGGCTGGTTTAAATCATATCTATCAGATAGATACCAGTTTGTTCATGTTAATGATGATCCCTCCATATATACCAGAGTAAGTCATGGAGTTCCACAGGGTTCTGTGCTTGGACCGATACTGTTCACCTTATACATGCTTCCCCTAGGCAATATTATCAGGAAGCATGGAATAAATTTCCATTGCTATGCGGATGATACCCAGCTATATTTATCTATGAAACCAGACGAAACAGATCAGTTAACCATACTTCAGGCATGTCTTAAAGACATAAAGGCCTGGATGACCTGTAACTTTCTTCTTCTGAAGTCAGACAAAACTGAGGTTATTTTGTTTGGTCCCAAACACCTCAGAAACAGTTTATCTAATCATATAGTTACTCTGGATGGCATTAATTTAGCCTCCAGTACGACTGTGAGGAACCTTGGAGTTATTTTTGATCAGGATCTGTCCTTTAACTCACATATAAAACAAGTCTCTAGGACCGCCTTCTTTCACCTGCGCAATATCAGTAAGATTAGGAACATTCTGTCGCAGAGTGATGCTGAAAAATTAGTCCATGCTTTTGTTACTTCTAGGCTGGACTACTGTAATTCCCTATTATCAGGATGTCCAGTTAACTCTCTAAAAATCATCCAGCTGATCCAAAATGCTGCAGCGAGAGTACTGACTGGAATTAGCAAGAGAGATCATATTACTCCTGTACTAACTTCTCTTCATTGGCTTCCTGTAAAATCCAGAATTGATTTTAAAATCCTTCTCCTTACATATAAGGCCCTCAATGGCCAGGCTCCTTCATATCTCAAAGAGCTGATAGTACCATATCATCCTAACAGATTGCTTCGTTCCCAGAATGCAGGTTTGCTTATGGTTCCCAAAATCTCTAAAAGTAGAATGGGAGGCCGAGCCTTTAGCTATCAGGCCCCTCTCCTGTGGAACCAACTGCCAGTTTGGGTTCGGGAAGCAGACACCCTCTCTAATTTTAAAACGAAGCTTAAAACCTTCTTGTTTGATAAAGCTTATAATTAGTTGTAGTTACAGTCCTAGTTATTTATTAAACTTATAGTAAGTCACAATTATCTCTATAGACACTGTTACAGTTAAGGATATAGCCCTTAGTAGGGCTGGCTCAGGCAACTGAATCATCCCCTAGTTATGCTGCTATAGGCCTAGGCTGCTGGGGGACATCCCATGATTTACTGCGCACTTCTTCTTCTTTCTCTTTCTCTCCTCAGACCCACTCTCAAATTTATTAGCCTTTATTACATGTCATTAACTCTGTGTCCTCTCTGTCCCGTAGTCCTGTGTTTGTTTCTCTCTGGTCTCTCTTTCTCTGTACCTTACTGCAGGTACCTCTGGCTCCGGAGCTGCATGTCCTATGGTCCTGGCTCCACCCACCTGCTGCTGTTTATTGTTTACAATGATCTATTTCTAACATGTTTAATGTTCCGTTCTGCTACAGATAAATATTTGATTAATATTCTTTGCAAACTGTAATGTAAATAATTACCAGTCATGACAGCTTTTTGCCTCCGTGCTCTGTTTCATAATTCTAATCTGCTGAGCACACATTATCCAATAACTGTTCACTAACTGTAATGTAAATACTGACCCACATTGTCTGTATTATTCTGCATGTCTTTCTCCCCCACTCCTCCATTCCTAGCTGTCCTATCTTCCTCCTTTTCCTCCTTTCACCCAGCCCGGCCATCAGCAGGAGGGTCCCCCATCTGAGCCAGGTTCTGCTCAAGGTTTCTTCCTGTTAAAAGGGAGTTTTCCTTGCCACTGTCGCCTTAAGTGCTTGCTCTGGGGTCAGGCTCTGGGTCTCTGTAAAGCGCTTTGAGACAATTTTGATTGTGGAAGGCGCTATATAAATAAAATTGAATTGAATTGAATTGAATTGAAGGAGACTTTATTTTGAAATCCATAGTGAAACAAGTGGAAATGATGCATTTAAATGATGGTTTGTCAGCTCTTTTACCAAAACACTGAAGAAAGAGAAAGAACTCCTCTAATTTATTGTTGCACATTTCTGAAGTCAGTGACTCATCAAAGACAGTTAATAAGAAGAATGATCCAAATGGATGCAGCAGAACCACAGATCCTCCTTTTTAGTCCCAGAACATCACTAAGTATCAGCTCATCAGGTTCCACACTCATCTGGGTAACTTGGCAGAGTCCTCCCTAGAACAGGCCTTTGAAACATGAGTCCATGTCCCCTTTGTGGGAAAGTCCAAAGGACTTTGCTCTTCTGAATATAAATAAAGGGATGGATGGACACATGTGTTAATTAGAGTTTGAACTGTTCATAAATATGAATGAAATGAATGATTTACATTCAAATATAGTGAATAACAAACATTTAACAGGTGATAGAAGCACATGAACAAATCTTTAGTAGGTCAGAGTTTAAATTGTTTATGATGAAGAACTCGCATAAGATATTTATGCATTGGCTTGTAACAGTGTTACAGTGAATTATGAAGCATTTATTAGCTGTTTGCACAGATGTGCATGTGCAGCAGGTTTAAAACAGTTTGTAAATCAATTTAAAACAACTGAAAACATGATTATCTGTAATTCCAACATTGTTACCTGTGTTATACAGTAGAATAGGACTGGTCTTATACCAAGCACTTTGACACTTTTTCAAACTCCAAAAAGTGAAATTAGCTTTTTTAGCTCAAGTAGATTAAAGTGCTCAGAAGAATAATGAGCAAAATGTAAAAGCCCAATAAAACAAGAAGAGAAACTGGTTTGTGGTTTTATCTGATGGAAGCAGAAAGAAAAGGAGTTATTATCTGTAACTGATCAAATGGAAAAAACTATTGTTCTCTGCTCATTTTAGTTTTCAGTCGTCTTCTGGAATCATCCTTTTCTTCTTCTTCTTCTCCTGTTCTTTCTCTTCTTCTTTGGTCCTAGCTGACCATCATCCTCTCCCCTCAGGAATCCTCTCTTCTCTCTCTCCTCCACTCACCTTCCCTCCTCTTCTGGTAGTTGTTTTCCACCTCATGGTGTCTGTCAGTCATGTCTTTAATCTTGCCATTCTTTGTTTGAGTCCTTCAGGACACTTCTTGATCATGTCAACATTTCAACCAGGCTTCACTAAGACTAAAAACTTTGTCTTATTCTTCACAGATACTTATGATCAAAGTCTTCAGTGGAAATACCCTGAGGTGTCATCCAAGAGAGTATCAGATAGAGGATGAATGCTGTCCTATGTGTCCTCCTGGTTAGATCCTACTGAATGTTAAAGGGACATGTGACTGTGGTAGTTACATATGGAGTCTTTGTGATGCTGCCAGGTGTCAACCTGACTCAGCAGAATCCAGCACTTGTGTGCAGAAGAGTGGCGTCAGTTTCTCTCCCATGGTTGGTGCCGTTTATGTTGACAAGTGAAATGTGTGGGTGAAGGACCTGCATCTGACTGAGTTTGACTCCAACAGTAAAAGAACAGGCTGGAAGTTTTTCCAACTTTGGCTCCACCTGCTTGTAGTAATAAGAATGACACTGTAGTAGACAGCAGAGCATGTCACTGTGACTAACTCATAACATGAGCTTTACCCTCAACATTAAACCTTTTCATTCAATACAAACATTAAACTGAAGGAAATTCAATTGTTGCTTTTCTTCTCAACAGGAGGTCACGTTCAAACAGATTGTACAGAGTTCAGAAGTATTTCCTGTTTGCCCTGCATGGATGGATCCTTCATGAATAAACCTACTGGACTTAAACAGTGTTTTCCCTGCAGAGACTGTGATGCAGGTAGATTTCTGTTCATATTTCAGTCAGTTGTTTCCTCCATCTCTTTTTCCTTCCACAGTGAAATCAGATTTCCACTGGGTGGTCTGTACGAGCAGTTTTATTCTCCACTTAGTTTTTATTCTGTCATAAAACCTAAAGATCATCTTTAGTTTTTCTGACATCTAGTCAGACAAACACTTTGCTAGTGTCTCTCTAGTAGATGAAGCAGAATAGAAGTTTAGTGTCTGTATATGTAACCTGTATATGTGTTGACAGGTTCTGGTCTGAAGATAAAGACTTCATGCACAGCAACCTCAGATACACTTTGTGAACCACTGGAAGGATTCTACTGTATAGACTTCACAGAGAACCACTGTGTGGCAGCACAGAAACACAGCAGCTGTCAAAAAGGACAATACATCAGGGAGAAAGGTTGGTTTTCTTGTGCTGACTTTAAGATGATACTGTAGCTCTGGTTTGACACTTTCAAACTATAACAAACTCTAAAAGTCACAGCTTAGAGCAGCTCAGTTGAGCATCCAGTCAACTGGTAGCTGTCAGTGATGGAGCTTTTGGATGATCAACTGACTGAACTGAGTCAAACCACTGAAGCTGATTAGTTACAATGTGCAGCGCTTGGAAAATAACAACAAGCTCATTTGAACAGATTAAGATACAAAAAAAATAGTAAGGAAAGTCCTCCCACTAATAATATAGTGGGAGAACATGACTCCTGAAACTGATGTGATGTGATTGATTGGTGTTGTTGGAACTACAGAAACACTCAGGCCAACAGTCTTTGGCAGAGCACAGACACTGACTTACAGAGAGCAAACACATCAGACAACAGACAGGTTTGATTTGGGCCTGCTGTCATGTGACTCATGGAATTAGCTTTAATTAGCAACAGGTGATTTGACCTGCTGATAGTGAAGTTTAGCATTTTAACATGCAACAGCAACAGTTAGCACCAGCTAACAATGAAAAGCTGCCACCTGAATGTTTTGTTAACTTGTCTTTGAAGACAAGGAGAATGATTAGCTTTTCTAAAAGATTCAACTCATCTGCTCCTCTCTTCACAAAATACTACATTTTCTGAAGAGAGGAGCAGCTACAGTCTGTTTGCTGACTGCATGAAGCACTGATGCTAATAACATGTGGATAATTGGAGTCTTGTGTCAAACAGTAGTTGCTTTGGTTATGAAGCTGCTGTGATTTCTCCTTTCCAGTCAATCTAAATCCCATCTTGCTGTGCACTTATGGGAGAAGAGCTGCACTGGAACATTTCATCATAGCTCACATAGTAAAGACTGAACAATCATTTTGGAAACTGAAACAAAGAAATGTTTTTCAATGGGATGATTTTTCAAGTGTTGGATTCAAAAATCTCAGTAATCAAATGCTTTGTTAAATCTACTGAATGGAAATCAGACAGGTCTGATGAAATGTGATGAGTCATATAACACTTTGATCCTTTCATAATATGAGATGTTCACTAGTAACTACTTTCACCATGGATATAATGTGTGTTTGTACAGGAACAGCCCTCAGAGACACTGTGTGCTCTGACTGCAGTGGGGGAACATTTTCAGATGGGACATTTCCATCTTGTCAGCCACACACACAGTGAGTCCAACTTCACATCACACATGGACACACCTGCTTTCTTACAACTGCAGTGGATTTGTAGTGTCCTGTAAAATGTCCTTCTGTCATTCCAGATGTCAATCAGAAAACCTTCAGCTGATAAGAGCAGGAACTGCTTCAACTGATGCTGAATGTGGACCACACAGTTCATATGGGACAGTGATTCTGATCAGTGTTGGAGTTTTTTTTATCATTTATTTGTATACTTCCCTCTATAGTTTCCTTTGTCAGGAAGAAGAAAACACGTCTAAGAGGTGAGATCTGTGTGTAGTCAAAGAAAATGTTATCATGGTTTAATGGAGGATAAAACTTTCTGCTGAGTCATGATGTTGTTGATTAAGATGTTTTTCATTGGTTTTGTTTTTATTTCAGGAAACAAAGGAAATGGAAGCAGACAGACAGAGGTATGTTTGTTACTCTCTGTTTGAAAGTTTGTGTGTGGATGCACTGTGGTAGATGACAATTCTGTGTTTATCTATTTCAATTATGTCATTTATTTATTACTATTTGAACCAAAAGGAAAACTCAGCTGGATCACAACCAATACTGACAGGTGGAGAGTGAACAGCAGCAGCAGGTAAGACAGCAGTGTTTTCTTCCTTGAAACCTTCATTGACTGAGGACTGTCTGTCTGAGCTGACATCTTTACACATGTACCAGAGCTTTCTGCTTTAAGTAAACGTATTTCTGTCCTCAGCAGGAGACGACCTGGACATCAGCAGAAGCGACTGTGACACTTAAAAGACAGTTTTTTGTTCTTTTTGTTCGTTGTTTTTTTTTTTTTTTACAAACAGACACCCACTGTAACTGCTTTTCCTCAAATTGTTTCAATACCTTTTTGAGGCACAGCTCCATGTTGCAGTGGCTGCAAATTTTCTTGGCACAGGGTAGAAGGCCTTTGTAATAAGGGCTTGTGTTTTGGTTGCTTCCCCTGGCATTACAAAAAACAACAGACTGACACTGAGCGTACAAAACGATGCTGTGTGTGGTGCTTATCTTAGCCTGTTTTACTGTTTAATTCTTCACTCACTCTCATTCAGAGTGGAGGAAGTATTCAGATTGTTTATTTGTTTAAAAGTACCAATGCATTAATGTAAAATACTGTACAACAAGTACATCAGTGTTTTCAGCTTGATGTGGTTACAGTAAGTAAAGTACTGGTTTGGTCCCTCTGACTGATGTATATGACATTATTAGATGACTCATACTGAAGGATCAGTGTATCAGCAGTAAGTTAGTGTTGTAGCTGCTGGAGGTGAAGCCAGTTTGAACTACAGTCTGATAGTTTAGTCCAGTGGTTCCCAACCTAAGGGTCGGGCCCCTCCAAAGGGTCAACAGATAAATCTGAGTAGTTGTGAGATGATTAATGTGAGAGGAAAGAAGAAAAAACAAAGTTCTGATACACAAATCTGTTTTCAGTGTTTGGACTTTTTACTCTAATCTGAATCTGATTTCTTTTTTTTTTAAACAATATCTATATTGTATTTCAGTATACGTATTAGTTAAACATTCATTTGTACAATGTTGTTTTGAGAAAATACATTCATTACCCCCCTCCTTTCCCCACCGAATATGAACAGAACATAACATACTTCACTCTCTCATTCTCACGTTATTAAGATAATAAATGGAAAACAAAATTATATATAAGACAAATAATAAAAACACATAATTAAATACAAGTATATGTGGTACTATAACATGTACAACTTTGTTGTATTATACATAAACAGCACTCTCAACTATTGTTGACATTAAAACATCCCAGACCAAAAGAATAATAAAACGATACACAATGCACCCTAATGAACTGCCCTACACCTCCTGTATAAATTGTCCAATGTCCGCATCTTTAATAAAATGTCTAAAGGGTTTCCAGATACTTTCATATACTTCCACTTTGTTTTTGAGAATATATGTTATTTTCTCCAGGGCCATACATTGTGCCAAAGCGGAAAACCAAGCACCAATTTTAGGTGGGTCTACCTTTTTCCATCAAAGAGCTATCATCATCTGTAGTATAGCGAAATCTATAAATCTGCATTGTTGTAGTTTCAATTTAAAGTTCATTGGGCACAGGTGTAGTATAATTAACTTGGTGTCAACTGGGATGTTTAAGGATAATATAATCTTAGTGTTACTAATTACTTCTTCCCAAAATGCTTTAATTTTGCCGCATTCCCAGATGCAATGTATAAACGTCCCTTGGGCCTCTCTATATTTAAAACAAACGTCTGGTATATTTTCATTATATTTGTTTAATTTTACAGGAGTTATGTATGTCTGCATCATCCAATTGTACTGAAGTAGCTTTCAGCTAACATTTGCCGATTGCCTCTGGGAGTCAACACAGACTTGTTTCCATTCATCTTCAGATATATCCCTATTTAAATGTTTCTAGTTTGGGGATTGATGATTCAGTAGCCCCGGATGTAAGCCAATTATAGAATATTGATATTATTCCTTTATTATATACATTTTTTGTAATTTGTTCCTCTAGAGAAGAGATATCTGGCATATTCACTGACTGGTTTTGCATTGATGAAAGGAAGCTTCTTAATTGTAAATATTTAAGGAAATGCTTTTTTGGGATATCATACTTGGAAGAGATCTCTTCAAAGGACATCAAAGTTCCCTCCACATACAGGTTGCCTATTTTTTTTAGTCCTTGTTTTGCCCATAGCTGAAAATCTGCATCCAACCTACCTGGTTTGAATAGTGAGTTCCCCCAAATTGGACTAAACGGCGATATAGAGTCAGCAATTGTTACAGGTCTCAGGCTGCGAACCCATAAACAGATAAGGTTCCTGTAGAAAACAGGAGAAAAGGATGAGACAGGCGACACATACTTCTGTTCAATGCAGCTTCGCTCTGTCGAATTTACTTGCCAACATGCAAAATATACTTCTTGCTGTATTGTCTTTTTTTTCTTTATGATTTTATCCATACAAAAATTCACAATATCAAAAATAAACAAAATACTTAATCTGGTTACAGTCCTCTACTTTAAAGTAAATCATAGTCTTCCTTACAATAAAAAAAATAATGAAGTTCAACCAGTCTACTACTGTGTTAATGTGTCCTTATTCAGCATTTAAGCTGAGCTGTATTTACATTTAGTACACAATACTGCACGATTTAGTAGAAAATCTAAAAAAAAAACTATCAATCATGACAACTGCATGGCAACTTAGAAGAGATGCATGAGCCGAAGACTTGCAAAGTAACCTTCCAAGGTGCTAAACAAAACCAGGAATACATTAGAACCACAACACGGTAACCTAAATAAACACTTTTACCCAAAATGAAATGTGCTGGAGCCAAAATCAGGACCATATTTGCATATTATGTTAATTTCAATTAAACGTTTATGGACAGCGCCATCTTATCACACAAGAAAAACTAAAGGGAAACAATATCTGTATTACACTCACAAAATTGATTTCACGTTCATTTTAGGTGTTTAATAACACGTGTACTGTGTTGCAGAGAGGGCTTAAATAACTTTACGGCACACATTCAGCTGTTTTCCTCACAGAAATAATACACCCAAAGTAAAATCATGAATAAAAAAAGATTATTTTGTATACACTATTAAAAAAAATATAAACAAAATTACAGAAAATGTGACCATACATTTTGTGTGCGTCACACAATTCTCATATGCCCCTTAACAGTGTACCAGACATTGATCATATTATTTATGATAGGGTGGGTGGTGACTGTTTTTAATTGCTTGAACGTATCTGAATATAAATACAAATTAAGTGGTATTGCACCAGAACATGATTCCATATCCACCCAGGATGGATTGTTTCCCTGAATCTGATTTTTAGATCATTTGAACATTTATTGAAATGACGTGAGACGTTTCGAGGAAAAAAATCACTATTTGGTGGAGCTGTTCATAGACCTCACACTGCTTTTTGTAAGATGTCAAAGGCCAAATGGGTTAGAAACCACTTGTTTAATCTTTAGTAGTGTGTTGTATTTTAAAAGCTTGTCATGTCATATTTACATGTGTAAAATCTTCATGTGAAAAGTAACTTAAGCTTTCAAATAAATGGAGCAGAATATTAAATATTCAATATTTCCCTCTGAAATGTGGTGGAGTGGTTGAAGAAAGTAGCATTAAATGAAAATACTCATGTAAAGTGCAAGTACATCAAAAATTTTGTACTTATGTACACAGTACTTGAGTAACTTCAATAACTTTACACCACTGGTCTAGTTACAAACAAACTACCCTACCTGAGGAACAGATAGGGTAGTTAGTTACCCTATGATGTCAGGTTTTTATATTATTATGTATCAATACCTGTAAATATTTTATTTGCCTACTGCAATATATTATTAGTATTTCAAACACAACCCACAAATTGCGTTTACTGACAAGCAGGTAACTGCAACTTTAAAAAGTGAAGGAAATGCGGAAAAGCACCTGCATTCTTTCTGCCGACCAGCAGGGGGCGACGCCACTGGCTCCACAAAGTTCGATTGTATAGCAGTCTATGAGAAAATGATTCTACTTCTCAGTTGATTTATGGCGCCAGTAAACACTTTCCTAATGAGTTTATGATCTCAGTCGGTAGTTTCACGTCTTCTTCAATACAGCGTGATGGTCATTTTGTAACTTATGACCCCATTTAGACTAAATTAGGCAATAAGGCAGGGTGTACTTCGGGGGTGGATCCTTTATTTACATGTGGCTACCACGGCGATAACGTATGTTACGTAACGTTTCCATGGCGTAACCCCAGATTCACAGAGTATACTTTTCATTTCATAAAAGTTAAGCGTAACATCGCCTAAACATAATTCATCAGCGTTTGGCAGGACGAAGACAGCCTCCAAGGTCTCGGCTGTTCAGTTTTTCCTGGTAATATGAATATTTTTAGTTTTAATGGTTTTACGTCCGGTTTTCGCCAGTCAAAATTAGCATGAGCAGCTAGCGCTAGAAATAAAACTCCGCCCTCTTGTCCAAACGTCACTTCTGGCTGCCAGAATCGAGGCTTCATAATGGCAGTCAGGTCAATACATGGGTTTGAATTTCGTTCTGTGACATACAAAAAGTCTAACAGTCGTGCTCCGGGACACGAGTCAATGAATTAATGTTCATGAGAAGCGTGATGTGGTTGACCCACACGCGTTTTATATGGCGTCAATAAATGGATATAGAGAGTGGCATGAACATAAAACTATTTTTAGCCTGAATAAAGAGTATATGGTTGAAAAGCACTGCCTGGATGATTTAACATCAAAAGAAAATTGTAAATGTTTTGCTACATTGAATACACCCCATGTAACAGACCGGAAGTTGCATGTCAGGAATGCGATACAGAAACGGAAGCCGAGAGGCGAAGTGGCCGAAGCAAACTGTAGCCTGAAACATTGCCAGTGCGAAAAAAAAATCAAGTTTATGTAGTCGAAGAAATAAACATGGCGACATTACAGACAGCGTCGTCTTGTAAGTTGAAGACGGAAATAACGATGGAAATAACTAGCGTGCTTTGACGTTACCATGAGTTAACTCTTAATGTCCATGGCTGTTGTGTAAACACAGTGAACGTTAGCGCGTAGCAGCCTCCTGTTTCATTAAAGCTGCTGGTTTCGTTACGTCTAGCGGCCGCGTGGGAACATTACAAGCCAAGTTTCAGTTTTTTTCAGGAGTTATGTATCCCACAAGTAAAGAAATGGATGGACTGCACAGGTACGGTTCAGAGGAAGTGTTAAGCAGTAAATGCATGACTCTTTGTGGACATTTCGGTGCCCTATGCGAGATGTCCAGTGGCTCCGCTGAACCAAATATCTTTTCTTTATATCGCATTTTAATATTATAGCCTACCACGCACACCAGCCCTCATTAGCCTGGTTTTAATCATTTTCATATGATATAGAACACAATCTGTTTATTTACTCTGCTCACATGCTTCACTGCTGCTCGGTCTTTTATGATTAACTGAAACTGACCCGTTATCATATATTTTGGAGCTGAAACAGTTGCATGCAAAGTGTGTTCAGTATTTAAGTTTTGGGCCAATTACACATTTTGTTGATTTGTAGTGATGTGTGGGTGAAACCCTGTGAAGCTCTGGGGCTTTGTTTCTATTTGTGCTGCAGAGAAAAGGTTCAGAGCTTCAATCAGCTGAGTGATATATTTTATTACATGGTGGAAATGTTCTCATACTTATGATTATGTCATTTTAGTGAGCATCACCACCATCATCACCCAGTTATTGCCATATATTTACAATTTGTAATATGCAATAATTAAATGTAGCAAACAACAGAACCTGTGAAATCCCTTTATTGGTAGATCCCTTTATAAAGATCCCTTTATTTGTTTATTTATTTTGTAGTATTTGATTAAAAAAAAAAATTAACTCAACTTTAGCTTTAATTTAAGAATATGCAACAGAACATGTTAGAATTATTGTGGGAATTAGCATTTTAAGTTTTAAGTAAATTAAAATGAAAGACAGGGTCTCAAGACCAGGCAATGAAGCAGGTCCAGCTTTAAGGCTGTTAATCTGTCAGCTGATACTGTACCTTAGTGGTAAACATTCCCATATTTATAACTTGGATAGCACAACCAAACTGCTACACAGTGAAGCAGGGGCCATGGTGACGAGGTCTGCTTTGCCCAGCTGGTGATCTATCAACAGCACTGAGGATCATAATCAAAAACACTGCTAATATCATGGTTATGAGTGTAATACCAATAGTTACCATAAATTACAATACTAATGATTAGAATTGTGAAGCTTAAAGGGTCTTGGGAAATGTGCTTATTTTAGTGAGACACAAGAGTAGATTGTTAAACTAGTTTAACTGTTTCCCCCTGCTCCCAGTGTTTATGCAAAGCTGCTCTAACCACATCCTGATTCCAGCTCTGTACCTCAGTACACCCAGACATGAGTCAGACCTTTCTCTCAGCAGAAATTATGACTTGTTACAGTAGGAAACGTGGCCCAGTAAGCCATGGCCAGCATGAACAACACCAGGACTCTGAACCTGAAGCAATGGAATTCAAGTCCAGATGTCTTCTGCCTGTTGACATTAACTTTCATGCTTCGTACTTTATAGTGTTGAACTATTCCTTTAATGCTACAGCAGCATTGTAAAGATGTTTCATTGCTTTAGACAAAAAAAAGAAATTTTAATACGCGTGTATATTCTTATCTTTACGGCTCCTGACTGACATTTGTGTGTGTGTGCTCTTGTTTTTTTTTCTCTCAGTGGGACTGGTGTCTTCTACCAGGCAATGCCTGCTGTTGGAGCCGATGGAAAGAACATCATGAAACTGATTCCTGTGCAAATGGTCAATGGACAATTCATCCAAAATCAAATAAGCAAACCAAGAAAGGATTATACTCCACAGAAAGCCGTACCCATAAATTTTTCCTCAGCTCCTGTTCCGGTGGTAAAAAAGGCAGCTTTGAATAATCCTTCTGTCACTCAGCAAGTAGTCAGGAAGCAGTTTTCCTTTGTGAATGCTTTTTCTAATCAGTTAGGACTGGATATAGAAAATTCACTAAACAAGCATCCACCACAGCAATACACTGAAAATGTAATGGCCAAAGTAGCACCCATTACAACACCTGCAACAAACAGTGGGAAGTCAGCAAGACTTCCATGTCAGCTTCCAGTGACAGTGAAGTCTCCAGCTCTGCCCAGAGGACAGTACCTCCAGATTCCCCCTGATGCACAAGTCCGAACAGTCCCAGCATCTGAACTCGCTCCGGGTATCAAGAAACAGATTTTTACTTCATCAGCCAACTCTTCTCCAGGTTCATGTTTACCCAATGTGGTCTACGTGTCTCCAGTCATGACCGTGGATCAAGGCGTTACTCCACCATGTGATCCTGCACTTCACTCGCTCAAGCAGCTTTCTAAGACATCGAGTAAGACTTCATGTGGACCCCCAGCAGAACGATCGAAACCACTTTTAAAATTAATTCCAAAGGTTTCACAAAGACCCAACAGCCCCATAAAGTGGGTGATCGAAGAGGAGGACAGCTCGGCAGCTCCAAATCTGAATCCTCCTGATTCCCCTGCTGTTACTTCAGAGATTCTTCGAGCCGTGGCAGATAGAGAAAATACGAGCAAGCACTGTGACGCCATTAAAACAAAACTTTCTCTGTCGAGTCAGAGCAAAAGTGGAGAAGCACAGGAAAACGCCTTGGTCATGTGCAACGGGAAGGTCTTTTTTGTGGCCAAAAAATGCAGCCTACCATTTAAAATGGGAAAAAGCGACTCGCCCACAGCAGCAACAAAAAGTTACATATTCAACAAAACCACCGGACCTTCAAGCCACCAACCTCTCAAGTCAGTCGCAGCTCAAACACAGGAGGACATCAGAATTATTATTCCCGATGAGTCAGATGAAGTGATTGATCTTTGTGACGATGATGCTCTGGATGACTCGTCCCAACCAGCAGCATCGGTTCATACATCAGCAGTCTCTCATCAGGATGACGACAATGTCATATTTGTGTCATATATTCCACCCAAGCCTGAGGCTGGGTCAACACACGATTTGAGACTACAAACACAAACTGAGCAGGAAACAGAGCAGACGGGCACAAGCAGCTCAAGCAGCATGACAGAGAAGGAGAGCCCGAATGGTAGAACTGGTGGAGGTGTGGATGAAGGCTCTGCTCTTGGAGGAACAAGACCTGTCCACAGCAGTTTAGACAGCACTGTCAAAAATGTTGCACATGTCTGTGGTTCAGCAGTGAGGAACACTCATCATGATAATGAGGGCTCAAACATGGAGAGTCAGCAGAGCGCCTCCACCCAACAGGCGGAGGGAATGGAAGCCGATGTAGAAACAGAAAGTCCGGCAGGTCCCAGCTCGTCTGAGAGGAGCAGGGGGACGTGCTCTCTGAGACAGAAGGACACCCACAACATGGAGGTGAAGGCACTTCTGTTGCTTCATGGCTTTGGAACATTGAGTTATTACTGTACCTTTATTGTAACTCACTTGCTTGATTTGTAAAACATCACAGAATAGCAAAAAAACTGTCCATTCCAGTTTCCCACATTTCAGGGTGACATCTTCAAAGAATAACAGCCAATCCTCACAACCAGAGAACGAATGTGTTTAACTGAAGAGTGGTTGTGGAGCAGCCACTTAGCCAGACGACATGTTTTGCAGATTTTTGAAGCAAAGAGAAGTAAATAAAACTTATACAGCAAACAGACAAAATAAGCATTTTTTCTTTTTTTCTTTTTTTTTTACTTTTTTTGTCACAAACTTAAAAATGAAAACTTAAAATGAAACAGTAATTGTGCTGTGAGCTCTTTACTCAGAGCTACTGTTTGTAAAACAGTGAGAACTTCATTAACACTTCAGGCTTTGTCTCCTTAGGACTGGTACAGCAGGTCAAGAGTTGTGATGAACCCTGACTCTTTAAACCTTGTGGTAATGCTCAACAGCCATACTCTCCTCTAAGCAGCTGATTGGGGATCTGAAAATGAAGCTAACTGATGCTACAGAAGTTAGCTCTCTGAAATGTCATTAAGAAACCTGTGTTTCTGTGTAGTGTTGATGCACGAACAGGGTCTGTATGAAGAATCATAAGTAGGAAACCTTTCCTGCCACTGCATCACAAAAGTCCTGCAGTCTGAGGTCTGCAAAGCAGCATGTGGGTAAGCTGCAGTGGTTTTGGAAACGGGTGCTGTGGTCAGATGAGGTTCAAACTGAACTCTTTGACCACATTAACCAAAGGTGTGCATTCGTGTAACACCTGCATACAACTGTACCATTGAGAACTAAATATAAATATAATATAAAGACATTTGAAGATGTCTCTGTGAAGTGATGATGTCCAGTTTCTGGTGTTTCATAGTTAAATTATACTCTGTATAGATTTTTTAAAATTCCCCACTGATTCATGGGGAGGTGAGTTAACCTGTTTAAACCAGCCATGAGCATGTCATGCTTATTCATCCTTGAAGATTCTGTGTGTTGATTTTTACATATATTCTTTGTTTTATGTTTTCGTGCTTGCAGAACATTCCAAATCCTGCAGCATGTTCGACATCTTCGCTGGCACCACAGCCGTGTCACGCGACCGACCACCTGCTGAGGCAGATATTTGGGATTACAGCTGATGTGAAAATTAGCCTGCAGAGGATCGATGAAGCCTCAGCTGAGTCTGTCCCTGCAGAGCCTCTGAAGAGTGAGTCCATACGCCCAGCGGAGGATCAACAGGAAGCAGCCAGTGGGTTGAAAGAGAAAGAACTGGTTTTACAGGACCCTCCCAGGTCCTGTGACAAACAAAAAACTGGTAGCATCAATGACAAAAGAGTGGAACTGCTAAATGAAAAGGAAACGTCAGCAGACCCTGCCACTCCAACTCCACACACACATATCACGCCTCTCAAATATGCTCTTTGCACACTGAAGACACGTCTCTCTGCTTTGCAGAACAGCTGTCGTTCAGGTCCAAGTTCAGTCGACGGCGCATCGTGTGACGATGAAAACGCACCAGTGACTGGCTACGTAGAACCAATAGATGAAGATTTCCCCTGCACAGATGCAAAAGATATCCCTGTGTCACTGGGAGCAGCTGCCCACCCACAGACTCAGACTTGCTTGGGTCTGAATGCAAATACAAGGAGAGTAGGACGGACGAGGAAACGCACCATGTGTCCCTGTTGCTCCCCCGGTACTCTGGAACCCGCAGTGAAGTCCAGCACAAGGTTAGAAGAGCTGGAGAAGTGGGCATGGATGACAGAGCAGATGAGTAAAAAAGGGGGGCGAACAAAGGCTCCTAGAAAAGATGGAAAAATCAGCTGACAGCCAAGAACAAGCAGAAATGCAAGATGTTTTGAGGTTCGGGCCAGTGACAGTTCATCCGCAACATCCAGAGGCTCTAATAAACTAAAAAGACTCAGACAGATCAGAAGACTCAAAGAGTGTCTGAAAGAGAAGGAGGCAGCCTTAGAACTGATGAGAAACAGCATGAGCTGAGACAAGAGATCCAGCGATTCACATTCTGATGTTCTAACTAACCAAAATACTAAGATATAAGTTTTGTTATACATTTAAAAATTGATGTTTTAATGTATTTCTTTTTGTTGGACTAACAAAGACTAACACAAGTGCCATAAGTCAGAATGGACTGTGCACACACACAAACACACACACTGATTCTTTTCCCCTGCAGCTGTGCCACAGGCCTGCAGATTGTGTGTTTCTCAGCTGTTTATTTACCACATTTTATTTTACTGTTTACACCGACACTAACAAGAACACTTTCACGTTTCACTGAGATCCATCAGCATCCAGATTTTTAACTAAAGTTTGTGTTGTTTATTATGCCATAATCTAGTCCGCATAAAACAACAGAAATGTCTCCTGCAATGTCTCCTTAAATGAAAGCACAATTTCTCTTAGTTTAATATGTTTACAGGGAATCAGAACATATATGATGACGAGGCCACTGTCTTATGCCTTACAGCTTACACTGACTGAAAATATTTAAGAAGTAATATGTTGAACGTGTGCAACAAAAGCATCCCTCCATCCAAACCACACCGACTCCTACCTCCATGTCAGGCTCTTGAGTTGCTGAAAGGACACCGGCAAACCCGACTGTCCTCCCCTGACTGACTTGTACCTCCAAAATAAGGGTTTAGTTGTATGACAAGATCATTTCAACTTAAGGGCCCCTTTCTAGCATTTTCAAAGACCATGCAATGTGATTAAAAGCTCTAAATAAACTAACCTAAGTGGATCTTTAGTTCAGATTCTCCTGTCACACATGCTGATCCTGTGGTCAGGAATAAATGGTCAAGAACGATGAATTTTCAGAATGCTACAAGAGAAGTATATGAGAAAATGTATGTATGTCTGTGGGTCTTGAACAAAGCACTTTCTATGTGTTGACAGATTCATATTTTCTTTTGAACATGAAAGTTTCATCACAATGACAACAAAAAGGGGATATTAAATGTAATGTCATGTTAAAACATTTCATGAAATACTAATGCAATATTTAGGGTTTTTTAGCTCATTTATGCAAATAAATTCTCTGGTTAAAATGAGTCTTTTGTGAGCTGTAGGCTGCAGAAATTATTGTACAGGTGTTCAGTTTTATTTATATAGCTCCTTCCACAATCAAAGTTGTCTCAAAGCGCTTTACAGAGACCCAGACCCTGACCCCAGAGCAAGCACTTAAGGCGACAGTGGCAAGGAAAAACTCCCTTTAAACAGGAAGAAACCTTGAGCAGAACCTGGCTCAGATGGGGGACCCTCCTGCTGAGGGCCAGGCTGGGTGAAAGGAGGAAGACAGGACAGCTGGGAATGGAGGAGAGGAGGAGAAGGACATGCAGCATATAAAACATGATGACAATGTTAGAGGGCCAGCATTCAGATTACAGAACAGTTAGTGGATACTGAGTCCTCAGCAGATTACAGTTATGATAGGAGACAGAGCACAGAGGCAAAAAGCTGTCATGATTGGTAATTATCTACAGTCTGCATAGAATATTAATCCAAAATGTATCTGAAGCAGAGTGGAACATTAAACAGAGTAATGTGTTAGAAATGGATCATTGTGGACAATAAACAGCAGCAGGTGGGTGGAGCCAGGACCACAGACAGAGAACATGCAGCTCCGGAGCCAGAGACACCTGCAGAAAGGTACAGAGAAAGAAAGACCAGAGAGAAACAAGGACAGGACTACAGGAGAGAAAGGACACAGAGTCAATTACGTGGAATAAAGGCAGGTAAATGTGAGAGTGGGTCTGAGAGGAGAGGTGTGCAGAGGATACTGGTTGTCTCCAGATTTTTACTTTCAAAATAAAAAGTTGACAGGTTGTTCTTTTCACATTCATTGTTGAGGGCTGTGGCCTGACGGGGCTTCACTGTGGACCACCACTGCAGGACAGACAGTTGCAGTGATGTGGTTTTCCTTTGGTTTTATCTCATCATCCTTTTGATACTATTCACCTCTATTTCTTCACGAGGGAGTTTTTCACAATAAAAGAGATATTCTCTTCAAAATGTGTTCTTTACTGTAGATACGTTTAGATTTGTTTGCTCAGATGCCGCTTTTATTCTGGAGAACTCGGCCCGGAAGTCCGGTTGTGTTACGACGAAATGAAACTGCAGCAAAACACAAGTCTGGGTCTTTAAAGCTGGGCACGGCAGTTTCATTCAGGTAAAAGCAACAACATATGCTGTGTTTTATTTTAGTGTAGCTGCTGTTATAAGGAACGTCTGTTTGACTTTAGTTCAATATTAACGATCCATGTTAGTATGGGAACAGAAACCTTTACTCTGTTGTCGTTGGTCATTTTCAGTTAATTTGAAGTCACGTCCAACGGAAGACTACGAACCCATAACGTGTTGACGAGACGGTTTGACTTAAACCCGAGAGACACGAGGAGCACGGAGACAGCGTGTCTTTTCATTTAAAACCCAGACATTTAAATTAGGCGAACTGTGGAGTCCTGGAGAGGACCGTCTCACTCAGGTAGGACAGGTACTCTTCCGCCACAGGAATTCACTCATGGCGTCTTTCATAATGTCGACCTTTCCCTGAGCTCCTGTTATGACCTGTCTGCTGAAGGATTGGCGAGTCACTGTCAGTCCACCCTGCTGTTCAACGACTTGTTTCAGATGTGACACCGAACTGTCATAATGTAGGATGTCTTCACTAGTATTGTTGGTAAAACTTGAGGTTTTATATTTGGTTGTAAATCTAACAAAAATGCTTATTTCATTAATCGAAATGTTAAAAAAAATGTTTTAAAATTATAACTTGTAAACGAACAACTGTTAGGTTTAGCCAGCTAATGGCTAACGGTTAAGTCCCATCCCCAAAGTTCATTTCAAAACATCAGTATTTAGCAGGGAGGAAAAAATGGGAAGTGGCGCTGTTATTAGCCTCTGTGCATTATAATCTACCTGTTGTCAAGTCTGCACCCAAACTGATCAACTCTTTATTTGTACACAAGGAAATACACGGAGCATGGATTCCACTGACAGACTGGAAATCTACATCCCAGTGGAGGCTGAGGTGAAAAACATCCCTCTGTGGAGTTTACCAGGCTCAGTGCTCAGAAGAATGGGCCTCCCTCTGTCTGACTCTGAAGGCTCCGGGAACCTCGCAGGCTCTCCAGAAGGCATATGGATTTGTCCAGTAGTCACACGGAGGAAAGGGCAGAAACAGGCCTCCCACACAGGAAACGGTGCGATAGAAAACATGTCCTCACTGCTGGGCAGGAAGTTTCAGGCTTCACCAGGTCCCCTCCGAATGTCTTTTGTCTCTTCCAACCATGCTGCTTACAAGGTGCTGAAGGATGTCGCTCCTGGGAAAACCGTCTCCACGCAAAGATCTCACACCTCCCTGTTGCCTCAGGGCTCGGCATCAAAAACCCACCAAGATGCTGTCGTTATCTACCGTGGATCTATTTACCTGTCCATCAGGAAGTCCAGTCGAAGACAGAGTCAGCAAGAGACACGTGACCCACAGCCGGCTGCCCGGTCTTCCATTTCTTCTGCATCGTCATCTAAAAGTCTGAAGAAGGTACTGTGTTGTTTCAGTTGGTGATCACACTCAAGTCACAGCAACAAACTTGCTAGAAAAAGTCCAGCTGGGGAAAACATGAATGTGTGTGACTGATTTCATGACAATACTCGAGACATTTCACTCAACACCAGAAATGTCAGCCACACACTGTGGAGCTAGATTAGGACTGATTTCACTGTCTGGGAATTATGAATCTTTGTACATCATATAGTGCCAGTCCATGCAGGAACTTCATCAGAGCATCACTGAAGTTAGTTGTATTCATCCTCTGGGGATCACACATGCCTGTACACAGTCCAGATATGGCAGTCTGGACTGAAGTAGTGGACCAGGTGACATTGCTATAACTATAACCACACAACAAGGATGAGTATTAGTCTGCCAACTCCTTGTAGTGCAAACTTGTCCTCATGGTCCTCAGAGGGTGAATCGTGATGTTTGTGGTGAATCCCTGACTTCTGATTTAGCAGTAATTGATCCCTCATAGGGCTGTAACTAGTAGTTTTCACTATCAACTAATCCTCCATTTATCTTCTTAATCATGAAATGTCAGAAGATAGTGAGAGGTGCCTGCTGTAATTTCCCACAGCCTAAGGTGATGTATTCAGATTGCCTGCTTTATTTAACAAACAGTATTTTTGCTTGAATAGTACTTAAAGCAATTAATTAATTGGCAAAATAGCTGCAGATCAATTTCCTGTTGATTGATTAATTGATTAATCGACTCATGAATGTCCTTTGTCTGTCCTTCAGGAGATGCAGAAGGATAACAGGCCCAAGAAGAAAGACACCACGTGTAATGTAACACACAGTGAAAACAAGAACGATGTTACACACAAGGTAAGGGATGTGTCCTCATCTGGGACTGCTCGTTCTGTCCCTCAGTCCACTGGTAGTGTGGACAAAGTGGACAGCCACTGTCCCAGGGATCCTAGAGGAGAGCAGGCCTCAGAGGACGCAGCAGCTCTGCAGCCAACTTGGTCTCAGCCTGAGGGGGAGCAGGAGGCGCTGACCAACAACAACCACAGCAGTGGTGGTGAAAGTGAGATGCAGGACCTGGACGGTGAAGACGCTGAGAGCTCCAGTCAAAACCATGACATGGACACTAATATGCAAATCGACGGTGGTGAAGTTAACCAGAGCTGCACCAGGGGAGAGGCTCTGGGTGCAGCTTATGGCTCCACGTCACTGGGGAACGAGTTTGACTTTAAGCAGCTGGAACAAGAGGAGAAGATCTCTCAAATGAAGGCCAGGCTCAGACGGAGTGAAGCTGCTGTCAGCGGCTTTCCCTCCTTATAATGAGCGCATTGTTCAGTGAATGAGTTCATCATGTGCATTTTTACCTCACTCATTTATGTAAGTTACGCATTAAAATCATAAAATATACTACCCCAATTTTTATAATGAGAGCACACCCCTTGAAGAGGGATCGATCACTATCTTTCAGTGCAGGTTGGACAGTACGTTGTATTTAAAGTCCCTGAGCCTGGAGCGAGCTGCAGAGGTCTGGTGAGCTCACTCCTTTCTAACTCCACACACACACATTTTTCACATTTCAAATTTGTAGTCTTCAGACTGATGCTGGCTCTAGTGTCCTCACTGAGGACATTCATCAGACCTCACACAGCTCCCTCTGGAGACACTGAAAGCCTTCATACTACACTCGTACTTCCCAACACCTGGAAACGGACTCTGATGTGTAAAATTGGTCGAGTTCTCCTTAGATCATGTATCGGTCTTTATTTTTATAAAGTGCAAAAAAAATGACTGCCTCCAGGGGTCGCTAGTGGGACTTTTGTCTCACAGTTGACAGTTTTCCAACCCATGAGACACTGTATGTAGCTGTGTGCTCACTGTCATGTTGTTTTAGGACACTTCTTCCTCTCAAGTCTATTTGTTCCCATTACTACTTCCTTAGGTTTTTATGTACATGACTTTTGTACCTTGTTGACTTTATATGAAAGAACCTGACTCTCATGTCTCATGTCTTCTGACACTGTGCAGGAAAATAAATCCTCAGCCTGACATAGCTGCTCCCATCACCCCGATTTATCCAACAGTGGCTTTGATCTGAGTTTTAGTTATACATGCCATCAAATGAGATCTCATACTGTTCCTGCTAATATCCATGTTTGCAATAAAGAAAGAGTAGGTACAGGACCATGACTGACTGTCCTTCAAAGGAGCATTCACCATGTTTGTGGGAGGGGCGTGGTTTTCATGTTTTTTCTCGTAGTCTCGATCCTGACCTCAGAGGAGCAGCACCGAGTTATTTTGTCCTGGGTTTTGCCTCTCAGGCTACGTACAGGCTGTCCTACCTTGTTGGTGGGGCAGAGGTTAAATGGAGACTACTCAAGAAATCACCTCTGAAAAGAGGTGGAAGTACTCGTAGTACTACTACTACCACTACTTTTCAGATGAAAAAAATTGTGTTTTTGTTAACAGTTAATATTCTTTCTAGACTTTCTAGATTCTTTCTAAGCCAGGCTCATTGAAGTGTGTGTATAACTGACCAGTCACTACTGTCTCTTCTTCTTCTGCATGCAAAAATGAGCCAACCGTTGCAGCTTCCCAGCTTTGTTTTCTGATTTTGGGTAATTGGTTCACAACATTCAATCATGTGAACACCTGCATTTGACAAACTGCTCTCACCACAAGGTCCATTCCTGACCCACTGATCGTATCACGTCCCAGTTTCCATTTTTGTGAGTATTTGAATGAGCTTCAAGGTTGAGTTTCAGAGGGAAGGGGTGGGTGTGCTCTGCTGCGGTCAACACTACATGTATCAGTTGTTGAAAAAGTCAGCCAGGGCAGAGACACACATGCATTCAAAGTGAAGGTATGACAGGACATTGCCTGTTAATTTGTTTTTATTTTTGTTTACTCTTCATTTTAGCATGAGAACCGCTAATGTTTATCAGTGACTCCATGATTCAGATCTCATTACTCTGTTCAGATCACTGGTCCTCCTCTGCAGTGATCACACAGTTGAATCAACACTGCTCTCAGTGTCTAACTGCTGCGTGCACTCATTAAAAGTTGGTTCCATTCTGAAATAGATGGATATCATGTTTGTGACTATGTGAATAATCTGTTACAAACACAGCAGAACAAGTTCAGTCCCAGTGACAGTATGTAAAATCATCTGATATCAGGTTATATGGATTAGATATGAGTGTGAAGCAGTGTGAGGAGCGGAGGAGGAAACCTCGGAGCTGTGGTCCTCCCCTCCTGCTGCTGCCTGAGTATAAGACTGCAGATCTGCTGATGTCAGTCCACACAGACAGGATGCACTCCTCTTGCTGCTCCTCTGCCAGACCACAGACACTTAAGGTAAGACTTGGTTTGGCTCCATTGATTCCCCTGAACTGGGACTGACAAGAAGTTGCTGATGCAGTGTTGTAGTGCAGACATTTATTCCTGATAGAAACCGAAGCGGCTGATTTCCTGCTCTGTTCTGAGTCCTCACTTATTTAATGACCTGATTTCTAATTTTAAATTCACTGGTGTCATTTGGATCAGATTAAAAAAAAAAAATAATAATTAATATAATGCACAGCAGGTCTGCCGAATACACAAATCTGTGAAGACTGTCTATAGACAAACATTATTACAATTATTACAATTATACTTGTCTTTAGACATAGATATTACATGGACGATCAATTTCCAACAATAAATTAACAATAAATATATTTGGATATTTGCTTATTGATTATGATTTTGCCTATAATTAGTACCAGATCAAAGCGCTATGTCCGGGAAAAGTCCGTGGAAATGATTGGGAAAACACGGAGCCCTGAAACAAAGCGTAGCTTCATCTTCTTCAAACAGTTTGGATTTTGAACTATTTATCAGGCAAAATAAGCAACTGATGGATATAACTTTAAGAGCTGCTGATGGACTTTGTTATTTTATAACTAAATTATAACCTGTTTACAACCAAAATCAATATAGGTTTGACCCTGGGGGTCACCGAACATGCTGCTGGTCGAGTGGAAAAGTCCAAAGACTGATTTGCTTTAAATGTTGTTGATATATTTCTAATAGAAAATGAATTTGCAGCAACTTTTCCTTTTCACTACTGATTAAATGCAAAATTCTTATTCTTTGAACATTTTTTTTAGTAGATTGTGATCAGAGAATTTACAGATCATTTCAGGACTAACAGTGAAATAGCAGATTTCTGTATTGATGAAAAAACTTGTGGATGGAGCAGTGATGATTCTGTGACTTGTAAATATCTACGCTCAGCCCACTGAGAGCTCTCTCCATGCTCTTAAACAGCTTGACATCAGTCTAATTGCTGGATGGGGGAATATATCTACTCAGTATGATTAAATAAGAAATCAAAGAATACATGGTCATGGTGTACCCATTCCCTCAGTTCTCTCAACGCTACTTCAAACTCTAAAAAGTTGCCATTGATTAGATTTAATTATAAAGAGCAGGGTCAAGATTTTAGAAATACTGAAGCCAGGGTCCCCAGGGTAAACCTATGTCCCCAGAGAAGTTTTTGACCCACTGTACTGTGTACTTTCTGTACATTCTGTTGAAATATGTTTTCTGCAAACGTCATCTCTCTGTACCATTGTCTAAATGTCTGTTTCAAAGCCCACAAGACAAGGAAAATCCTTAAAATCTCCTATTTTACTTTGTGTTTTTGACCTGAAACAATCAAATGTAAACACCTGCTATAGCCCTCAAACCACACACACACACACACACACACACACACACACACACACACACACACACACACACACACACACAGAGCCACACTGTCATGGCTGGTAAAAAGCCTCTGATTCAAAACAAAAACAGTGAAGCCTTTGGAGACTGCAGGAGTCACCTGTGTATAACAGGCTCCACCTTCATCTGACAGGGAAAGAAAAAGCTGAGGGGAAGTATGAATTTTTCGAGGCTTTGATAGACAGTCAGGAACAGGGAAACGAAGAGAGAGAGAGGTGGAGAATGACATGCATCAAAGGCCCTGACTGACTGAATCCAACCAGGGAAGTTAAGGTGGGATTGTTGGCACCAGAGAACCCTGAGTGCATGCATTTAATTGTTTTGATCATAAACTCGTTGCAGTTTTTGTGTTAAAGTGGCTTATTCTGAGTTTCTCTTCTCATCTTCATGTGTGCTGTGTGTTCAGGTGTGTATGTTCTACTCCGCCATGTGTCTGGCAGGCTGGCCGCTCTCCTCAGAGGCAGCCAGACTCCGCTGTGGCTCTGATCTCCTCAGTGACCTCATATTTGTGTGTGGGGATCGTGGAATTTATTTAGGTGAGTCCACCTTCATGTTATCCACTTTTTTTTTTTTTAAGAACTGTTGAAACTGTCAGGTCACCAGCACCTTTAGTATTCATCCTCTGGAAACTGGGATGCAAGTGAAACACAAATCCATTTTACAGATATAAACAGATAATATGCCCTAGAACAAATTCAGATATGATCCTGTGTTGACAGCGTGTTTGATAACAAGCTGAAGTCAGGGACTGTCTTAAAAGTACATGCAGAATGGCAAAGAAAACTTCTCAAATTTTTGTCAGTACATTTTTCAGTTTTGGTTACTTATACTTCAAATCAACTTTCTTTTTAACCTGGGCCTCCTCCCATTGCATCCACACAAGGCTGTTTCTGCTAACTTCAGGCAGTCAGCTTCAGTCAGCTTCTGGTCATGTCATGTGATCAACACCATGAACTCTTAAACCTAATACTATTCTGGATATGTTCACGTCCCTGTTTCTGATGATCGGTGCAGGAGTGTCTTTGTTTCATACTCAGTCATTTCTGTTCTGCGGTGCAGCTACAATCAAGATCAGCATCTAACCAAGCTCTTTAACTCCACAGTGTAAATGAATCCTTTACCATGAAGCTTATCTTTTGTTAAACCAACTGACATGACTGACTGTGTCAGCTGATGATGCACCAGTGCATTTATCTGTATCCCAGTTATGAGTCTTATCGGTGGGGTGGACGATGTTTGTGTGGGACATAAGTAACCCAGTTGTTTCTACAGGATTCTAACACTGTGATGTGATTATACAATAAGCTGCTGCCAGCAGCTACTTAATGATATGACAAGGAGTCTCAGCACCCAGTAACACATCCCACAGCAGGGTCTGCCTGTAGACTCCTCTCAGCATCTGGTGTTTCGTACAGGTTGGACAGTGTTTTTTGAAATGGTTCAGTGTACACATAAGAGAGCAGACAGTTCAAAGACTAAATATGTTAAAAATGTTTCTCCCTCCTCTTTGGCTCCCTACAGCTGTCAGAGTCCCAGGCATCCAAGTGCTGCTCAGGGGGGAAATGTTGGGTGTGTGGAAATAATATTAAAAGGAGTACAGTCTAAACCTGCTGTGTATGAGACAACGTCTGTTACCTTTTTTTAAAATTACACATTATGGCCCAATAAGCAATGTAGCTGTCAATGTTATTTTGTATTTTTTTTTTAAACATTAAAGGTAAATTAGAATTGGTAACATCCATCTTGTATGTTTTTTTTTTTTTTTTTAGTAAATATTAGAAAAAAAAAAAACTGACACAAATGTTATCAAGGTTGTTCTACCCTATGTGTTAACACTTTCTGCAGTAGTATTTACATTAAAACCAGCCACAGCACTACTCTTCAGTACTGGAGGTCTCAACCGCAAATGGTTCATCATAATGTAAATGAGCTGACTGCTGCATCATGGGTTGGAGCGACAGGCACCAAACACCTTATGCTGAAAGGCATCTCGGAGCATTTAATTGGAAAAGTTTATTATTATTAGGATATAGTTTCTCCCACTGCACAGGGAGAATCTCCCAGAGGCCCTTTCACCTGATTACTTTTCCCCTGTTCTGACCAAGGCCACCTCCTCCATCTGCTATCAGACTGGTGGCAATCCACCAAAATGGTAGTGTACTAACCAGAACACTGTGCCTCAGTGAATGATAGCTTTATTGTTAAAACACTCGTTATCTGAGACCAGTTCAGCTTTCACACTAATAAAATAGAAAGAAGTGGAGGAGCAGAGAGTCTCCCAAACAGCAGAGCTAAAGACAGTTCACAGTTTATAATTTGCATATAATGGTTCCAGTCTATCCAGTAGATGTTGAGATATTTCACTGGTTAACTGAAAACTTTGACCTGCTGGTGGCGCTAGATGAAAAGTCAGAGGATCATCAACGGCAGTAGGGTTTCATTCAAACATTGTTACCCTAAGAGCCTTACTGCTAGCATAGCTAAAAACACATGTAGTCCCAAACTGCTACATGAAAAATAACAACTATCTGTGGATTTTCATGGTCCCCACAGGATGGATCCTTATGATCCTTTGATGCCCTTACTTTTCTGCCACTGTTAAAACAACAATGTCCCCAACAATCTCTCTCCCCCCTTCTCCCCATTTGCTGATCACATTCATGCTCTGCAGAGGATGATTTCAGGATTTCAATTTCAGGATTTCATTTTTACTTTCCACACTGGACTTTATGAATACATTTGTAGTGCAGGGTGTGATGAATATTTGTCAGAAACATTGCATACACACTAAAAAAGGTTTCATTTATCTGTTGCTACCATGCAACAGCTGAACCATCATGAGGACAACCATGCTTATCTGTTTTGTTTTGTTTTGTTTTGTTTTGTTTTTAAGTAAGGAAGATACTGCAGCTTAAAAGAAAGACAAACTCTTGTCTCTTTCTTGTTTACCTCTGCAGGTAAAGGTACGTGGTCTGGTTATGGTGCTCGCCCCAGGGGGAAGGGGATTGTGGATCAGTGTTGCCGGCCAACTGGCTGTGAACTTCAGCATCTGGAGAAGTACTGTGCCAAACCAAAGAGCCAGCAGCCCATCACAGCTTACCCATCCACAACCACAGCAGCACATACCACTACACAGACAGACATGGTAAGAGCTCCTCTGTCAAAAGTGATTTGACAAAATAAGTTTAACTCAATGTTCACTTACTGGCTTTTTTCCCAGCTGTCAAACGCACTTCATGGTCCTCAGCAGTGGCTGGATTTGAACCAAGCTTATAATCTCCCCTAAATTATGACCACCTGTTATCACATGACCAGAACTTGATGTAATGACAATTAGAGTTAAGAATGTGTTTGTTAAGTCCTCTGCTGTTACAAGTAAAATACAGTGCAGCTTTAACTATGTGCTCCATCCACAACAAAACCACCAGCCGCACACCAAACCTCTGGGAAACATTCTGCTGAAATCTTCTCTGAGTGCAGATTTTCATCCTTGGAGAAACTGGCCTGCACACAATGTGACAGACAAACAAAATAAATTGTGAAAATATTGAGCCAAAACCAAAAATACACCATAACAAATAACATCTTTTTTTTTGCCTGTCATTGTCTTGCAGACGCAGCAGTTCCAGGCAGTATATCACAAGAAACTTTTAGGGCACCTGGGGGCTCCCAACAGTCCAAAGAGGGAGGCTTACAGAAAGAAAACACAGCCTTCAGTCCAACGGAAAAGAAAAGGTTCATCATCAAGCAGGAGGATTAACACAGAGAACACAACCAGCGGGCCTCCTTCAGCCTCTTGGAGTCCCCTTCAAAGAGTGACAAGATTTGAATCATGACCTCTGACCTCATGAAACACTGCATATCTACAGTTACTGGATGAAACCCAGCAAGTCTGAAAGACTGATGCTGACAGTTGTGATATGAACTCAAAGAAATTCTCTGCTCAGTAGGGATCACAGTGTTTGAAAATCATTCCAAAGCACCAGATTATCAACAGATTTGGAGGGAATGAAGAATTGGCAGGTTACATAACATATCCACTGGCAGCCATATTGGACCTCCTCAGCTCCATGAAAACAATGTGTAAACCACCATAACAGCCAGGTGTGGACTGGAAAGGTTGACGAGTCCATTCTGATAGCTCACTACCTAACTGGCCTTCATCTGTCAACCTGATGATGTTTAACCCATGATGGTCTTGGGCTTGTGGAAAATGATGGAGCATTACATTGTTAACCATCCCTGTCTACACAAATGGAATGTATCACATGATGTACAATTGACTTTTAGTAATTTCCCTGATTAGAAATGGCAGTGAGATTGTGTGCAAAGATTTCCTGATAGTTGCGATGTCACTCTGCTTCTTTATCAGCCGCTGCAGAAACTTAGCGCAGCTTAGTTCCAGTAACCTGAACATTTAAGACCGCTGTCAGGTTTTGGTATCAGGCTCTTCCGTGTGTTTCCAGTGTATTTAAAACCACAGATGATGTTTCTGCTTAGACATGCTTCATTTTGGTGCTATGTTTGACGGAGAGCTAATTACGGCGTTGCTGAGATGTTAGCTTGTTAGCCACTGTAGCTAACAATATTTTCTCATTAGCCTGTTTTACACATATGTTTTTACGCATTAAATATTTCAATTTTGTGATACTCGTCCAAAGTCTGTTGAATACAGTGCACTGCATCTGTTCGCATGCATTGATACTTTTTTTATAGCACTTTGACATGTTGACAATATGTGTGTAGCTTTAACGTGTTTTGAATACACGTTAGCATCTCGGAGAATGTACTGAAGAAGTCTGTGTACTTATTGAAAGGGTCTGATTGAGCTCATTTCTACTTAAGTTGTGCTGATTTTTATATTTCCTGTGTGTTTGATTATCTTTGTTGTTTATTGTTTCAAATTTTGTATATGTTTTATGTAAAAGACTTTGAATGCTTTCAGTATTTATTTCACTGTGACTATAATAAAAAATGCAGACGTTATGATTATTCCTGATGGATTCTGTCATCTTTGAGTTGTTATGGCTTTGATATGAAACCAGTGCAGGAGACAACTGAAAAACACTGATCTGGGGTTTGACCATGCCATTCTCCCTTTGGTGTTTTTCACGTGGCACACAAGAGCTGTTTTGAACTGTGAAACATTTTATAACAATATATTATTTAACACAACTTGAGCGTTTTGTTTTGACGTTCAGCTTCAGTTTGATCATAAACAGCTGAATCATTTTTACTTTGATATGGCTGAGGTTATCATCTCTTTCCAAGACCTTTCCAACTGTTGTGAAGGTCATCTCAGCCCTGTGTGTAGAGCAGCCTGATAAAACAAGTGGCTCCTCTGTGCTTAGCAAGTATTACAGTGAGATTAGTGTGTAAATTCAAATTCCTCTTTTTTATTTAGGGGGTATTGCATTCCAGAGGAAGTAGCTGCCTTTATTTGTGACCAGGTATCCAGTATCTGGATGGATGGATTGACTTGTGTGGTTGGATGAGTTGGAAAATGCAGTATATATATATCCTACAGCCTTGTAAGGAAAAACCAAATATAGGGGAAAAAAAGTTAAGAATGGTAACTTGATTTCTTTGTGCCAACACATTTTGATGTGTGATCTCCTGGAATAGTTCAGAGTTCCCCTTTGTTCATCTTTGACCACACATATATGCAGATGTGCTCAGCCAGCCAATAAAAACATTGAGTTCCCGAGTGTCATCAAGTGATGTAGTACAATATTACACTACCAGACCACAAACTGCTGAATCACGTTCACGTAGTATTTACTGTTTGAGATCACTTTGATCGGTGGTTATTTATTACCCCCATCAAAACCATGGCCTCCATGTAGGGCGGGCCCTCCCGTTGTTTTTGTACCCTTTGATTTAAAGTTTTTGAAGGTCAAATAAAATCTCCAGCTGTAGCACTCCCTCAGCCGTCTGATGCACAAAGCTCTGTGTGACTGAAGCACTGGCATCGTTCTGAAGATTTACAGTCAGGACAATCAGCTGACTAAATCTGGAACCGGAGCTGTGCTGGTGCTGAGCAGACTTTGGACAGTGGATATGGGTTGCTAAGCTAAGCTTGTGAGGGTGGTTTAAAGGAGTAGTTGCGCATTTTGGTAAATGTGTGTGTGTTCAGTAGAGGAAATACACTGATAACACCCTAGGTATAATCTGGTTCCAGCCAGTCAAGCTCTTCTCAGGCAGAAAGGCGTTTCTGGCCTTTTGATCCACAACATAGTAACAGCTGTTCACAGTTGCCTTGATAAGGCAGTAGGGGAGAACGCTCTCCTTGTGGCT
Organism: Toxotes jaculatrix; assembly: GCF_017976425.1. Taxonomy (NCBI): domain Eukaryota; kingdom Metazoa; phylum Chordata; class Actinopteri; family Toxotidae; genus Toxotes; species Toxotes jaculatrix. The sequence goes on along the minus strand of NC_054395.1, from coordinate 4,571,370 downwards.
GCTTGCGTCACAGCCAGATAGTGTTATTTACTCCCATCTCTTCCCATGCGGATCTGCTTCAATAAAGCCCCCACTCACATTTGATTCTCATGGCCATGAATGAGCTGTTGTTGTCAGTGTGAAAGGGTGAACCACAGACTGGTAACATTTTGCACAGATTATATTTTTGACAAAGTTCAACAAATCTGTGATGAAGGAATCCAGTAACTTTCCTCTGTGGTGTCCTCAGTCAGGAGCAACTGATTTACAGTCTGTTAGCAAATGTTCACCAGCAGCCCTAAGTAACATTTGTGAAGTTAATATTTCAGTGACACCTGTTGCTGTGCACGTGCAATATTGGCATAAAACGCCAGCTTTTTTTGTTCACAAAGCCTGTTATTTCCATAGATTGTCAACAGTGCACCTGCCTCTGACTGCAGGAGTACAGTGAGGCTGTGTCCTATCTGTCTGTCAAGGCTGCTGAAGGGTCTGGATGCTCCTTTTCCTGCTGCTGTATCAGCAGGGTCACATCTGCAGCAGAGAAGCTGCAAACACTATGGCGAAGCTGCCCAACTCTCAGCCAGCACTCAGCCTACATCCATAACACACCATGTGAATGCATCAGCAAAAGAGCTGACGGCATCCAGCTGCCATCAAGTACAACCTGATGCTTGTACAGTACAAACCTGTCCTGGGGGTTTTCACGAGGGCTTTTTGATTAACAGAGAAAGGCTTGCCTGAACAGGACACATGAGAGAAAGGTCATGCAGCCATAGTAGGATATACACACACATTACAGGTGTAGGTGGGATTCCACAGATTTCATTAGTACCATAATTCAAAAACCACCATGCAAGTAAACATATAAGCAGTGGGAAAAGACAGTGTTTCCACCTGGTATTAACATGTGATCTGTGTCTGGATACGCACTCTGATTTGGTGTCTGATCAATGGTCTGCGTTTGAACCTACGATTTATAAATGTTCTAGTTTTCTTAATTCTGTGTAGACAGCAAACATGGTTCCTCTCAGGTCAACAGAGGGGAAGGAGCTATCACAAGGTGCAATCGCGCATCTGTAGACTCGCTAACTAGGCTGCTATCCCATCTGTCCTGTCTGTGTCGTTGGTGTTCATGCTGCCATCAGCACAAGCCAGTGTCTGTCTGGCTGCCAACACTCGATCTTCGCTGCAGGCTGCCATCCAAAGCAGTTCACTGTCCAAAGGAAGAGATGTTGTCAAGGATGTCCCACTGCCAGCATTGTTTCTAGTGCAGTGGAATTTCGGCTCCCTAGAGGGCGCCATTGCTCACACTATGTTCACAGACTGGAAGTGACTCCACTACACTTTCACTTCCAGTTCTTTATCAGTGTCACAGTGAAACAAGACAAGGTGGCAAACCAGACAGAGAGCCCTAGAAGAATATATTTTTGATATTAAAGGAGAGTTTCTGCCTTAATTTATTCATCTGATTTATTATAACTTGGTATAATTTAATTATTAAACATTAAACATGCAATCCCTGATTTTTTTTTTTTTTTTTTGGTTACTTGGCGCAGTGGAAAAAAGTGTTTTCCCAATCTGAAAACAGCTGGAAACAGCTGTCTGCTGTGGCCAGGAACGATGCTCTGAGAGCGGCAAGAGTCAACCAGAGGAGTAAAGTTGTGGTGTGGACCACATCCCACATTTTAACGTCCCCACTCTCAGTGTGTGTGAGAGACACAGACTGAGTTACTAGGTCTCCCTGAGCTCTGCCCATCATCAGGCTCCATCTCTAGAGCTTTCTGGCGTGTGACATGTTTTCACGTATGGCTGGACACTGTCTACGACCCACAGCTCACAGGCCTCGTTCACAGACAAACAATGGCAGAACATGCTGCTTACTAAGTACTACAGGCCCAGACTGCCGGGGGACTTCCCATGATGCACCGAGCTCCTCTCTTCTCCTCTCCTCTCTATCTGTCCTCATTTAAAACCCATTAATCCATGTTACTAAATCTGCTCCTTCCCTTTCCTGTAGTTTTGTGCTTTTTCTTCTCTCTCTCTTCTTTTCTCCTGTTGCTTTCGGCAGGTTCATCTCCCTCCTTATTAATATCATTGGTCCTGTTATTAGTCTTATCATCATTAGTTTTACCATTATAACTGTTAGTCTTATTATTAGTTCTGTTGTTAGTCCTATTATTGGCTCCTTATTCTTAGTCTAGTTTTTATTATAACTATGTGGAACACTGTGCTATGCTCTCTTACCCTCCCCCCTCCTTGTCTCTTTCTCCATCTCCCTCTCTCTTTCGCAACCAGTCAAGACAGACGGCCGCCCACCATGAGCCAGGTTCTGTTCAAGGTTTCTACTTGTTTAGAGGGAGTTTTTCATCTCCACTGTCACCCAGTGTTTGCTCTTGGGGGAAATGTTGGATCTCTGTAGATAATAGTGTTCTTAGATAACTTCTGTTACGATTCAGTGCTATATAAATAAAACTGACTGGACTTGACACCCAAAATATCTCTTGGTTAAGAAGTTCCAAATGCTTAGGAGACAAGAAAATGGAGACTGTGTGACCAGGAGTGAAGCTTCACTGATAAACTATTTTAATATTAAGATCAGATTTTATTTGTATGTAAACACCAGCAGTGTTGGATCTGCAGTCATTCTGCAGACAGTTTGTTGACTGGTCTATAGTTTTTGTGAAGTCAAAGAGTGAGTGAGCGTCACTGGCTGATATATCAGACTCAGACTCGATTTTGGCATGAACACAGACTGACACACCAAAAGATGGTGCAGTGCACCAGCAAATGCAGGGAAGAAGAAGAAGAAGAAGAAGACTGTAAGCTGGTGAACATGGATGTAAACAATGCAGTGTTTAAAATGCTTTGCAAATGATATATACAAGGAAAGAAATGCACTGGTCACAGTTCTTACCCTTCAAGGATGCACACAATTGTATAATGTTGCTGCACACACTCACACCTGACACACACCTGTGTGCATACATATCCAGGGACTAGGTCCAGTCAGAGAGGCTGCCTATGACACAGGGACTAAACTCTACCATGTTTTCATATCACCCAGTGTGTTTGTGGGCTGTGTGAGTGCCATGTTGACCTAGTAAAGCTCAGAGAAGCAGGCACCTCCAACAAGCTCCACTTATCAAGCTGTTCACTGTCTCCTGATCTCCTTTTGTTGTTTTGCTTAGTGTTAGAGGGAATACAACAACAAAACAAGTGTACAGTTGATTGTGATAAGTGTTTGGGTACACTGTTAAGATAAGTGAGGATGCAAACACGCATCACTAAGTGTGAATTTTACACAACACTTCAGTATCTTTAAATCTCTAACAATGGGTTTCATATTCTTGTCCTAAGCTTCTCTCTAGGTTTGAGCACGAAAGCAAAAATATTCACTGTTATTTAGCTTAAACTTACTATTTCTTTGAGATTAGAGGTTACAGTAACAGCCACACGGACCTACCTGTTGCTGCCGTCACAATCACAATGAGATGACTTTGTTACATGAACATAACTTGTTTGATGCTCTGAGTTTTCTCAAATCACTTCTGCTCCACTAAAGAACAAGTCTGTGCTTACATGAGACTCATCAACTGGACAGAAACAGGGCTCAGTGGTTATTATTCCATAATTTTAACCACTGGATTATCATGGATTAGCATTGTAACTATGATACTCATGGTCCCTTAACTAAAATAACAAATTGTTTCTACATCTAAAGCGGAGTCTTTTTTCTGCCCATCCCTCACCAAATCTTAACCAGGGTGTTGTCACATCATAAACCAGTTTCATTTTCCAACAGCCTTTAAGGCGCAGACAAATGATGTCACCGTGCTGATAGGGGCATCAGATCAGGAAACAGATTGGCACTAGGTGTGGTTCTGCAGGTCAGTTACAAACAGTGTATTTTGTTGTTTAATCTGGAGAACATGTACTGAACACAGGTATTAACATTATGAAGATAACATGGCTGACAGAACGTGTCAGTCTGCAGTGATGTGAAGCGATATCACAGCAGAAACAGGACTTGGGTGTGAGTGGAGCTCTGCCGTCTGATGGGATCTGATGTTTGAACTTTCACTTGCATGATGTAATAGATTTATCTGGGATGTGCTCAGTGTCGTGCTGTTGGACCACAGACATGATGAAACTCTACCTTGTGGAACAAGGACTTTGTGATTAGTCCTTGTCTGTGACCCATTTCTCTGCCATGTCCAGACTGTGTGGCTCTGAGTGACGTCCTGATCCATTGTGTCCATTATCACATTGGACAGCACAGGATGTATGGATGCAGTGACAGGCAGGAACACATCCGTCTCAGGAGATATGACAGTGACATTATCATGTTATTTGGATTATTACCCTTCTATCACTGCGTGAGTTACTTTCACAATGTGTATCTTCAGTATTTGTAACGTCCTACATGATGTCCTAAAAGAGGTCTGAGTTTGTCCCCTGACAGTGTCCCCTAGTGACTGAAATGTTCCTTACAACCAACAACATAAGGTGCTGATGCCTCCTGCAGCCCTCACTGCTCCATCCTTCAGGCTGTGACCTAAATATGTCTCTGAGGGGAGAGGAGTGTTTTAATGAATGACTACACCTCTTCAGGCTGAATCTGTGAATTGATTGGTCAGTTGATCTGATGGCAGAGTAAACTTGATGTTTTTCTTCATTAGCAAAAAGGTTTTTCTTTTCTCTTTTCATATTTTCCACTCCAAGTTCATCTTGGTTCATCCAGGAAAAATATACAGCTACAATCCTGTACAGCTAAGTTTATTATTGTAAGTATTATTAGGAGCCTCTAAGTCTGTTTAGCTCTTTCAGTAATAAACTCATTTTAACTGTCTATTTATGTTGTTTCTGTCAGTTACATTCTGTGATGCTCATTTATCCATAGCACTGTGCAAAGGTTTTAGGCTCGAAAAACAAAGTCAGGCCATGAAAAGTTATTTATCAGTTAACTTCATCCAAAGTGCAGTAAACCGAGAGAAGAACCAAAACCTGCCACAATTCCAAACAAACCTTGTGGTATGTTTGCTCTCTGATCCTATAAATTCCAGCACAGCAACATATCATTTCATTAAATAACATGTTTTTAGTTATTGGCTATTTTTCTTTGTCATTTACCTGCAGTTGTAGTTTGTACTCTTTTTGTTTTGGACCCTCATCCACCCCATGTCCCCTTTGCCAAAACCTCTAGTCTCTGTGGTGAAATGAATCCATCCATTCATTTCACCCCATGTGAAATGAATGAATGGATGGATGAAGGTGCAAGTCTCTCGTCACAGCGTCCACACCCATGCGGTCCTGAGAACAGGTCTTCTCAGGTAAAAGAGAAGAAAACACCTGTGTGCGTGCGTGCGTGCGTGTGTGTGTGTGTGTGGACCATGTCTGTGTGTGCCTTTAGTGAGAATGTGTGTTCCTCTGCTGCAGCCTGTCTGTAAGCTCGTTAACAGAAGGCCTGAACTCTTTCTTTGTCCACCAGGGGGCCTCAGTGTTCCACATTGTCCACAACATTCTGTCCATAAGTCTATGTTGTAGGCTTTCTAAGGCCTTTCACTGAATGATATCAAAGATTATATATAGAGAGCAAGCAGGACAAGCAGTAGCAGTAAATGATGGTGGTTCACCAGAACTTCATGAGCAGCCCTGCTGTTGCAATATCACATGGTTTCCTAGCTGGGCATGTATGAATACAGAGACAGTGAAATGCAGTTTAGCCTCTAACCACAAGTGAAGAGTAACAGCCATATGTGTAGATACATGAGTAACAGTGAGGGTATGTGAGTACGCTTAGACATATACAACATGAACAGTATCACTATTAACTCACACCATCACATCACTATTATCACTCAACATACTAAGACATATACAGCATGTGCAGCTGTTACAGTAATAACACCTGATATAATGGAGGAGGTCATTCCTCCACTCTGGAGGAATTCTCCTCCAAGAAGTTCCCCCTGTGTGTCTATTACCACTGGCCTTTGCACATACATCTTGTTTTTTCATGACTGATACAACCACACTCGGGTCAGAGTACCTACAGATTACAGAGCAATCTGTGTAGCACTTCTTTTTTCATCAATATAAAGAGATCCTTTAAAAAACGGGGGGGGGGGGGGGGGGCTCTGGCTCTAGTTTGTAGCCAGCCAAACCTGCTCAGGCCACAGAGACCACAGCTACACACTCCTCAACCCTTCTCAACACGTAGTGTCCAACATGAGCAAGGTCAGTGTTTGTCGTTTATCTCTGACCACACTGCACACACATCATAGTGTGTGAGAATTGCAATATATAAACTGTGTTACACACACCCTTACACACACACGCGCCCTTTTCACAGTTGCAAAACAGCTGCTGATTTGCATAAGATCCTGTGTTTTGCCAACAGATCTAATCTCAGAAAATTGCCCTGACTATAAAGTCACATCTTGCACATGAACATACTGAGTTTTCAACATATCACACTATCATCAAAACCTTATCATCACACTATCATCTTCACCACAGTGCTTAAAAGACATGTAAAAAGTTCAGGCCCTCAAATTCTGAAGAAAGGAAGAGGACTGTTTGTCTGCTGTACAGCAGACAGTTTTAAATGCTCTGCACTGTGGCCTGTGGCAGGAAAAAAACAACAATGTGTGCACTGGCCACCTTATTAGCTAAACCTTGCTGGTACCGGGTTGGACCCCCTTTTACCTTCATAACTGCCTTAATACTTCATGGCAGAGATTCAACAAGGTGTTGGAAACATTCCTCAGAGGTTTTGGTTCATGTTGACATGATACCATCACACAGTTCCTGCAAATTCATTGGCTGCACATCCATGATGCAAATCTCCCATTCCACCACATGGTGCTCTACTGGATGGAGATCCGGTGACTGTGGAGGCCATTTGAGTAGAGTGAACTCACCGTCATTGTCATGACTAGCCCCTAAGGGGGCTGTTCTTTGAACTATTTTGTTTTGTTTGGATCTCTTTTGTGGATATTTGGACCTTTTCAGATTCTTGTTTAGTTTAGGTTTTGTTCACTGTTCCAGTTTTATTTTGAAATCATGGCCCTTGTGTATCTTGTTCTACTTCCTGTCTTTGTCTTGTTTCCCTCTTTTTGTGATTGTTTGCCCCGCCCTAATTGGTTTCACCTGTTGCCCATTGCCTGGTGTATTTAAGTCTTGTTATTTCCATGTGTTCTTGTCGGTTCGTCTGTGTTCCATGCCCGAGTCTGTTTCCTTGCCTGAGTGTGTGTCTTCCCCGTGATCGTTCCCGCACCTGTGCCTTGCATTAATTCCCCACCTCATGGACTTACCTTGGTTTCCTCTGTTTGCCAGTAAGAACGTTTTGTATTTTCGTTTGGTTTGGTTTTTGAGTATTTTTCTCCTGCGTGGAGGATTTTTGGTTGTTTGAGTTTTGTTCCCTGGCCCTGGACACTTCCAGTGATTTTTGGTTCACTCCTAGCCTGTTTTGGGGGTTATTGCTTGTGGGTCCTGGCCTGATCCCTAGTCTTAGCATAACAGTCATGTTCAAAAAACCAGTTTTAGATGATCTGAGCTTTGTGACATGGAGCATTATCCTGCTGAAAGTAGCCTTAAGAAGATGGTGAACTGTGGCCATGAAGGGATGAACATGGTCAGAAACAATACTCAGACTGTGACATTCAGACCATGACTGATTGGTGTTAAGGCCCAAAGTGAACCAAGAAAACATTCCCCTTCCTATCAGCGCTCACAGGATATTTTCTCTTTTTCAGACCATTCTCTGTAGACCCTAGAGATGGTTGCCATCATGTGTCTCCCTTTGGATGACTCAACATCTCACAGACTAGGATACTGTCACACCTGTAGCTCAGTTCATTTGCCCCAGAGGGAAAAAAGGACACATTGGTGTCTTTTAAATCATGTTTGCACTGGCTCTTTACAAACAATTAAAGTAACTGTGCACTTAGTTACTAAATGTTTCTTATGCAGTTGTGTTAGTTGATTCCCAGAAGAGCTCAGACATGGCTCAGAGTTGATCAAGAATTACCTTTTATATCCAGATGGAGCTGTGAGTCCTCAAGAAGTTACCTCCACGATGCCAACGTGATCGCTGGCTGGATTTTGAATAAAACAATGTATCAGCAAGAGCAGGCTGGATGGCTGATGGGTCGGGGTTCTCATCCACGGTCTCTGGTTTAGGCAACAAAAGCACTTTGGTTAAAGTTAGTGAAAGATGGTAGTTTTGATTAAATTAAATGTTAATAAACAGGAAAATAAGTGTACAAAATAAGTGTAGGGTACAGGTGACCCCGCCCCAAGGTTTTGCAGTCGAGTACAACAGTTTACTCACTGACAAATATCACTGGCAATACAATTTACATGTATTTACATATAAATATGTGTTGAAAACACATTTCAACTTAACTCAACTCAACTGACAGACCCCCCCCCCCCCCCCCCCCCCCCCCCCCACACACACACACACACACACACACAGTTACTGTGAACATGGTGTCAATCAGGAACTCAAAACTTTTTTTGTTGTTTTGTTTTAATATCAGAACATAAGTCTAATTTTTGAAACAACTGACTTGTCTATGTGGGTATTAGATTATGCAAAACAGAGCATGGCTTGGGTGGGTCCTTAACACAGGATTTTGAACTGGTTTTTAGAGACTCCCATGGCTGTACCAGTCATTGCGGTTTCCAAGGTCCAGCCCTCTGTGTTTTTTCCGAGATGTATATGACAAAAGTTGTGAAATAACAGCCTAAAATAACTCTGAAAAGATGCTGCAAAGATATTGTATCAGGCCAAGATAAGTGGTCAGTTGTAAAAGCCTCCACCCCTCTGGTTGTAGGACTTCCACTGGATTTAGGATCCTGGCTGCGGGGTCAGGGGGTTGAAGTCTTCCATGTCAAACTGGGGAAAGCATTTCATTATGGACTTTGCTTTGTGGTTGGAGTTGTTCTCAAGTTGAAACAGGACAGAGTCCTCACCAAAGTGAAACTGTGGGCAAAGTTCAATGAAGATGACCTTTCCTGTTTTCATTCCTGCATTGTAGTATTTCTGCCATTTCTTCCCATTACTTCTACTTTCCCACACTGTCAAAATTTGTTTTCATTCATAAATGACAGTATCATCATAATGAGCCAGTCATCTTTCTGCCTGTGTTCCTTCAGGCAGCAGGCTCAGGGAATGTGGGGGAGGAGGGGGTCGTGTATTCTGTCCTGTCTTCATATTTGTAAGGAATATGCTTCATATTGATGGAGTTTCATCACCAAAGTCTCCTTTGTTACTAAACTTAAAAATCATTACTCACTATCCCATCTACCCTCACTGAATGGCTGAATGGTTGCCACAAAGCTGGAAGCACAATGATTTCTAAAATATCACAAACTAAGGGGCCTCACCCAAACTATGATAAAAGTCCCAAACTAAAATGTCCCATGTTTCAGCAGGGCCCTACCATTAACATTCACCATTGTACGCGCAGGGGACTCGGCCCTCAGTGGTGTATAGAGCTGGCACTATACAGCACTGTGGAATTAACAATGTTTTATCCATTCACACTGCCTGCAGAGAGAGAGAAAGAGAGAGAGAGAGAGACTTGACATGACTTGAGCCACCAGCCTCAAATGACTCAGCAAGACAGCAAAGTTAGCAAAGACGTTGCTGGGTCCACACATCCTCTGTCTTGTTTTGACTGCTAACACAAGCAGGCACAGGTTTACAGAGTGAACACACAGTATTAATAGTTATCAAATTCCAAGTAGCACATGGATCAACCGGTTTCAAAAGAGGATGGACAGGTTTCACTGCGCAATACACACACACACACACATTGTGTTACCTTTGTCACCGCACTTTGGTTTAACATTGAAAGAGGAAATCCCTGCCTGAGTCTGAAGTCCATCAACCGCACATTTCAACAAGCGCACTTCCTCATACATGTGCACTTTCTGCTTCATCGTTACTAATGACAGCTACACACGGTGCCCGCATGTGTTGGGAAAGAGATCATTTCAGCTTTGATTTACCGATGGAGAAATAGATTCAAACTTATGCCAAGGTCAACACAGTAACAGTGGATCCGGTGGATTAATACATTTCTGTCATCTGCTCGGCCAAGACAAATGGACAAGACATCCCAGCAAGCGCAGGTGGTAAGTGAGGTTCCACACTCTTTGCGGTTTGAAATTGAGGAGGCACCGCTTGTTTGTGTATGCTCATCTATGAGTAACCTGACTGAATTCAGCCATACACACAGTCAGTGGCAATTAAACAAAAACAGAGAGTCGACATTACAATGAAAACATTTGAGAAACTGACATTTCCTGTGAATGTCACATGACAGGAGGAACAGAGAACTTTGATCTTGACAACTTCACTTTTACTTCCTGTGGTAAGAAGTATACGTACACACCATTTTGATGTTGACTCTGGAAGGAGGGCGTATTCGTAAAAACATTAAATGTAACCACAAAATATTGGTAACATCATGCTCTCTATTTAACTTCCTGTGCATTTGTCTGAGCTGGAAAAATCTCTCTGCAATAAAACTCCACTTTATTGCTGTTATGTAAAATCTAGCACTGATTATAAATTACTAAACACTGTTACTCAGCTGCTAAACACTGTGTTTACTGTGATGTGAAACAAGTTCCATCACATCATTTTAAATGGTGTTCTACTAACCAGGGTCTGCTCCATTTCACTGTTCACATAAGAACATCACTGTATAAGTGAAACCAAAAGCCAAGTGACCAAAACTAAATATTTGGTTTTGGATTAGATTAGATTAGATTGTTTGGTATTAGAACATTTACTACAGGCGCAGAGAGCTGTGCTGATCGACCCTCACTTTGCCCACTTTCTGTACATTGTGTATGTATTAGGGAATAGTTATTAAATTACTTTGTGGTAATTTGATTTAGCCAGCTCACTCTGTAACACAGATGACGCACTGTTAAATCTTGAGCAAAGATGATTTATAGATTAAATCATTTGTTCCTAAATGGCAGGAATGAGGGACTTGTTTTCACACCTTTTTTTATATAAAGTTGTTGTGTTTGCTGTTCTGCAATACTCTTGTTTATGTTTTGTGTTTTTGTTTTTCACTGGATTCGTTTGGTTTTTGTCTTGATTGTTCCTAACTGACATGAGCCAGTACTAATCAGGGCCATCAGCAACCCCCCCGCACTGATCCTGCTGGGCAGGTAGAAACACCGGAGGTGCAATATGGTTTGTCCACACTGAAAAAGTCTCTTTTGTATCAAAAAGTCTGTCTCTGTCCACAGCCATGGGTCACAGTTTGATAATTCCGGGACCCAAATGCAGACATGAAGGGCAGGCCGGTTCAGGAACCAGGCTAACAGACAGGGGGGAACAGACAGGACATAATTAATTAAATTACCACAAACATCATACAACCTGGACTGAACCTGGAGTCTTCAGGCTCCCACAGGCTCTGTCTTCAGCAGTAGAAGAAGTACAGCCTTTGTGAAGACTGTACAATGAAGAGTGTCACACAATGAGCTGAAAGCTTCACACTTAATAATTCAGTTAAATTCAGAACTTTAAACCCATTTCTGCCCAGGGAAGGTGTAGTGTCAGAGGTGATACAACAAAGAATACAATGGCCTCATTTTATTGAAGTGATTGAAGAGATAAGCTAAAGCTGTGTTTGTTATGGGGTCCGTTTACTTCATGCATTGTGTATTCACAGGCGTGGTCACTGTAACTCTCTGAGGCCACCTGTTCCTTTGAAGTGAATGACAGGTGAGCTACATGTGTGTACAGGTCTCGACGCACCCCAACAACCACTTAACAGTTGCACTTTGGTGGTCTGATTTGCTTTTTTCTTCTAGACCAAACTTCTTAGAGGCAGCTGCAGGATCTGGTTTCACTTTAAGCCTCTAAATGGATGGTTCCAGAGTCTTCTTCTAATGGCGTTGTCAGTTTTGGTGGGTGGGGGTTGTGGTGTGCAGTGTGCTTTATGTCTGACCCAGTGTCTTTTTTTATAATATACCACCAGGAGGCCCTAACTTGCCTCTACATGTAGTGAGTGGCTTTAAAGGAATAGTTCAACATTTTGGGAAACATACATGTATTTGCTTTTCTTTCTGAGAATAACAAATAGTAAAGTAAATCTCATCTCTGTGAGCTACATGCAAACTTGGAGTCAGAACACAGCTTAGCTTAGCATTTAGACTGGGGAGTGGGGGGGGGGGGGGGGGGGGGGGGGGTGCTTTGCAAAGAAGCTCATTGTCACAGTGAGGTTGTGAGGTTTGGTATCACTGAGTCTGTACAGAGAACCAAAACCAAAAACCTGAGCTAACCAACCATAACTGATGACCTGTCCCACAGCTGGAGGCGTAGCACTGAAGTGCTGGATTAATACACTGTAAAACCACCAAGTTGTTGTTGTATATTTTGAGTACAAATGAAATGAAAACCACCACATTAAATAATAAAACAAAAGAACAGAGCTTGTTTAATAGTAACAGTGACTCGTTGCAAATCAAGGTGATGACTTTAAGTGAAAGGATACAGCCTTTATACTAATTAATGGGTATATTCAGAAATCCGTTTTCATCAGAGATTTCAGCCTCCCAGGTTTATTAGTCTGATTTAGAAAGTGTTGAATAGCAAATTTTTATTTATTTATTTATTTTATTTTTATTATTTTTTTGGTGCAGACCACTCTGTTAGCTTACTGATGGTACTTCTTTTCTCTTGGACTCTTTCTGCTAAAGAGCTTTGACTCAATGTAGGTGGAGCTCATTGCTCGGTTTTCTATGGCTCAGTTTCTCTTTAATGTATTCAAAACAAACAAGAAACATAAAACTCATCATTTCCTGAGCCAGAGGATTTTTTTCCCAGGAAAGATCAATGACTGACTAAACAGCAAATGTTAAAGCTTTCTGAAACTGAAACATGGGATTTCCTCAAACAGAAAAAGCAGAAAAACAGACACTGTTTTAACCAACTAATATTACAAACACTTTGTGAAATGCTCCACTAACCCTGCCTAGATGCATTCCACTTGCACACTAGTGGTTTATATTGCTGGGGAGTTTTCCCATAGGGCATCGTCATGTCCTGTCATTTCACTTGGCTATAAATAGTGGCTGTGTCTTCCCATGCAGAACCAGTGATGTTCATGCACAGTACATGCAGTATGAGCCTTCAGCTGAGTGTTTCAAACAAGTGTCACTACAAGTCCAGCTAACTATAAAAGCCAACTAAACTAAAGCAACAATAATGGCTTAGTGGTGGTAAAACATTGTGTCCCTAAACTAAATTATCAGCCAGTGTCAGTGACCTTGTCTTGACACTGACTTAGGTTTTAGAGGTCACAGCAGAGCAAACAAACTATTAACGCCAAGTAAAGACTGGACCTGTGTGACTCTGTTCACCAAGGTTTGATAAGCTCAAACATGCTGTTTACATAAAATGCCCTTTGCAATAACTGACTAAGTAGCTACCACAAAAAATAAGTGGGACTGTGCAGTGAATGAGAGTTTAAAGCTGCATTATCTTTTTTAGGCTCATTGATCGGGGGCAAAACATGTTGCACTACAGGATCACCAACATACATGTGACTAGATCATTCGACCTCAGCATAGTGAGGAAATAATGTAATGACCAAAATGGACCGAGTGTCTTTAGGGAGCAAAATTGTGCATTGATCAGTCTCCATCTTGCCACCCGTACGTTCACTTTGTAAAGTCTATGTGGGTCTGGGTTGCGGCGGTACAGCAGCAGGCTATGCCAGGAAGCCCAGACACCTTTTTTTCTCATTGCAGGGTCCTTTGGCTCTTTCGAGGGATTCAAAACATTCTCAGGCCATATTGGCTATGTAAGTCCTCCCAACATGTTTTGAATCTGGGATCTCCTCCAAGTTGGACATGCCCAGAAAAACTCCACGGGCAGGCATCCAGGAGGAGTCTTTATCAGATACCCGACCCACCTCAACTGACTTCTTTCAGTGGGAAGATGCAGCAGTTCTGATTCAAGCTCCTTTCAGATGTTTGCCCTCCTCTCACTGTCTAAGGCTGAGCAAAATTATTTTCACCTGTGAAGATTCTCAGTCATCCAGCTTATGGTATTTCTGAATACTTTACTAAGGCAGCTGGACTTGTTTGAGGTTCTCAAATAAGACATTTCTTACCTCAGGCTTCTTCAGTGTTAACTGACTGGTGGGGAGTCTTCCTCTGGGCTCAGTATAACAATTAGAAATTCTTTTAGTCATTACTCAAAACGCACAATCATAGATAATGATTGAACATAGATAAGCCAATCAACTGAAAGTCCTTATACAGGGTGTCAACACACCTTACCCTCCCTTGTGAACAAACCCTGAGCAGGATACTTGAGTTCCTCCACTTGGAACAGGAACTCACTCTGAACTGGAGCGGAACAACAGCCGATCTGCTCATTAGGTTTTGGGATATCTTTAGCCCTGATCCAAGATTGTTTTACAGAACCTAGATATTTCAGTCACTTGGGGTTCATAAAAGTTTCTAAAAGAGGAATGCTTAAAATACAAATTCATGACAGGCGCTTTGCACTTGGGGAAGACATCAGGCATGTGGAAAGTAACAAAAACATGATTTACTCAGACCGCCAAGGAGTTTATGTTTTCACCTGTGTCTGTTTGTTTGTTTGTTTGTTTGTTTGTTTGACCTGGGTCAATTTCTATGAGTCTGAATTTTTGTCTCTGAGCTCTGGTGTATGTAGTTTGACATCGGCCTCGGCAGAGGTATGCGCTCTACTAAGTGCCACTGGGCTTATTATTGTAACCATGATGTTTCTCTGACTTTAACAAAGTGCTTATTTTAACTCATTGATCTTTCCCTAAACTTAACTGAGTAGTTTTTGTGTCCAAACCTAACCTCCTTTCATTTTTCAACAGTGACAATGTAACAGTGTTGGAAGGCACGGACAAGCAATGGTGTCGCTGTCAGTAATGTGCCGTTCTAAAGGCCATTTTTATATTTTGAAATACCAACAGACTGACCAACATCCTTTTTTTAAACATCCTTTTGCTGACAAGGCAGAAAATGATTCTAAAATCTATTTCTAGCCCGCAAATTGATTTGTATAATTTACTTCTCAGTCTTACATTTTATTTACATGCATCTTTATTCCCTTTTCTCTCAGAGGGTGGAGGAGCAACTGTCTCCAAACACCAGGAGGAGTTTCAGCTTCTCATCTCTCCGTATTAAAAGTAAGACAGTGAATCATATAACACACATTCACGGGGATATAAAAGGCTTTAATTTAATTTGCCCTTTTATTAACCGATAATTCTTTCATTGCTGCATATCGTTGTGAATTTTCTGCAGGAAGGCACAACAGTTATGAAGAGGGTGGATTTTCAGGGCGGAGAGGGTTGCTGTCTTTTTCCTCAGTCCGGGAGACATCACGAAAGGGTAAACAGCACAGTACAGTACTTTCATAACTCCCACTCAGCCAGCTTCTCTTACACTGTTAAATCCACAAAGGTGATGACACCAGGTTGGTCCATATAAAGAAGATTTTAATGCAAACCTTGTAGACCTTAGGGTCATTATATTTCTTTTTCATTTTAATCCTAGAGCTGTTCTCAGGTGGCGATGGCGCGTCAAAGCTACACAGTGCTCAGGAGGACGCAGATATGTTAAAAGGTACAGTGAACATTAGGTGGAAATGGCAAAGCGTGGCATACTAAGTGGACCTTCATTCCCTAAGGCAGAACACAGAAATCACACCTGTATTAGCTGATCAGCTGCTTCATTCATGCTTCACTATCACTCCTTAAATCATTAGCTCCTCGGCTGCCAGCTGACCAGTAACATCTGATCATACTCATACAGACATAGAACGCAGCTATTATAAACTGACACTCTGAGATGCTGAGGTGTGTTAAAAGAACACAAAGAGAACATTTGCTTATGTTCTCTGTACTCTGCTGATATTGCTTCTAAAACTAAAGCTTAATATTTCTGCATAGGTTAGGGGGGATTAGTTCTCCAGGAGAATCATTGTTGCTGCTTGGATTCTTTGAACGTTTTTTGTTGTTGTTGCTTTTTTTTTTGCATGTTAGGTTAATTGCACATTAGGTTGACTGGCTACTCTAAATTGCCTGTAGGTGTGAGTGTGTGTGGTTGTCTGTCTTTGTGCGTCAGCTCTGCGACCAGTCCAGGGTGTACCCCGCCTCTTGCCCATAGTCAGCTGGGATAGGCTCCAGCTCCCCGCGACCCTGACGGATTAAGCAGTATAGAAAATGGATGGATGGATGTTTGGTTAAAGTTAGGGACAAATGGTGGTCTCACTTAAATATTTAAAAAGTCAAAAGTCACTTCAGGTAACCAAGTGATTTAGTGCTCTAAACCTAACTACTTGTGGGACGCAAAACACACACCTTGTTCCCAGGTCAAGTTTAGCAGATGGTGGTGCCAACCTCCACACAA
This sequence comes from Toxotes jaculatrix, assembly GCF_017976425.1. Classification (NCBI taxonomy): domain Eukaryota; kingdom Metazoa; phylum Chordata; class Actinopteri; family Toxotidae; genus Toxotes; species Toxotes jaculatrix. The sequence goes on along the minus strand of NC_054395.1, from coordinate 4,554,948 downwards.
CTTCTGTGTGGTAAAGAATGCAGCTCCTCCCGGGCTATAAAACCATTTCCAATGAACACAATCCAGGCAGAAATCATGTTTTCTCTAATGTATACAAGACAAAACCACTTACATACACCAATACATACTACACATAGACCCAATTTTATAGGAGAAATAAAATCGGTTTGATATATTTCATTATAAAATAAATAGGCAAATGCTTTTCTGACTGTTAAATGTGGATACAGACAGAGGCTGTGTGACATGTTCCTGACTCTTGAGATAAATTTCCTTTTTGTCTTCTCTAGACAAAATCCATTGAAGAGACTCAACCAAAACCAGTATGAATTGTAATATAAGATACTAAAAGAATACATTAAAAATGTCCTGTTTCAGATGGAAAGGCAGAGGAAGAAAGATTACAGGACCACAAGAAATTATAAAAGACGACAGAAGATATGAATTGTTAGATAAAAGATGTAAATCCATGGAATCTGATTTTTGCATTTCTCTGAGATTACTCACAGAAATCAGTTTTCACATGGCCCTAATTTTAGGGAATGCCACGTTATGTCATGTTGCCCTTTGCTTAACTTTTTTTTGTGTGACTTTGTCACATTGGCATCACAACATGGTTTTTAAAGAGCATCACTACATTTTTTAGTGCTCCTCTAAGTCCAGATATTTACAAGCTGAAAGCAGAAGTAAACGAGATTTTCCAGAAATCTCAACCTGTCTTAACAGTCTTGTCGAACTGGAGGAAAAGTCATTAAAGTAAGTCTGATTCAGCTTTCTGATATTTAACAGGTTCCTGTGTAAAAGCTATTCTGGCCTTTTCCAGCAGCTGCTTGTTGCTTCAGGGTTACAGCTGGAAGGACTACCATTGCTTTCTTTCTGCTGTTACTCTTTGTTCAGCTCTCTTAACTACCAGGACTGGAGTACTGACTGGGAATGTTGAGTGTGTTGTGTGCTGTTTATGTTAGTTGTTCCTGTCTAATTGTTTTTTTAACTTATGTGACTGACTTGCATCTGTTTACTGGCAGCACACCAGGTTCCCCATCACTGAATCTCTAAAAGAGCGACCAACAATAGGAAATGCCTTCTGACCCGTTTATTTTTTTTCTCCGCACATGACGTGAACGCAACACAGGAGAGCCCCGTTGTGGCTCGCGCACAGCTCACACAGCGGAGGACTGTGAGTTTGTGAAGCACGTGGAGAGAGGCGGGGAGTGCGAGCTAGGATGAAATTTATGTGGCGGAATGGAGACGGTGAAGAGCCGCTGTCGAGTTACTGAGTTCGCACACACAGCTCGGAGGACTGCGGTGCGTTTGTGGAGTTAAGCAGCAATGAGTGACACGGTGACAAGGAGAAGAAAGGGGCCCTCGAAGAACAGATGGAGTGAGTAGTGGACAGCTCACACAGTCGAGGCTGCTGACTGTCCTTTATCTGACTGACGGAGTGTCCGCAGACTGAGCCGCTTGCCTGAACCTTCAGAGCTGTCGCATACATGTAGCATACCTGTCAGAACGTGCGGTGATGGGACTTGTCTCGAGCGGGTTTGCGGCCACTTGTTTATCCGGGTGTCATGTGGTCTACGACTTCATGTTATCGACAGCTAAACCTCTGACTGCACTAGTTTACTCAGCCAGTGAACTACCGGCCCTCGGCTTTATGTTTGCAGCTTGGTGAAATATAATTGTCTCGAGTTGAATTTTGGATTCCAGTAATTTGCTTTGTAGAGCTGCGAGATTTGTGCCTTAAACAACTTTGACGGCAACATTAAATTTGCTCATTACTAAATGCAGTTTGGTATGGAATTTCCTTTGGCGGCAGGCTGATGTTGGAGGCTAAGTTGGTGTTATATCCCATATATACCTTTGTAAAACAACATTTTTACAATGTGATTCACTGCGTCAATCCAAAATCTGATGTTTGGCTGTGACAAGTGCAAGTACTAAACTACCTAAACTCTCAATACCTATAAACCTTTCCTTAGACCATAGTCCATAATCTCTTAGCTGTTTAATGGATTCTGTGAAGCCTCAAAGTCAAAAATATCTTTGCAGTCAGTTTGAAACACTGGCGTTATTATGAAGTCGAACATCTTTTCTCACCCTAGGTGAGGTTCTTCATGACCGGCCTCTCTTTAAGCCTGGAATGCGGCTGTTGTCAGAGAAAAGGATCACTGAAAGAGAACTGGAAGAATCAGGTGTTTGAAGCTAAAAATCTGCCATATTTTGGATTAAACTGGATAAACACAAACATACAAGAGAGAAAATTTTATTCACAATCAGCATTCTGGTTCCGGGTTCTCGGAGTGGAAAAGACAAATGCAGAGGATTCAGGTAGTGTTGTCTGGGCTTTAGTGACTGCGCCATTCCTTTGCGTATAGAATCGACAGTATGGTGTTGTAACATGTTCAGGAGCCTCGGGGCGTGAAGCTGTTTAACAGGACTGTTATTTGCCGCCACATCATAGCTGAACAGCAGTGGCACAACCAGACAGTAGCATGTAAACTTCACAAGAGTTTGCTCTAATGTAATAGTTTATGGCAATGTTGGTACAACCTAAGATAGGTTTTCCTGTATGGTTTTTCTGTTCCACTGCAGCTGACTGAGTGCAAAGTTGAGCAACTGCAAAACACTGGGTGGGGAAGCATTGCCATCGCTGTTGACACAGTGCAAACACCTTGTCCTGCCAACAGAAGTTATGTATTGTGGACTTGCAGCTTAAATAAAGGTTGTTGTCGGGAACCAGGGAGGTGAGTCAGATTTCAAGTGAAACCAGGACTATGTGCGATGGGACTTTATTGATCTCCTCCAGCTGTTGCTGGTCCTGGATACCTTCAGTCGAGTTCACTCTTTATTTACTGTTTGTGTGCGCTCAGCTGTCTAACCGGACACATCAACAAACTACTGGTCAAAAGTTTTCGAACACCCCAAATTTGCTGTTTTTTTAAATTGAAATTTCAGAAGTTCAGGTCCAGTAAAACAACTTGAATGGTAGAAAGGTCGGTGGTAAACTGCCTAAGGTTCCAAAAAGCAACTTAAAGCTTTACTGCAGCAGTGGAAGGAAATGAAACTTTGACAGTTAAATTTAAAAACAATTGTTTGATTTCCGAACCCTCTGTCTGTACAAAGGCAGTGATGGGCCAAACTGTGTTACTGCCTCTGAGGCTTTATTAGGAAAATACAGGACAGCAGGAAGCAGGACTGTATATTGCATCCAAATGGAGAGAAAAAGACAAGTCTCCAGACCAGTCTGCAGAAAAGCACAGTCTCCAGACTTAATCCTCATGGAGCTGGTCTGAGATGAACTGGACAGAAGGTGAAAGCAAAGCAACCTGCAAGTGCAAGCTCATCTGTGGGGAAGCCTCAGTGTTGGGACGATGTTTGATTTCCGTTGTAGGAAGAACGTCAGGAGAGCGTTCGACTGCTGGATGAGTCAAACGTTATCAATTAAACGTAGTTCAACATGAAGATTCTATGATTCCTTGTTTTTAAAATCTCCAATTGTTTATTTGTCACATTCTTTATTTCAGGAACACTGAGATATTGAACTGTGTAAATCTAAATAACCGATGGGGAAAAAACAATGAGATGCTCTGAAACCTTTGACCGGTAGTGTGTGTGTCTGAATGGTGATAAGTGTGAGATCCTGTTTGACAGCAAAGCAAACATTGCAGTGACAGCCACAAACCAACAAGAATGCAGTTTGTGGTAAAGTGTTACTAGTTTTGTCTGAAAGTGATACACTTGGGATTAGAGCTTCAGTTTCTAAGTGGGGACATGTGCCTTACCATCCCAGTTTAGCGCAGAGCGATTGATTAAGCAGGATCAGTACTTTGTCTGGATCAGCACTGAGCTGATCTGTGTGGGTCGCTTTTATAGGAAATATCTGTGGTTTTTGTTCTGCTTTATTATTTGTTACACACAGAAGATAACCCACAGATTAATTTTAAGTCATATTAAACAAAAATATGAAGCTATTTTCAAATACACGACACATTCATGAATCACGCTCATTCAGTTTTGTGGACGACATGACATTGACATCTATGACTTTCCTCTTATGCGTTGGCAGATTTTTTTGTTCATACTATGAAATAACTGCAGAATGTGTTGCATCAGAGTTTACACCCTGAGACAGAGCAGAGAAGAATAAAGTCAATTTATTTTTCAGCAGATCAGCTGCAGAAATCTGCTGAGAAGTCACAAATGTCACGGTGCCCACAAACAGACAGGAAGTCGTCCACAGATGAGCAAAACCTGTTTGAGGTGTACAAATGCATCCACAAATACACAAATGTTTAAATGCTTATTTACAAACCATACCATCGACACTGACACACAGGCATCATTTCTCGCCCTGCTGGTTTTGTGCTGGCACCGATCATTGTATTTTATGTCTGAATTAAGTTTTTTAACTGTCAACAGTTACGATTTACTTTTAGTTTGGTACTTTAATGCACCCAACATGAGATACCCTAACACTTCCAAGTAACACTGGATTCACTCACTTTCACTTTTACCCATTTCCAGTAAGCGACCTTTCTTTTTTCTCTCCGTCTTTTTCTTTCTCTTTCAGCTGTGACATTTTAACAGTTTTGACTTGTTGTTCTTTGTTTGGAACAAATTCATTTCGTACACTTGACTTGAGGTATTTCCTCGTTTGTAATACCAAAATTAAACTCCCATCTCCAAACTCTCAGATCTCTCAGATGAAGTGAGGTTAACTGTCTCAAAGTTCAGGTGAAGGTTTCCTCAAGCCGTTACACACTAAAGCCTCACATGCCATTTTTCAAGAGCATTAAACATGTTTTTCCTACTTTATATTTACTTACCATCTAAGAGATAAGGTAAACAGAATTTTCCTATAGAAATCAGTTTTATCCCACATCACCTGAATGCAGCACAAGGATGAAAATTCTTTCCTCACTCTGAAGTAAACAAATGATTCAGCGGGCTGTTAGTGCTGTTGTTGTCAGACAAACAGGGAGATGTTATTGATGGTGGCTCTAGTACATCGTCATTACCAGTCTGAAGACATGGGACTGAAATCAGAACACGTAGATCTCATATTAAAACACTGCAGCACAGGCTTGGTCACTGTGGAAGTTTGTATATTCTGCAACAGTGTGTGTTGGAATAGCTCCAGTATGTGTGATATCAGCACCAGAGGCGTCTCTAGGAGTTGACAAGGCCTGGGGCTAAGCCCAGACCATCTGGGGCTGAGGTCGGGGTGTGTGTGTGCGCCAATAGGTTTTTTTTTTTACTCATAGTCACAAAAGACTGATAAATTGTGCTGTATACACGATACAATATAGGAGGGACATTTGCATATCTTTTGGATCACTGTGGTCTGCTTTGTGCAGTGGGTGCATGCACTGTCACCTAGAGGCTGGACAATTTATTTAGATAAAACAGAAACCTACCCTATGTTGGCTGGTAGATTAGCTCAGGCTGACATTTATGCATCTACAGCAGTGTGTCCCATGGGTCTTGGAAAGATGATCAAAAGCCAAAGCCCTCTCAAATATTATGAAAAATACACTGAATAAAACACTGTCAGCTGGTAGTTCAACAGTCTAAAAGCAGGATACATGTTGGTGTGGTTCTCAGATGTAGGGGTGCTGTCACCAGTGGGGACTTTTGTTTATATCTCACCTCCTGTTGTTACTGCTGCTGTGTGAGCCTGACAGCTGAGCATAAGCAGCATTGAATGCACGCTGTCCATGCCAAAAGAAGGTGCAGAGGACCTTTGAGGCACAGAGTGGATCCTTCAGATTCTTCGGTTTGGCTTCAGTTTCCTTTCTCCAGTCTTTGATTCTGCGGCATTTATTCTTTTTTTTTTTCATTCGTTTCATTCATTTATTTCCTCATGGAATATTCTAAAGTTTACTGAAGTTTCCATTCAGGATTCTCTCATCTCTTTCCATATTTTATTTTGTTTCTGGTGTGCCTTCCGTATTTTCACCAGGTTAGGTTGTTTGAGCACAGCTCCATTTTTTTTGCAAAATCTTTTTTTTTTGCAACGTGGCCTATCACAGCACCAGCAGAATGGCAGCCATTGTTCTTTAAAGAAAGTGACTCTGAGCTGTTTATTCACCTAACTTTCCTCTGTGTTGTCTAGGTGAGCAGCCCAGAGGCCTCATCTCTGATGTTGCTGGGAGACACAGTAAGTGCAGTGGCTGGAGTCCAACAAGGGCGATTTTCTCCATTCTACACTTTGCTTTGGACTGAAAAGATCAAATTTTACCTTGGATAGTCAAATATAGGTTTCATAATTGATATATGTGTCTTTTTACATTTGATTACTCCATCAAAACTCCGTCTTGTGCTGTTAACACTCTCGCTCTACAGGCTAGAGAGGTGGCTCACATGCTGATGGTGTTCTGTGAAGGATTCAGCAATGAGCAGCTGCTGGGTTTTGTCTCTCCCACAGGTGCCATCCCATCAGGTGAAGATGAAGGTGGGCGACAAGGGGCCCTCAAGAGGATCAGTGCCATGTGGTCCTCCTTCCGCAGAGGCAAACGAGGTAGTGAGTATTACTCTGCAGAAAAATGATTCAAGCTTTTATAGAAGGTGGAGCTGGATGTCAGCAGTGGTGACATGACCTTTCACACAGGCTTGAGCCTCTGTAAACTGTTGTGATCAGAGAACTGCTGGGTGACACTGGGCCCTTTCTGTCTGGCTAACATGGCTCCTTGTTTCCCCTCTCTGGCATCTCTTCGTCACCCAGCACGGCACAGAAAGCACTGGTGAAAAGACTTTTTTTTGTTAAATCTAGAGGAGAGGTTTTAAAGCTGTGAGGTGCACCTCCCTTAGGGGTGAGCAAGGGGGGGAGTTGAAGGGTTGGGCGAGGAGGGGGAGACGACACAGTCAGCAGATGGAGCTGCAGTGGTGGCTGCAACACACAGCTGGAGGCAGTTAAGGTTCTTTCAAACCTTTAGCACCTGATGGCTGCAATTATCCTGAAGATAAACTGTAGAACTTAAAACTTAAACGATGAAGCTGCATCATCAGATCAGCTGACCGATCAACAGTCTCTGAAATGATTCTGACTGAAGGGTGCTGCCATCTGTCAAAGGATTTCTGACACACCAGAGATCCTTCTCTCCTTGTCTCCTCTGAGATGCATTTAAGTGATTTTGTTTTTCTGGTGACTTGTATAGCGTACAAACAGCTGTTTGACATCTGGGTTATTACAGATGTAATCTGTACAACGCAGAAAGACCAGTCTTGTAAATACATTTTCTCCAGAGTACACAAACAGCTCTGTCAATATGGCAACAATCTGGAGGCGTGGGATGAACACAGCTGAGTCACAGAGTGGTCAGTATTTTCACAGGCTACTGTAGTGTTTTTACCACTGTACTCAGAGGAGTATCTGATACAGACTTCAGAGGTACAGGTTCTTCAGCTGGTACATATCATCCCAGCAAAAGACAAACATTTTCTATGGCAAAATAAGTTTAATAATCAAACTACAAAGTGGTCAGATAAAGTTTTTATGCATGTAAGTGTGGTAGTTTAGGCCTGTGGTAGACCAGCAGGCCTAAAACACACAGGGGACACCACGCAGCCAAAGCTCAAAGCTCCTTGCTGGTGTGCTTTCATTTTAAACAAAAAGGCAGGAATGCAGCAGAGAACACATGAGCAAGCTGACAGACTGTGACGGAGACAGGATGAAGCTGGGCTGTTGGTGTGGGGGGATGGAGGGGGTGACGAACTGATGGTCTCAGAGCAGAGCAGTGGAGTGCAGTCAGCAGGAGAGATGGGTAGTTAGAGGTGTCAGGGTCAGCGTCAGGAGACAGACACACTGTACATACACTGTAAAACATGACTTCTTCCAGGCTTTGTGCTAAGCAAGGCTAATCCAGAGCCTCCATGTCATTCTCGGAAAAAAAGCACAGAACTGTATTCCCCAAAATGTTGAGCTGTTCGCTAACAAAAACAGCTGTCGAGTAATAATGTGTAATAATTAAAGAGGCCCTGTGGGGCTTTCTTGTAATCAAACAAAGGTTATGTTTAGGTTCAGTGTTACTCATCAGACTGCATTATGTGTGTCCTTCAGATCCACAAAACATGTAGAGTGTATTTTCTTCCTCATTAAAGATTTGCAGATGTTTAAGTATTTTGCATCCAGCGTTGTTTACATCCTTTTTTTTTTTTTTTTTTTACGAGCTTGCATTCTTCTTCTTCTTCCCAGTGCTGGCATACTGTAGCATGTCTCATCTGAAGCTCACCTGGCTCTGTCTTGTGGTTCTTGTCTCTCTATCCTCTAACTTATCCAGGTTTAGTGTTTTTCCTTTCCACCAGTTGAGATTTTGTGTCAGCAACTCATCCTGTCTCTGCAGCAGGGAGTGTGAGGCTGCAGACCTGTAGTGAGTCAGTGTTGGAAGGCCACTACTGTCACATGAGCCATCATAGGTCAAAGACCAAGTTGTGATCTAAACAGCCCTGTAAACTTTTCCATGTTGCACTACAGAGGTAACCCTTCATGCTGGAGCACAATGTATTTCTACATTTCTGTGCAGGAGTCAAAGACCCAGAGCCTGCAGAGCCGCTGGGCCCTGAAGTAGCAGACAGCGCATCCAGGCAGCACCGCTATGCCAGTGGTCAGTACTTCTTTGAGTATCTGGTGGTGGTCAGCCTCAAGAAGACCAAGGACGGCAGCGGCTATGAACCTCAGATCACCTACCAGTTTCCCAAGGTCAGTTTGATGGAGGAACACGAAGGTGTAATATATATATATATACTCAGCAGGTCAGCCTGACAGAATCAGCCTGGGGCGTCTGTTGAGTGAGAGAGATTTACATTTAAGCACTGGTCGGCAACTGTGGCCTAAACTACAGAAAATAACATTAATATTGTTTCTCAGAATTTAAAATAGAACTCCAGAATTTCAGATTCACTCCAGCACTGTTTCAGGAATGAAACTTTGAATTAGCATCCACTTAACCAGCGACCCCAATAACAGAAATACAAATCTTTACCACTCATTAGCCTCTAGTTTCATACTGATAAACTGGTGGGAATGCTAGTATGCTAATTAGAGCTCGATCAATACTGGATTTTTGGGGCCCATGTTGATTTTAGAGAGTAAAATCAGCATTTTGTTAGATAGGCTGATATTCTTCTGTTGCATTAGTATTGTATTGCTATAAAGGCACTATGTGGAAAATTCGACTGCTTCTAGTATTGTTTGTATCCACAACGTGTAGCAGTACAGCAAATAAAAGAGGAGGTGACTGCATGCTGATGTAAGCCTTACAGGACGCAGCTTATCAGTCAGAGTAATTATCTCAAGATGTTTAAATGAGTGTAAAATCCCATACAGTCACTTGAGGGTTGACCACTATGAAGCCGGATGTTCAACAGATGTTCACATGATGTAAAGTGTGTAAGAAATCATAGATTTAAAAAAAACAAAACAAAACAAAACATGGGTGTCTGTGTGTTGTGTGGGTGTACTTTCAGAGAGATGGGATGGCGAAATTTCAGAAAGAGGAGGAGGAGAAGACGCTAAAGGCGATCACTCTGTTTTGTTTCCCTGAGGGCATCAACTGGGCTCCTCTGACAGAATATCACAGGTACAGCTGCTTCTCCGTCAGATGTTCTATCACCATGATAACCTTTATTCTCGTATTCACACTTCAGTGTACAGTTGTATGCAAAGGTTAGGGCACCGTGAGGTTCTGTTTTTCAATGAGGAATTTTCACCCATGCTTCCTTGAAGATCACCAGAGATGGGTTTCGATGAGAATTTATTGATATCAGCCGCATTATTGATTCTGCTTACCAGTCAGATTCTTTATGGATTCCCTTAAAGGTCTGTTTTCTGTGAAGGGAGGGGTCCTGCACAGGTTTTCAGCCTCAGTGCAACAGTTTTATTTTCTCTGATTCTGAAGAGAGGCTGTAGCCTGAGAGCTTAGCTGTAGCTACAGTCTGCCGTGACCTAAAATGTCTGAAATGAGAGAATATTTTTACAGCATCTGTTTTCATATAGGTCAAAGAAAAAACACCTGCCTGTGTGGTGCTAATGTTACGTTATGTAACACAGGATATTTACCCTCGGTTACAGGCGTTAGGAAGCAGTGGCTCTCGTGCATACAGTGTCAAAGACATGAAAGACCTGGAATTTAAGCCCATGTTTTGTAGAAAGATGTACAGCGTATTGCCTGTGTTTCCACCCTTACTTGAAATTACCATTTATGGCTAGCACAGCTGTATTTCCCTCAGGTTGAGAATTTACTTCCTGAATTCACTTCCTGTCAGTGTTGTACCACAAGTACTGACAAGAACTAAGAACAGAGATCATATTTGTCCTGCTTCTCTGCACTGGTTCCCTGTAAAATCCAGAATAGAACCTAAAATTCTGCTCCTCACCTACAAAGCCCTCAATGGTCAGAGACCATCATATCTTAAGGAGCTCCTAGTTCCATATTACCCCAGTAGAACACTGTGCTCCCAGAACGCAGGCTCACTTGTGGTTCCTAGAGTCTCCAAAAACGGGAGGCAGATCCTTCAGCTATCATGCTCCTCTACTGTGGAACCATCTACCAGTTTGGGTGTGGGAGGCAGACACCCATGTTTAAGTAGCAGACTAAAAACCTTCTATCTCTCTCTCTCTCTCTTTCTCCTCCCACCATGAGCCAGGTTCTGTTCAACGTTTCTACCTGTTAAAGAGTTAAATGCTGCCTTTGGGGGAAATTTCAGGTCCCTGTAGATAATATAAAGAGTACAGGCTAAACCTGCTCTATATGAAAAGTACCATGAGATAACATCTGTTATGATTTGGCGCTATGTAAATAAAACTGACTTGTCTTGTGGTGGTGGGCGGTGTGGTGTGTAGACGAGGTGAATGCAAACACTTAGCAGTTTTAGAGGGAGAGAGTGTAACCCCGGTTATTTTCCGTGGCTACGATTTACACACGTTCCCTAAATGCCTCACATGCAGTTTTTTGGTAGACACTACAAGTGCATTGACATTTGAAGAAAAGCTTATTTTAATATCTTTTTTTTCTGCAGGGGTTTTTTATAAACTTTTGCATACAACTTTGCATCAGTGTAACTCTCCTATTCTGAGTTTCCCTCCTCTGTTTTGCAGTGAGACCTTCTCCTTTGTTCTGACTGAGATCGATGGCAGCAGAAGAAATGGATACTGCAGGAGGTTACTGGTCAGTGTGTTTGTCTGAAATGGTCTCACAGCGCGCCGTCATTAAGAACTCATTTTTTCCAAAGCTCATGAAATATTCCTTATTTCTAACCCTCCAACCTGCAGCCTGGAGGAAAAGGAGCTCGCCCACCTGAGGCGTACTGCATCATCAGCAGTCTGGCTTGTTTCGGCCTCTTCTCTAAGGTGAGTCCACTGAGCATTTCGGAAAAGAGGAACCCGCTGTGAGTGTCTTTCAGTTTATGTCTTCATGCAGCTTACTTTGCTGTACTTCTCGAAATGCGGAATGGCCTTTTGTTCAAAAACTGTCTGACATTTCAACAGAACTGGACCAGTTCCCTCTCAAACCCAGACACTATTGAGGAGGCAGCTGTTAGTTTCTTATCTTCTTATCTCATGTTGTATTTTATCAGCTGATTTCAATCTTTCTGAACAGTGTGTTTAGAAAGCACTGCTCTTGCCCTTGATCCCTGTTGAGATGTACTTGACAGGTTTACTACTTGGCCAGTTAGATTTATGGTAGCAGTGATTTGACCAATCAGATCTCATCTGGCCCAAATATGCAGCATACTGTACATCCTTATTCTCCAGTGCTGCATGCTGATGACCTGCCTGCTGCCTGTTAACATAAGTCATGTGCTTTGTGTGTGTGTGTGTAACACCCTGAGGCTGTTGCATTATTTACACTCCGTATTGAGTTCATATGATGCCCCTCCCATTCCACGTCTGAAAGAGTCAGTAAACACTGTTAGCGGTTTAGCAGGTACTTTATTTTATTTTTGGCACTTCCGATGCTTTGTACTGTACATAACCTTTATATCTGTAGATCTGAAAAAAAAAAGCATCAGGCTTTGACCACACATAAAATAAAATGCTGTTCAGATGTAACCACTGCTAATGACAGAGAGCAAGTGTTAACATGAACAGGGTGAAGTTACCAGGGGATTGTGCAGTTAACAGCAGCTACAGCAGCTTGAGTAAGAGGGAGAAGGTGTTGATGATAAATAATGGAAAATGGAAAAACAGTAACGGCTCTGTTTCCTCTTGAGCATCATTCTGAGTCCGTTCTGAATCATCATCAACAACAACAACTCATATCAAAAATAAAAGTGATAATTAGTGTTGCTTGTCATATTTTTGAGGTGTTCATACTGTACTGCATCTACATCTGGAGCCTAAATGTTATACTGCTTCTGGGTTGTTAACAGAGCTGAAACAATTCATTGATTAGTTGACTGACAGAAAATTTATTTAATCATTAAAGTACTTTTAAGCAAAATTTCAAAATGTGCTGGTTCCAGTTCCTCAGTTGTAGAGATGTGCTGCTTTTCTTTGTCTTGTGTGACAGTAAAACCAAAACCACACTCTCAATATTCACATGGTTTCAAGCTCTTGGAGAACTGGCCACAGTCTCACAGATTTACTCTGTCTCAGTGTGTGATCCCAGACTGATTCCATGATGCTGAGATCAGGTCTCTGTGGGGGCCAGACCATCTGTAGCACGACTCTTTGTTCCTCTTGTGTCTGCAGACAGTTCTTGATGATTCCGTGTGTTTGGGCTCGTTCTCCTGCTGCAGAATGAATTTAGAACCAATCAGACGTGTGAAGAATGCGAATTTAAACATCTGAAGACTTTTCCACAGAACTGTTAATTATCAAAAAAAGAGTACTAGTACTCGGATACTCCTTTTTTTCCATTGTCAGTACAGTAGTACTAAAGTTTTACTGACACGTGTTTATTTCTATGTGCAGTACTGGCATATTGCATGTAAGAGCAGCTCTGCGGTGACTTAATATTAACAGTGTGTGTGTGTCAAGGACGTCTTACCGGCTGATTACTAACCAGGAGACACACCTGTATCAGGTGGTTTTGTGTTTGTTCAGTGGTGTGTCACTTACTTAAATGCAGCCCCAGGCTCAGTGGGAGCAAAATGTGAAGAAATGATTCTGTGAATTCAGGCCGTACCCTCGTTCCCAGTGAGGACAATGAGGAAGTGGTGTTCAATTTTCTGGGAACTGGGCGTTTTAGTGACTGGGTGAAGTTTACAATCTGCAGATAAATATGTCCCCACCATCATTTTTGTTAGAATTTCAAACAGCCCTTAAACTTTCATGTTGGGAAAATAAACATTTACAGCCAGTGTAACTGAATAAATGAAATCCTGACTATGGTCCTGCTCTCAACAGGCTGTCCTTAGACTTACAGCAGTAAGTACAGACTTCACTGCAGTAGCATGTGCTGCTGATACTATGTCTCCATCAGCTACAGTTGAGCCCTTTCTAACTCACAGGATGCTCACATATATCTCTATTAGTAATTTATTAGATGATTGTAATTCTACGACACTTGTGTAAAGCCTACCAGCAGCTTATAGAGCAGAGTGATCAGTATGACATGACTCTGTTGCTGCACTGATGGAACAAGTGGTGTGATTGCTGATTTTTTTTATAGTACTGGTAATAACCTGACTTAATGTCTTTAACAGCCTTATTTGATCAGTGGCTTTTATTGTGGTAAGCTGTGTCTTTTAGAATACACTTTTAAAAAAAAAAGTCATTTTACTGTTTGTATAAATGCTGAATTTGACAAAGAATGAGTTGGCTCATATTAGTATTAAATAGTGCTGTATCATGACTGTGTGTTCTCCTGCGTGTGTGTGTGTGTGCAGATATTTGACGAGGTGGAGAAGCGGCGGCAGATCTCCATGGCTATGATCTACCCATTCATGCAGAAGCTGCGGGAGGCCCCATTCCCAGCTCCGGGAAACACTGTGGAGATTAAGAGCTTCATTCCTGAGTCGGGCACTGAGGTCAGACCAAAACCCCGTCCTTCTGCTCATAACGGTCCACTTAACGTTTGATGACGGGGATGGGTCACGATTTTTGAGGTTTCAAATAGCCATTGAATTATACTCGACTATCATCTTGTCTTAAAAAAAAAACATGCGTGCGCTCGAGTGGGGAGGGCACCTCGAGGAATGGTGGCGTAGTTCTTCCTGGTGAATATTGAATAGTATTTTTGCTTGAAAGTAGTTTCGTTAGTTAGTCCTATGATATTTAAAGCCCCTCTCCATTTTTGTTTGGCGTCAACCCCGGTCAGATGAAGGCATTGATATTAATTTCAGGGAAAGCTATGTTTTATTGCTGCTGGGTATTTTTTTCCCCCCCAGCTGTGGCCGTCATCAGTCAATTACAGTAAAAGTTCTCTCAGAGTTATCAGCTAAAATCTCAGAATATGGTGACATGTCTAAGAAGCAGTCAGATGATCAGAGAAGTTGGAAAAAAAAGCCCTCCAGGTTAGTCAAACTTATTTGAAAGAGAAAATGACGATGAACAGTAACATTACCACCCAAACTATCTACTGTCAACATCTGTCACTGTTTACACACACACTTCCTGCTTCACCTTTGATCTGTCACCATTACCAAACTTAAACTTTCAATTCCAGTGTTTTTTGATAACAAAAAAAAGCCCCTGTTGGGCTTTTTTTTTTTTTTTTTAGCAGCGTCACTGGTTTTGAGATCTCAGCTTTTATTTTGGTGAGTACTGTCTATCAGTTCTATCATGACTGACGGAGCCGGTGGTCAGTACTCCTGGTATCTGCTGATCTTTAAAAGTTTTAAAAGCACTGAATATAATTCACTCAAAACAGACTGTAGAAGATATTAAGACTTAAACCAAATAAAATCTGACAAGTCTTAAATGTTTTCTCTTGCCTGCTTTAGACAGTAGTGTAATGAAATGTTTCTGTGTGTGACTGTGGCCTAAGAGTGGGATTGTTGTGACAGTGGATTGTGCTCCAGGAGGCACGAAAAGGGAGCGCTCATTATGGGCAAGTGAAGATTTAGCAAAAATTTACTTATATGAATGAATCACTTTTAATGGATTAATGCGTCCATTTCATCCTTCTGGATCCAGTTTGCTTTTAATGTAAATAATGATCTCATTATGTAATGAAAAATGTAAAAATAAATCATTCTTTTTATCTTTCCTACTTTGGCCAGTATAACTGTGCAACATATTAAGAGTCATTCTATGTGGTACTAAAACAGTGGTAAAAAGTCTTAAACTTAGCCCTGCAGAAACTCGGAGCACTGCAGACTGTGATAACCCACAGTCTTCCTTTAAATTCCATCTTGAAAAGGTTCTCAGAAATTTGGCTTTCTGGAATCCAGACAGGATACATGTACGTCAGAGATTTCAGGCAGCCAGTTATGAGTGCACGTGGGATCTCCCTCTACAGTCATCTGGAGGTTGTCCCAACATTGACCAGTCAGCTGGGACATCAGCCAAGCTGCATCAAGGAAGTATGACTACACTCAGTGACACAAGAAGAAAACACTGAGCCAAAGGGCTGAAAGTTATAGCAGTAGATGGGACAGCTTTGTTGTTAAGTTCCAAAGAACTGTGGAAATAGAAAGAAAGTCCCCAGCTCTTTCTCAGGACCTGTGAGAATGCAGAGAACATGCTGAAAGAATAATAATAAAAATTAAAAAAAAACAACCAGACAAAGCTGCACACAGACTACATGGCAGCTCAGTGACACGTGAGATCCTCCAGGTGGATGTGTTTGTGTGGGGCTGTGTCTGAACCTGTCCTGCATTACCCAACCTTTACCTCAGAGCAGAAACCTAACACTGCTCGCTTCATGCCACATACCGTGTTTCAGCAGCTCTCAGTCAGTCACCTCAGGTGTTCACACTGATTCTGGCCCATTGTTTATGCTACAGTACAGTTGTACTGTGACCAGAACCTCAGGGTGAAAGGGCCAAAGCCATGGTCCCCTGACTGTGTAAAGACCCTCGTTCATGATGGCAGTGAGGGAGCTGCTCTCATTATATACACTAATGTAAAGTGGGTGAAATAACCTGCATGTCATCCCTTCCTGTAGAGCTAAACTGAATCAGACAGTGGTGTGTACAGTTAGAGCTGAAAGTCAGTGACGTGTCAGCTGAGTGATGACATGCTGGTACCACTGTTGACATATTTGTGACAGTGGTCTCTCTCCACCAGATCATCAGTCTGACCCGTCCGTTGGATTCCTGGCTGGAACACGTCAACTTCGCCACGCTTTTCAGCTGCCTGACGGACGAGGAGGTGTTACTGGTGTTCGCTGCCGCTGTCCTGGAGAGACGGATCATTTTCATCGCTGATGAACTGGGGTATTGCGTTCTCACCTGTACGCTCACAGAGGAGGTGCCATGGAGACACACTCAGGCTTATTCAATAAAAGACATATAGAACAGTAACACTTTACTGTGTTTCTAGTCTCCCCTGAATGCAGACTCATCATAAGTTTGTAGCCAGATTTCTGGAGCACCAGTATAAGGAGTCAGACAGGCTTATCAAACCTGGACAGTGTGTCCAGCAGCAGCTCTGATGTCAACTCTCTCTCATCTCTCTGCAGCACGTTATCCCAAGTCATCCACGCAGTGGCAGCCCTCCTTTACCCCTTCACCTGGCAGCACACCTTCATCTCCATTGTTCCAGAGATCCTGATCGATGTGGTGATGGCACCCACGCCCTACCTGCTGGGAGTCCAGAAACGCCTGCTCGACCTGGTCACCGACCAGAGTGATGTGAGTTCAGTTTGCAGAAAGGCGGGGTTTGTGTATACGAATGACCTCACCGGTGAATTCATGTTGAAGTCGCCCCCTTTCTTCTTTCTGTAACACAGCTGCTGGTGGTCGACTTGTCTGAGGACAAAAAGAAGACCTTCATTGTTTCAGTAGGTGTTTTATCAGTATGGATGGAAGTAAAGCTTTTGGTTATCAGTTCATTTTGAAATTCTCAGGAAAGAACCGGTGTGTCAAAGTTAGAACATTTGTGTAAAGTTGTAAAATCTTCCTCTTCCAGATTGGTGATGAAAGATCTATTCTGCCCCCAAAGCTCCAGACTGAAATACTAGAGGCACTAAGTACAAGGAAAAAAACATCAAGTGAGTCAACTGCAACCAAAATCAAATGCAAGTATATGAGTTAGGAACAGAAACATAGTTCCATCATCACAAATGTCCTCTGTCCTTTGTTTCAGCGGTGGAGGAGCTGAACCGGGTGGTATCAGAAGCCTTCTTGCATTTCTTTGTAAGAACGGTCGGCCATTACGCCTCATATGTGAAATACAGTCAAGCTAAGAAGCAGGGGGTGTTTGAAAAGAGAAGCTTCTACAAGGCCATTGAGTCCAAGACCACTCGACACTTTGTCAAGAAGTTCATCCAGACGCAGATGTTTGACCTGTTCATCCAGGAGGTTGAGCAGCAGCAGTCTGGACCGCAGCAAGGTGAGGACACTGTTACCAATATTGATATTGGACGGTTTAAAAAAAATCTGGTAACAATATATCGACCAATATTTAAGGACTCCTTAAATATGGTGATTAAAGAATTGTGTCATCACACTGAACACCAAAACACTGGTGTTAATATTTAGCAAAACCACATCTGCCCTCCCTTATCTAAGAGCTCCTACAGCTACATGCATTAGATGGGCCACAGATCCACAGATATGTCATGTAGCAGGTCATCTCTTTTTTTGTTTTCCTCCTTTGGTGATTGTAATGTGCATCTGAAGAAGAATATAATTGGACTCACAGGACAAAACACATTATGCATTAATGAGAAATGTGTAAAAATCCTAATATAAAAAACTTTCACAATGTATGCCTACATGAAAAAAAACAATCTCACCCTAACTATGAACTCAATG
Organism: Toxotes jaculatrix; assembly: GCF_017976425.1. Lineage (NCBI taxonomy): Eukaryota > Metazoa > Chordata > Actinopteri > Toxotidae > Toxotes > Toxotes jaculatrix. The sequence goes on along the minus strand of NC_054395.1, from coordinate 4,537,083 downwards.
TAGTTTAACAAGTTTCTCAGTTTCAACTCTGGCCAATTTAAATTGTCTTGTTACCACATTCAGAACCATTTCATATTTCATTTCCTGAGTTACCAAGTGTTCACTTACTCACGCTCCTGTCCTCTGTTCTGCAGGAATATTTCACAAAAAGATCCTTGAGTACCAAGAGAACAAGAAAAGGGAGAAGACAAAGAAACACTAGCTCTCAGCGTGTGAGCCTGGGTGTAAACCAGGAGTACATAGGAAAAGATGTGAACGTTTTACTGTGTGTTTTATGTCCCGTGTTTGGTTTTAAATATGTATGTAACAGTGTGTGCATTACTGTATGGCTGTCTTGCTGCTACTCTGTGAAACACTGGCAGAATGAGAGACTTCGGGGACACGTGTTGGTCCTCAGCCTGTGGCCAAAGTGAGTCGCTAATGAGCAGGAGAATTATTTCAAATAAAGACTAGTTTTTTAAGTCCACGTGCCTGCAGTCTTTGATTTTTAGGCAGCTAAGCTCCAGTGGCTGGGTAGCCTTTTGTTTTTGCTGGTTTCTATCAGTGTATCTGTCCATTTATCTATAATTCTCCTATTTTTTTCACAGTTTTGAGTCTGAGTTCCCTGTTATGTGTGAATGATGTATTGTTGAACTGATACAAATACAAAAATGAAGTGCAACCACAGATGTCTCCATGCATGCTAAACTTGCTTGTTTCTGAATGTGTTGCTGATGGTCACTACTGTACCACAAGCATGTGGGATGATAACACATCACCAGCCACCTCCCTCCATAATTTCGAGAGAATGCAGACCAGTGGGACAGGAGAATGATCAGGGTTTGAGGATTTCCTCAGTATCAAAGTAATTCAGTGATGATTGTCAGAAGGATGGTTCATAGCAGAGATGAATGGTTAACAGTTCATTCAGCAAACTTCATTTTCCAAAATGCAAACAGGCTTAAAAAAAAAAAAAACATGGCTCAAACTGTAGTCCGGTTTAACTCACTGAATCCATGACCATGTTATTCGTCGTGATGCTTGTAAAAATCTAATTCTTTGTTGAAAAAAAAACAATTATATTGATATTAAAGGTTCTGTTCAAAGTTTCTACCTATTAAAAGGGAGTTTTTCTTGCCACTTTCACCAAGTGTCAGTTCATGGGGGAAATGTTGGATTTTTGTAAATAATATTACAAAGAGTACAGTCCAGACCTGCTTTATATGAAAAGTGCCCTGAGGTAACTTCTGTCATAATATGGTTCTGTATAAATTAATCTAACCTGCTACTGGGCTACTTGTACGACTTTAAAAGAAATGGCCGTTGTGGAAGTCTAAATCCAGGAGGCGGCAGCAAAGCAAAGTACAGGAGGCAAAACCACAAAGAAGAAGAGGCTTTGGCCACTAGGTGTCCCACTGACTTCTGACTGACGGTGACGCAACACTCGCTAACGCAGAGGAAGAGACGGCAGACACCGCACCTTCGACCAAGGTAAGCGAACAAAGACCAAGTAAAAAATACAGAATAAAAGGGCTAAAAGACCGTGTGTTTTTTGTTATGCTTTAGATCATTATCATACTAAACGAGCGGTCGACATATTCTTTCTTATACTGTTGTATTTCAAAACAAATGACTCAAGGTATTTTAGCACATAAGTAGCTAACGTTGGCTAGCTAACTTTCCCTTCGCTGTTTGCTTTGGTTAACTTCGGGTTGTCAAGTTCGTGAAAATGTATATTGAGAATTTCCGACGAAAGCTTTCAAAATAAAATTCACAATAACGACCAGGGTATGAAACGGTCGTTTCTAAAAACTGGAGTCTTATTTTGAGTGAAGTATCCGGTATTATTCTTACTTTCTCTGCTCACTTCACGCACCCAGGAACTTTAATAGCTAACTAGCAAGCTAACTAATGTTAGCCGATTAAAGTTTTTGTTTTTAAGGCTTTAGGCTAACGGAAACTACGCAAACTTAACCATATAAACTGTAATTGAACCAAGATCACGTTAAAGTACGTTAAGTATTCAGTTAAATTATTATCTATTCATAATCCGTTGCTCTTTAGATAGTTTATGGCATGAATGGCTACGTTGCTAACGAACAACTTTAAGGCTACGTGTTGTTGACACTGGCTCGGTCGGTCTGTTTTTGACAAGAGCTGAACAAGATTAGCCAAACTTCATCATTCATTTTTTCTGAATAGACACCAACACTGTATATCTTGTTCCTTTTTGTGGGTACGACGCGACGAGTTCTCGTTCAGATTCTGTACAAATGTAACGTTAACTCCATTTTCTATGAAACGCTAAATATGTACTTGTTTATCATTATTACAAAGCTCCCGTTCTCATTATTCGCTGATATCACGAGTTCCGCCTTTCCATTCATGCTTACTGCATGGTTTATGTTGTTTAGATTATACTTAGCAAGTTCTTACATTTTCTAACATTAACAGAAGAAAATCGTTTACTTATGCCAAGAGGTTGGCATCACTGGTTTCAAAACTTTTGGAAGCAAAGTTTGCCACTATAACCTGCAGCAGTTACTGTGTATTGGTCAGTCAAACAGCTGTAACTGAGTTACTGCAGTTGCTGCACAGGCTCCATATTTTCAAATAACGCACCACAACCACCAGCAACAGATTAACTATACAGGCTTCAATTACAAATACACCTGTTGTGCAGTTATTTGATCAACGTTAGCGTCAGCCTCAAAGCTTCCATCTTTCTCACAGGACTCCACCATTATCAGTTGCACAAATTAGATTTCCCCATCATTGCTTCATAACTGCACTGCTGTCACAATGTTATCAACATTGTTCTGGTCAGGCAGTAGAGCCAGCAGACTTCTTCCTCTTTTTTGCTCAGTCTGTGTGGCAGCAGTCTGAATTGACATAATTTTCCAGTAGTGTGGACAGTGTAGTGTGGGTGGCTGTCCACCCACTTTGTCGTCTTTGCACATTTCCAGGTAAAGCATGGCGATGACCGGCCAGAGCTCGTGCTCCTCCATGAGTAACCACACTAAGGAGCGGGTCACCATGGCCAAAGTGACCCTGGAGAACTTCTACAGCAACCTCATCGCCCAGCACGAGGAGAGAGAGATGAGGTAACATCCACAGATTTCAGATCAGATGGAGTTTTTGCAGCACTTTGCACTGATGTGTTGTCCACCTTCAGGTTTTAATTCCAGGCTAAAACATTCTAACAGTGTTAAAGTAAAATGATGGCTTCCTCTGCTTATACTTTAATACACACACACATACATTAAAATTAAGGTTAAGATTAAGAGATACTTTATACATACAAATAAATATGATTTTTTTTGTGCTTGTTTTTCATCAGGGGTTGTGGTTTATGTCAGAATTTAGCTGAGGCCACTTCCCGTTATGATAGATTACATCAGAGTACATTGATGCTTTTGTTGCTTTTTGTTTTTTATTGTCAGCCAGAGGATGAACATTTATCAGGTTTCGACTGATACATAACTGATATCTCCTTTTGCTTGACAGTGATTTCTGGATATTGCTTTTGTTTTGTTTTTTTTTCACTCAATTGTTGTTTCTGCCTTATTGCAAATGTAACTGATATTATGGGATGTGCATGCACTATTACTCTAGCTATAAAACAATGGTAACAGTCAAATTGTCTTTTCAGACAGCAGAAGCTGGAGAAAGTGATGGATCAGGAAGGCTTAGCTGATGAAGAGGTGAGTGACAGATACACACGTCCAGTATTTTCCCAGCATGCTCTGCACCAATATGGGAGAGTTCACTTGTGGGAACTGAGGTTTTGAGTTCTGTCACAGCGTTGCTGTAAAGTGATTGATTTTTATTTTCTTTGAGTGAACAGTAAGAATTTATAAGGGTTGTCCTCACGAGTTTTCGATGCAGTGCTGCCCCACTGTACAGATGTGGCAGATGTCTTACATTCAGAGCAGTGTAGCTTGAGGGAAGAGTTTGGAATTTTTGAACTCCTTTTCTATTTTACAACTCACTACAAAAATTTGATAGGTAGATCTGTTTATTTTCATCCATCATTTAGCTAAGAATGATGTCAAGTAGCGAGTGTATGTCACACAGAATTGTGTGTATTTAAAAGTGGGGTTTGTGCTCTGCAGAAACGTATCCGGCGTTCTCAGCATGCAAGGAAAGAGACAGAGTTTCTGCGTCTGAAACGTACTCGACTGGGTCTGGAGGACTTCGAGTCCCTGAAGGTGATTGGCCGAGGAGCTTTTGGAGAGGTAAAAACCTGTTACCTAAAACATTATTCCCATGTGCAAATGTGATCCTCAGAGTGCAAAACACAAAGTCACAAAACTCTCACTTCTCATTTATACCCAGTGAAATGAGATAAATACTCTTCTGACATTTGAAACAGCAGAGACATACTGTCTCACCTGAGACAGAGACCACCACACTGACCTCACCAGAGCTCTTTAAATAAGAACACAGAGCCACAGCTCTGCCTCACTATCTGCTCCTCCAAATGTTTTTTTTGTAGCTGAAATCCACCAACCCACCAACTGTATTTCAGCACTATTTTAAAGTGTCTGTTTTTTTCCATTGGTCAGGCCTCTGTCAGGTTGGTATGAGCTTTGTTGTGTTTGTTGTTTGCCTCCAGGTTCGTCTGGTGCAGAAGAAAGACACAGGTCATGTGTATGCCATGAAGATCCTCCGCAAAGCTGACATGCTGGAGAAAGAACAGGTGAGGCAGCAAAATACACACCCAGGAATATGACTGTTGCTTCTGTTGGGCATCTTTGAATCTGTGTGTGTTTTGGTGTGTGTGCCTGCCTGTCTGTCTGTTAGGTTGGTCATATCCGTGCTGAGCGGGATATTCTGGTAGAGGCAGACAGCCTGTGGGTGGTCAAAATGTTCTACAGCTTCCAGGATAAGATGAACCTGTACCTCATCATGGAGTTCCTGCCTGGAGGTATGAACCAACCCCCCCTCCCTCCCCACACACACACACACACACACACACACACACACACACACACACACACACACACACACACACACACACACACACACACACACACACTCACACACTCACACACACTCACACACACTCACACACACACACACACACACACTAGCCTTTGACACCACAGGATTGTCTCACTTCTACAAACATTCCATATCCATTCTGTTGTATCCGCAGGAGACATGATGACCCTGCTGATGAAGAAGGACACCCTTACAGAAGAGGCCACTCAGTTCTACATAGCAGAGACGGTGCTGGCCATCGACTCCATCCACCAGCTGGGCTTCATCCACCGAGACATCAAACCTGACAACCTGCTGCTGGACTCCAGGGTGATTGATGTTTAAAAGCCTTCTCCATCACAATGATCCTGTCCTCTTTCAGATTTTCTTGGACTTCCTATTGAACAAATGACTGCATCATTTCAACTTTATTTCTGTGTAAAGCTGATGCATAATGTTGGTTTACATTTTGTTTGTTATACAACAATGAAAGAGGAGTCAGCCTTAGAGAAAGTAGGAAAGAACACATAGAAAAACAGTCACACAGGATTTAGTCAGAACCCCTGTTTTTACCTTCCCCAGTCTGCACATGTATCACACACTGAGCTTTACTGTGGTTTCATTTGCTCTTGATGATGATGACGGCGTGGGAGACTTAGCTTGCAGCCCTTCAGTTCTTGAGAGTGGGCTCGTACTGTGTGCTGCAGATTCAGTTGTTATAATAGTGTGCTTTGTGTTTCCAGGGTCATGTGAAGCTGTCTGACTTCGGTCTGTGCACTGGCCTGAAGAGGGCTCACCGTACGGAGTTCTACAAAAACCTGAACCACAGCCTGCCCAGTGACCTCAGTAAGCAAAGTCAGGCAACCTTTTCCATTTCTATCAACTATAGCTTGCATGCAACCTCAGCCACTCGCATTTATTCATGTTTGCTGACTCATTACAGCAAAACAACCAGTGTGTCATTTTTCTATTCATATAATGGATCCCTGTAGAATTAAACTGTTTTCCAGCTAAAATGAACCAGGAGTGAGTCCATACTGGTTCAGATTCAGCACATGTGTGTGATATCCATGTGTTTAATGCATCAGTAGGGTCACGACCTTTAATACCGAGCCGGTCCTGTCTCCACAGCTTTCCAGAACATGAACTCCAAGAGGAAAGCAGAGACCTGGAAGAGGAACAGGAGGCAGCTGGTAGGTCTGAACACATGTGATTACACTTCTCGGTGTTTTGGACATATGTCAACATGTCAAGAGCTGGCTTCTCATCCCTGTTTATGACAATTATGTAATATTAGCAAGTGAATATACACAGCAGGTTTTTACCTTCACCAGAGGTAAAACATTTTCCCAAGAAGAAATGATTCAGGAAATCTGAATCCTTTTGAATTCCTTATTAAATTCATTTGGCTTCAGCTTTCAGGAAAGGCAAGACACTTCCTGCTGTCAGGTTTTGTCGAACTAAAAAAAACAGGTGAACAGACGAGGGGATATTTTCAGTGGAATGAATCTTTTCGTAAAAGTTCATGTCTTTGATTTTTAAACCTCCAAAAACCAAATATTTCTCTATTACTTTTAAAAATTTGTTCCTAAATGAGCAGCAGTGTCTGACAAAGAGTGTTAGTTATTATTTATTAAAACCTTAGTCTGTGTGTGTGTTTGTGGTCGAATCAGATTTGATTGACAGTGACCTGGAAACATCAGCAGACACACACATTTTGACTCAGACTTTCCTAAATCCTGATTGGTTCATGGATGAACGTACTCTAATGTGCTTTGTGGTGTCTCAGGCTTTCTCCACAGTGGGAACCCCAGACTACATCGCTCCAGAGGTCTTCATGCAGAATGGATACAACAAACTCTGTGACTGGTGGAGCTTGGGTGTCATCATGTATGAGATGCTGATAGGTAATGAGTCAGAGACGTGATGGAATAATAGCCACCTTCATTTGCCTTCAGGGGCCTTCAGACCAGACCAGATGTGGTCTAAATGATGATGGGTGTTTGCTTTCCTGGCTGTCTGCAGGTTACCCTCCGTTCTGCTCAGAGACGCCTCAGGAGACGTACAGGAAAGTGATGAACTGGCGAGAGACGCTCACCTTTCCCCCAGAAGTTCCTATATCAGAGAAGGCCAAAGACCTCATCCTCAGGCAGGAACACACCTCCGTTCATCTTTGATCACTCTCACATGCTGCCTAGTCATAGATGCAGCAGCTAATCAGTCCCTGATACCTGTGTTTGTACTTGCATTGCATAAGGACAATGGATATATTGTATTGTTGTGAACATGTCAGAGTTAACTAATAGCACCTAACACCTAAAGCAGTTTGTATGGAGTCACTGTGTGTGTGTTTGTGTGTGTGATGCTAAGTGAACACATGTTGTGAGCAGGTTCTGCTGTGAGGAGGAGCACAGGATCGGGGCTGCAGGTGTGGAGGAGATCAAATCCAATCCCTTCTTTGAGGGGGTGGATTACGACCATATCAGGTGAGGACTGTCTTCAAATGCTCATGTTAGGGACAGATATTGAAATGGAGACATGTGAAATCTATCCTTGGTGTTAGATAATCAATATTTTGGTCACTTCAGTCATAAGTTTACTTGTGTGAGTATATTGCGAGTCAACAAATCAGTTGTCCGTACTTTGATGCGCAGTAGAGTACTGAATATTTGTTGGTCTGTGGCTGTGAGCACCAGTTTTGTCTTATTGTGTCAGTTATTTTTTGTGGTGGATTGATGTGATCAGTGCTTCATGTCTCAGTCTGTGTTTCAGCTCTGACTTGGCTTCATGAAACAGCTCAAATCTTTGATCCTGGTTTAAGTCTAACATGTTAACCAGCTCAGATGATCCACTGATCCTCTCACAGCTTGCTGAGTTCTGAAAATGCAATATTTCACTCTGTGATTTGTCCAAACCTTGTCTCTAACTTCACCGATCTGTCCTCCAGGGAGAGACCTGCTGCCATTCCCATAGAGATCAAAAGCATCGACGACACCTCCAACTTCGATGAGTTCCCTGATTCAGATATCCTCACCCCAACAAGTACTCCACCTGTTTCTGATTCACACATTTCATACTTGTGTCCTCTGCTGTGAAATTCTTAAAAACCCTTTTCCTCCTCCTCGTCTTTTTCAGCCACCCAGGTGTCCAACCAGACCGAGGCGGACCTGAAGAACAAGGACTGGGTCTTCATCAACTACACCTACAAACGCTTCGAAGGCCTGACCGCCCGAGGAGCTATACCGTCCTACATGAAGTCAGGGAAGAGATGAGCACCAACACCACCGTGAAACCTGAACGAGTTGTCCAAACCCCTGCTGTGTAAAGAACTTCAGCCCTGAGAGGAGAACGCTGCCTGTTCTCCCTGTCACCTGACTGACGAGGATTCTTTAAAGTAATAACAGGGCTCAGTTTCATCCGTTGCTTTCCACTGTAGGAACCGCTGCCTTCATTTCTGCAGGTCTTCACTTTCTCCGATGCTTCCGAGGGTACCTTCCTACTTCCAGCTCAACAACGAAGACTGAAACTGGGATTAAAGTGATTGATTGTGATTCTCTCCACTGGCTTTTTAAAGCAGTGGATGCAGTGGGATGTCTTCACTCTGATACCAGCATCATTTACATTCCCTCTCTGCAAACCAGCAGCAGTCTGTTAGTCCCACCGGGCGTCCCTCACCTTTATAAACCGGGACATCCGCTCTCCGCTCACCGTTTCATGTTGACTTATCAACTCAAACATTGCATTAAGTCGTCACTTGAAGTGAATCAGGTGCTCTTCAGGGATTCTGTCCAAATGTTTCTCGCAGCGAGGCTTCTCTAAAGTGCTGCTGGCTTCTTCAGACCACCTAACCAAAGACCTGTGAGCTGAACGACGTCTCTGCTCCGCCTCTCCGTCACGTCACGTCTTAGAACTTAGAGCTGTGGCTTTTTATAGACTATTATTTGCTGACTAAGATTTGCCTGTTGAAACGCGTGAATATATAAGAATGATGCATTTTGTGGAACAAACACAAGAGCCTTGTTACATTTTCACAGTGACCCACTCACGTTCAGTTACCGTTTAGCACCTTATGGGATGTTTGATCCCGCTCCAGTCCAGTCAGGCCTACAGCTCATCAGTTTGTGTTATTAGACTAGAAAAGAAAAGTTGTGTCCACACGTGGGTTTTAACGGGGGGCCGGGGTGGGGGGGTTGCTGCATCTCAGACTGTCACCATTTCCACACAAAAGTGTCTCCATTTGACCATTTTCATGCCACTAACGTGTAATGAGTCAACACATCCTCCCATTCAGACTCAGCAGCTGCAGTATGAATGGATATGTTACTGCTGCAGGTCAGAGCACTCAGCCCCATCGGCTGTCAGCCTCTCACTGTCTGTCGTGGGTTGGGGCTGGTTGGCCCGGGAACCTCGTTCAGCGTGATGTGTGTGTCTCACCCAGAGGAACGGGGACATTGTCTCTGGAAAGACGTGTCGCAGCTGCGTTTTTTTTTAATATTTCAGATTGAGTCTGAATGAGATCTCAGACGTGTGTGGCCTTTATGAGAATAAATAACGACTTCATGAGAAATGGCCGCACATGATCCTGGACGTGGAGATATGATTGATGGTGTAAATGGTGTCAGACTGCTCAGCTGTTACCCCCCCCCCCCCCCCCCCCCCACCCCCACCCTCTGCCCCCCCCCCCCCCCCCCCCCCCAGCCTTTGTTTCAGTTCTGTTGCAGTTTCTTGTTTAAATGGTCAGGTCTCCTTCGGATGATGATGATGTGTTCACAGGACATTGGATTGGTTAGGTTGAATTAGGTTGATGAACTATATATATATGTATATATATATATAGATATAGATGTGTAGCAGTGTGATGGTTCATTGCTGAGGTCAAGAGGCTTGAAGTTGATTTCAGCAGGAGGGAAGCTTTTAGCATTGCTTTTGTTGCTTTAGATGTTTTGTTTTGTTTTTTTCTGAGAGACACTCACTCAGCGTCTGACAGAGTGACTCCACCGTGTAGCAGCAGTGGAGTGAGCACAGGGCTAAACAGTTTCCAGTGAACACAATATCCAAAATGCTGTCATTCAGAATGAATGTAGATGAAGTTTTATGGAGTCACAATAATTTTGCCACAGTAATTCCAAAATGCTGTTTGTGTGAATGTAGTCTGGATTTTTTTTTTTTTTTGGGTCATCTTTGCCCTGACACGAGGTATAACTATGGAAGCTTATTTCCCCTGGAATGAAATGTTGGAATGGTAAATGTTTTTTTTTTTTTCCAAAGTCACAATTATGAACATACTATTATGTTGTTGACATAGTAAATTTCTTATTTTAGACTTAGTCAGAATTTTTTTACTGAAATATCACATTTCAAAATAAAATTGTGTAGCATGTCATAACTTCGTACATTAAAATTTTGACTTTTCCTATATGATAATATACATTTTGTATAGATGAGTCAGAATGACACGTCCAACGTTTCTCTCTGCTTGACTTCAGACATGATGAAGTATTTTATAATTGTGACTTTTAAAAAAATGCTAAGCTTTGTTCTGTTCTAATTCTTAGTTGTGACTTGCTGTCGTTCCTCACGTCTTCGTCTTTTTCCCCTCGTCTCTTGGCAGAAATGAGCTTCCATATATAACAGTTCAGTCTGAAGGTTTTTCCGATTGTCTATTATAGCAACGTTGTGCGTTCAGGTAGTGTGTAGATGAAGCTCAGCACATTGTAACAGATGTTAGGAAAGCACACAGCAGAGCTTTTTTTTTTCTATGGCAGGGGTCAAAGCTCCTGCTCCGCATGCTTTTACCAAACAGCAGATGAGTCGGCTTAAAGCAATAGAGCATGTGGAATGGTTTTATTGATGATGCCACTTGGTGTGTGTGTTTGTGTGTGTGTGTGTGTGTGTGTGTGTGTGTGTGTGTGTGTGTGTGTGTGAGAGAGAGAGAGAGAGAGCGGGTGAGATTTCAGATGGTGGGTGATGATGTGATCATGCTCAGTAACACCAGTGCAGTGTGGGGCTGCTTGAAGGTCTGTATGTTGTTTTCTACAGTTACTGCTCAGATGAGTGTGTGTGTGTGTGTGTTTGCTGTGCTGGTGTCATCATATACCACGCTGAGGGGTTATGGGAAAGTGAGTGTACATTATTTAAACCACTGTTGTCTTTGTAGCGTGTGGCTGTTGTATTGTTTCTGCTATTGACAATGAATTACTCTGCACTTCCTGTGTTGTGTCTTCCTTCACAACATTTGAATGAATGGTGGCTCGGTTTCTTCGTTGGGATTTAGGAGGACGGCGCTGGACGTGCAGCACTCAGAGGACAGTCCAGAGCAGTGCTGTGTCCACTTGAGCTTTGACTGAAGTCAGACTGAGGTCCCAGTGAGGACTCAAGATGAGACTCCCTAAAAACAGGACAACTTTTGAAACTTAAAAGCAAAAATATTCAAGTGCCAGGTTTTGACTCCTGTTACCTGTACTCCAAACAGACTGAGGTAGGCCTCATATGAGGACATACATACAGACATATGGGAAAAGTCCAAATATAAGTGCAAAAACATACTAACACTGCTGTATGTAGCTGTTTACTGTTTTGTATAGTTTTTATTCTTACCGTTCTCCCTCCTGTGCTTGTTGAAGCTGCATCCAGCTTTAAACATTCGATTCATCAGCTGCAACGTTCCTGCTCTGTTCTGTACATGGGTTAGGGGTTAGTCCAACTTTTCTCCACCTTCACTGTCTCCTTTTCACCTAGTTCTTTGCCACTCGGGACAGTCTGGTGTTACTAACAGTTATGATGGAGAGCTAAAGAGCTGATTATATCCACACCTCCGCTGGAGATGACTGCGGTTTTTGCATCTTTATTTGGTTGAATTAAATAACAAAAAAGTATGGGAAAATAAGTTCCATACTTTTTAGTAATTACATGCTTTAATACAGCAGATCTTCATCTCAGAATTTTAGTAAAACTTTTAACTTAATCTCACCATAACTTTTATAACTCTGAAGTAGCTGTTGATAATGAGACAAGAGATGAGCATGAACTGAACACTGCTGAGTTGGAAATTTTTTATTTCCATAAGAACTAAGGGAAAAACAAATGAGAGGAACAATCACAACACAATTCTGTGAATAAAAAAAAAAAAAAACAAAACACCCAGACAGACAGAACATCATCCATTCACCATGTGGCAGGTTATTCCTTCAGGGAACACACACATCATCCAACCAGGACATCCACAGGTGTGGTGTTAAACCAGCCCTGTGGGGACACATTTGAACGTAACACAGGTTGTGTGTTACGGAATTTTAAAAGAAGTTTTTATCATAAAAATATTTGAACGTCACAAAAAGCAAAAAGAAAATTCTGACAACTTCAGGATATAAAATTAAAATTTAGGAAATGTACGACTACACATAATCATGTAAAGGGATTTTCCATGCACTTCTGCCACACATATATTTATATATTTATAATTATTTTTTCCCATGTTTTTTTTTTTTTTGGAATCATTGACTTTAAACTTTAAAAAAAAGTTCTGAATTGCAGAGAAAGAACGAAGCCTTTTCAGGTCAGTGTATCCTGATCAATCTGAGCCTCCAGCGGCTGCATCTGACTGACACTCAGGATGGTGTGGGTGGGACGTTAATGACTGGTAATGACAGGCTGATGGGAGGAAGTGGAGTGGGGTCAGAGAGGTTTAATACATGAAGGATGATTTATTTTGTTAATACTTGTTTGACTGGTTGTCGTGTGTTTATCAGAGCGATGCTGGGGGAGGTATTTCCATCGGAATCAGATAGATTCTTCTTTAGCAAACACTACGACATTACAATGGTTTTATCAGAAGTAAAAACACTATGAGCAGAAGCTTCTTTTTTTTTCCTGAGAACATTTTTTTTAGATGTGAAACAGTTCAGGACATGAGTCTGTTGGACAAACTGAGAATAATGTTAAATAAGGATGATAAAACCATGTGTATCAGACTCTGATATTCCCTCTTATATAAAGTTGGTTGGTGTTTTGTTTTCAGGGCAGAACTCAGGCACAGATTCCGGATCACTGGTCAAATATCTGAGCGGTTCTTTAACCTAAGTGTGACCGACGGACAGAGCTTCCTGCTACAGTGACAAACATCCACCGCTGTTTACACAGTGACATTAAACAGATCAGCTCTGTGTGCACTGCTCTGGGATCAGCTGCTCGTCTCTCTGTGTAACACAGAACGAGCTGCTGTTTGTGTTTCTGTGTCTGAGTCACAGTGGAGACTCACCTAGTTTAATTACACTATCACTATCACACTGCACAGCGCAGCTTGTAACACTGATTACTGTGTGACAGGCTGATTATTCCCTATCATATTATTATCATCACATTATTATCATCATATCAGCTGAGTAAGGTCAGTGAGGTCTGTAGGAATCCATGCTCTGAGCATCAGCTGTTCTTCCACTTAGAGATCAGACTTTACTGCAGTACCCATGAGCCTCAGCAGCTGTTGCTATGGAGAGGAAGACATGAAATCAGAGTTGTAGTGTACTGACACACTTGGCAGTCAAGAGCAGAAGCGCTGCACCGTGGATGTGTCCTCACCCGCACTGAACTCAACGTAAGCTCCTGTAACGAAAAGTCCGTTGGCACTCCATGAGCTGGGTCTCTGCTGCTCTCCTGCTACATCTGGATGCCACCAGCGGAGAGAGGCTGACAGGCTGGAGGGGAAGGGGTGGGATGGTTGGGGGGGAGGGAGGGGGTCTCTTTGGAATAGGTTTCTGAGCAGGAGGACGGCGAACGTCCCCAGCAGGCGATGATGACGTTGTCAGTCCTCGATGGAGGGCAAGGAGGTCACAGGCACCCGACGGAAAAAGAAGCTGGATCCTCTGAAGAGGTGACCCTGACAAACAGACAGATTGAAACACTTTGGAATCCAGACTAAGCTGCTGTACCCTCACTTCAATTCTCAGATTAATAAAAGAGCACTGAATTGCTATCAATTACCACGGAAAACTAAAAGTTGAAGCATTGTTTTAAAGTGGAACACCAGCACCTCGCTCTCTTTTAACCACACAGGTCACCATGGTAACCAAGACAGTATTGGTTACTGTGGTCTTTAACTCTGTGCTTTTCCTCTCTGGGTTCTCAACCAACCCGGCTGCAAACAGCCCCACCCTGAGACCTGTGTCTGACAGGTGTAAAGACAGGAGACAGGTCAGAACAGAGACAACTATGAGAATAAGACCCAGGTTGAAAAAGCCTGTGTGTCCTGTCTTTAGTGTCCTTTGGTGTCACTGCACTGGATGAATCACTCAGGCTCATCCAGTCTGAGGTGAGAGCTGAGCGTTTCCTCTGAATGAGCAGAGAGAGCAGCAGAGTGAACGTACCTTGTGACTCAGGTGATTCCAGCAGTGCAGCCAGGACGTAAAGATGGGAGAGCGAGGAGGAAGACCTGCAGCCAGGCTGACAACACAAAGCACAACCAATCAGAATGAAGCGTCAGGACTGTAGCCGGGATTTTAGAAATGAAGGGCGGACTCACCCACAGTTGTTGACTGCCATTAGATCAGCCACCAGCATGAACGGATATGTCAGAACACTTATTGCAATCTAGAGGAAAAAACCCAGTGTGTGAATCTGAAGTAATGAAACACAGGAGAACTATTTTAAACAACTGTCTGAATGTTGAACTTACGCCCATCACAAACTTAGTGTAGCTTCTTACTGCTGAGGCCTGACTGAACTGCAACACACACACACACACACACACACAAAGAGAGAGGTGACAGTGAACTGGCTCTGCACAGAACAGGGGATTTAACTACATGAAAAGTTATTTCACTTAGTGAATGAAAGGAAATATAATCTACCTGTAATTAACAAGACTTGACAGACCTTTGTAATTCATACCCGATACAACCTGACTGGATTAACCGGACTAGGTTGAGCTCACCTCACTACCCAGAACAGGATCCTGACAACTTCACATCTGATTCCAGGAGGCCAGAGCAAACAAACAAACAAAGACCAGGGCCTGTATCTATGAAGCATCTCAGAACCACTGCCAGGAATCATACTGGAAAACACTCCTACTCTACACAGAGACTTTATGATCATGTGCTGCAGTGGTGATTCGAAACTAAAGAAGGAAACTAACACCACTTTAGATCAAGGTTATACAGTAAATGAAAAATATGATGACATAATATACCATCAAACTGGTAAGACATTCAAGTGCCTTAAAACATCAATGCGGCCTGGATATAAAATTCAAATCGTGTGTAGTATGATTCAGCTGCATGAAATGATCCTGACAGTCCTGTTCAACCACATGCTTTTATAAGCTATAATACACACACACACACCACACCCTGCTCATACTGTACAGACACACACACACACAGCGATGCTGATGTTGAAGATTGTAGCCGAATGTTCTCCTCTACTGTCGCTTTCATCCACACTCCTTCTACATTCTCTCCATGTGAGAAAACACTGGTATTTCAGTGCTGTGAAACACACCCTAACACTGTCCAATACTAAAGCCCTGTCACTGCGTCACGGCTGCTTTCCCCTCGCCCTACAGTTAACACTGAGAGGACATGGGTTTCTGTAGAAAAATCATGCGTCGGTCTCAAAAGTCATTTGTTTTTGACAGAACAAATAACTGTCCTCATCATGTGGAACCCCACCTCCGGCAGCTCACAGGTGAGGAAGCCTCTGCCTCCTAAATACGGTCCGACAGTTATGAGAGTTGATAAAAGTAGGACTAAAAATCCATCACAGAGAATTTTTGACCAGTTAGGACTGACTTCCTGCTTGATAAATACAGGCCCAGGTAAAAAAAAAAAAAACTGAGGGGAAATGGAATTACTTGTACTATAATAGCTCTCATAGTAAGTTCAGTTTCTTACTCAATCAGTACAACAGTTACATCATACTCACTTCTCTGCTGCTCTGATTGTCTTTGTAACATACACACACACTTTTCATTCACTGATCATTTCCATTGCTTCTACTTTGCGGTTTCTTATTAACCCAACACTTCCTGCAGATGCTTTCATATTAAAAGCCCAGTCAGGAACAGAAGGAATCTGACCTGATCATTTTTCATTCATTTCATTACTGGTAATGTAACAGCGATTGAATACAAAAAAAAAAAAAAAAATGCACAGATGTGCCACACTGTGCCTCAAACACATGCTGTGTAGTTGTCAAACAGGAGCACTAGGGTGTGTGTCCTTTGTGTGTGTTTGCAAGGTGTGCCTTTCTCCTCATTGCATTTAAGGGAGGATCATGCAAATAGTTTGAGACGTTAACAGAGGCTGATAATGTATTCCCATGGATTTACTGAAGGAAGGAAATAGTTGTGATGGGAAGAAATGTGCATTCAATAGGCTTATACATATATACAGTATATATAGTTATCATCACAGACTGACGGCCTGTTGTTGCTTGTCTTACACTCTCTCTTCAACCATCCTTTCTCCTATTAAAAGACAGTGTAGTATATATGAGGGGAGGGTGGGGGGGGGTGGACTTACACTTTCGTCTACAGCATAGGTATTAATAAAGTGAGCCAGGAGGTTACAACACCACAGGAAGAGGACCTCTCCCAGCACATGGGGTATGAGACCACTGCAAACACACAAAACACTGTTCAGACTGGTGGAGGTCTAAGATCTAGGTTAATATGTAGTAAGAGTGTTACTGATGAACAGTGAAATTATGATATGACTCACACATAGAATCCAGAAACTCCTTCCTCCTTAAAAATCTTGATCATACAACTGAAGAGCCCACTGCAAACGTGACACAAACTGCATTAACATGTGCAAGTTCTGAATTTGAGCTTTTCTCTGTGCTCTTCTCAGTGGTAAAGTCATATCTGCAGCATCATACCAAGTCTTACCCATACTTAGCCTCTCTGCCGACAAACTGGGCCATACAACGCACTGACATAACTGCCAAAGGAAAACAAAAACAGCCAATCAGCCAGTATATGCAGATAACATGACACACAGGTGTATGGAGCAGAAAATGGACGGTGTAATCCTTTAAGTCATTTAACCAAAAAAAAAAAAAAAAGGGGTTTCCTGGTTTCAGCTTCCCAGTGTCAGGGTTACATTGTCAAACTGAACATCTTTCAGTCTCAGACATGTGAAGACATTGCTGGACATTTTCACAATAGTCTGACATTTGGCGCAGCATGGTGGAGGACATACCATGGAAAGGATGAGTGGCTACTCTGGACAGGCACTGGATGATCATCTCATGTGTGGTCTGGAGAGAGGAAAACAATTTGAAGAGAGAAAATGTACAGTATGAGGAAAACATCTCTTCATTTTCTGATGGATTAATGTGTTGAGTAGGGCACTTTTCTTGTAGTAGCAGTAGTGAAACAATACTTTTTGGTACCTTGCTGTGAGGAATATTAACATGTTTTTTCAACAAAAGAAGCCAAAGCCTTCAATTTTTAAATGTAAATAAATATGAACTAGCAGAAGTGACTGTACAGAAAATCTGGCTGAATAAAATATAGCCCAGCACTGTCTTATTATCAGTCCTATTATGATGATGATGATTATTATTATTATTATTATTATTATTGTGTTGAACTTAGTACCATGTTCTCTTTCCTCCTGCCACTGTGACCTACTTAAATAGATTCATTTCATACATTTAAATAGCAAAATGTCCAACAGGAAGCAGACAGTAAGTATAATGAGAACATTGCACTTCAATCACTTCAGTTAGACTCTCAATGAAAGAAGTCAGCAGCAGCTGTCCTCTCACCTCCTTGACCACTTTCCTGAGTGAAGTCTGCAGGTCATCTCTCTTAGACAGAAGCTCCACCTGCTGAATGAAGAAATTACTCTGAAGACCGTTCACTGCACCCAGAACTTTCAATTCTTTAAAACAACCTTTTACTCATGTAAGACTTTCTCTGAAAGATACGCAGTTGATCTGTTTAACTATTTGAAGGAAAACTGTAAACCTATGTTTACATTGGAGGAATTATTTTATTTCCACGTTAACAATCTCTTTCAGTTTATTCTTGAAGTCGAGCGTGGTTTAAACCGAGTCCAGTTCTGGGAATGTGCTGATGACTACTAAATACAACATGGTTTAAAAACATATTAACCTCAGCCTTCATATTAGAAAATAACCTGTTCAGCTTTAATGATACCTGCAGAGTCTTAGTCTCAGTCCTTGCTTACCTGTTTAACTTTGCCTCTGACCACGGTGGAGATGGCACTGGATACAATACGAGGTGAGAGGCCACGGAAGAGCCCCCTCTTTCCATCCACCTTCACAATGTGCTGTGCTGAAAACAAATTCATCTCCTGTCAGCTGCTGCTCTTCATCTATGTCCAGTGAAACAAGAGGATATTGAATAATCACACCTCACTCACCATAGGAGAAGAAGCCAGGCAAGTATAAGACTCTTCTTCCAAACATAGTTGTTCCCACAGTTGGGGGAAGAGGTTCATGTCCCACCTGGAAACAACAGTGATTGAGATTAAACCTAACCCTAACCCAGTGGGATGTTGAACATTTAGACGTTTGAAGAGGTTAATCCTCAACCTGTCTGAGTAAGATCATCAGTCTCCACCAGACTTGTTGTGTATTACATAATAAAGCTTTACTGAGTCTGTGCAGGTCATATCTTTACCTCACAATCCTGTGTTGAAACATACTGCTTTCAAAACCTTGCTCAAGCTGCCAGTACAAAGGGAAACTGGTGAGCTGAAGTTAGGGACCATCCATATAATGCATGTACCAAAGGTTGCCTCTTGCCTTTCTCATGTTGTCTAGATATTTAGATTGCTTGTACATTCCCTATTGTTGGGTTAAAATCACCCAGTATGATTTTTCATCTAAAGCTTTCAGCTTTCAGAGACCGATCAAAGCAATTTTAAGTTCACCTCTTCACATTAAATGAACCATCTCCAGATTTTGAATTAAATTCTGTCACAGTTGCAACTGACTCTGCTTCATCTAATCATAATCCTTCGAGTCTAGTTTGTTTTCCCTGTTCTTCACCAACACGTTCTTCACTAACATGTCCTGTCCTTCCAAAGCCTTTATTTCCCCTTTGTCGACCACTCTGTGTATCTGCCCCAGTCTTCACCTGACTCTGCCTGTCACTCACTCCCTCATCCAGCCCAGTTTATATAGAAAATCATACCTGCATATGTATTATGACTTGCTTTTCCTCAGTGTAGTTTTATTATCATTTCAACTTCCTCACAATTACACACATAGATTGGGGTAAATATTTACTTAGTCATGGAGTGTGCAATGATAGGGCAGTCAAACAATTCTAAAAAAAAAAAAAAAGGCAAGGCTGAGTTAAAGGCCTCAAAAACAAGCTAAAAAAAGGTCAAAAGTAGACAGGCAGGTAGCCATGATAAAAGACAGGTAACAGGTGGGAACGCTTGGCACAAGGCAACAAACATGGTGAGATGAGATGGTGAAAGTGTCTGTGTCTGCATCAGTGCAGCTTTACTGTGTAAGGAACAACAAAGGGCCGAGTGTCTGAATATCCAGCCTCCACCTGTCCACTACACAGTGAGAGCCAGGGCCATTCTCAGTCAAAACCGAGAAAACGTTTCACATATTTGCATGTGAATAATTATGTCGTCTTATTTGAGAAAAACTACTGACCGAAAATTGCATGAATACTGACAAATCTGGCAGATACTCGCACTTTTGAACCCCATTGCACTGAAACCTGTTAACAGAGGGAGACACCGCAGTAGGACTCCCCTTCTCAGATAAGGACCGTGGATGTGAAGACCATCTGCTAATCTGAATAAGTGCACTGCAGCATGAGGTGACATAAGAAGGAGTCAATAACAACACAGCAGAGGCGTTTTGTTCTGGCTACTGTTAGCTAGTTTGCTACATCAGCTACCTGGATTAGCAGCTTCACATATAACAGTGGATGTGTGACGGCTGTTACTCCCGCTCCCAGTAGCAGCACTGCGGTGTCCATGTCCACAGAGGTTTGGGTCGCATCCTGCTCACCACCGACCGCCTGACCGGACAGGTTTTCTGGCGATTCCATCTTTAATTAACGTCAAGCAGTGAGACGGTTCATTCCCGGTCAGCAGGGCTGCTGGAAAAACAACTTCCGCTTTAAACTTTCGAAATAATATTCAGCGCTACAGAGGCGATTTAAGTAGGGAACTGTTATATCCAATAAGACGCGGTTATAATAACTCTTACTTGGCTATGAAACGCAGCAAGAGCGCTGAAATCTCTTATCGTTTTTTTCAGAACTTGTTCTTTCTAAAATTAGCTGGCCGTTATCTGTCACGTGACAGCGGAACCAAAACACATGGGCGGAGTCTAGCTCGTGTCATCACATAAACAGACGTGTGCACCAAGTGGCAACCCAGCGTGACGTTACCGCAGTGGTTTGTGAACAGCCGCTTTAAAGCTTCGAGTTTGGCTATTTGGCCATCGCCATGTTGGTTTTTTGGAGCCAGAAGTTTCCATATTTGGACAAGGGGCGATGCTGGGGGAGGAGCGAGGGGCGGGTCTGAGTGAGAGCACGAGGACACTCTCCACACCCACCTACACCGGGAACATCACTTCCGTAATTCAAGGTAAACTAAGTGTTAAAGTAATCTTAGTAATCATCAATAAATATTACACATAAGAAGAGAAACTTTTAATGTTATAGTCGCTGAAGTCTGTTCCTGCTCTGATATTCCTTTGCACTCTGTAAAGCACTTTGAATTTCTTTGTAAATGAAATATGCTATATAAATAATTGTGCCTTGTCTTGCTGTGGAATATCTTTGTCCTGGCTTATAACAGAGACAGAGGGAAGAAGTGTGACCCATCTGTACCGTGACCATACATGATTACAATTTCTAAATCTTCTCCTCTGAGTCTGTTTGACAGCAAACAAGCACACTTCCCAAGAGGCCTGTCTAGCTCTTTAAGATTATGAACAACCTGATTTAAACTATCCATTCTTAAGATTCTGCAACTGTATATCAGCCTCAGAGTTATTTCTCTTTTCTCTTTTCTTTCTTTTCTTTTTCTTTTCTCTTCTCTGTGTGACTTTTAAGAACTTTTGTTTTTTTTAATTTAAGCTGTATTTTTAAACACAGGAGCGCTTTTATTCCAGCAGGTGGTGCTAGAAGGCTTACAATGGTCTCAGATGTCTTCAGTTCAGGAGCCAAACAGCAGTGGCTGAATTTTGTTTTTGTGTATTGTGTGCGTGTGTGTGTGTGTGTGTACTTGTCTGTTTTGCTTTTTACTTTTATTATTATTATTATTGTTGTTGTTATTGTTATTATTATTATTATTATTATTATTATTATTATTATTATTATTATTATTATTATGTTTTCTGGGTACATTACATGTGACAGTTTGTTCAAAAAGAATCATTAAACACACCTCAGCCCAATAGAATCAAAGATGAAAATATGAAAACAGGGTGGTGCCCACCTCCTGTTAGCAGTGGATGGTTTACAGGCTTAGCTACTGAGGGTGGCAGGTGGAAGGAGAGCTTGGTAATGGTAATAGTTATAACAAATTACAGTATGACTGTAATGGTGCTGATAATCAAAATTAAAACAGGATAAATAAAATAATATTAAATAAGCTGTGAAGCCGAGAACAAAGAAGTTTCTTGAGTGCCTAGACCAGTCTCCAGACTTCAACCTCATGGAGCTGGTTTGGGATGAACTGGACAGAAGGTGAAAGCATAGCAACCTGCATCTGCATACATTTAAATAACATATATTATAAGGAGCCATAGTTGGTCAAAACATCACTAATAAATTAAAAAGGAAATGTGATACTCTTTGTATTGTCGCCATTGCCATATGCCAAATTCTTTATCATCTCCTCTCTTTCAACACATCAAAACACACTGTTGCTCCACTGCTAAATATATATGTACATATGTATGTAAATGTTTATGTGTGTTTCATTACCAGATTTGTAATGTCTTAAAACAGTAGAATTTGTAGAATTGTCTTAAAACAGACTGGGGATAAACAAGTGATGTGGACTCTTGCTCATCCTGAACAACAGACACATCATTATAGAAATACAGTCTGAATGTAACACTGATTCACAGACCATTCATTCCCTGATGGATGAAAATGTTAAAGCTTGAATTGAGGAAATGTCAACAGGACACTTCAATTTACATATCATCTTATGTCATTGTTTGTGCATGGTGTCATCACAATGTAATTCATGGCAAACTATTGAATATCAGTTCATATGCATACTTAGAGTTTCTTTTTCTAGGTATAATGTCACACTGAGCCACATCTGATGTGTCTGGAATAAACAATATGGCTGGTAGAAGTACAGGAGCTCACACACACACACACACACCTCAGAAGCATAATTTAACTGGCAGACGCTGTGGGTCGGTTGATTTACAGTCATTATGACAGATGCTGGTTTCAGCCCACTGACCGTTCCCATTCTCTCTGACAGACAGATGGATACATCAGTTATTTCAAACTGCTGCTGTCTAAGCACTGATGCAGTGGTAGTACAAATGAGGCTTTAAAAAACAATCCTTTCTTCCACCACAACAGCCTGTCCTCATGTCTGACACTGCTTATTGTACTGTAATGTCTGGTATGAATTTATGGCAAAGAGATGTGAATCAAGATAAATAAATTAATTTTTAAATATATTTTTTTAAATTAATGATGGATCAAATGACTATTGTGAAATGTAAAATATGATACTAGTAGTGATGACTGAGACTTATGGACTCTGCAGTCCTTAGCTCTTTTTAGCTTCTTTCAGCTCATTGTTTTGGTTCTGTCTCTCAGTGCTCTCATCAGCCTGGTTTCAGCAGCTTTTTTTTTCCATGAAATAGCTCTAAAAAACAAACAAACAAACAGCAACATTGTACACAGAGCAGACAGAGACAACCTGGTGAACACAGAGGAGCATTTAGCAGTTAAAGAGACAGATATTTATCTCAGGACATTGTAGAGAAAGTTAGGAGATTACCCAAGTCAATATGATCCATCCTCTGAGGACCACGAATCTCTGTATAGAATTTTACAGCAATCAATGCATTAGTTGATGAGCTAACTGCCCTGCTTTGCCATCCCTCGGCTAACATAGCTAATCAAACAAAAAAAAAAAAAAACAGCTTTTGTCTCATGCTAAAATATTAACTGTGTTTAATGTTAGCCTTCACTTTTTATTGTATTGGTTGTTGTTGAGGCGAAATGCTGCTGAACTGATTGGAAGTCACATTTTAATAGGCCTGGCAAATCTCAGTATGAGAGGGAGTAAACAGAGGTGTGAATTTGCATTTCTCTTCTACCCTGTAGATGTAAGTTTAAATTAAATCTCCGTGCCCGTCAGCTCATCATAAATTTAAATGATGGAGTCTCCAGTGCTCGTTCCTTTCTGTAGAGCTGTCTCATGTTAAATTTTTCCCCAGCTCGGTTTAATTAAAAGCTGCTTCTCTCTCTATCGATTATTGATCCCAGAGACATCATTTTTCTGCTCTCTGACATAAACACACAGCTTGCGTGTTTTATTAACTGGTGGTCACCCAGGGTTTGGATGAATTGGAACTTTATGGATTTCAGCCTGTGTGAGGTCAGCGGGGTTGTCCTCAGGTTTAAATAGGGTCAAAATTCTGAAAGCGGGTCAACAATATGTCTATTGGGTTATTAAATCATGCTCGGTACAGCCCTATGGACAGAGATGTTCCAATGTCCTCCTTCACACATTCAAATAGGTTTATTTCAGTATTTTCTAATGTTATTAAATATACTTATAAATCCAAGTGCACGGTATAAGGTGACAATTTAATAGAGTAGCTTTCTGCTCAAGTAGCCACAAGCATAAATAAATGATTATGCATTTTTGTTTAAAGTTAATCCTGAAAATACTGCAGCCTTGGAAAATGTGTTTATAAAGAAATATAAAAAACGTTTCTGTCTTACAGGAGGGGCCTCAGCAACCTGTGGACACCGCGGTGACATCATCAGTGGAACATGGGCTACATGCCGTGAAATGAAAAAGTCTGAAGAGCAAATTGATATAAAGCAGCTTGAACAACTGCCTCTACTTCAGATGCTTCTTGTGAATAACAGACATTAGTGATGACGTGTTCAAACATTTGCTACATCTTCTCTGTAAAGTATTGGCTGTGAAAAAAGCAGCTGATATGTCAGCGTGCGCTAACACTGAAATATGAGGCACCAACTTTATCACATGCTGTACTGCTTTGATAGTGTATGTTTTATTTTATGGCACAAAATGCACTATGCAAATTTTGTATGTTCTCTAAATCTGTATCTGTATCTGTTTCTTTCTTTTTCCATTACTGCAATTCTCCACATTTCTTTTGTGTTCCTTCATGAAGTTCCAGTGGTTGTACAAGTGCTGATGTTAAGGTAATTATTCACACAGTGTCTCATAGTGATACTGCAAATGCAAGCTAATGAGTGTTCCCCCATCCAACTCATTAAAATCCCTGCAAACAGATAGAATAGATTCCCCCGTGGCGCTGCAGGAAAAATGACCATCCAGGCTTCCCTCTGCACTAATGATCATGAAGATCATACTGTCTGGAAGAGGTGAAAGCCTTGCATAGCAGGAGGGGAAGAATCACCAACATTGGGAGTTGTCCTCGGGGAACTGGAGATGCCTAGTCATCTCTTCATACATGTACATGGATCACAGAAGTCTGGAAACTGAAAAGTTTAGGCCATTATTACTGTTAGTGACAATAATATTGTTCTCACACAGGTGGATTCTCAGATCCCGGAATATGGTGACATCAACAAACACACAAGCAAACAATCATTAAACAAGTTGTAATCCAACTGTAATCCAGCACTTTAGCCAGATTATTAAAACCTCTTTATTTGGACTTACTTTGGCACAAAGTAAATTCACCCAAAATGTCAACCGTTATCGAGAGTCTGGTTCCAGACCTCTGAACCACCAGTCATATCTCAGATGTGATCAGCAATGTGCCTGTTAAGCCCCATAACAATCAAGCAGTCAGAGTTTTATGGTTGAGATTAAGAATGGGGGCATCATCCTCTCACATAGCTAACTAACTACATACTGTCTATGAATAGCAAAAGAAAAAAGGAAAAGAAATGGTAACGTGCCTGAAAAACATATGGAATGCATATAGTACACTGTTAAGAAAAGCCTGTGCTCTAAGGCTGAAGTTTTAATTTTAGTGGCATTTACAAATGTGGGTGAGATTTTGAATGAGGTTCTTATCACCTTTGACACAGAACCCAGAAATTACAGTTCACTTCAGCTCTCTACACCTCACTCAACACAGCCTGACTCAAAAACAGAAAGGAACTAATGTGAACATGATGTCAAAGACCGTATAATAATATAATAATTAAAAGCTGAATACAAGAAGAAGGAAAACTGTAAGTACGGTGGTCAAACTCAGGTCTATAAACTGTTACAGTTTTTCATGTCTGCAGTGCAATAACAGTGTCCAATGTTTCAAGTCTTTTATGGCCTCACTGTGGCTGTCTGTGGTGGATTTACCAGGAAAGCTGACAAAATAAAATACAAATTAATTCACATTTCCATCCACTACTGTAATATTAGGAGTTGGTTTTATAAAGATAAGCAGTGGGTGGAGCTAATACTCCAGTCATATATTAATTTAACTTGTGGATATCCTGCTTATGATGTCCCACCAATGTCCCACCAGCTATGCATGTCTGCAGGACATTGAATGTCACTGAATTACAGTGTAGTAAAACAGTTATGATAATGTAAAATGTGTTTTCAGTGTACATTGATAAAACCTTAAAAAGGCCCATTTATCTGCTAATAAATGATGAATAGGGAGTAAAATGTTACCCATTCGGTTCTGTAGTAGGACAGCAGGAACATGGCTGCAGGTCACATGGTAACACTGTCATGTTGCATTTGAACTCAGGCTCGACTGTCGATGTTACTCTCTGTTTGACTGATAAGAGAGGACACAGTATGTTACACTGCTGTCTTATATTACACATCTGGACCTTTTCCCTCTCATGTTTTGGTCGAGCTGCTGTGTTTTGTGATTGTGTTCCTACTAAAACGACACGTTTAATGGCCGTAATTTCTCCTCTGTTTTGTTGATGAATGATATTTTTTTTCTTTTACCTCTTAACTAACAGCTATAGCAGTGGATCCTGCCCTGCCTCTATAGATCAGCCTCCTTCACAAACCACATAAAGTCTGATTCATTTCACCCTCGGTAATCCAAATTATATTTGGCCTCTTCAGTAAAAACATCAGTGAATAGATAGCTGCCTTAATCACTGGCTTCATTCACTTAAATGTATTCAGTTTGCTCTCAATTACAATATGATCCATCAGCCTTGAGCGTCTCTTTTTGTCCCCTGAGCTGCAATCATTTCACTCCCAGCATGCCTTTGTTCTCATGGTCTATTCTTATCAGGCCATTTAAATACCCCTCTCATGTCCGGAGCAGACGAGCTGATGAGACTGTGGCCCCCACTTGCAGTGAGGGTGGGGAATCAACAGCTCACTGCTCTTGTGCACTGACAAGGACATAGGAGTTTGCCTAAGTTAATTAGTAAAGGTGCCCTCATCGGTGAGATGTGACAAACTCATTAGCAGCAAAGACCTGGCTGTAACAAAAGCTACACACTCACACACACACACATACAGGAAATATGGTGGGAAGCCTTTGGTGTTGATGGGTGTCAGGATGTCAGGAGGGTTGTTTCTCCTTGTGCAATTAGTTACTGTGGCTGTTAGAGTTGGAAACATGTTGATAGCACAAACATGAGTTTGAGTTTGTCCTGTCATAGTTCTTCTGACGTTACAATGCAAACATACCAGGAGGCAGAAAAACAGTTAAAAAGCAGTTTACTGAAAACTTGAGCTGTGGGATGATGAGAGGACTGGACTGAGTGGCTGGAGATGGAGCTTGGCAAAGAGGAGCACAGAAAGTTGTGGAGGAGGTGATGAGCAGGTAGATGGAGCAGAGCAGGTGGTGGAGATGTGTCAGAGCAGAGCGGGTGATGGCTCTGTGATTCAGAACAGGTAACACTTTGTGAGGACAGGGCTGGACGTGGCAGGACAACAGGAAGATGAGGAAGATGAACCTGGGAGGAAACAATGGGAGAACGGGGACATAAGGGAGAGGCAGTCACCTGACAGACAACAGATCAGCTCTCTGCGCACTGCTCTGGGATCAGCTGCTCGTCTCTCTGTGTAACACTCGTGGTGACTGGTTAGAACGAGCTGCTGTTTGTGTTTGATTGTGTTGTTACAACAATATGATCTTACACCAGCTGCTGTCTGAGTCACAGCGGAGACTCATCTGGTTTTAGTTACACTATCACACTACACAGTGCAGCTGATTACACACTGATTACTGTGTGACAAGCTGATTATTCCCAATCACACTATCAGTAAAATCTACATTATGTCTTAAATTGTTATTGTATGAAAAGCTTTGCTTTAATTCACGTTGATAAATCAGCTTCCAGACCAACAAATTGAAATATCATCTGGTTTAGTGATTGCTTGTGAGGGATGGCCCCAACTTTGAAAAATAGCAACAGGAAGTTAAAGTCCCAATAAAAACCAAAGTAGTTTGTATGTTGGTTGATTGTTGTCCAACCACACCTGAAGACAACAGTGTGTGTAGCTGTGGAAGGTGGAAGGTGGAGTCAAAAGCCTGCAGTGACAGAGAGAAGGAGACACTTTAATCAGACAATCTCTCCTGAGGACAGTCACGACGTTTCATTCTTTTCTACATATAAAGTGAGAGAAGAAGCTGGATGAGGAATAAAAAAAAGAGAGCTTGAGACAGAAGTTCACACCCTGCCTACTTTCACTCCTCCACACATGATCACTGTGTAAAGTGCATCTCTTTTTCAGAAAGTAACATCAACTCTTGGCTGCAGCGTCCCCATTCCCCACTCCAGAAACATGAGAAGGGAGGAGGATGTTTCAGGCGACATTTGAAGCACCCTGACCCCTTCAGTCTACTATGTTATCGTTTCACAGCCTGCCTCTGACGTGCACCTCAGCAAAGCTGACGTTGCACAGTGTGTCTGTCCCTTTGGTTTTGTGGTGATGCTGCATCGATCTGTTTGGCCTTAATCCTGCTGAACACCTCTGTGCTGGTGCAGAAACGCTGCTTCCTCCCATGATATCACACGTTTAACTGACTGTCAAAGTGGTGCCGAGTGGAGCGGCTGGAGCTTGACAGTGTAATCACGTAGCATCCCATGAGGAATGGTTGCCATTGTCACTGTCCCTGAGTGTATGAATCACACCGTGAACACCACACGATACAAGGAGAGGGAAAAACACGTGGTTTCATCCCTACACCATGACCCGCATGTCAAATTTTACACTTGCATTGATATGAAATTCCTAAAATGAATACCTTAACATCCTTGAGCAGTAAAACCAGTCCACAGTAAATCCAATCAGAACAGTCTAATGTCAGAAATATATGAAAGACTCATTTCCTTTTATCCCTTGGCTCAAAGATGCAGCAGACCCAGCAGTGGGAGCTGTTAGTGTCCTGCAGAGATTAGCCACATCCTAAATCAAACAGGCTCACAGTCTCTCCAGACGAATCTAAAGCATTATTTTTATTTGCTCTGGAGATAAAGGCCAATACATGCAGGATTAGAACAGGAAGACTCAGCTCTGTCCAATTTATACAGGCCTATAAAATACTCTTTCCAATTCAGCGTCCTGCCCTAAACAATGTCCATAAAGGGCTGTTTACATATACACTGTTTCACGGGGTGTCTGCCCTGTTTGGTTTGTGTGACAGTATAAGATGTTAAAACACCTATTTTCATTAACACCTGAACGCTTTCATTATTGTGACATTATTATGAATATGAACCATCATATGGATGAAATGAAAATATAACTTTATCTTTAGGACTAAAAAATGAAATGGATGCAATAGATGAAAAAAATCCTATGTATTAATTCACAGCACCTGCTGCTTGTTTTGATGGTTTGTGTTATTGATGTTATTTTGGGTGATCACTTAAAGCTGTGCATGATTATTATTTTAAACAATGGATCAAGTGGCTCAGTGTAATTTTGAAAAAAAAAAAAGGCGTTGCTTGTAGTGAAGAACCTACAGAGAATTATCACTATCTCTGCAGAGCTCACTCTTTTGGCTTCATAGCCCACAGCTTTACTGTTTAGGTTCACTATCAGTGTTCTCACCAACCGTGTTTCCAGCAGCAGACAGCTGTTACTAAAAAGCTTTGAAAACCTTCAGTCCACTTCCTGCAAACAGCAGACAGGCACAGTCAGAGAGCAGCAGGTGAACATGGTGGAGCATTTGGCAGATGTTTCCCTCTGAATCTGGTGGAGACCAAAAACAGAGCTAAAAGAGAGGGAATATTAGGCTCACATTAGATACAAACAAAACAAACACCACCTTCATTTACTGGATACCATATTTTGATAGAGCTGCTGTTTGAAAAAAAAGGACTGTCAGTGATGTCTTAAATGTCTTGTGTGCCTACAAAAATAGATTTTCTCTACTTAAAACATCCTGTCAGGTGATCAGAATTGAGACACAGCTATACTGTATCTAATCAACACCAGGTGCCTCTTAGACCAACAAAGAAGTATTTGCGGAGAAGGTCAAATACAGGAAGAATTAGCACCATCTTTCATTAACAAGCACTATATAAAATATTTTGGTATATATTGTATATTTGCTATGACATATAGCATATAATATTAACAGCAAGAGTTTTGTTTCAAACTTCAGCAGCACATCAACAGGTAGTTTTGCTGCTTCTGTTGCTGCCACTCTGACAGAAGACTTTGACTGAATTGTGTTTCAGTCTCATCAAATGTCTGCGGCAAACTGACTATTTAAAGACCTGTTAGTGTTGGTGCTCTGTCAGTTAAAGACATTTCAGTTGAAGATGACCCTAATCAGAGGTTTAAGCTCCTCTTTATAGTTCCATCAGAGTGGTGATTGTGCACTGTGTAGTGTGTGTGTTTGGTGACTGATGATCACTGTCCACCAGGGGACACTCTATAACTGCGATGTACATCACAAGGTTTGACTGAGGGTTTCATCACACGCACATTAGGCTCATCTGCGTCTTCAGCCCCTGAACTGAACATCAGTTTAGACTTAACAATAAATAAGATGCTGATGATGATCCACACTGTTACAACAACAGGACTCAGTGTTTTCACAGTTCAAGCAGGAGTCAAACAGCAAAGTGCAAGACAATGCAAGTGCAGTATCTTCTGCTGGTTATAATATAATATAATAAAGAAACTAAAGGTGTATCAGTAATATACACACCAATCGGCCATGGGTGTGTGCGTTTGGAGCCATATATGTGCTGATTCAACTATATGATCAACAGCATCACACAATAAACTAATAACTGAGTGCACAAATATTAAGTTTACATATATAATATAATATATTTTTATATGAGTTTCTACACACACACACACACACATTGCTTTGTTACTCAAAAAGAACAAAGAGACAATCACCTGTAGCAGCTCTGTTGTAGCTACAGACCCATTTCACATCTGAACGCGACTATAAAATCTTAGGTAAAACACTGACACATGTTAAAAAAGTGTAACCAGTCCTCATTCCCACATAAAACAGGGGCATGAGGAGGCTTTATGTTGGGGAGACAATCTTTTTATAACACAAGGAGGTTGTTGATCTTCTTTCCGCTCCTGGCACTGACTCTCCTGAAGTGGTCGTGTCACTTGACGCTGAAAAAGCCTTTGATAAGTGGAGAGGAGATGTCTCTTTCATATTTCAGGGAAATTTGTTTTTAGCGCAGATTTTATTTGCTTGATGAGATTTCTGTATTCATTCCCAGTTGTACTAACAGTGGGAGGTCAACTCCCACCCACCTCCATCGTGGAACCAGACAAGGTTGTTTGGTCTCGCTATTGAGCCTTTAGCCATCTGGCTCAGCAGGGAGGAGAACTTTAAGGGCTTCACTCGTTTAGGGGAGAATTCTAAATTATCCTTGTACACCAGTGACCTTCTTTTACATGTGTCAGAACCATTGTCCTCCATCCCTTTAAGATCCTGGAGCAATCTGATAAGATCTCAGGCTACACTCCAGTAAAGCGAGTTTCTTCCTGTTAACTCGTCTAATGAATAGATTCCAGACTCAACCTTCTTAAACAATCACAAGATTTTGTTATCTGGATGTTTTCATTACCATGAGTTGTTCCATGACAACCACTGTCTCTGGCGGGTCACATCAACCTGATTGAGATGGTTGTGCTGCCCCAGATTAACAGACTATTGAACAGAAATATAATGTCATGTATTGTCATGTCATCATCTGCCGCTTATCTGGGTCCGGGCCCAGGTCGTGGGGGCGACTGCTGCCCAGTCCACAATGCACCGAAGTCCTATGGCACCTCCCACAGGTGGTGGGCCCATGGGAGGCAGTGCTGCCCGGAATGGGGTTTAAACCCATGACCCCAAGAAGAAATATAATGAAACCTGTCAAAAATGTATCTCACAGTCCCAGAGATCTTAATCCCCTAACAGTTATAGCTGAAAAACTTTCCAAAGCACTGCAGAAGGCTTTTACCTTCACTGCAATATTATTCTCCTTAAATGGAAACACGCTCCTCCTCCCAGCTACAGCAGTTTAACATTAAGGTCAGGTTTTCTTTAAAAACTTTGGGGACTCGTTTTAGACCACTTAACCACTTAGTCTGTTTATTATTATTATTATTATTATTATTATTATTATTACCTACCTCTTAACCTTCCCTCCACCATCGGCAGGAGCAGCATCCAGGAGAGGGGCTATGGTCCTTCCTCTGCTGACAGATAGAGGGCAGCACTGCTCCCTGCATGATGTATCCGTGGCTGAGCTGAGCTTTCACACAGCTACGAGCCACGGCTTTAAAGGCTGCAGACTCAGAGCTGTAAATGTGCCGGGACATTGTGTACTGAACGTTGTGTACTGCTGCTCACAACACACACACACACACTCAAACTCTTGTATGTCCAAAGTGTCCACACATCAGGAATCAAATATTGTAGTCAGTTGTTGTATACTGAACAGTAGTTGGACATTATTTATTATTTCATTTGAAATATGTTTTTTATTATTATGTGGGGCTGGTTAAAACCCAAATTAGTCTTTTAAATTCATTTAAAAGCATTTTAATTTCGACAATGTATCGAATGAAGTGGTGAAAACAATGTGACAGTATGTTGGTTTCCATTAAAATGTGGCACAAACTTTAACCTTTTTTGTTTATTTTTCATGGAAAAATATATGCATATTAATGTGCCCCCCCCCCCCCCCCCCCCCCCTACTGTTATGTGACTGTCCGCAGCTGATTTTGCAATTAAACCATTTCAGGAAAAGAGGGTGCAACAAGATGATTTGAAAAATCAGTTTTTTCAAAGTCATTGAAAAAGCATCAGTCAAACCTCAAATGAAGAAAAAAAATGCACATGATGTAGGTGTAACATTTCATGTATTTCTCTGAGGAACACTACAGTCCCCTCATCGCTCCACACAGATCTGTGTGACACCACCATTGTTTTTCACCATCTTTGGGCTCATCAGATGAGCAGCAGCTCACATGCATCATTTCTTCACCAAGTCCATTTCTATGTCATATTGTGTGTCTCACAACACTTACACAGAACATTTTCTCCAAACAACAGATTATGCTGTTGTGTGACCTTCAGCACAGGTTAACAGTGGCTCTGCAACGTCATCAAAGTTCAGGGGAACAGAAAAAAAAATCTTAGGTTATAGGTAGTGACATCAGCTCATTGCTCTGCTAAACTGTTAGGTTTATGTCTATAAGGACACAGAGCAGAGGTACACTCACTTCTATACATATGACAATCACAGCTTCTCTGTTGTTTGGTTGAACGAGAAGGAAAAAAGTTTGAAAACGTATATTCTATATGTACTGTGAAAATTGTGTGCGTGTGTGTGTGTTTGCTGAAGTTCTGTATCATCTGACCAGAGCCTGACAATGACTGTTTGACAGCATCATTTCAAAATCACGTTTCATAATCTTTTTTTTTTTCAAATCAAACAATGGTTGGAATTCAGTGAGGAAAATATGCAGTGTGATGCTTTTATAATCATGATGCAATGCCTAACTTGATAGAGTTGTTGTCATTTTACCTACAATGTAAAACACAAAAAAACATCATGGAAAAGAAAGGAGAGAATGATGACCACACAAAAAGAAATAAAAGGTTAACCAAAAAGAACATGTGGAATTGGAGTGAATCTGTCCTGTCTCTGGGTGCTGACTCCTTCTTCCTGCTGTGTCATCCTCAGCGGAAAGATTACTGTGGGCCGTCATCCAGGCCAGGTCAGACCTGGCAGGGCTATGTTGAGTGCGTCTGCAGCTTGTTCTCACAGCAGATTAAAGGCCTGAGGATTAGGATTAGTCAGATCTATGTTTACCTGTGTACACTTTCATCCTTAGTGCTGGTGGGACAAAGAGAGGTCAGGAAGTGAGGAGTGGGTTAAGAGTGTGTTGGAAATAAAACAGTGACCTGGCTCAGGTGATGATCCTCCCTCTTTTAATTGCACCTTCGTTTTTTAGTCCCACACAGGAGCCAACAACACTAAGGCTGACTCTTTAGTTTTCGTACAGCCAGCAGTTTTATTTAGTGAGCCCTGTTCTTCATACCTGGATAACTGAGTTAACTTTGATTTCATTGTGTAGGATTCGACACGAGCCTGGATTTTTCATTCTCTTCAAAAGTTTATCAGTAACTGTTGTCATAGCAACAAGTCATTCAACCCAGGTGTCTTTTTCACAAAGAAGTGTTAGACTGGTCTGTGTTGTCAGGCCATGTTTTAATTTGGCTCTAAGAACAGCCACTGACTTATTTGAAGCCTAAAAGTTAGCGACTCTACCCCGCAGGCTAACTCAGAGCCATGTTTCCAAGATAACAATCAGAGACACCTGCTGACCACTGGTGCCACATGTCAAACAAGAGGAAACCATGGTTCATTAACAAGTGATTTCACTGACCCACCCTGCCTGTTTCACCCTGGAGCTTCCTCTTGTGTTGCTGGAGGCTGGGTGGGAGATCTCCAATGATGGTGATTACAACTTTGTCTTACTATTTGTCAGTTATCCTCTGTGTCAGTGTTTGCTCGTCTGTAACTGACCCCAGATCTGTAAAAAGTGCAGCTTCTTCACAGTCATCTGGAACCTGATAATTAGACTGAATCTCCATTATTTCGTTTCACTTCATTCCTTCAACCTGACATTATATTCAGCTTAGCCTGGATTAGATAAACCATGTTTGAATGACAGGGCCCTAATGTGCCACAAGCTCAAAGAGCTGCCGGCAGAGTCCCACCTGCTCAATAGACAGGATATAAAATGTAGTTTGTTGTAGAAGTAGTTTATTTTTTCTTTTAGTGAAGCAGTGTCCCGCATATGCCATTGTCTCTGCTCAGCCCTTTGACACAACTGGGCACACAGAGATGAAACTGATGAGACAGAAAACAAGAGCAAAGACACGTTCTTCCTGTTGTTTATAGTATTTATTAATGTTCACGTTTTACACATCAGGCCAGAAACACCATCAGTGTTTTTAATCAGCTGTGCGGTGACACTGTGAGTGTTTCTATGAACAGCAGCTATGGCCACGGGGCTGATCTGAGAACAGAACATCTGATGTGCCTGATACCTTTTAGGCAGACAGAGAGGAGGAGCCACACAGATTTGGATGGAGCAGATTTGGATTTGGAACAGAAGGCAGATCTCAGCTTTGATTCAGCCAGCCTGTGTGTGTGTGTGTGTGTGTGTGTGTGTGAATGTGTGTGTGTGAGCGTGTGTGTGTGTCTGCATGTGTTTGAATACCTATCCAACAGTGGACATCTCAATCACTGCACACTCGCCAGCAGTGGACCAGTGAGCCAACAGGGTCCCAAAGGACTGGTTTGAAAGTTTGAGGTTGTGGCTGAAGTCTGACCTCCAAAGGACAGACTCAAAAGGTCACTGTTGACCGCTCACATGGTTTTTACCGAAGAGCACAAGGAGTCAGAGGACCGTTGAGAAGGTTTGAGGTCCAGTGTTCCATCACGCTGATATTCACTAAAAGTCAATGTCCAAAGGAAAGAAAGAAAAGTTCCAAGAAAAGAAGCAAAAGTGTGTCTGGTCAAACAGCTCAAAGTGGTAGAGGACCACCCTTACATTTTGAAATCAGTCCTCGGGTGCTGCACTGTTTGAAGTCCAGCACTTATAGTGAGGCTCAAGGCTCCAAAAAAAAAATAGGTCAAGTATCTTTCTTACAAAAGACTCAGGGTGTTAGAAGAGTGCTAAAAAGTTTTGAAGACACAGGCTGGATCCTTGTTAGGCTGACTGAATTTTGAAGTCCAACACCAAAGACTCAAACGAGGCTCAGAAGTAAGGGTGTATTTTGTAAGTCCAACGCAGAGATGAAAGACTTCATATGTCTTTGACCCAAATAATTGATAGACAGAGAAGCTCCCAGTGGCAGCATGGAGGGTTAGTTTGCAACAGTAAAGTGCCAGTGGTGCAGGCTCTGGTTCAAATCCTACCTGCTGTTTTGAGACACAAGTAGTGGATTATGGGATGGAAAACCATCAGCGGCTGAGGTTTTACTGAAACATGAAGTTTTTAAAAATGTTGGAAGATTTTTGCAGTTGTAACAAACAGTAGCACTAAAGTAACAACAGCTAATCCACAGCGTACTATATCAGTGGCCGATAATATAAACAGCACACACTAAATATAGTAATGATTTACATACTTTGTATGTCCAAACAACATGAAGTACAGTTCCAATTAGAATTCCAAGAGTGTAACACTACATGATTATTTTCAGATCATTTGTCAAACCAATGAATGTTAAAAATGTTAAAAAACAATATAGATCAATGGTCCATCTTTGATAAAACCTTTTAATAAAAAAAAAACAAAAAATGTGTATTTCTATTTCTGTCTTCAAACCGACTGGAAACAGTGATCTGACAGTCCACTGTTGGTAAGATAAGAAAGTACAGTTTGTGTGTCTGTGTGTATGTGTCTGCGTGTATCCACCACGTGCCGCCCTGGAACAAGGCAGCAGCACAGCAGAAGTGGGTCAGCCTGGTCTGAGACAGGCAGACAGACAGACAGCAGCTCACTGCAGCCTGTTTGTGTGGGGCTGAACCCACGTGTTCAGCTCCTGTGCCACTGCTGATATTTTTGGATTGGTCTGGTGTTTTTTTTTTTTTTTTTTTTTTTGTCAGTATGTATCTTTGAACTGGATCATTTTCATGACAAAAACATGAAGCCAAATTCAGAGAGACAGAGAGAGTGTTTCCAAAACTGTCTTCATGGCAAGCAAGCAAAACGTGACGAAATCCACAGTCCTCATCCCGTGAAACAGTGTATTTCAAAATGTATCTGATGTTAATGTGAGGTGTCAGCAGTCTGTGTTCATCTGATCAGGTTGACTATCTTCCCAAGTCGGTGTTGTTTTAGTACTAAATTCCCTCTTTGTGTTTCCCCAGACAGTGTTTCTATGCTGAGCACATACACACACGCGCACGCACACACGCACGCACGCACGCACACACGCACACACACACACACACACACACACAGGGAGTTTGTACTGAAAAGACAGTAAGGGTGGAAGATATTCACTGGATTTTTTCTAACACACTGCTGAAGCCTCAGATTCATTTACAGAAAGAAGACTCTCTCTCTCTCTCTCTCTCTCTCTCTCTCTCTCTCTCTATCTATCTATCTATCTATCTATCTATCTATCTCTGTGTCTCTCTTTCTATCTCTCTTTGCCTGTGTCTGTTCAGTTGGGTTCAGTTCACTAAGCTTTACTGTCACATTGCCATGAACATCAGGTGAACTATATTGCTATTGAATTAGTGATGTGAGTGATGTGATGATGTGAGAAAAAAGATTCATTAAGTAAACTAAAATATATAAAAAGATAAAAAGATCAGAACACAGTAGACATGTGTTCTGTGTGTGTGTGTGTGTGTGTGTGTGTCTGTCTGTCTCTTCCTTTTTCATCCTCCAACTCAACCAGTTGACTGACAGCGCTCACAGTTTCAGCTAAACCAGTCAGACGTTGTCATGACCTCTGTTAGCCAATCATCTCACCGCTGTCAGACTTTAAAAGTGTTTCTTTCAAATCACAGTTCATCAGACATCCTGCTCCACATTACATCCAACCAGATGTTCAGTTAGTGCTCCTCACCACCACCACCGGTGTCTGGACTCCACTGGGAGGGATGATCCTGGTTAGTCAGTCTTAGCATAAAGACTGGAAATGGGGAAACATCTAGACCACTCTGTCCACAGATCAGCTGAACTGTTAGAGACAGGACAGCTGGACTGTTAGAGACAAAAAAAAATCCCAGCTGTCTTAGGTCTCGTTCAGATCTGTTAAAGGTAAAAGTAGGAGAACATGTGAGAAAGACAGTGACAAGTGCAAAACTACAGGTTCACATCCTTCAGTCTGGACCACCATCACTGTTTGGATTCCCAATTAATCACAGCTTTGGAAAGGGCTAGAGGTTTTTTGGTTTTTTTTTCATCAACCAGAATATTTATTTTCCTTCAAAGCAGTGGTGAGTGTCAGCAAACAACCTTTATTTCTCAGAGATGTCTGGTATTTATTTTGTCAGAAAAACAGATTAGCTCTGAGACTGACATGAAATCAG
Organism: Toxotes jaculatrix; assembly: GCF_017976425.1. NCBI lineage: Eukaryota > Metazoa > Chordata > Actinopteri > Toxotidae > Toxotes > Toxotes jaculatrix. The sequence continues at coordinate 4,499,417 of NC_054395.1, read as the reverse complement.
CGTAGTTCCTCCTCAGCGCCTCCACCTCTGACAGACCAACAGGTCACCTCAGATTCCTGTCATGTTAACGTCACGGCCTGATCTGATCTTTATCTGTGTCCTTTTCCATGTGTGGGGTTGAATCCAAATGCTTCCATAGGTGCTCAGTCGACTTGGTATCACGATTATCTGTGTTAATCCGTTCAGCACAGCTTGCTAGTTTCCACACTGAAGCACACGGACCTGTTCCTCTGTAAACTTTGAATTCAAACAGATCAGAACAGAAAGGACTGTGACGTTCTCATGGCTGAGCTGTAGTTTGAATTTTAAATGAAACCGCCCTCCTGCCAGAACCTCCAACTTTGGCAATAAGTTTCAGAAGTTATTACTGCTCTTGGACTGATGAACATAGAGAGGACTGTATCTGAACAAGGCTGTTTTTTTTTTTATTCTTGTGTGAAAAGGTGACATTTCAGACCGGAACAACCTACGAACATAGAGCAACTGAACTGAGGTTCAAACCAAACTAACAAAACCCTCAAACGTCACCAGTCACTCCCCTGTGTCCTTTAACAAAATGACTCATAAAGGCATAACTCGAAAGGCATCAACCCAGATCAATACTTCTTTTATGAGGAGATGAAGCCTAAACAGAAAGAGAGAAGCCATTAGTCCCATTAATTAGCACGCTAACGATATCAAACAGCACACTGAGAGCATTATTTTTGCTCCTGAACACGTCCAGACTGAGCAGAAAAATCAGTTACCAAGTGTCTCAGTCACCACATTAGAGAGCATGCAGCTGAAAATACAGGAGCTAATGGAAGACTTGAAGATGAAGAAATCATTTGATGGTGTGACTGTTTTCACTGACACCTTCTCTGAACAGCTTTACAACACTGACCAAAACCCATGGAAGAGATTTCTAAACTGACATTCAGTCATATAATAAATGGAAGGTATACAAACTGCTATAGATCCTTTAGTAAGCTATGCTGAATTGATAATGTAAATGTAAATGTAAATGTAAATGACCTGATAATCAGATTTAATTGCTTCTTATTCCTTTCATGCTCTTTGTGTTTGCTGCTTCCTGTTTGCAAGAGAGATTATTTCTGCTCCAGCCGTTCAGCGGTGATTGACGTATCTGTCCCCAGCAGTATCAATTTTCAGTCTTCAACGCTGAAGACAAACTATAGCATCTGCTGGGAGCATGTTAACCCAACATTTGTCATGTGTTTATGATGGACTACACAAATGTTTCTTACTACTCAGGTGGTGTTTTTAAAGCTCTGGCCACTGGTTAAGATGACACCGTACTGATCAATGTGAGATTTTACTGCAAATAAACCAAAATGACTTGGAATAAAACCCAAGGATGGACAGTAAAATGATCACTTCCTGGTCCAACTTTGACTCACTGGACATTCTACAGTTGTTCACACTGTTTTCATCTACACTGAGGGATTATTACCAACACAATGGGTGTGACCACTTTTCATTGACCTGAAATTAAAGTCACTTAGATCTCACCTGGTTAAGCTGACAGTTTAACAGTTAGTTTACTACCTGTCTGATTGCCTGGCTGATCATGTTTCTTGCCTTCTTCTGTTGGACCTCTATTTTTTTGTCATTTCCATATCTTCCAGATCTATTTGTGGTGATTCAGAGGTCAGGAGCCTTTATATAAACAATACAAACTATAACAACCAACTGAAAACAAGAATAATAATGATGAAATTGAGGGCTGAGAGGACTAAGGGCCTGTAAGTTTCTATTTAGGGGCCCAAAAAAGCTTGTGTCAGCCCCCGTGGTAATCTGTGTTTGTAGCCTGAGATTAGAAATTTGGACTTAACAGTTACAAAGGAGCCCCTCTCTCTCACCGCTGAGTTTACCTTTTACTTTTCCAACACAGCTGCTCCTCACACACCCCTGGGTCTCGACGTGTTACTGACGTGTTCTGTTATTCTCACTGTGCTGCTGCTGCTGCTCTGTAGCCTCTCGTCCCAGTACACCAGTACACACACCCCAAGGCTGTTTGTGCATATTGTACATTTTCCTTTCCAAACAACTTTCAGTTTCAGTGCGTTGAAGAGGAAACAGAGGGCAGGGAAGAGAGAACATCTTGCTCTTACAGGAAAGTACAACCATTTTTAAGACAGTTTTAAAAAAAAGTTTTTAAGATGAAAAGAGCACAACTGTTAGCATATGCTTCAATTTTCTAAAGCTTATTTCCATCCCACAAGAGGTCAAAAGTCAGAAACATGATCTGACAGACCCAGTCAAACAGCATTATGGGTACTGCATCTCTTCACATGGATTTTTGCACTTCAAACATCCAATCTCATTAACAGCTGAATGCAGCTGCTGTTACTAAGCAGACGTCTGTAGCAATGACATCAGACATCATCATCTGTTTTTGCTGTTGACAAAATGAGATGAATGTGTTCAGTAAAATCAATGTGAGCTGATGTCACTGCGGCACATTTGAACAGTGTGTCGAGGTTTGAGAGAAGAAGAAAAGAATGACTGCAACAGTGACATTAAACGTGCACACCCATCAATGTTAATGCTATAGAGCATAAGTAAAGCAGTCCAAACCAGAGCTGGTACTGAAACTAGGTTTTCTGGAGCGGCCTGATCATCAGTATCCACGGTCAAACCATGAGAGAGGGAAGAGTCTGATTACAGCAGCCAGCTGATATTTACCTGTGGCTGTCATGTCTCCATGATGTTTAAAAGATTTAATTTCTTTTGGAAGATAAATTCTGGCCTCAAAGTTGAAAATTCATTCCTGCAAGATAGTTGACAATGGCTGTACCACGTATGGGTCAGTGTGCGAAACTGAGGATGTAGTTGAAAAGTCGCTAAACATTGTTAGATGATGTAACATGCTTGTTAGCATGTTCACGATGCCATCATGTCATATTTTCACTCTGCCCAGCGTCAGCCAGTTTCAGCCCTTTATCTGGTTGCTTCTCTCTTCCTGTCTGAGCTCACACATAGAGCCAGTTCAGTTTGAAAGAGCCACAGCCAATAGGGAAACTCCATCAGGCAACCAGCCGACCGGTGGTGTAACTTCATCCCTCAGTCAGTCAGTGACAGTCATTCCTGCTGATCCTGCACACAGCTTCACTCTGGAGACACTGAAGACGTTTTAACTTTTTGGCTGGACTGTTGTTTCAGACTGTATCAGTCTTAGCTGCCTGGACCTAATAAACCATCTGAGCGTATCACTAACTGTTGTATTATGATTTTCTAAAACCAGTCTAACTGGAAGAATGAATTGGGAATGACACAAACTAAAATGAAATACAGCACCCACTCATCCACATATTAACGAATCAATGTGTAAACAGACTGTGACAGTGATTGACAAGGTGCTGACTGAAGCCAAAGCTAATCACTTCTCACAGTAGCCACAGCAGATTCATTAAAGCAGTAATGGAACATGTGTTTTAGTCAGATGTGAGACAGTCTGAGTATATGCTGGCACTGATTTCAGGCCTGAGCCCAAGAACAACATGTTCCTGAACATACAGACCAGGAGGGCGGGGCTCAACACACACACACACACACACACACACACACACACACACACACACACACACACACACACACACACACACACACACACACACACAGAGCAACAAACACTCGGATATGTGTGTAGGCAGTGACAGACATATTCATCAGCGTATACAAACATATGGGTGTCAAGTGGCTGTCATTTTACGGCCACTTGACACAACAATAAAAGCTCCTTCATTAAGAGTGAAGAGTTTAGTTTTTGTAGAACCAGGTTTAGAGAAGTGCCGATTCAGCTGTATCGTCATTTGAACAGCGGTGGAGGAAGTATTCAGATCCTTTACTCAAGTAAAAGTACCAACACAGCAAAGTAAAAAAAAATACATCCAAGGAATACAAATGAAAAAAAAATCCAGCATGAAAAATCCTACTTCAGTATAAATACACAAGTATTAGCAGTAAAATGTAGCTAATGTATTAAAGTGAAAGCAGTGGTTTATTCCCTGTGATTATTATATATGACATGATTAGATGATTAATCCTGAAGCACGAGTGCGTCAGCAGCATGTTGTAGCTGCTGCAGGTGGAGCTGGTTCATATACAGCTTTCTACACAGGAAACTAAAGTTCTGATTCATAAATCTGTTTTCAGTTTTTGGACTCTTTCTCTGATCACTGAGTTTTGGTTCAGATGTTGGAACATTTGGATAGCTACTGAAATGAAGACATGAAAGACTGGAAACCACTGGTTTAACCTTTAACGTGTTGTATTTGTAAAGATTGCTACCTTATCCATTCTGTAAAATCTTCATCTTAAAAGTAACTAGCAAGATCAAGAACAAGTTTTTGCTGATGTCTGAAGCAAAATACTTTTCTGTGCCTGTCAGAACAGATCTGATTCACAAATATTTTTGTTTGGTGCAGAAACATATACGTTTGTGTTTGTGTTTGTGAATGACAAACACATGAGCTTTTGTATCAACATCTTACAACAGAACTGTAGAGAAAGTCCTCAGATGCGCTGCTTTCAGCTGATGTGGAACTTTGTTTCCCATAATGCACTGAATGTACTCACCAGAGTTCATATGTTCTTGTTCTTGGGGTGAGCTGATGAAAATGTGGAGAAAAAAAAAACAGTCTGACAGAAAATTCTTAGCTCAAGGTCCAGCTCCTAGAACTCTCTCAGGGACTGAAGGAGCAGCAAAGGATGTGTTCACATATTCCACTGATTTCACACACAAGCACATTAAAAAAAACAAACAAACACACATACATATATATTTTTTGTTTTATTTTATACAATAATTTCTTATTAATTTAATAAGACAAATTGATGAAATAAATAAATATTGATTGCAAATGAATAATTTACCAAATAAAAATAACTGTTAATTTTTTAACATTTAACATCTAAACAACAAACACGCTCAGCAGCTCATATAAATAATAGAGTATTGACTCTTGCAGCCTGATCCTTGGCTGTCGTGTCTGGGATTCGAGGCTTCTTGTGCTGCCATTGGCTGCTTAGAGCTCATGTCACAGCTGTTTCCATCTTCCCCGAGCCACCCTCCCCGCACACCCCCACCCACCCACCTTTTAGCTCCATTTCACTGAGTATAGCTGCCGCTCCCATCGCCAACCCCCCCACAACTCTCAGTACACTGTGTACCCAGCTGAGCATAAAGAGCACAGAACACTGACATATTATTGTCTGCTCTGTATGTGTGTGTGTGTGTGTGTGTGTGTGTGTGTGTGTGTGTGTGTTTGTGTTTGTGTTTGTGTTTGTGTTTGTGTTTGTGTGAGGCATTGTATGAGCGTCTCCATACTGCAGGAACTATCACTGGGGTTTCCCTGCATTATTCTACACATTCCAGTTAATCCAGCAGGCTAATCAGTCCGTGCTGCTCAGCGGTCACATGGAGAAGGGTTTTTGTTTCTGACCAAGACTGTGACACAGCAGCTCTGATCTCCCGTGGAGTTGTTTACAATCCCATACTTACTTATCGAGGCGGGGGGTATTCCACTTTCTCTCAGCCAACAGGATCACTGCCCCCGTTATTCTTTCTTTTTTTCTTTATTCTTAGGCCAGGATATGCTGTTGGTGTAACGCTCGCTGGTTTTTACTCCATTGTGTTATGTACATGTGTACTGTATAAGAGGCTCTGGATTGTGTCTTTGCCTTGGCAGTGAGCGTCCACACTTGCGAAGGGTCCCTGAAGGGAGGAGTGTATTTGTTTGTCTTCTCAGTTCAAATGTCAGCAGTCTCTCTCTAGAATGGCTTACTCCACCTTTAGCAGGACACAGACAACCATCAGTCACCACATCATGATGAGGAAAACCATGATGTTTCACTTCATAATACAGACCTTGATGTACAGAGTAAGTTTATATGACTCAGGTGAAATACTCACTTATTCCTCCTGACACTTAAATGCAGGCACAATGGAAGAAAACAAGACTATGTGAGTAACGACTGTGCATTTTATTAGAGGAAAGGAGAAAACTCTTAGTACCTACTGGCTACACTTCTACTCCACTGCTATTCGGTAGTTTTTATTCCACTGCATTCATCTGTTGACTTGAGTTCCTGGTAACTTTGGGGATTTGGACTAATTAAATAAAACACATTCAACATTAAACTGTAATGAAGTTAAGACCCTACTGATCCCTGTGGGGAAGCCACTCAGCAGGGTATAGAGTAATAAAAATGAGTTTCACCAGTCTTACCAGCTGCAACATTAAAATAATGTACACATTAATGCATCAATAATTAAAATCTCACTGTAATGTACATTGTTCTGAAACGGCTTATTCTGCATAATGAGTACAACACTTTAACTTTGGGTACTTTCAGTTTATTTTGATGCCAAAACTTTTGTACTTTTACTGGATTCAGATTTTTAAAACAGGTACATGTACTTGTAACCTAGTATTTCCACACTTGGTATTTCTACTTTTTACTTCTGTAAAAGATCTGAGTTCTTCTTGCACCACTGAGACATTCGGGGAAAATGGTGTTAAAACTGTTTTTTCTTATTGTGTAATTAAATAGTAAAAAGGGGGAGACCAGCCACACATTATATTACAGGCCACACACCTTATTCTTACTGTGTAATTAAAGAGTATGGAAAGGAAGAACCAGGGGTTTATAGCACAAAGTTCTGGGTCTCATATATAAGGCGTCTCTGTGGTTCACATTCTGTCCACATGAAGCTGTAGTGGTTATTAGTGCAGTCACTGATGGACTGTTCATTCCACCTTTAAACAGGTCATGATAATGTGAGATATGTGCTTAAGCCTGCACAGTGTGAAATGTCACCACACATCAAGGCTCTTTTCTCAGCTTACTGTAACTTACAGTGACTGTGTGGTACTTTTACAGCGTTAAATGAGGTTTGCCTGGAGAATCATGTTTATGAGAACATGACGTTCCTCAGTTTTGAAAACATTTACTATACTGCAGTAAAACACAACTGGACATGACTTCACCAGAGTCATGTTTTATTTGCAGAAACAAAAAGAATCGGCTTTCCAATAGACACTGGTCCATACCCCGCAGTCTGTACAATTTCAGTACTATTAATCTGTCTCAGGATCCAAGCTTACAGTGCACTGGTTCCAAAGCTGATATATATATATATCTTTTAAATGAAACTAAATATTAAAGTTCAGTTCCAAAATAATTCAACCATCTACAAGAGAAAAACTGAAACAATTATTCTCCTCCTCAGTTCTTTGATTACTTTTAACCCTCTGAAAATGATGGCGGACCAGTCTCCTTTAAACCAGACTGAATATGAAGGAGTTACTTATCGTGCTCCTCAGGCCTCAAGAATTAAATAAAATACACACACACGCACACAGAATATTTCATTATCCAGAAACTTTATTCCAAGAAAAGTTGTCAAACATATTTACAGCAAAAAGAAAACAAATATTGTTTTGATGCTTCCTCAAACATCTAATGGCTCCTGTCAGCTTCATTAACAAAAACTTGCTCTTATTATACAAAACATTTGAAACAAAACACTGTAAATATGCACTAACAAAAAGTTCAAGATATTACACACAATTGTTTGAGCAGGGTGTGGCTCTGTACTTTGTTTACAGTGAGGCAGTGAAACATTTTGCATAGTGTAAAGTGTTTTCAAGTGGAATCATTACTAGTCTGAAGAGAGCTAAAAGAACGGCTCATACAAAAATACAGTGACAGCAGGGAAGGTAGAAAACAAGGGTTAGTAGTGATGATTTTGTTGTAAAGATCCTGTGTTAGCTTATGCACTCTCACCACAGCAATGCAATATACAGTATGTAACCATGCTGAGCTGAACTGAGCTGAGCAGGTCAGAGATTCAACATCCCAAAGGCTAAATGACACACTTTCAGGAACGACACTAGGTCCTTTAGCAGAGAGACAAAAAAAAAAAAATCTAAGTCTCATCCCTAAATTGAACACCTTCATGTTTTATCAACAGCAACAGCTATATCAGCATTACCACAGCTCCCCATGAGCATCAAGGCCAATTACACTGAACACAAATATGAACACTTTGGTCACACTTTCATCCTTATTGCTCCTGCGAGCTCTGAAAGTTCCTGGAGTCCTACGTATGGGAGCTGCAGTTGTTGAACATGATAACTATACTCTGGTCATGAGGCAGGACTCTGCATAGCTCTGTAATACATCCAGAGAGAGAGAGAGAGAGAGGGAGAGAGAGAGAGAGACAGTGAGAGAGACGTGCTGCAGGTGTCATTATAAAGGCAAAAGCTAGATGTTACTGTTAGCTAAGCACAACACCACACAGAGAGGTCAGTCAGAGGTTGGTTCAGGATTGAAGAGATTCAGTCTGAGGTAAAAAAAAAAAAAAAAAAAAAATCTATCCCACACAAGCAAAGTGCCCCTTGTCTCAGAAAGTAAGACAAGGTTTATGAATGAGACCATCAAGGTAGATAGGTAGGTGCTGAAAATGAGGTAGGACCACGCTACAAAATGCCTCAAAGTCTACTACTACTACTACTACTGGTCTGTGCTGCTGCTGAGTCACTGGACTCAACCCAAATGCTACACAGTGCTATGAAACCAAAAGAAGGCTTTGGTCATTCCTCTGGTCTGTGCTGGTCTGAGTCAAAGATACAGGCTTTCTAGGTCTGAACCATACAAACCTTTTTATATCCCCCTTCTCCAGGCTTTTTTTTTTTTTTTTTTTCTGTGAACCTAATCCTAGTTGCTTCAAGTACCATCTCACCCAGTCATGAGACCTGCGGCTCAATATTCTTGTTCTAACCAAAAGTGATGTGTTTGCATGAATTAAAGCCAAAGTAGCTCTGATGTTCTCACAACAACAGGTAACAGGCTACAAGCAACCACTGTCTGACTGTGTTCTACACAGCTACATGCCACTGATTTAAAAAGAGTCTGAAGCACTTCAAAAAAAACAGGAGAAGGAGGGGAAGGGACAGTACGGATGCGCATCCCACTGGCTGCTTTGGGGGATTATTTCCAGATGGCAAATCTTCAAATTTCCTGTGAGAGTCCTCAAAAATCGCATACTCCAGAAAGATTCAGCCACAGATGGCTCAATACTGCTCAGGTGTCAGACTGCTCCCATACAATGATCCATGATCCACTTCACAACAATCAGAAACCTTTCAAACTCAAAAGGTCGCGTAGAGAACAATGCTCGCAATCTACTTCTATCATGTCTAGTGGTGGGGAGTGGTATTTTTTGGTTTTTGTGTAAAAAAAAAAAAAAAAAAAACATTCAGTTCAAGGTTACCAAACACACGCTAGTCTACCAAAAGATGATGATTGTTTCTTTGTCATAGGTTAATTCAGAAAATGTGTTCATGCTAAGCTTTGCAGTGATGATAGACACATACACAAAGAATTTGTCCAACAGATGCTCTTTGGATTGGACAGAAACTAATGTCCCATTCCCTGCTGGACACAGTTTGGTAATAACAGCACAGTGCTGAATGGAGCTGATACAGGCCTGTTATTTCTACAACAGCATTAATATTCCCATCTGCTGTGAAGCGTGTGGCACAGATGTATGAAACGTCCTTGTAAACCTGCGAGGATGATATCTGTCAGCTCCTGCATCGTGATTGTTCTCGAGCTTTTGGGTAGAGGAAGGAAACCGAATGATCACATTCTAACATTGACATTATTGCAGCCTGGGACGTTGTTTAAAAACGTGTGACATCACTGAAAGCAATTTCTGCAGACGTAAACCCGCATGAGACACAAAAGTAGTTCCAGACGCGTGAGGTTTGTCTTGGTGTGTGTGAGCTTCAACTGAAACCCACAGAATCATGTTACTGAAAAAAATCCAATCGCACTTGGTGTGAATCGTATTTAAGGCACGAGGCTGAACGGGGCAGCGAAGCGGTGTCTGTTCATGGTCGTTCACGTACTATCATCACTGGCTATCCCACGCTCTGACTTTAAAACACTGATACAGCACAGTACAGTGACCTGTGCCACAGCCCTATACACATTACACATGAAGAAGAGCAGGCAGCGGGGCTGCTGGGAAAAAAAAAAAAAAAAGAAAATCAACAAATCTAACAACATGTCATGAACCTGGTTGTCACATACAGTGTGATCTCAGAGACACTGGCATCATCCATCAGTTAAACATCCTCAGCTCCATGGAGACAGCCTCTTCAATGCAGGAATGTTATTCTGTCTCGTTCTGTATGAAGGGTACAAACACGGAATGGGTGGGGTGGGGGTGGTGGGGGGCATTGTTGTTGTTCCGGCACAAAGCCGCCGGCAGAGGTAGTCACAGAGCCGGATCGAAGTCTGTGTAAAAGGGAGAACCAGCACTGGTGGGACAGACACCGACACTGTTGTGTTACACGGACACACACTCTGAAAATCACACACTGAGGCAGCAGCATCACGCCGGCTTTGTTTGGTTCAGTGTAAACAAGCAAAGCCGCCATAACGCAGAGTCCTCTTAACAGCAAACACAGTCAATCCGTTTAAAAGAGGCTACTGATTGTAAGTGAGTGGTGCTGGAAGTACACTGCTGAGGTCTGATCTGCACCCTGATCCTGTCCCAGAGGTCTGGAATCAGCAGCCTGTTCGTCGCTTCCCACTCAAGATTATGATTGTGGATTCTTCACAGTTCAGTTTTTCCACTAGAGTCCACATCCATGTAGTAAACAAAGCTGCGGAGACACAAAGCATAAACATATCAGCAACATTTCTTCAAGAAAACCATTTCTAACAAACATAAGGTTTAACTGTCTTTAGCGATGTCATAGCTAATTAGAAACCAGCACTTTTTGGATATAATGGGCTGATTTCTACACGTTTAAATCCGACCACTGATAATCCAATAATCTAATCTGATTTGTTGCTCAAGTGCAGCAGAGGAGACACAGCAGTCGTTCTACAGCCCAGTCCAGGACGAGGCTGTGTGGGCTGTTCATCTTTATGTCAACTCAACAACTCAGTTCTCATTTGTTCAAAGTGACAACACAACAATTAACAACAAACCAACTAAGAAAATGGAAATTTGTTTTTAGGTGAAGACGTCAGAATCAAGACCTCAGTAGGTCCGGCTACAGTCTCACATTCTTCTCCCCAACTTAACAGCTAAACCTGACCTGTTGGACTTTTTTTTTTTTTAGGTCAAACTGGACTAAAATAATACAGCTTCTAAACACACAACCAGGTTAGACAGTTGCTAATAACCGTAACATGACAATGCCACCTGACACCTGACAGTACTTCCTACCCTGCAGATGTGTCAAGGCTCAGTTTAGTGCTAGTAATAGCCCATAGCGGCTGACGTGCCACAGCTATGGGCCAGCAGCAGTTTGTTCCTCTTTGCATGCATTGCATAACCTCACTGCACATGGTACAAACACAAGTGGGTCAGCTTAGCAGGAAGCGCGCATGTTGGAGATGCTGAATGAGGGATGATGTGCTGAATGGAGACATGGAAAGTGCTTATGTCACTGCTGAGGAGGAGCATGTTTAATACCATGTATATACAGTGTCCATAAATACAGCTTACTATTCTCAGGGTGGTGCCACTGGGAAAAAAAAAAGCAGATATCGGCCATGAAAACACAGAATTCATCTTCAGAGTGAGTTCAGTCCACATCCTAAAGGTTCCTCTCAGGGCTTTTCATACAGAGCAGGTCTAGACCGTCCTCTTTGTGACATTATTTACAGAGACCCAACATGTCCCCCATGAGCAGCACTTGGAGACAATGGAGATGAACAACTCCCCTTAACAGGTAGAAACCTTGAACAGGACCCGGCTCATGGTCGGTGGCCATCTGCCTCCACAGGCTGGGTGAGTACAGATGGAGAGGGAGAGGAGAGAAGATCTCAGTGCATCATTGGAAGTCCCCCCAGCAGTCAAGGCCTAAAGGATTCCATTCATTTCTGATATGGACTCTGTTTTCCTGTCACAGTGAACACAATGACGTGGCTCTAATGTTTGTCATCTCTTCGTTTTCCAGAGGCACCTCTGAGCGTCCTCTCTGAACAACTGTTGGACGCGTGTGAACTTTCTGAACTCTCCGACCTGACACACACGTTTTACGAACATGCCTCTCATACCTGAGGATTTACCTCAGGTTACACAACTCTACACTCTCTGACTGCAGGCTACACAGGGCAGTTTCTTTTTTTCCTTCCAAACTGAAGTGGATCCAAATGATAATTCTTACGTGATCACTAATAAAATGGTTGTTTTCAGGTGTCCCAGACTGCAGCACACCTCCATCAGCCAAGGTCTGACAAAGAAGACGCTCTGGTTTCCTTTGGAAGATTTACTGGTTAACTGCTTATCAAAGTAAAAGCTGGTATTAACCAGGAGAAAAGCAATCTCTCTGATGTGGATTCCCTCAGTAACCACAACAGGTGTCATGGTCGCACACACACAGAGAATCTTTGAAGAAGAGTTTGCAGGAACAAAGGTGCAGAGTAAGAGCAGCTGTTGGGTACATTTTCAATACATAATGAACCCAGTAACACAGAAAGTGTTGGAAGCCATGACCAGCCGTGCTGTCAGAGGGCGATGAGCACTTTGAAGCAAACTGAGCCTTCGGGTGTTGTCATTTGTATTCTGCTGTTAGGACGCATGACTGGGGACATGGTAGAGGACCCTGACAACTATTTCCTCTACACAGCAGCAGAGAAGCACATTACCGACCAGACCCAGACAAACTTTCCCTGTCTGCATAACTGCACAGATCATGATGTACGTTTCATCACCTGCTCATGACTTATGAGTGTGTCTGTAACTTTCAGTTTTTAGTTTTCTGATTGTTGATTAAGATGAATTATTTTTTTTAACAGACGGTTCAGTTGTAGTTTGCTGTGCTGTGGTCTGAATGCTGAACCCTGATAAAACTAACTGCTATATAAATAACCAAAACAAAGGAAACGAGGTGAAGGTCAAAGCCCAGCAAATCTGGACAAACGTAGGCCTGCTACCTCCTCAGCCACCCTGCCAGCCCTTTGTTGTTGCATAACACAAAGGCAGACTAACTCGTTAAAAAAAAACCAGCAGAGACCGGTATCTTTGGGGAAGTGGTGGGGGCTGGTCTCTCATGAGCCCCAGCAGCTCTCTATGATTACCACTCAGAGAGAGAGAGAGCGTTGGCTTTTACGAGCTTGGGGCGGTTTTGTGGCTGTGGAGCATGCGAAGCAACACATTCCACAAGGCTTGGCATTCACAAAAACTGTTTATTACATAAGTTTAGGTGTGTGCCCTCAACAGGGTAACATCTGATGGGTTGGGATGACATTCAGTCAAATGGGTGCTTCTGCTTTCTAATAAAACACAGCTGCCAATAAGAGATGTGTCATTCTGTCATGATCACTTATCTAGAGTATTTTTGCTACTAAAATTGTGTAAATAAAAGTCAAGAGAACTCTGCTGGGAATACTGGCCAAACTGGCCAAGACAAAGGGGGGACAAACAGCAGCAGAGTCAGGCCAAAATGAAAAACAAGCATTAGATTTTCCAGGATGGAAGGCAGACATCAGGAAAACATGCAGATCTTATTTGGCTGCCACACAAATTGTCAGTTGACCTGTCAGTCATTTTTTTAATTACTCGATTAATGTAGTAATAATCCCTGGTGACATCGTCAGTGCCTTGTATTGTTCAACCAACAGTCTGAAACCCAGTTTCCCAGTGTACCGTGAGATATATATCTATATATCTATCTATACATATATACATACACACACACACACACACACACACACACACACACACACACACATATATATATATTTGAGGGTTTTTTTTGTTTTTTTTTTTTGCTATTTAATACATTAAAATCTAAATCAATCAAAATTAATTTTCTCTTCATCTACTAATCTTGTTTCAGGTCTATATGAGAAAACCTTAGAGCCAAAAACAATTTGAATTTTCATTTATCCAAATAAAATCTGGAGAACAGAGAAATTTGAAATCTGGTCCTGAAAGAAAATGTTTCAATCATACAATCAAACAGCTGCACATTTGACCAAGCACCAATATTTTCCAAGGCCGAGTCTCACATCAGTTCAAGGTGTGTTTCACTGTTAGTTTCACCATCTGCATCCCTCAGGTGATCCTGCCATCTTCAAAGCTCTTCTGTGCGGCTGTCGATAACAGCAGTGACACAGCAAATCTCTGCTTTCTGCAACAGATGCTGGCCGCGCCTCTTTTCATCTATTATTTACAGGTCAAAACGAACCCTGTCGGCTTTGTTAGAACCATTCAAACAACACACACGAGTGAAAACCACAAAAGTACCACAGAGGATCCACCGAGAGGTCAAAACACTGCCACGCACAGCACCTGCAGTTAGCTGTGAGTACGCAGACTGTGAGGAGATTAACACGGTGTAAAGAGTTTACAACCCATTAGATCCAACATAGCCACCATGAATGGGGACGGTGGAGTGGAAAAAATGTGGATCCATGTTATTCCAAAGCACTGTGGGATCACAGGGTTTCCACACGGTGCTGGAAGGTGCATCCTAAACACTAGATTTTTAAGGACAAATGACATGAAAAATAAAAGGGGTCAGATTACTGAATTCGCTTCCTATTTTTACTCACACTCGTCCTCTTACTCTCTAATTTTCAACCTCTGAATAACCGCGACATAAAGAGGAGCGTCGGCCGAATCATTTGTGTAGGAACTTGTTTTTGCAGTTCTGAACCCTGAGGGCCCCAGAGGAAATATTTACAAGCATTACAGCCACTGAATGCTCACTTTTACAACTACGTTGCATAACAACACCAATGCGCCCATCACACCCAATCCCAAAATCTCGTAAAGGTGGCCTCCCTCTGACATTTCTCTGCCCCTCCATGATACCCCCCCAACTGACTGAGCCAATACAGAACATACCGTACCCTGCCCTCACACTACTGTCCAAACAACCTCACTTCCTACGGAGGAGCAAGATCAGCATTCTCTCAGAGCCTACTGTCTTTATTTAAAATGTACAACGCTTTGAAGTATTAAGATAAGATGGGTGACACATGTGCAGAGCAAAACATCAAACCTGCTTGAAGGCATCAGTATACTCGTTGCCGTACATGGACGCATTCACGGGCGTGGTACGAGGACAACACCCTGAGAATGCCTGGACTTGTAAAAAGCCTGATCCCGCTGTCAATAAAATCAAAAAGGATTCCTAAAGTAAAGACTGTGGATGTGGGGAGGGCCGGGGCTTTCAGTGCTCTGGCCTGGTTTAGACGGGAGGTGACACGAGGCTGGCAGACAGCGAGGGGACAAAATGTTCCCGACGCAAGCCTTCATAAGCCCTGAACCAGCAGCAGAGCTCTCATTGTCCAGCAGAGGAGGAGAGAGAGAGAGGGAGGAGTGATGGACAGGGAGGATGGGTGGGAAAGATGGGCAGGGCGATGACACACAAAACAGAGACACACACGGCTATGGTACGATGCTGACATCAGACATTTTTACAGGGATTTCCTCTATGATCCATTAAATATTCAACATTTCCCAAATACAAATCCTAAATTTATATTTTCTCATAGAAGAACACGAACACATCAGACAGTTTAAGATGAGATGTACAGGTCTGAACTGAAAACAACTAGCACTGATCACAGCATCTCCTTCTGCAGCCAGCATTCATTTTTAAATACAAGTCACCGACCATAACTTACTGCACCTCACATAAGAAGGTCATATTGATTATTATTATTGATTATTATCCCTGTGGCTGTTAGCACCACCTCATCAAACTTTGAGGCTGCAGAAACTACATTAGCCATAGGGCTGCTTTCATTTCTCTGTTTCCTAAGAGTAGAGATGGTTCCACACTTTCATTGTAAGTGCATGCGAACCTTTTAAAGGCAGTGCCCAGCTAATGTAGATGTGGATAATCTCTGTTGGTCACTAACACTTGGCAGCTGTGAAGGCGGAGCACAGTACAGTGAAGTAAACACGTGACTGACAAATGAGCAAGCCAATCAATCCAAATAAGACTTGATTAAATCAAGGACATTCCTACATACTCCTGGTATATCAGTCGGTGTCACTCAGTCCTGGTCTGAGTGTCTGCAGAGAAGTGATAATAAATCCCAGTATAGTAGTCAATGATGAACTTAAGTAAAGCAAGTATCAGTCAGGCTATACAAAAAAAAAAACTTCCACCAAGTCTTTTACTATCATCATCCCATTAATTGCTCTGTTACAGCCCTCAAGCCGAGTCATTCTATCAACAACAAACCAGATGAATACTAGTATAGTATAATAGTAGAGAGAGAGACTTATTCATAGGTAATTTTGATAATTCCAAGCATTTATGAAGTTAAATAACAGTCATTAGGTGGGTCACACACGTCCAGTGTGGAGGAATGGAAGCTTCCCTCTGTCTCTTTTCCACAGAAACTGAATAATAGCTTTGGGTTATTGTAATGTTGGTCAGACCGAATACACAAATTAAACGCATCCCTTCGGGAACTGCTGATGAGAGCTGGGGGGAAAACAGTTAGTGCATTAATCAATAACCAAGGAAATAATATCAGCCCCTTAGCCGTCCCATCAGACCAGAGATTGTCTCTGTGTTGTTTTTTTGTCTTCAGTCTCACCAGTGATTTGAGTATCGTCACTGTGCCGTCATCAGCCGTCCCCTCAGCAAACCAGCTCCTCAAATAAATACACACATGTAGCAGAAACAACAACCCCCCCGCCCCCATCCCCTCTCTATTTACTGCCACTAATCCCTCTCTCCAACAGATGACAGGTTTTCCCATTGAACCAGTGCAATGCTGTGGGCCTGTTGCGTAACGTCCTATCCCATCATGCAAGAGAACAAAGGCAATCTGCAGCCGCGAGCTAACACGCAGCACAGGGTCCATGGCCGGGTCGGCCGAGAACCGAGCAGTGTTACGTCACAGAGCTGCGCAGAGGGTCTCTGTGAGAGGAGGCGGGGCACGGTGACGCAGACACTCCAGCGTTCAGGGGTTATAACGGAGAATGGTTGCAGGACCGCACAGCTAATTGTCAAACAAAGGCTGGGATTAGTCCTGGTCAATGGAGGGTTCAAGTTCAAACAAACTGACGGAGGGTCCGGGTCACTGAGCAATCCACTCAGCGGCTGATTGATGTGCTACAAGGAGTTTCTGCTCTAAATAGCAATACTGGGACAATTAACATCCTAAAGGGACACTTTTCCTGCATTGTCACTACTGCAGGCAAAGTTATTTCCTGCTGAGTGTGCATGTTTGTTGGCGAGTGAGGGAGATTTCTGCCTGATATCTAAAATAGCAGTCTTTTGAATGTAGGGAAATCAGTGAGGCTGCGTCACGACTCTTAAAGTAAAAGTTAAGATCTTTTTTTTACCCCACATAAAGAAGCAGCTGACTTTCTGTTGGAGCGTTTCCAAAAACTCTGAGCTGAAAATATTATCACTGATAGCTGAAGAAAGAAAGGTATAAGGCTGAGTACTTATCCAGACACAATCTTTATATTTCCATACACAAAAGCAGATGAGAATTCAAATAGCAGCTTGACTTTAAAAGTACTTTTCAGTGGAAAAATATTTCCTGAACTTTGTTAACTATGGTAAGTTAGCAGCATCCCGCTGTGTAATTGGTTATATTTAAATACACCAGTACACCAATGATCCAATCATAAAGTGATGCTGATGCTGTGTTTTGTAATCTAATGGTAATAAGTGAAGTGCTAACTTTTCACAGGAAGCTGCACGTAGTGATGCATGTGTCAAAAGTTTCTCATTGGGATATTCTCTGAAAATAGAGATCACAGGAGGAACTTTGATGGAAACAGAAGTCAGTCAGGAGATGTAATTCACCTGCCAGGTGTGAATATGAATCAGATAAAGCACGTGTCCTGTGCACGTCAGGTTAATGCCAAGAAACTTAACTGTTAGTGCATCTCTGCCAATAGCTCATTGTTTTCTGCTTCACTCTCCTACTGTCTCTCTCTCTCTCTCTCTCTCTCTCTCTCTCTCTCACACACACACACACTCAGACACACACACACACGCACATCCTGACTGTGTGCATTTAATCAAAGCCAGGCTGTTTGCCCTCAGGCCCAGGGTGTACCAATCTCAAAAGCTGTCCTTCCTCCTGCTCACATAGCTGTGCCCTTACGCCACCGCCACCGCCCCCCTCCCCCACCCCCCGCCTTGGCTACACTTTAGTATTTGTTAATTCGCTTTAAGCAAGATTCACGCAGTGACAGTCACCGCTGAAGAACCTGTGTTAACAGTCACCTTGTTTACCCTATCAGTAGCTCAGCTTCGTCTCTAGACGTCAGTGCTCTGCAGTAGGTGCTTTCACTCTTCTTAATCCTGATTCTTCGACAGTGACGTGGGAAGCTTTGGCAGAAATCGGGAGCAGCAGGACTTAGGAACTATTTGGAGTGAAGGGACTAGGCCAACATGTCGTCTGAGGCCTTGTAACTAGAAGCTCCCATGGCTCAATCGATCACCAGGTTCACTGACAGAGATGCTGTTCATGAAATGTTTCTTATTTCTTTGTCATTTTCTTAAAGGTCAGGATTTATGGATTCTCTTCCAAATAAGGAGGAGAACACAAAAGGTGAAAATTAAAAAAAAAATCATCTCCCAAACTGTCTGTTGTAACCTGAGCTGTAATCATTATTTTCATTATCGATTAATCTGAGGATTATTTTCTTGATGAATGGATTGTTTTGTCCAGAAAATGTGAAATGTGAAAATAGTGAAACGCCTGTTTTAGTTTCCATATCATGTGCAACAAAGAAATTCTCACATTTGGCATTTTTTTATAATAAAAATGACTAAAACAATTACAGTTAATATAACAGTTACTATAACAACTACAGTTAATTCTGTCGACCAACTGATCGATTAATCAACCAATCCTAGCCACTGCTACAAACCTCACTGTAATATTATAAAGAGTACTAGACCTGCTCTGTAAGAAAAGTGCCCTGACATAACTTCTGTTCTGATTCGATGCTAAACAAATAAACCTGACATGACTGGACTTGACTGTAGCAGTAACATCCATCACAGCTTACAGACCCACTTCCAGGTTCAGCTTTGACCTACTCTACTTACTGTAGCTGTGCACACAGTTTCCCTCTGCGGGGAGGATTATTAGCAACATGTCAGCTGGACTAACTCTCAGCTTCACCTCCTGATAAAGTGGTTTAGGTGACATGTTTTGCCTTGTTTTATTCCTGGAATTTCTCGCCTAAAAAGCAGTGAACCACATTCAACCACTGACTTCGCACCACGGATAGCTAATAAATGAGAGATGTCCCAGCCGACATGACCAGGACAAGAAAGGCTAATGGCGTCAGCTGAAAGGAAGATTACCTGTGCTCAGCCCCGAGTTACCAAAGGCCAATGTTCCCTTTAAGCCAGTGGTGGTGAGTCCTGTGTCACAGAGGAGTCTGCATGAGGAGTCTAATGAGTTATTAAGGGATTCGAGCTTACCTCAGAAAGAAAGAGGTCCCTTCTTTGACTGGTCAGGGTAAAAAAAAAAAAGTAGAGGAGGGGGCGGTCAGGCAGTACACGTCACTTTGTCCATCCGCACCTCCAGCTGGAAGGCGTCTGGTCGGTCCTGAGGGTTGACGGCGAGCATGTCCTGGAGGAGTTTCTTCACCCCCTCAGACATGCAGCTCCTGGCCTTCTGAGGGATGTGGAGAACCATCTTGGGGTTCTCCAGCAGAGCCTCCCCGACAGGTACAATCTCTGTGCCCTGCCGTATGTAGGTGCCCAGCAATTCACGCTTGGACTCTGCATCGATGAAAGTGATCCGCTCGATCATTGCCCAGATGATGATGCCCAGGGCGAAGATGTCAGCCTTGGCTGTGTAGTGGCCCTCCCACACCTCGGGGGCCATGTAGAAGTCGGAGCCACAAGCTGACGACAACCAGAACTTGTTTATGTTGACGATGTTGTTCTGGTTGCTGCCTTTGCCACCCGCTCCTGCTGCCGGGTGCTCTTCACTGTTCCTGCAGTTTAGGCCAGCACAGACTTTACTGAGGCCAAAGTCTGCTACTTTGAGAACAGGCGAACCAGATTTCTGGGAGATGAGAATGTTGTCTGGTTTCAGATCACGGTGAACAATGTTGTTTTTGTGCAGGAAAGCTACTGCACTCGTCAACTGCCGCATAAAGCTCCTGTTGGTCTGGGGGTCGGGCCGGCGAGACAGGACGTACTGGTTGAGGTCCCCACCCTCGCAAAACTCCATGACGAACCAGAGGTAGCACGGCTCCTCTGGGCAGCCCAGGATGCGCTCCCCTGCAGCAGGCAGATCGGAGAGGGACAGATATGACCTGATCAGTGAGATACCAGCATTCAAACTGAGGCATTTAGTCAGTTCATCAGACCTCAAAACCCAGTTGTGCTCCAGGCCAGGATGATTATAAGTGCACAAACCCTCAGTCCATACCTCAAGACCACAAGAGTGAATCACAGACAAGTCAAGTACACACAAGCACAGCACTACTTTCACTACCACTTCAGCTCAGTATTTAACATGTTACTAATTTTCTGTCTGAGCTATGAGATTCTGATGTACACGCTCTTTGTCAGTCGACGACTTTTTTAAATTTCAATGCAACCAAAGAAAATAATAAATCCTCCACAGGTTTTTCACTGGGTTCTTGGTATGTTGAGAGACAGCTTTAAGACTTTAGTTCGTTTTTTTTTTTTCCCCTGAGGAAGCAACACCATTATGTGTGGTTTGGAACTGCACGCAACTGACAGTGTCGTGATCTGGCACATACTGTCACTGCCACTTCAAAGAGCTTCACGTGTGAGGTTTCAAACCGCAAACTTTTGCAAACTTTGTGCATTTCACATGCAACCAATGGCTCTCAGCTGACTGCCCTGCCCTGGTCTGAAGACATGACAGTCAGGTTTAATTGAAGTGATGAGCCACCTTGATCCTGACACATCACTATATTGTAATCAATTTAGTTAACAGATGGCAGCATAAACATATTAAGTAAATATATGGCCTGTGCTGTGAAACAGAACCTCCCCCCGCCCTATGGGTGGTCTGGAGCCCACCTCTGGACTGATATTTGTTTTGTTAGATAAACACACACTTTTTATAAACATCCCTTAAATTTGGTTATTGAAGGTTTGTGACCAAGTCATGTCTATGACACGTTACAGTGTAAAAATAAACTTGTCAAGCTCTCTGGTTGTAGCAGGTTATCAATGCCAACGCATCGCATTTGCAATAAGCTAATATCCGCTGATGTATCACACCAGTTGATTTATCCAGTGCCTAATCAGATTTGTTTGCCTCCCAGAGTCTTTGATTGAAAATGATGGCACTTCCTAATTTCTCCCTCTCTCTTCCACCAGCTCTCAGAAATGGCAGGTAACTTTGAGGCAGCAGTGAAACTGGCTTTCAAAATGTCCAAACAGTGTTGCTCCCCCGCACGACCTCCCCCGATGATCACTGTAGGCTGTCGCGCCGTGACTGCTGACTACTTGGCTTTACACTTGAAAAACTAGGTTAAGTGGAGGAGGACAAAAGCTAAGTGGGAATACATAAAAACAACAAGTCGTCTGAATTGTCATCCAGATCCTACAAACATTAGCACTTGATGGCTGCAAAAGATCTCAGCTCAAGATTAATATTTCATTTCAAGAGCCAGAATGGTGACACTTACATAACGGCCATGCTATTAAAAGAAAAGAAGCAAACACTGTACGTTGATTCAGTTATAACCACGGATTTTTAACTGAACAGGTCAACACTGGTGTTTCAATGCTACATTTCAATTTTGCTAAGATATATTTAACAGTTATTATTCATTTATCTAAGGACTACTGAGCAATAACAATAGAAGTGATAAGTAGGTCAAACTGGACTGATGACAACAATGATTTAAAGTGAATAAAAATGTCCCTGTCATAAGACAAAGCTGCAGTATTTCATTACACTACCCCATTTTAAACTGTAACACCATTTTCAGTCTGAAATTTATTTCAAAAAGTAACGTGTTAACACATTGCCAAGAAGTACACTGTGTTCTCTTATGAGCTGAGGACAACACAGTGTACTCACTGTGCCCACTATAGGTAACCTATAGCGACGTCACTGACACTGACAGAAAACTACAAAAGAAATGACTGTTACTTTTAATTCACAAAATCTTTTTTTAAAAGAATGAGCCTCACTTTACACATAGAGTATACAGTTTGTGCCTCAGAATTTACACATTATTTAGCTTAAGTACAGATAGAACACGTCACTGAAATCATACATTTATATAAATAATCTTTATATTACATAAGTCACTAATATAACTGCAAATCACAATAACAAGCAAGGTTTTTTTTAAAATTATTATTAATTTAATTAGTGATCCATTCGTGGGCTACAATTTTGGTTACACTTGCTTTCATTAATAACAGATTCATAGAGCTGGAAAGACATTTAAGCATTTTGCAGTTTTGTGTGAGTTTATTAAACCATGAAACCCCTGGGCCTTTAATACAAGGGCTCCTAAAGTTTGGATTTGGGGCTTAAGTTGGCAAAACCTGGCCATCACCTTGTAAACTACTTATGAAGACCAATTTTAAAGACATGTTTTTGTATTTAGAGTACGAACTCAAAGAAATGTTTGTAGCTCTCTTTTATTGCCTTATTTCTATATTATTTCATCATTGGTGGTATTAGTGTTAATGAACCAGATGTAAACATGACAGTAGCCTGTACCTTTGAGTGACGTCTCCACCAGGCGCAGGTACTGTTTGGACCTCTTGTTCCCGTGGCTCATCTTCTGGGCCAGGCCGTTCCTCTGAAGGACACACTCCTCCAGCTGGACCACATTCTGGTGTCGGTTCTCCAGGCTCGTCAGGGCCCAGAACTCGGCCAGAGCCAGTTCGACGTTTTCCGGGGCGTCGCACTGGAGCCTCTTCACCGCCACCCTGGCCCCTGTTTTCCGGGCTATAGCCTCATACACCACACCGTAGCTTCCCCGGCCGACCTCCCTAAGCAGACTGTACCGGGGAGACACCACCACGTCGGGCTCCAGTCGGTCATTCCGGAGGAAGCTGATGGAGAAGCAGTCGTCGTCCTCTTCTTCCTCCATGGGCTCCGTGTGATTGTTGTCCTCCACCGTGAGGGAGCGGAGGACTTTGCAAGCCTCCCGCTTCATCTTTCCGGCCGCACTCCGCCTGCAGCCCCGCACACCGCCGCTTACCTTTCTCCTCTTCTTCCCGTTGCATATATCCATAACTTCTTTTTTGTTGAAAGTAAGCATGGAGGGAGGACGTGTTTATCTTTCATTACTTTAACTCTAAACTAATAAAGTTTGACGTCCTTACGTCTCCGTGCGTGTTGTCGTTCGGAGAGGTTAAACGCCAGCCTGTCAGTAGTCTGAAGCTTTCCGCTGTTAACAGAGAGAAAGCCAGTGAAGTGCCACAGGCTGTGCAGCTGTACCAACTAATTTGGCTTCATAAACAAAATGTTCTAGCTCCCGAGAACACGCAGGGAACAGAGGGCGTGGCTTGCGCTGCAGCTCCGCCGCACGCTGATTGGTGGAGACGGGAAACAGCTCGCGGAGATCCTGCTATGGTCAGAGAGGTGGAGAATTGAGCGAGCACGCTACGTTTGTTTTTATTTTGAAACAGGAAACCAGTCGGTCGTGATAAGGATCTATTATATATTACAGTGTGGGTTATGATTTGAAATGCTTTACGGAGCTGATACAGCCTCAGCCGGTACCTGTTCATCTGTCCACGCGGAGCCGTTCAGTGGCAGCGTGGACAAACATGAGGGAGGCGGAGGCACGTGTACATAGGCATGGACAGAGCTACCAGTACAACACAGTCAAACACAGGCACACCATCAGCAAACATGGAACACATGTAGCCTGGGATTTAGGATTACTGAGGTTATTATGAGTGCCAGCACTCACAATGACCTCATAAATAAAAATAAAGTTTACGTAAATAATTGTTTTTATTTTGTGTAATTATTCGTTATTTTGTGTTAACTGTTAAATTGTTTTCATCTATATTTTTGCTACTTCTTTTCAATTTTATTCAAAATATAGATATATTATTTTTACATTATAATATATATTATATTAATTTCATTATATATTTTGTTTCTAAGCAAAATAGAAGGCAACGTTCAAATGCAGGCTCAGTGACAGAACAGACACTGTGAAACAGGTAAACAGAATGTTTAAATAAAAGGATGTAACTACTGTGGCCAGAAAAAGCAAACCCTTCTGAATTATCTGCATTCAGGGGTCTTACACAATATATTTTTTAATATATTTAACACAAATCATTGTATTGTTCTTGTCCATATTGAATACATAATTCAAACATTCACAGTGTTTGTAGGGAAAAGTATGTGAACCCTTCACTTAATGACATCAACAACAGCTAACAGGGGCTAGGAGTAAGTAAGCCTGCAGTCCAGTTAATGAAACCAAGTTGGAGGTGTGTGTTAGAGCCACTTTGACTTATAACAAACACTCAGACATTTTGAGTTTGCTATTCACAAGAAGCATCTGCTGATGTGAACCAGGCCTCACAAGAAAGATATCAGAGGACTTCCCATTAATAACTGTACATTTGCATGAAGCTGGAAAAGCTGGAAGATGATTCAGTTCTGTGGCGGCTCCCCCAGCTCAGATGACTCCAGAGGTATAACAGTGAGATCAAACAGAGGCTCAGAGTCACAGTAACAGCGAAAGGCTTAAAGGAATCATTGGAGCTGGTTAACACCTCTGTTCATGAGTCAATCATACACAAATCAGGGTGCATTCACCAATGAGGAGCTTGGGGCTTTGCTGCCTCTGGGTCTGGACAGAGTAACAACACTGAGGGGGAAATGAATTCCCAGGTTTATCCAGGTATCTCACAGGATAGTGTCAGGGTGACTGAACCAGCTGAAGCTCAGGAGAAGTTGGATGATGCAGCAGGACAATAACTCTAAAAATGGAAGTAAATCTACTACAGAATCTACAGTCACAGCTCAGACCTTTATGATCTCAGAGACCTGTTCCAGAATTCCTCCTGAACGTTGTGCAGGTCTGATCCACAGCTGCTGGAAGCTCTGATCTGAAGTTATTGCAGCCAAAGGACGTTCAACCAGTTATTAAATCCAAGGGTTCACTTACTTTTCTCCTCAGGACTGTGAGAGTTTGATGAGTATGTTTAATAAAGACATGGCAGATTAGAATTGTTTGTGTGTTATTAGCTTCAGCACGTTGTGTTTGTCTGTAGTTGTGACTTAGATCACATTTTATGGCCAGTTAATGCAGAAAACCAGCTTATTCTAAAGGTTTCACACACTTTTTCTTGCCACTGTACTTAATTAAAAATGCAAGGACATACAGTGTTTCTCATCTCCGTGACACAGAGGTGATATCTGTGGGTAAGGTACACATACATACTTTTGAAACTGCTTTTCCATTCAACTCCTTGGAATAACATTCACAGTACATATTACCATGTACTGTTCAACATGTATATAGTTACATGTTTGTTGCGTGAGCACATGTTGACAAAGACATAAATAAGTGGTCATTATATCTGTGAACAAATACCCTGGGGTTGAGTTGACTTTAAACACAAATGTATGTAATGCTATGCTGGGAGTGGGTTGGGAGTGGTTATGTTCACACACACACATACACACACACATATACAAAGCATTTGATTTGTGAGTTGTCACCAGTCCAGCTTCCATAGACCATATCACTATCAATGGTAGCTGATTTAACTACCACAACATCATTTTCTATGAGCCAGTGGAGCTGATCAGCTCACATTGTGCTGGGCCCCAGTCCAGGTTTTACTGTAAGCCTGCATATGAACAGGGTGTTTTTGAAAATGAGAACATCAGTTAACAAAAAGAGAAACAAACAGAGTTATGCTAAAAGTAGCTAAAACTCTGTTAGAGTAGAGCAGCAATAATCAATGACATGGCATCACTGACTTCAGTAGTCATAAGCAGCAGTGTCTTTTGGAGTGTGGAGTGTATACAGGGCTAACCCTCCTGTCCAAATGAGACAGGTCGTCTGTGCAAATAGCTTATTACGACCCATCGTTATGTTTTATTGTTATAATTATTCAGTAATCACAGTCATTATAATGGGAGCAAAGGAGGAAGTCAGGAGACTCTGTATAAAAGCAAGAAAGTCTTCATTAGGAGGAGGTTGGGGTGGGTGAAAACTGTCCAATGAAATGATGTAAATCCTTACTGATCAGTCCACAACCTTAACCACATGTTCATCATTGTAACCATGACAACAACGGTTAAAAGTTATAAACATAATGAAGTTGGTTTTTGTGCCTAAACCAAACCAAATCATCACCACATTTTTTTTTACTGTAACCATGACAACAGTCCGGTACACTTGTGCTATATCAGGAAACACGTCTCTCAGGACAAATTTGGTTGTTTGGGTCAGAGGACTTGTTGTTGCAAACATCAGATTTCAAGTTCCCTCCAGATGATCTACGGAGCACTGAGTCACCTGTAGGAAACACAGGACCTGACAAAATGAAAAAGAAGTTATGGTACAGAGGTCACTGTTATTGTACTGATGTGGTACAATATCTGGTTTTCTGGAGAGCTGACATGCATAAATCCACACTGCCAGTGTGTGTTGCCTGTTAAACTGTCAGAGTCTATGCTCTTCCTTACACCCAGCCGGGCCTGAAGTTGTCAGAAGTGATGTGCCATCCTGAGAGCCCTTTGCTTTTGCTAGCAGGGCTAAAAACCCAGTAGTGTCCGATAAAAACAAGTCCTGCCTTTGTATTATGCCATCCCACTGTAGCATTCATTACCCTGCATACCAGACTGACTGAACTTAGAGGGCAGACCGTCTATTGTCACAGCTCAGTGGCCAGTAAAGCTTTATTTGTGGCTCTAATCAAAAGGGGAATTTACTGAGGCTTATGCCCCTGAACTGTAATCAGCAGGAATCTAACTGAGGACACAGCACCACAGACTCTTTGCAGGGCACGAAAAATATAGTTTATTTCTCAGAGCCTCTACAAGACAGGGGTTTAAAGACTCTGTGATAATGCAGGTGTCGACTTAGTGCCCTGTTATTTCCATTAATATTGTGGTTTTTGTTTTTTGTACCTGCAAAATATCAAAATTCAGTGGCAGACTGCCATCATACTTCCATCAAGCTTTATTACTGACCCTGTAGTCTTCCTGCCAGTGGTCGATGAAGTATTCAGATCCTTCAGATCCGAGTAAAAATAGCAATATAAAAGTACTGTGTTACAAGTAAAAGCCCTTCACTCTACATCTTCCTTAAAAGTATGAAGTATTTTCCACAAAATGTATTTAAAGTATTAAAATATAAATGGCCTCTGTGACTGATGCAAGACTGTCAGATTGTCAGTACTGATGCATTCATGTAGAAGTAGCACTTTATTGTTGAAGCTGTTCATAGTGGAGCTGGATTCATACAGTTCTGTAGCTTGGTTCAAGGATCAGGCAACACAAACCTGAGGGGTCATGAGATGATGCACTGGAGAGAAAGAGAGAGAAAAATGAAAAAACATCTTTACATCTTTTGGCCTCATACAGTTATTTAAATGAAAGCATCTGAGAAGTTTAGAGGGGGAAAGGCATGGACCCGCAACCACTGATGATCCAATTTGTTTTTCATATTTTGTATTTCATTTTCTAAAATATAACATTTTGTGGCTTTGTGCTCTTAGCCTTGTAGGAGTAGGGTTAAATAAAAGGGATCCCACTGCCTGCTGCTCAGCCTTGGTTCTGCCTTCATGGATGAGGTGCTGGAACGCTCCACAGCTCCCCACACTGTTATCACCTTTATTTGAGAGGGGGAAAAAAACAGGACCACACACAATAGAGTGAGAACAAGAAGGGGAGGCAGAAAGAGCACATCTAGAAGGCTGCCTTCCAAAAGATGGAGGAGGTCAAATAATAAGCTGCTTCAGCTCATAAGCCAGATACTATAGAAGGTAGCAGAAAAGGGGAGAGGAGAGGCTGGATTTTGAGCTTACAAAAGACATTTGTAAATTTGGAAAATCTAGCAACTGAAAACCGAAACACTGAAATCAGATCATTGTAACTGAAGGGACAGTGAACCTTGCTGTATTTTGGATGAGCTGAAGGCAAAATGAGGATGACTCACACAGAAAGAGAGCTACAGCAATCAGGACATAAAGAGATGAAAGCCTGTAAAACGGTCTCCAGATCTTCAGAAGAGACTGTTATTTTCACAATAAACCTAATGTGTCAACCACTAATAACAGATGTATTTGTTTGTCATATATTCATATATTATAGCAGGATCACATTTGTTACAAGTTTTCTTGCCCATGTGTGGACATTTGAGGGCTGAGAAAATTGGTTAAACCACCCGAGGAAATTGTGAGACTGATGGTGGAAACCTCTGTCACACCTCTGACTCAGGTTGGATTTGACATCCTGGAGACAAGAGGCTGAATGTTCTTCACCTGGTTTGAAGGAGAAATACAGTTTAAAACAAAGCTAAGGGATGTAGTGTTTTTGATAATAGAAGAGGACAAAATACTACAGTACTTTATATGTTTTTGTAATTAAAAGACAAACTCATCTAAAGACGTAAAGTGCTTGAGAGATAATTGAACCCCGTCATTTCCGCTGGGGACTCACTTTTCAAAATCAGATTTCTGTCTCCCTCACTTTCAACGTCTCAGGTTGATTTTCTGACTGAAGTGTCTCTGAAGGTTATTCTCTCATTGTCGAGCTGCCACATTCCAGATGATGGAGATCTGAGTTGATAAACCTGTTGATCTGTTTATCTGAGGCGCCTCCACTTGTTGTTGCCCTGGGTTTCCACTCACAGGAAACATACAGGCTGCTCTACCTTACTGCTGAAGGTAGCAACTGCCAACAACACATTTTAGGTTAAAAAAAAAAAATCTGCTTTTCTTTACACATGATAGGCTTTTGTAAACATCGAACATCAAAACATAAAAGAAAAGATTAGAAAACATTAATGACTGAGCTCTGTGTTGAAAAGACGCAAACACAACATTAACCATGATAAAGAATCAGGAATCTATCAAAGGGAAACGAAGGGAAAATTAATTTAAGCAGGGGTTACAAGAGGTTTGTATAGCATTTCTACTTCTTTTACCCCCATAATAGCATAATAGCAAATTTTAACAGCCAATTTTATCACAATTTCAGATTTGCTTAATTAATTTAATTGTATACAAGACAGAAAATGAGTGTGTTTAATACAGAAGCTCCACAAACTGCAGCCTCCACAGTGACCATGATATTAACTCTATGTCTGGAGGACTGTTATATAATTAATATCTTTGTGCTTCCCTGAAATAAGGACACAGTGAATGCTCAGGTGGAACAAGGCAGAATTTGAACTTCATCGAGACAAGAGTCTAAGAATATGGAATATGACGCTGTTTGATTGCACTAGTAAACTAAAGAACAATAAAAAACTAAAAGTGATCGGCAAATGTATTGATTCAAGTTCAGAGTTTCAAAGCTTGAATGCACAGTCTGATGTTGCTGTGTTGTTGTACCTGTTTTGGTGGCATAAATAAGCTGCCACAACACCACTACCGTCTCTGGTGTTTTTGTTGCAATGTCCAGCATCCATCCCTGCACATAGGTTTGCAGACTGACTGCTGCAGTCAGCAGCTGACAGGACTCACATGTCTCTGAAATGTCTCGGTGTCTCGGCCTTGGCCTCTTCGCCTATTGAGAGACTCAACTCTGACATTTTCACTGATGATACACAAACGTTTGGAGGCAGATAAATATACTTTATGACTTACATTCACGTCAACTGTATGAGCAACTCACAATTTTCTCTCTTTCAGAGTAGGTTGTCATTTGTCCTATTGATTGGATGCCAACTGTCAAGAAGACGGGTCTTATCCAACATGAGCTGTTCAGAGGGCAGACTCCAGGAAAGAAAGAGAGGCAGAGGAGGAGAAAGGAGACATGAGTGTATGAGAAATCGTCTTTACACTATTATCTGTGCGGCGGCATAATGTTGGTATGATAATATGGAGAATATATGTTGGAAAAAGACAAGACATGGTTTCTACAGTCTCTGTGGGACTCATTATCAGATGCTGGACAATGCTGGACAATACAGTCCTGGGTAAGCCCTCACCACCTGTGTTTTGCTGTTGTTTATATTTGTTTTAATTTTTATTGATTTTTGTCATTTGTATTTAGTGTTGAAGTGTATCAATCAGACGTACAGCATGCACAGGGCAAGGAGGAGCCAGAGATTTCACCTCCATGTGCATTTTTTCTCAGTGACATGTTTTTGTTTTCTAAGTTGATTTTATCTTGTGAAATTTTTTTTATATCTCCAGGAACAATTTAATATATTTATAGCAGAGTGGAAGGCAGTGTTCATTTTTATTTTATTTGAAGTAGTTCTGCCAGTAACAGCCCTGCACTCACATTGTTACTTCACTTCTTTCTACATTCTCATAGCGTGTTGCCTCCTTTTCTTCCTCTCCCATCTTATAAATACTTTTTACCAGACTGAGTGTGGAACACACACACACACACACTCTCATATTATTTACATTAGACAATATATCCCCCTGTTCTTTGTCCTATATTCGTTGTCTTTTTCCTCCTGTTATCTGTTAATGTTAATGTGTGTACTGTCTTTTGTCTTACAATAGTACGACAGCATATAAAAAAATAAAAATAAATAAACACAATATAAAACATTGGGAGAGTGTCTGAAAAGAAAGCCACATTATCTCTCTAACACAAAGACACAATAAGCCTCTTTAAACACAGTTATCCTCTTTTGGACCACTACACATAATGTAATGCATCATACTGTAATGAGCTTAGTGTAACAGAGCTAACAGAGACTGGGAGCACTTGAAAAGCATGCACTCCTGACCTCTTGTGGCTGAGCTGGAATAACATGATGTAAACCTCACCTGTCGTTGTATATTTATCAGATTTATTCTTCACCTGCTGGTGGTGAAGTCAGCAAACTGAGATGTAAGCATCAAAGAAACAAAGAGTGTGACTTAAATGATGCGTGAAGTGTGGACGCACTGAAATACTTTAAACTAGGAGAGTGGTGATCAGTGTACTGCTCTGATAGAACATAATAAAGGTTTCAGAAAACTAAAATCCATGTCAAATGCATGGATGCTTGTCCAACTGAAATCGCCATGAGAATTAAATTCAGTCATATTCCACAGTAACAGGTGTTTGTGTGTGTGTGTGTGTGTGTGTGTGTGTGTGTGTGTGTGTGTGTGTGTGTGTGTGTGTGTGTGTGTGTGTGTGTGTGTGTGTGTGTGTGTGTGTTCAGAGAAAGACATCGTGATGAAGTGGAGGTGGATATTCATGCTCCATTCACACTCGTGGTACAGCTGTGTTTGTGTGTGAGTGTGAGTGTGTGTGTGTGTGTGTGTGTGTGTGTGTGTGTGAGAGAGTGTGTGCGTGTGCGTGTGTGTGTGTGTGGGGGGGGGGGGGGGGGGGGCGTCTGACCTTGCCATCTCTCTGCTCTTGTGTTTGCCTGCAGAGGTTTTGTGTTGGAGCTGTGTTCTGGCTGTATTATTTTGCCTGTTCTGCTCCCAGATAAATATCTTTCACAAGTTTCAGGGACACTCACTTTAGCTTCTGACTCAGTCACGCTCACAACCACATCTCAATGCCCGGTGTTACCACAGCAACCTGAAGGCCAATACTGCTGAGGTAGAACTGCATGGATGCTTGTCTATTGGTGTCTTTTGTCTTTTGTCTTTCCTGTGTCGTTAATTAACTTGGAAGTGATACAGCTCTCTGAATGCAGCACGGAGACCAACTGAAGTCAGTCTGAGATGAAATAATTGCATCCATCCAGAGGTTTCTGAACCATATCTTTGTTTTATGTGTCTTCATTTTTTTATTTTCATGTATATGGTTTCACTCATTGTGATGAATCCACAAAGAATTATCACCACCTCTGCAGTTCCACTCAGCTTTATGTGGCCTTTTCACATCTTTCAGCTCATTATTTGGGTTTTATGACACACAAAACTTTACTCTTTTACTCTCACTGCTCTCATCAGCCTCATTCCCAGCAACAGCAGCAGCAGCAGCTGTTTTCACAGAGAGAGCTCTGATAAACCCTCTGTCCACGACCAGCTCACCAGCAAACACAGAGACCAGCTGGTGAACATGGTGGAACATTTACCAGCTCAAGAGCCAGATCTGTTTCTCATGAGTTGGTGGAGCCTAAAAATAGAGCTAAAAAAACAGAAGGAATATTGGACTTTAACTCATCAGGAATTCCTGCATCTAAATAAGACTCTTTAACTGATGTTCTTTTTAAGTTACATTATTGGGATAGACTTTGCCTTAAAGGCCTGGTAGGTTGCATTTGATGTGCATTTAAAGCAGAATTAATTGGCTTTTTGACCGCTTGGCAACAAGCTGTAAACACAAGCTGACATATCACCTTCTTGTTTTCATGACAAAAATAGGCTAGCAAACACTAGCCTATTTACACAACCAGCTGTAACAGTGAAACATTAGCATTCATGTGTTTTCCACAGCCTCCTGCATGACTTGAAGCCAGCAGGAGGTGACCGACGTTTGACTTAAAACAGCTCTCTGCTGCTGCTTCAGCATCACCATCAGAGTGGTGGTGAGATTAAACTAAACCAGCAGTAATCTTCCAGTTTAGCATTGCACTTCTACAACACTGTCTGACTTGCGATGACTCGCAGGGCATCTGGAAAGTTCTCTGCGTTCTAACATCGCTATACAACTTTTTCAATAAGTCTATGCCTCTGTCAGAAAGCCATGAAAATTCCTGTCTATGAGGTGGTCTGAGCAGGAGAAAATGAAAGTGAGCACACAATCTATTGGCAACAGGAATGACACTATTGCCAACACAGTTTTCCTGCATCATTGCATTGTTCTCTGTTTCTTTGTCTCACTCTCTCTCTCTGCAGCCTTCGTGTGCCCATACAGTGCCCTCTTTCTCTGTTTGTCTATACTGCCTTTGACAGCAGCTCTGCAATAAGATATAACAAGCGCATAACGTCCATGCCATGGCGTCTTCTGCTTCTGTTTGTTGTTTATGTGACATGAATGTGATGTAGCCCTTGGGTGCTTCCAGTGGGTGGAGGCAATGAAGTGAGAGCTGGCTCCTCCACCTCCATGAAGTCCTTCTCACGACTCATACATAGCCTTTAATTTCTCCCTGGGGGGAGCTCTGAAACACACGCTATACTACTGATTTATCAAACCTCCTATCATCATATCCATTCCCTGGGCAACAAATGATTTATGTTTAAAGGAGTGATGTGTAAGTATTTGAGTTTAAAACAGTCAACAGAATGTGAAGACAAAACAGTTTTGACATCATGTCAAAGACGTCTGCGTCTTGTGTTGCAGAGATATCTACTGAAGTTAGCATGCTAACCAGTGAGCCCCAGCTCGTCCCGTCTCATAATACCACTTTATACCTCAGGAGGCGATAGTGAGTCACTGTAGCTTCTAGTCCGACATGAGAAGACAAAGAAGGAGTATCAGTGAGAAGGCTGTAAACTTCGAGCTCAGCTGTTGATGCTGCTGCTCTCCCTCTGTGTTCCTCCACTTTTTGTGGCTCATCCTCTGCTCCTGTGACCACTATATCTTCCCAGTATCTCTTACTGGGCAGACTGGGTGTGAAGTCATCATCTAACAATAACTAAAGGTTTGGCAACAGGTTAACAAATGCCCCATTCTGAGGATAGGTGTATTCAAACCAATTTTAGGTCAACAAGAGGGTGAGGGTTGAAACTTGGTTGTGATTTGCCAGTGAGCCTAGTCCTGCACGCATGCAGCATGCCCTCATGTGCACCCTGAATGACAGGTACACAGAGACAACCTGTAAAAACCTGGAACATGGATTTTTTTGATGGTCCACAGGCTCACCAATGACAACCCATCAGGATCTGTCATGGTTTCCCCAATGGCCAGTCTGACCATGGCACAGGTGAAGGTGAGGGACCAAAGAGTTTCTCAGGAGTGGACAACACAATGTTCTGGTATGCTGCCCCCTATTTGTTTGGAGTATGAATTTGACAATAGGCCCATTCTTTTATATTGCCCCTTTAAGGATTTTTGGTTGTTTTATTTTTAAGGAATAAACTTTTTGTAAATCATTTTACCCTTGACTGTTCTGTTTTCATAAATTTAATATACAGATCTATGGCAGATCACCACATGAGTTATCTAGGTAAGTATTATTTTTAGAATAAGTTAGGGCAGTTGGCTCATCAGTGATGTTCTACATGTGGGACAGCTTTTGTGAGAAAGAAAAAAGTTTTGTACAATTTCTAATTGTTTGTCCACTGATGCTCAACATGGTGCTGATATGTGTGTATATGGACAGTGACTGTACCAGGGATGAGAGTGACCAGATTTTTCCACCAGGATTAACAACACGCAGCAGGTGATGCAGCCAATAAGTATTTTCTTATATGACTGAGTGAGTCGAGTGTGGTCTTTACATTTATGCAAATCAAATCTTAGCACTGCATGTTTGCACTGTAACCATAGAAACAGACAACAGCCACCTGGATTACTTTGATACTGAAAGAAAATTTCTGAATTTAATTATTATGAGACAAGATGGGAGGTTTAAAGCAGGTTTGTGAACATTTATTTTTGATGGAGATGCAGCTGTGGCTGGCACACACTGGCAGTGTGTGAGGGGGTGCAACGAGACCCCACACAGTTTTTAGCAAGAGCTTTTTGCTTTAATGCAGAGGTGCCCAACCCCTGCCCTCAGAATATTTGCTGTCAGGCTGCATACAATATTTTTAATTAAAAATTAAAAAAAAAAAAAAAGAATAATAATCAAAGAACTTCATAGGCACTTTGTGTAGTGATGAATCTGATGTTAGTAAAGTCTGTGCTGCATCCTCTTTAATTTATTGTCTATTTCTTTTCAAATCTTTTTTTTAAAGCTTTCAGATCTTGGTGTTAACAATATTTGTTCAGTTTTATTACATTATTACAACTTACAACAAATGCATACATTTAAAATTAAATAAGTAAAACGTGTTTCTGCCGTCATGAGCCTTAAGTGTGCTGTGCTCTCTGACATCATCATATAAGACAAAGTCAGAGGTATTGAACCATGTGGCTTCCTGACACAGGATTTCACTCCAACCAAACTGACCAGCAGCTCCTGGTGAGAAACCAACATTTTCACCCAGGTAGGGAGCTGATGTGCTGTTTGGTTTGGAAAACTGATGGGCAACTGCTGGAAAAAAAACAAGGCCAGTGATTTCAGGCCAGTAATAAGAGTGAGTTTCCCCAGAGCACACATGAGGCAACTTGTCAACAATCGCTGCCCCCTGCTGTTTGTGAGGAAGAACTCAAACACACACACACACACTGGAGACCAGCTACTGTCTTTAAAAAATAAAACAGGAGAAGAGGAGACAGAACGGGCAGCTGCTTTAAACATCAGCTCTTTTATTGTGAGAAAAGTGTGAAGTGTCAGCCAGTACAGCCATCGTCACATAAAAGAGACACAAAAGACAAACTCTTTACACTGAAAAGGTAATTGACTTTCAGATGATGACATGTAACGGCACTAATTAGGGCAAGTACCATTCACACAGAGAAGGGCACATGAGAGGGGACCAGGCCACTGCAGAGGAAGGACAGAATTACCCAGCTATGTTGAAAAATAAGAAATTAAGCTATCAACAAGCTCTCTGATGGCTAATGTCCCCAGAGCTCAAGAAAAAAGCAGCAGATCCAAAATACTATGAAAGAAGCTCCATCTGAAAAAATAAAATAAAATGCTACTCTGCATTCTAGCTGCTCAGGCTCTGTACTGCAGATCTAGCTGCACACTGCAGTGTGTGAACTGTGTAATACTACATATTAGCAGAGGTATGAACATACAAAGGGTTGAGTTACACCCATCTGTACAAGCAACCATCATACATGTGTCTGTTTCTGTGTTCATTAGCACATACCTGCTTCTTACTGTGAAATCAAAGGAATTAATAATTACTAGGTTCCTCGTTAAACATTAAAGATCAGCCATGTTTGATCCACCTACATCCACATGTTATATTACATGACTCTATCATACTTTCCCCTCCTTGTATCACAGAATAACAGAAACTGTCTGTAGCTGTACACTTGAAAAAGGTGTGTTTGTTTTCTCCTCCAGCATACCTGTCTGGAGCTGCAGCAGTGCTGGACCACATTTAGGAGCACATTTTCAGAGGTGTAGACCCATTTCTCACTTTGTCCCTTTTTCCAGATCATGCAATGAAGTCGAGGTCATGATAATAAATCTCTGTTGTAACCCGATATACAACATTGAGTTGTGGCAAACTGGAGCAATTCCCAATTCCATTTTATTTGACAAAATTATAGTCTTGTTCAAAAACTTCACAGTAAAAAATGCACATTGGGCCAACCAGAAAGACAAAAGTAAACAAAAAAGGGGAAGAAAAAATTCTCAAGCGCACTTCTCAAGAAGAATCAAAATAATACACAATCAACAATCAATAATGACCAATCAACTGCCTGAAGACTGAGATCAGTTGATTAAATGAGTCAAGTCTGGTGTGCTGCTGCTTGGTCAGTAACCTTAGGGGTGTTGGAAAGTGTCTTTTTGAACTGTGGACAGAGCCAGGCTTACTGTTTCCCCTTGCCTCCAGCCTCTATGCTCAGCTAGGTTAACCAGGCCCTGGTTTCTGTTCACTGCTAAGATCTGGAAGCTGCTAAGATCACAGCAGGGTAATGTGGCTAAACTGATGGCTTGTTTACAGTCTGTGTGATGTCTGACTATTTAAAGAAACCAGAGAGGATGGTTGATTTAAACTGAAAATCAAGAGGAAAGAAGTCAAAGATACATGGTCCTGAGGATGTTAGGGAAACCCTCGCTGTGGAGGGTGATACCGCTAACATCCACAGCAACAACGCTTTCTTTCTCTTTAACACGGAACAGTGTGTTTGACAGTGACCTTTGTCAGGTGAGGTCACACACTGAAATAGCCTCCATAGCATGCAGCAGAAGTGAAGTCCTGCTGCTCAGCTCCCAGCAGGGATTTCTGTGTGATCTTGTTGGGATTGAGTGTGCAAGAAAAACTAGTCCATGTAGCAGGAGAGGAAATGACAAAATGCTTTTAGGTGCCTTGCAGGAAGTCTGAACAACACGCTGCGTCGAAGCCACACAAAGGAAACGTGGGAAGTCAAGCAGGTGACTGTCTGATGCAACATTTATTAGTGAGTCTCACAACAATGGAAAGTCACTGTTATCTCCCTCAAACATACAGTGGGATAAATGGGGAAGGCAGATGTCAGAAGGGCATTTCCACCATGTGTCAGCCACTGCACCGGAGAAGAATTAGAAAGTGAACTGTCTTTATGGTGCTCAGTGGAATCACTATTAATCTGAGCTCTGAAATGATCAAGCATTTTTATATACTGTCTATAAAGGTTTCTGTGGTCTCATTACGTTGCCATTATTTACCTTTTGTGGACTGAAACACACACCTCAGCCTTTCAGAGTATGAATGTAGCCAAATATTTTGCTTGTCAAAACTCTGTCTTCAACAAGGAAGATCTCAGAGTTTTCATGGCTTTCTCCAGCATTGTGTGCTATTTAAAAAATGAAGTTTATTTATATTTATTTTATACAGGTCCATCTATTTATTTTATACAGGTCCATCTGTCCAAGAGGTTTCTTCGGTTCTCATAACTGCCAGTCTGCCCTTGTCCAGGCCTTCCGTCCTCACAAAGACAAACCTCGGCTAATTCTGTCTCTACAGAATCAGAGATCGGGCACACTGGGGGAAAAGAGGGAAGAGAGCAGACAGGTAGGCAGGTACCTAGGACTGGGGCTGTGGAGCATAACAGAAAATGCAATGTTTGCCATCATCACATTTAAGTTACCTTAAGTAACTAAGTTACCTTTTTAAACAGCAGAAATTATTTTTTTAAATTAATTTAATGTATCGTTGTAGTTGTTTAATATGTCACAGCCAATGACACGACAACTCAAAGTTGCCTGGAGTTCTTCAGGAACTCAGCAGTCAGAAAAATATCAGAGCCGAAATCCGTCTGAGACATGACCTGACCTGACCATAATTTAGCAAATGAAATGATCTATAGAGTAGAATATAAGGAGAAGTAATAGGATTCAGGACAGGCAGGTCACGTTGAACAGCCCCGTCTCCCTACCCATTATGCTTCTATACACCTAACATGTGCTTTAGTTATGTAAATCACAGACGGGACTGTGCGTGACACAACTGTCACACCTGATTTAGGCGTGACAGGTGAGACAGCACTTTGTACACCCACCATCCACCTCAACCATCGCTGACAGCTCCTAATCCAGCCCGTGAAACACTTCATTTGTATGTGAATGGACTTTCTACGAGACAGGATTGTACTGAACAATCAAATTACCTGAACATTTAGTTCTAAACACTGACACTGCATCTTTGTACCATCCCGTAGCTTCTTTATTTCTTTCTTTATTTAAAATCCTGTTTCATCTTGTGTTCCTGTCTTCAGTGTCTGACTCAGGAAGCTCTTATTCATAAAGTAAAATTTACCCTGCTGCAAAACGACCTTGGGCTTCAAACGAACTGAAAAGAATATGAGAATGTGCCTCAGAGGAAGATCTCCTTCAAATCCAGAGAATTCAATCAGGATTTTTTTTTTTAATTAAATACTCAGGAAATAATTTTTTAAGAGAAACATCTTTCTTTTTCAACTATTCACGTATGTGCTATAAAAGCATTTCATTCCACTCTACAAAGGACGTTCCACTTGTATTTCTAAGGCAGCACCTCAGGTATTTGTCACTACATGGCTCTTTCTCACTTCCATGCTAAGTCAAGGAATAATCCATCACAAGTGGCACAAGGGGTGGAGGTGGTGGTGGGGGTGTTCAGATAAATGGAGCTGATGGTGTTTAACACATGATGCATGTTATCTTACATGAAAGACATGCAGCAGTATTGATTACATATATGTTGTGAAAGGGATCAATAGTTTGCAGATTATCTATACAAAGCCCTGAATCTGAACTGATATTAATCAAACATATTGATTTATTTCCGCACAACTCTGTATGTGTTTAGATTTATTATCGTTAACCTGAGATTTAGTGGAGAGTTTCATGGAGACAAATTAAGATCCAGTGGATGTGACAGTGACAGGAGCAGGGAGAGTCAGGTGGTCTGCCAGGTTGGACTCAGAACCAGGCAGGAGAACTGTAACCAACGTCGTCATCATCATCATTAGGTCTGTTGAATCGCGTAGCTTTCTGAGACATGGTATTGTCCAGGGCATACGATGTGTCATGGTCAGTGCCATGATTCCTGTTTTTCCCTTCCCTCTGTCTCTCCTCAGGCCCCTGCCTCACCTGCCTCACCTGCCTGTGTTTTGGTGCCATTCAAGCAGTTTAGATGTGAGACGAGCTGCACGTCTGTGAAGAGAACCGTTTGAATTTTGTGTTTTGTTTGTTAGCAATAAAACAAAACATCTGTTCAGCTCCATTCAAGGCTACCTGGGTTTTTGAGTTGCCTTTGATTCGAACATGCGGACGCCTGCTTTTCAGCGCTGCACTACTTAGCTGAACTATCACGCCTCATGCCTGCTCCCTGCCTCTATCGCATCAACTCTGACAACTCCAAAAACTCTGCTTTCATAATGTCATTAGCTCTGTACAGGTGGAGAATGACGTCAATGAGAAAGTTCCACGCTCTTATTAAAACATTTAAAGACTTCCCCTGCCTAACAGCGTCTCCACCACCTTGTGATTCACTTTGTCTCTCTATTCAACGAGGTGAAAATGTATAAAGTGATCGAGAAGGTTTATTTATGGTGGTGATGGCAGCTTTTCTTACCGGCTGCTATGGTTACCTTCACACCAGATACGGTGTACAGCTCAGGTTGGCAGTGTTGTTGTCGCTTGTGCACTCAGCTCACTTTTGTCTCATAACAGATCTCTTTCATTGGTGGAGGTGTGAGGCATCACCAAGGAGTCAGTGGGTGGAGGGATGGAGGGGAGCTGTGTTTTTGACGTGTGTGTAATGATGATGATGATGATGATTGTGATGCCTGGAAAAGCCTGAGGAGAGGTCACAGTTTACCCGCGAAGAACTGTGTCATGATTGTGTGTTTCTTGACATACAGGAGCATGTCTCTGAATGAGAGCAAGGAAATGGACAAACAGTGAGGACGTTCATTATTTCATGGTCATTGAACTCAAGACAAACAATACAAGGTTACTATCTGAGTAATTGTGCTGTAAATCATGACACATAAGATAACACCAGGTTTTACAGTGTAAAGTGTGTGTTTGTGTGTGTGTCTAACAGCATGTGGGAGTAGTAAGCTGGTGTTCTGTGTGAGATGCAGGTGTCTCCAGGTTACTGGGGAATGTAAATGCAAACAAGGCTGCTCAAACAGAGGAAGGGGGAGCGTTTATGAAACCCGGGGCTACACACATCATTGAGTATCGTGTGAGAGTGTGTAAGTGCGTGAGTGTGGGTGTGTGTGAGGGTTAGAACGATATCTCATTGGCCGATATATATATATATATATATACATGTGGAAGGTGCGTTCCTTCATCTCCTCATGAAGGAGCTGTTGTTTAATCTGAACCTGATTATTAAAAATGCAGGAGCTGCCTCCTTTTCTGGCCTGACTGACTGACAGTAATAGACACATCCCAGAGTTTCTGTTTAGTATTAGAGAGGGATCTCGAAGCTGGTTATCTAGATCCCTCTCTTCCTCCCATTCCCAGCTCATCCTCTAATAACTGAGAAGGTTGAGGTCCAATTTTTTTCCTGACTGTTTTACCCTCCTCCACCTCCCTGTGATAGAGCTGCCACAAAATTCTTAAAAATCCGTCCTTCTGTCTGTCCTGTCTCTCAAACTGGCCCAGTTAGAGAATTATAGACCAATGTTCAACCAAACATTTTTATCCAAAATCCTTGAAAAAAATCATTATGAGCAAACTGCACAAGTTGGTTCAGGGTCATTAAATCTTTGATTTCATTGAGTTTCATTCTGGCCTTTATAACATAGTACTGAGACCACATCAGTAAGAGTGACCAACAATTTTCTTATGCATGCAGACACAACAAAAAAATTCCTTTCTTATTTTATTTGATTTGACTGCTGCCTTTGATGCCACTGATCATCAGCTTAGGGTTGGTTTCATTGCTATTTTTCAGTGGTTGGATCAAAAGTCTTATGTCCTCCTCATCTCCCCAGGTGTGAGGAGTCCCTCAGGGGTCTGTCCTTGGATACAAGTGTCAAGATGTAGTGAGACCAGACAAGACCCTGTTCTAAAATACTGATGGAAATCATGACAAGTCGGTGGAACTTGAGAGGACCCACCACTCTGTCCCCGAGCCCAAAGGAGGCACTGTTCCCAGAACCACCAGTACATCTTCATCGGAACTAAGACATAGAACGTTCTATGCCCTGGGCTGGACAACACAAACTCAAACAAACGCGACTGGAGACTTTACTGAAAAACACATTTAATGAGGTTAAAGCTCTGCTGCACCACAAAGGCATATGCTCCAGACTCGCCGCACGCCGCCCGGCTCTGAATCACACTCTGAGAGGGAGAAAATGTAACTTTCTACACACCTGAGGAAGCCAAGGCTCTCTACTCTGAACAGAGCGTTAATGCAGAAGCTATGTTAGGAACAGGCAGAATAATAATGTGGTCGCTTGTCTTCCAAGGGTCATTTGCCATGCCACCAGACTGCTCTGTCACTGCTCTGTAGGAGTAACGTGAGCAGCTAATACCTCTGTGTAATCAGCAAAGATCACATGTATTTATTTGACTGTGATTCTGCCTTTGCACAGTAGACATGGGAAAAATACACCTAATACCTCCATTCCCATAGAACACTATACAGTTTAGTCTGGGTCACTCAGTGACAGTGGCGGTTTTTGGCACGGGTGAACCGGAAAGCTGCCCGGGGCGGCATCACATGGGGGGCGGCAAAACCATGTGAAAAAAAAAATCATCTGTGCTGCTAAGCGGTTTTCTGTTATCTATCATATTACTGTGTGGGGAATGAACAAATTGGCGCCCCCTGCAGCTGCAGGCGCCCCTTCTTGCTGAGAAGGTGCCGTGCTCAGAAGCTGTGTGAGGAGGGGAAAGGGGGGGGACAGTTCACCTCTGGGTCTCTCCCAGATGGAACGGACAAGGCGGGGGGTCCACTGTATAGAGGAGGCTTTTCAAAGCTCCTCAATAGGGGAGCAGATTTCGTATGATGACATTATTGATGATTTTGCATCAAGGAAGGTCAGAAAGGTCAGGTTTTAGTTTTAGC
The DNA here is from genome assembly GCF_017976425.1 of Toxotes jaculatrix. Lineage (NCBI taxonomy): Eukaryota > Metazoa > Chordata > Actinopteri > Toxotidae > Toxotes > Toxotes jaculatrix. Next base: position 4,457,082 of record NC_054395.1, on the reverse strand, counting down.
TTTTGTTTGCTGCTCTTAGTGCAATAGTGTTATAATTAGATTTCCTGTAGTGTTTTTTCATTTGTGTGATGAAGGATTTGTTATTCAGAATATTTATTCTATATTTCATTTGTATATTATTCTTTTTTTATTATTCTAAAATAATAAAATAATATTATTTTTATTTTATATTATCGTTATTCTCTGCTGTTGTTGTGTGTGATTGTGATTTTTCCCACTTTTATGTATATAGAGTATATTTACCTCCCATGGGCTCACCACCTGTGGGAGATGCTGTAGCACTTCGGTGCATTGTGGACTGGGCGGGAGTTGCCCCCGCGACCTGGGCCTGGTAGATGATAAGCGGCAGATGAATGACATGACATGACATGAGTATATTTATTTAATTTCTGATAACATTAATTTCTAAATTGTTTTGGAAATGTTGGGGTTGGAGACTGTTATAAATATTGTTATAATAAAGTATGGCTGTTCTTAGGTTAGGGGTTAGGGTTGGGGGGGGTGCTCGGAGGGGGTCTCACCCAGGGAGAAATTCAATGTAGAACCGCCACTGCTCAGTGAGGCTGCCTCTGTTCAGTCTGCTACAGTGTCAGTTAAAGCACTGATGAGCTGTGCATTACACAAGGAGTATACGTTCTCTGTTTGTCACCACTGAACATCTGCATTTATTCCAAATATTTTCTTCCATATAGAGCAGGTGTCTGGCGTGCTTTTAATTGCTTTTCATTTTAATTGGGTCTTCAGTTTTCTTCTAGACACAGTTCTTGACGGATCCTCTGAGAAGCCACTTTCTCTCACCAAGGCAGCTGAACGAACTATTTCTTTCATGAGGGATTTCAGTTTGACAGATGTTTGGAGGTGGTTACACCCACGAGACAGAAACGATTCTTTTTATTCACACCCTCGTGGCACCCACGCGCTTATAGCTAACTTTTTGTTATCCACTCCTCATAGAGCGTTGGACGCTCAACACCTTGTTCAATTATTGCCAAACGGAGAAATCCATCATGAGGTCTAAACAAAAATACAATGAGCTCGGAGAAAAAGCTGGTAAAGTGCTGGCATGGCAGATAAATACAGAAGAACGTAAGAGGGCAGTTAATAGAATTGTCAGAATCTCAAACAATCCCACTGAAATTAATGATGCTTTTAGGAAATATTCCAGTGACTCAGCCATGTGGTGACGTGTCAACAACAAACTCTATTAATCTTCCATGTTTATCTGCTGAAGACAGAAAATTCATGAGGAAAACATTTTCAATATCTGAATTATCTGAGGCTTATGCATTTCCACCTTCAAATAAATCTCCCACGGATGTTCGTCACCCCCCAGTTTTGACAAATTGAATGGTCACAAAACTTTCAGTTCAGTTTATAAGCTTGGTGATCCTGGGCCTTCCCCCTGTGCATAATCAGGTTCAAATTTTTAATTTGTCCAAATTTGTAGCTGGAAGTACGGCTCACAGTGTGCACCATTTTTATTAAGTGTTTAAACCAGTCTGAAGAAATCCAATGCCAGTCCAATAAATGTCCTCCTGTGGCAGGACACAGACACAGTACAGATTTAATGTGATTTGCTCTTTTTAAAAAAATCTGTTTTGGTAAGGGAAGAGATCATTTCTCTCTATGGTTGTATCATCGTGTGTTCCACTTCACTTTATGATCTGAAATAATCAGATAAAAAGGCTGCTCTGTGGAGGAGCCGAACCCTAACCCCTCAGTCTGTGCATTATTAATGCTCAGAGGAGAAGTGACAACACAACTGAAGCATCAGCTTGTCTACAAGCAGAGTTTAGTTTGAGGTAACATCAGTATTTTAAAAGCTGCCAGCCTTTTAAAGTGGACTACACTGAAGTAACAATATGTTTTTAGCCCTGTGCAGTGTCTGCATCACCAAATCATATACAGCAAAACCTCAAGACACTTCTGCTGGATCACTCTCTAACTTGCTCTGACTGGAAGTGTCTGTCAATAAAACCCATAACAATAAAATCATCACTCTGGTATGGCTTTCAGTGAACAGCTCTACAGTAACTGTCCCATGATGCACTGAATGTGGTCCATGTATTTTTACTGCAATAACCACTGTGAAGTGGTTCAGTTTAAATGACATGTAAAAGATCAGCTGTTGTCAGAGTCAATAAAAAATTATCGGCATTGCCTTAAATACTGTAATCGGTCAGACCCCGGTGTGCATGTGTGTGTCTGTGTGTGTGTGTGTGTGAGTGTATGTGAAAAGCCTAAGGAGCGGATTAATCATTTATTGAAAAAAAACACAGCAGAAACAAACGCTGGCTTGTCCTTCAGGAGGTGAGCAGAAACATCAGCGTCTTATTTGGTTTGCTGGAACGGAAGCTGCTGTTTCAGGTGACTGGTGCTCAGAGATCCTCCTCCTCCTCACTGTGTCATCTGACTGAGGGGAAAACAGTGCACATAAACTACGGCACAGTGGAATAACATATACCAGTATAGATCTATATTAGAGTGTATGTAACATTTGTGTTGTTCTTTGTGTACAAATGAAACATGCTAAGCTAAGCTAACCACACCCTGACTTCGGCATCTGAACATCTCACTCTCCTAAAGAAAGTGAATAAGTATACCTGACCTGTCCTCAGGTGTCACACACTCACACAAATCACCTGCTGCTTCTTCCCATTTTTAATCTGATAAACTCACTGTTTTCCTATAGTTATTCTCCATCCAGTCAGTGGATTCCTCACTCCATTTTTACTACCAAATCTTTTCCTTCCCAACAATCATTACCTCTGTGTCAAATGTTTATTCCCCTGTCATCAACAGGCAAAGCTCATAGGGAACCAGTCTAAACAGTGATGGTGTTGTTATTCTATGGTCATGACATATGGTCAACATTTACTTCATAATGATAAGTTAAAGCAAAAAACATGTCTATTTCCACTTTAAGAAACAAGTTGAAAGAGGAAAACAGATTTATAAATGAAAGGGAAAAAAACTACATAAAGTATCTCAGTAAAGTGTTGAACCAGCATGTGCTCACTGCTCCTTACCACTGATTCTCCAAGTCTCTGGACTCTAACTGAAGGGATGGACGCAGTTCTTCCTAAAGATGTTCCCTCATGTGCTTTGATGATGGTGGTGGAGAGAACTGTCTAACAGAGTGGTTGAACTGGGTTGAGATCCGGTGACTGTGAAGGCCACAGCATATGATTCATATCATGTTCATACTCATCAAGTCACTCCTGACCCGTGCATGGGGGCGTCTTCGTCAATTTTCAATTCAATTTTATTTCTATAGCTCCTTCCACAATCCTCAGAGCAAGCACTTAAGGCGACAGTGGCAAGAAAAAACTCCCTTGTAACAGGAAGAAGCCTTGAGCAGAACCTGGCTCGTCCTGTTCCTTCATTCAGTTTTTCAGGTTTTTTCCTCACTCTTCTGTTTTGCCTCAGGATAATAACAGAGTGTAAACTGTAGCTGTATGTTTACATTGGTCTCTTTGAGAGTCATTGTGTCATCAGTGTGTATGATCACAGTCCGGTATGTTACCATTAGCCAATGAAACATGTATTTCTAATGGTATCTCTGAGGAGGAGAGAGTTCGCATGCTGTGTGATTTAAATGAGATTAACACAGGCTGATTCAGTGATTAAACAACTGTTCTCCTAAAGAACAAATTTTAATTTTTTTTTTTTTTTTGCCTGATGATAATGAAAGTTGTGTTATAGGACATTACTGTATTTTTTCTGTTCTGTGTGTTATTTGTAGAGCTTGACTGAGGACACAGGATTTTGTCAGTGTAGATGTTTGTGCAGTAATTTTTGTTTTTGCTAAGAAAATCTGTTTCACCACGGCTGATTACACTGTGTGCGTCACAGGGAAAACAAATTCATTCACTTGTCAATAAGCTTCAACTAATATGACTAAAGATGGGTTGAAACCTTTCTACCCTGTTAGAAAGTGAAAGCTGAAAAATCAATTTAAAAATTCATTATATCTATAAAATTACAAAAACAACATTTGAATGTATTGTGAAAAATCCGTATTCACAAAACACACATTAGTTTATACAAAGTCATAGGATAAACGTAAGGAGAGCGTCAGTCCTGACTTTAGTTTTAATTGATGCTCTTGTTGCTGATTTAGTTGATGATGTCTAATCTTTAATTTTGGATTTTTCAGTCTAATCAAATTCAGTTTAATTAAATCTAATTTTCAATTTCAATTTATTTTATTTAATCTTTTTTTTTTTAGATTTTTTTAATTTAATTTAGTTTAATTTTCATTAAGTTTATAATTTTGAAAACATAAAAATAAAAATACAATGCTGAAATCTTCTGAACTCTGTTTTTCTGTTAGATTTGTGCCTTTAGAGCGTCAGTAATAGATTTTTTTTTTTTTACAGCAGAACAAGCTGAACACGATGTGACAATTACCTTTCTAAAGTTATGCTAACAAGCAAAAAAAAAGAAGTGTGAGAAACCACTCTCACTTTCAACATGTTAGTTGATCCATTCTTCATAATAAAACATGAATTAGTGCAGCTTTAAATGTAAAACAAAGAACCTTTCAGACAGGACTAAGTCTAACCACACTTACACTTATACGTCTAATACTTCATGTTACCGCGGCCTTTCAGCTGTCAGTCCACTCAGGTTAGGGATTCACACATGAAAATCCACATCTTCAGGCAGCTCACAGCACAAGACTAGAGGACTAAAGTTAACAAATGTTGGTTTTTGTTCGGAACCTGATTCACACTGTGAATCAAGGTCAGTGTTTTAGGCCATGTTTAGTCCAAAAATAGCTCTGCCTTTAAAAAAAAAAAAAAAAAAAACCTCAAGAGGCTACAGTGGTGTGGGCGTGTTGCTAACAGTCGCAGTGAAGATGGCACACAATGCACGATGTCCGGTTTGACTAATACATCAATCATTTGAAAGCCACGGCACTGCTGCAGATCGGGTTCTAATACTGTGAGACATCATTTTTAGAACTTTGAGAACCGTGACTTTCTCTCAGTAAACAACCTGGGTTAAGCGTGGGTTAACGTTGAGGATATCCCACAGTCCAAGTGTAAAATGACAGTTTCAGAGCTTTAATCTTTGCTTTCACAGTGTCCATGGCAAAGTGTGAAAAGACCTAATCCTGTAAATTCTTTTATCTTCATCTCTCTTTGTGTCTCATTATCTACCTCAGCTGCAGAGAGCGGGGCCAGTATCTGAAACAGGCATCTACTGCTCTGTTATATCTCATTTTAATTAGAACTCTCCCTGTTTTCTGATCTGCTCCTCTTTAATTTGCTCTTCCTGCTGTTTTCTGTTAATTCATGCTTCCAATAAATCAATACGGCAGCCGCCGCTGTTACACACAGTCTCAACCAGCACCTCACTGAGCATCAGATCAAGACATAAACAAGAGAAAAGAGGAAGCACACAAAGAGAAATCCCACTCCAGGTTGCTTAGGAACCTTATAGCAAAGTGACAGATTCTCATTAAGAATGAGATAACGTGATAACGTATTCAAACACTTCACGGTCAGGCCCTTAGAGAAGAATCCAGAAAAGATGAATAACATACAGCTGAGCTTCTTCATCATACAGAGCACATTTTATCACTGTGTATACAGTATGTCTTGAACACATGCTCAGTCCTGTGACAGCCCTTTTTCTTCTTTCATAGATTCTTTTGACCGGAAAGTATCACAATTTCAATTCAACGAAGAATTGTACATTGTACATTCCAAGTCAATGACTGTTGTTTTGTTCTCTGTATGAGAAATGTGTTGACTGATGTTCCACTTGAGTCTGTTCACATTACTTATACACATTACTTATACACTGCATTAACACAGACAGTATCATACCCCTTCACTTTTTGCACACTTTGTGTAGATTTAGTTTTTTAAGAAATAGTTTAGAAAGATTCACACCTGTGTATATAAGGTCCCACAAATTTCCCTCTGAGGGATGAATAAAGTATATCTATCTATATATCTATCTATCTATCTAATTCACACTGCGAGTCAGGACAAAAACCAAACCATGCATAGTCCACGGAACTCTCTGTAGACCTCTGTGAAATTGTAAAATAAAGTTGTGGCATAGATCAGGGTAAGGGTACAAAACCATTTGTAAAGCTCTGAGTGTTCTCAGGAGCTCAGTGGCCTCAATGACTGTGAGATGGAAGAAGTGTGGAATCACCAGGACTCTTCCCAGAGTTGGCCATCCGGACAAACTGGAAGGAAGGGGCTTTGGTCAGGGAGGTGACCAAGAACCCAACAGGCCCTCTAACAGAGTTTCAGAAGTCTACAAAGTCCTGAATTAAGGGTCTGTACCACATAAAAATATTTTAAAGGACAATTTTGTGCCTTGTGCATTAGTTTTTTTATTTTATTTTATTTTAATTTATTTTATTTTATTTTATTTATTTATTTATTTTGAGCTTTTCTCTGAACAGCAGCATCAGTGGTTGGGGTCTGACTGTGGACCTTTCTCTTCGTGGCACTCCCCATCTCTTCCCCCTCACTTCCTGTCAGCTCTGTACTGTTGACGTGACAATCAAGCTATAAAACACCCCCCTGGTGCTGAGCAGGTAGCGTACAGCGGCTTCGGCCAAGCTTTTTCACAGAAAACAATCTGCCTGCTGCTGCGGAAATGCTGCGAGCATTGCTGACTCCAGGAGGTGGAGCATGAGCAGCACGTTAGCAGAGAAGCAACAGCTTCACCCATGTTTTGGCAGCGCTCAGATCCCTCTTCAGATTGCATTCACGGGCATATATCAAAATTTATATGGTGTATGTTCCTAATTAAATCTGCGTGCAACCAAATTTCCACAAACAAGGGACCACAGCTTTTTTTTTTCCAGTGTCGTTCTTTGACTATGGGTTAACCACCTTTTACCAACCACCTTTAACTATGTGTGTATACATGACCATTATGCCTCCCAGGAAAACCAGAACTATCCATAAAGTTCAGTCTGTTGAACTACAACTTCTGAGTCAGGATGACATGCAGGTTCAAAAAAAAAAAAAAAAAAAAAAAAACACCTACATTTTCAGCTCTGACTGGTCTTTGTAGCAGGATAAAAAACAGAAATGAAAGAAAATCCAGGGGAGAACCAGGATTTCCACAAAAAAGTAAAGCTGGACAAATGCAGGTGACAAAATACACCATGGTAACCACAGTAACTGTTGTGCTCTGTGCTATAATTCCATTACAGATCTATGAGAGTTAGTTTGTAGGCTCAGGTTTTGTCTGGTACTGCTGCTTTCAGCGTGTTCAGGCTCTGTTCTCCTTGGTGTGGAGGACGGTTGTCTCACTGCTGTGGAAGAAAAACAGAGGAGCTTGTCAGTGCTGAGGCTTAGAATCGCCAAACTGTGTCCATCGTCTGATTTGTCATGTGACTCACAATAGAGTCTAAATGGCATCATCAAACCAACCCAGTTAACTATGTGTATTTTACTTCAGACTCACAGCTCTTGGTTGAAGTTAGATAAAGATCGTAGTCTGATCTAACACAGAAAATGTTCACACTGACTTCAGACACGTTTATTCATATTTAACCAAAACCGCCATCTTTGCTGAATCTTAACCAAAGAGCTTCAGTTACCTAAACCACGGATGGGACTGTGGATGAACTCAGAACACAGAATCAGTTGTTTTCAGCGACTGCCCCCCCACCTCACACACATACACACACACAAAATACATCTGGTTACATTCAAGAGACCACGCTGAGTCCCTAACACTTCACTAGAGCGTAAAGCTGCATCACTTTGGGCTGGAAACAGGGCATAAAGCACGGGCAATAAACACAGCATTTTCAATCAAGTTTTATTAACAAAACCTCCTCTGTACATGTTTATCTGTGTTTATCTAGTTACAAACCTTTAGTATATTGTTCAAAACCTGAGTGAGGATGGGTTTGACATGTTGCTAAAGGCATCAGCATGTCAGAAAGTGTATGAGGTTATCCCCAGTTATTCATTTATAGTCAGCAACAACAACAAAAACAAACAAAAGAATCAAGTGAGCGCTTCCTGTTTGCCATCATCCTTTTGTTCCTGTTGCTATTGTTCAGTCCTTTAAAGCATGTCTTGAGTCTGTACGCTGCAGTCCTGCAGCACTGGGAGACAGGAGACAGTCTTGTCTCTATTCACTCCTGGAGAGCTGTTAGTAAGAAAAGAAAGAAGGTTAGAGGGTCACCAAAAGCACTCAAATCCATCTTCTGGGGACCATGAATATCTAGAACGGATTTTATGGAAACATGTTCACTTGTTCAAGTTTCTCTTGTGTACAATGTTGACATTTTGAGAGCAGCGCAAGAGAAAACCACAGGAAGGGAAATGGAAAGGGTTCATCCTCTGTGAAGCATCAGTTCAGTAAATTTCATGACAATCTGTTGTTATATTTTGATACAGTATGTCTTTAACAAAAGTGGAAATTAGTCATGTGGTGGTAGAGGGAAGGTCAGGCAGTCACCAAAAACATTAGGATTCATCTTCTGGTGACCAAGAACATCCACAGCAAATTTCACAGCTGTCTGGACAGTAGCTCCAGACCACAGTGCTGGACGGACTGATAGACTGTGACTGTGATTTAATCTCTGTGTTTAAGTCCTGCCACTAGTGTGAGAAACTCACAGTTGGGCCGTGTGAGAGTTCTTTGCATTGAAAAAATATGTTTTAATTTTAGAAGGTGTCAGCCCTCTGAGTATTGCAGAGCAGCACCTTCAACACAACAGAGGAATAGGGCACAGTCGCAGTGTAGTGAGTAATGAAATGTAGAACACAGTTGTCATGGTAGTTACAGAGATTCATTTTTAATCTTAAAGAGATATATTTAAAAAAAAAAGTGAATCTAAAATGAAAGAAAATGTGCAAACAGAAGCAAATGTCAGCAGGTTCTCCACATCAGCAAACCAGAAATCATTTCTGACAGGTATTTTGGAAGAAGAAACATCAACCTCCACCCAAGTAAAAGACTAATCCCAGAGTGAAAAGACAGACCATGCTTTTGTGGGCTGTAGCAGTGTGCTGTATGTTAATGTATTCCCAAGGTTTCTCTTCATTCCTTCTCTAAAACAAAGGCAAGAAATAGTATAGTGTAACCTTGATCTGCCTGTGAGCCTCTACTGGCTTCGGCCTTGAAATGGGATGAGGCTGAGTTGCCCTGTGTGGATCATTTCATCGGGTCCTCCCACTGTACAGCACAGATCACTGGCTGGCCTCGGTACTGCTTGTCTCATACACAAAGCAACCTGAAGGCCTTTAGGCTAACATGGGCCACACAGATGTAATAGTGACAGTGGGTGTAGATTTGCTGAGAGGTGGGGGATGTGTGGGCATAAAAAAACTGTATGTTACACATATAAAAGAATTGTCAGTGACTGAAAGGTCAGGTATATTTTATTTTCTCTTGAAAAATAAAATCAGATTATTGAAACGTTGCTCCACAGCCTGTGCAGGTCCTGTAGGTACACCTCCCTGTCAGCTGATCCAAGACGGAATTGATCTACAACAATAAATTACACCATAAAATGAATACAGGATCAATAAATGACTTGAATATTAGCTGATAAAGACTTGATGTGTAAGAGCTTCAGTATAGCTAGTTTCTCTAAGAGCTTTAAACTTTGAACAAAGGCATTGCTATTTCCAATAAAGAGCAGCTTCATTATCTGTAATTTCAAAGTAATTTTTTCCAACATTAGTGACAAACCCACAGAATTGTCACAAACACTGGTTCTTTTATGTTCTATGGAGCATTTTAGCATCTTTCAGCTCATTGTTTTGGTTTTACAGCCTAAAACTTTACTGTTTTGGTTCAAAGTCAAAGTCTGTTTCAGTCAGGTTTAGGAAGCTGACAAACTCACTGTGCTCTACCTGCTCAGCAGCAAACAGCAGACACAGCAGAAACAGTGGAGCGTTTAACAGCTAAAGAGCCAGATATTCTTATCAGGAGTTGGTGGAGACCAAAAACAGAGCTAAAAGAGACCAAATACTGGACTTAAATTCAGGTGGACACAAACACTTCTCCACATGGTGATTGTGATCATGTTGCTCTGTGTCTGCTGGATGTGTGAACAGGTGACTGTTCTCTAACACATTAGCCATGAAAACGTTATGAGGTGATAATCTTCTGCACAAGTGCAAAAAAAAAAACAGTTCAAGAACCATCAGGTCTGCAAACTTCAAACTCTCACACTAATGCTAAAGTTGGGATAGAAAGGTCAGCCTCCAACTGACTTTTGGATTTTGGTTCACTTCTGAGCCTATTAGCAGTGTTTGGTTTCTGATTTGGGGCGACTAAGTGTTAGAGGAAGGTCCTAAAAGTATGTGGCCAGCCCTGCAACACCACAGCAGTGTCAATCCTTGTTTTTGTTGCATTAACTATCTAGTTACTATTACCCAAACCAACCATTGAGACTATTGAGACTTAAGTGTAAGACATTGTGCTTGTAGCTGTTGAGGTCAGTGTTCAGCTCATGGTTCAGTTCATATCTGAATTCAGTGATTTTTCATTCCCTCTTGAAGGTTCTTTCTTTCAGTCCCACCAAAAGAGACAAAACACTTCGTTCATTGTGTGATTTACAGCCCAGGGTTTGATCCAGGGCCCCCCCAGAGATGGAATGATGCTGATGATGATGGTGATGATGATGATGGTGATGATGGTAATATGCTGATGGGATGAACTGAGCTGCTTCTCCTATACCTTCTCTGTGTGGGCGTTGTTGAAAGCTCCTGAAGCGGGGAGGCGGTGGGATTATTTACGCAGTATATTTCCCTCCCATTGGTCCGTTAATAGAAGCTGCTCTGATGCGCTGCGGTGACACAGCCAAGTCTCCGGCGATAAAAAGAGAAACACAGAGCCGGAGAGCGGACAGCGAGTTAGCGTTTGATGGTCGATGCGCCTCTGCGAGTCTTAACACGGCTGGAAGTATCTGTCCAACTCCTGAGGTACTGACTCTTCACTTTAATCTTTGTAGCCTTGTGAAACTGTAACTTCGACCAGATTTAATTCTTTATTCTTCTGCTTGGTATTAAATAACGAAGTGACAATGGGAAAGACTTGGAGCCAGTGCGCCATTACGCACTGCGCACAGCTCCAGACAAATGTGTAGCTGTAATGAGTTCTTTTTAAAAGAGTCTACATGAAGAATATTTTAAAGCACTGTGCATTAGTACAGGTCAGGTTATTTCATGACTCCCTGTAGACTGAGAATCTTTTAACCAAGCCGGTCCAACTCTGAGCCTTATCTAATCCGCTGTTTTTGTTCGTGTGTGTGTGTGTGTGTGTGTCAGGGATCTGGTGAAGAATGGAGTGGTATGTCCTGGTGCTGATGCTGAGCTTGCCGCCCTCCATCCACTCAGATTGCTCTTCACAGTGTCAGAAATGTACGCAGCAAATGACGCCTGACGCCGCATTCAGCAGCCTGGTAAGACCAACTTTACTCCCGCTCAAGGATGGAGAACTGCTGCTGACTGGATCATTTATTAGGCTTTTTGTTGTGCTTTTTTATTTTATTTGTGTTAATATTAGGCAGCAGAGGGTCGTAGTAGAATTGGGAGGACCTCTGACCTCTGCTTAGTGATTATGATAATTCAAAAGCCTTCACTTGTCTCTCCATCAGAACTTTACTGTTCTTATGTAAATGTATTGCCTAAGTGAGACACACTAGACAACATGTAGAATATGGGTGGAGTAAAAACATGACATCTTGGCTGTGAATTTGTCACTCATACGCTCCAATAAAGCTCTGGAGAAGTAGCTTGTGTGATGGAAGCACTTTAAAGCAACTTACAGAGAAGTGTACCGGGGAGATGAGGGTTCAGGTAGGGGTCTAAGTGTTTCTGTGTGTGTGTGCCCCGCAGTCGTGCAGTGAGGAGTGTGAGGGGCAGCTGGAGAGCTGCGGCCAGGCTCCGGGGATAGCGGACTTCAGCCAGGATGAAGCTGCGGAGGAGGAGGAGAGCCAGCAGGCAGACCTGGTCAAACGCTACGGCGGCTTCATCAAGAGGATCGACAAGAACAAGAACAAAATCTTCACCTCCCCGTGGCGCGACAATTTCATTCTGAAGGCCGCAGCTCTGCCCAAGAAATACGAGGACTTCTTGAAGAGGCTGGAGGAGCGAGACGCTGTTGACGCTCCGGAGGATCAGATGCTCCACAGTTATGTTAAACGTTACGGCGGATTTTTACGCAAATTCGGCCCCAAGTCAAAGAGAAGTAATTCCGTGGAGCAGGAGAGCCAGGAGCCAGAGGAGCTGCAGAAGCGCTACGGAGGCTTCATGAGGAGGATCCGACCAAAGTTGAACAACCTGAAGTGGGACAAGCGGTACGGAGGCTTTCTGCGCCGCCACTTCAAAATCTCTGTGCGCTCAGTCGAGGAGCCGTATTACTCCTATGATGACTCGAGCCTATAGAAGAGCCCTGCTGAAAAAGAAAAACTAGAAGGAACTCGCGCAGGTGCACTTGAAATGCCAACATTTATCAAAACGTGTCATATGCCTGCCTATCTTGCTTGTAGCCTACTCAGTTGCCTTCTGTGTAACAACTCTCGTCTCTGTCATTGGCATCATCGTCTGTCTTTCAATAAAGGATGCTTGTTTAATAAAACCATCAATAAAAAAAAAAAACATTTTTGTTTGTCCAACACGTTCAAAGTGGGGAAAAAAGTATCGGTGCGACTGATTTAGCCTCGGTGCGTCCCGTTACGTCTTACCAGACTCCATTCACAATTTTGGCAATTTTAGATTTTCTTTCTTATTAAATGTATTTTATTAAAAAAAAATACCAAAACACGCTCTTAAACTCTGCATCATGTGCACTGGGTGGCTTTTAAATACATTCTAAACTTTTATCCTAAATTTAGTTGCAGCCTGAGAATATAATTACAGCGGTGCTGTATAAAGGTACAGTGAATTCAGCTAGAAAGGTGGAATTAGAGCAGAAACACGGTCAGGTTACTTCTGTGCCAAATTATTATTATCCCCGATTTTATCATTTTAAAAAAAGAAAATAAAAACGCTGTGTGCCAGCCTATAGCAAATACGGAATCCAACCCAAACAGAAGTCTGATCTCTGTTTGAATAATTTGAATGAATATGGTGAGGCCTGGTTGAGCATCTTTTTTTTTTTTTTTTTGGTCAAACTAGGACATTTGCTGTTTTGTCTTTAGTCGGTGTCCATCGATCTAAACCAGCAATCAATTTATCCGCGATCCAAATCAGACACTGAGCAAAGAATATCACACTGAACCTTTATGTTGCTGCGCCATCTTGTGGCCACTAAAGACAAAGTCACCTGTTGCAGTGGTTTGCGTGACTGACCAAACACTCAGCTTGACTGAGGCAGTCAGTGAGCGGTAATCTGATTACCTGTCCATTTGTTTTTGGTATTTGGAAGATACAACAGAACTAAAGCACAATGTCAGCGGATGTAACGAGGCCTCAGTGTGTCTGCAGCACGATCATGCTCTGATCACTCCTGCTGAATTTATCTGACTGGCCTGGGAAATGTTTCTACCAACAGATGGTCAATATCATTTAACAACAGTACAGTGAATGTAAGCAGCAAATCACTGGTCCTTTATTCTCCTCATTGTTCTTAATGAATTTAGAATCAGTAAGGCTCAGCTGAACACAGCTGACACACTTCCATGACAGCTGATCAAACTCCATGTGATGAGGACAGTGAGATGGAACTGAAACTTCCTGAAAAAGCTAGTAAGTGACGACTTTCTTATTGAATTTAAAATCTTTTTCTCCTCACATTCAAGGCTGAGATACAAAAACAAAAACAAAATTCCCTGTACACATCAGTTACACACGAATGAAAATATTCATATTTACAATATAAAACAATGCACACTTTGTTCTCGAAAACTGAGCATCAGGTCAGGGAATAAACCTGACTGAACATGGAACAAGTCCATACCACTGTATCAAATATATTAGGTACAAATACATATTTACAGTGAAATCACTCATCAAAACCCACACGCCTGACTCCAGACGCCACTCTAACACAAATCTAGGTGCCCTGAAAGTTGAAGGACATTTAAAAGCAACAAATGAACACAATGCAAAGTGTGGGCAAGAAATAAAGGCAAATACAAGCAGAGACACAGGAGAGAGCACAGCTGTCCTTTGTCTCACTGCTGCTCAGCCAACTGCTCCTCATCCTCCTCTTTAACCTGCTCTGGCTGACCTTCATTATCACCATCGGCCTGCTGTTTCTCTTGTGAATCATCGGTAGTCGCCGTGGCATCCACCACACTGATGCTGCCCACCTGCTGTTGGACGGCGGCGCCCTGAGTGGTGGCCAAGCTCTGCAGCGTGGCTGGCAGCGTCACCAGTTGGAACTGAGGGCCGACCACCTTAACGAAGGCCGTGGAGGCTGCGGAGCCGCTGGCGCTGGCTGCGCCCTCCTGACCCGCCGCCGTGGACAGCACAGTCAGGTTAGAAGAGTCGGCCACCAGCTCTGACCCAGAGAGCGTGGAGGTCACGAAGGTGTACCCGCCCAGGTTGGTGCTGGCCGGGGCTCCCGCCATGGTCAGCACCTTGCCCAGCGGCAGGCTGGTCAGCTGGTTGAGAGGCAGAGTGATCTGGGTGGGAGTAGTGCTGACCACGGCCGGGCCGGAGACGGCACGGGTCAGCCGGGGGCGCTTGGGCGCGGGGGGTGTAGGAACCGGGGGAAGGGTCATCAGGACGTTGTTGAGGTGCTGGGATTTGCTCTTCAGCTCCTTGGCTCGCTTCCTATGCTCATCACACTGCTGCTCCAGAGCTGCAGAAGAAGACAACGCGTCATCAACGTGCACTAACACACAGACTGAGTCTGATTAACCCCTTCAAGCCTAAAAAAAAAAAAAAAAGACTCTATACATGAAGACCCTACTGAGGATCCTTGTACTGACCAGCCAGGCTGCGAGTGTACTGCTCTCTGTATCGGTCCATCTGGCTCTTATGACTGGCCAGAACCTTCTTCACCAGGTCCAACATCCCAAAGTTCTGCACTATATTGTTGAGCAAAACTGCATCTGAAACAACAAACGTTAAAGATGTTAAAAGATTTCAGGAGAACTCCACTGATTTTCACACCACAGTCTGCCTCCAGGTGTTCTACTGAAACTACAATGGTTCTACGCCTCCACCAACCAGTCAGGCTGCACTTTTACATCCATGTCTATCCAGACTCTATAAGTCTCTATAATATGTGTAGTGAAGACTCTGAAAGAATTTAATAAAAAGTCATCACTGCACTGACATGTATGATTCCACTGAATAATTACTCCTTGAGTTGTGGCCAAAAACGTGTTTCATGAAGTCACAGTGACCTTGGCCTGTGACCTCCAAATTCCTCCTCGAGTCCAAGTGAACGTTTGTGCAAAACGAAGAATTTCCCTCAATGTGTCTCTGAGACACTGTGTTCATAAGACTGGGATGGACGGATGTCCAACCCAAAAACATAATGAGCACACACACCACAGACAGCACAGCATGTGATCAAATAGGAACTCGTGCTGTGTCAGATATTTTAAAAAGCAGACGGCTCTTTGCTCCAGTTTGTTACAATCCATTTAGGTGAGCCAGTTCAAGAGCTCGGCTATTAGTACAGCCCCCTCACTGACATGGCTTAATAGGACTCTTAATGAAATGGAGCCACAGTTAATGACACACACACACACACACACACACACACACACACCCTGTGCTTCTAACCTTTGACCTGTAGTGGTGGGTCACACACTCTCTCCTGCAGCCCCTTCAGCACCTCCTGCAGCTCCTTCTGGAAGTCCTCCACCACCTCCTCCAGCAGCCCTGCCTCCTTCACTGCACGCCAGAACACCACAGAGTCCTCTGAACACACACACACACACACACACATATATATATCAGAGTAAAACCCTCCACTCAGGCAGTTCCTTCCACATGATGGTGAATGTGTATATGCAGGTTGCTGATCACCTCCGATGGCTGTGACCCACTCTGAAGTTTCCTCTGTCACCTCATGAAACGAGGCTGCGGCTCCGTTCACTACAACACAAACCGTACACAACACTCACTAAAGCACATCGCTAGACATACACTGATGAGAGAATCCATCTGGAATCTGTGTGTGTATTTACTCTGGGTTACAGTGCAGACCTTGGTATTGGTTCAAAAGATTTTCTGTCATTGTGCTCACAGTTTGTCAAACTACATCTGGATTGGTTCTTTTTTTTTTTAAGTGTCCAAACTTTTATTTTGTTAGCTTCATCATCACGGTAACTCCCCAGTAGGAGACAAATCAGGTCCACATTATCTTTAGTCTACTCTGGTCTGCTACTGGTGGTCTGGCACTGCGTCAAAATCAGATGTGATCACACAGTACTTCATCCTGACAGCAGCAAAATGTGTTTTTTAAAGTGACACGTACAGCTGTTTGTTGAACATCAGATCAGAATGAGCCCTGAACTCGTACGATGGCTGAAGCTGGGTAACTTACAGTCAGCTGATGTGGGGGTGGCAGGGACCAGGTCAGCAGACTGATCACTGCTGATGGACACTTTAGTTCCCACCAGGTCTATCTTAGTGCTGCGGCAGGTGTTGGAGCAGACCTTTGTATGCTGGTAGAAGTCCAGTTCACCTGAGTCCATGATCTTCCTGTGAAATGAAATATGATGAGGTCTGATTCACAACATCTGGATCCGCAATTTGTGTTTACTGACAACCATGTGTGAGGGAACAGTGCCACCCTGAGGCACACTGGTCAACTGCACATCAGCCACTGAGAGGAAGGAAGACCTGGAATCACATTTGTTTATGGAATAGGTCTATTCACACGCAAAGTAAGTCGTCTGCACAACCCTGTACAATCCAAAACCATTATCCTCCTGGATGATCCTACTGTAACACCATCCATCCTGGTCCAATGCTGACAAACATCACCACAGTGTGCTAAAGAGAACGTAAAGCAGTGCCAGGCTTGACTTTTGATGAAATCCAACCCAGTTGCAGATGACTCACTAGTCTCAATCACAATATGGTACTTTAAAGCCTTTAAAGGGGTCCGGTCTCACATTCAGCCTGACAGCCACACAGAGTTAGATCCTTTATAGAAGTCAAATTAGCAATGCTACAATTCCAAACCCTTCCATTAAAAGACCTGAACTAAACATCTGACTGAAATAATAATAATATGGACGTACTAGCCAAAAATTGAGATTATTTGTGAAGCTTGGATTTTGTCAAATTCCTGCTGTAATTCTGCAAAGTGACCAAGTCCTTGTTTAAACGTTACTTATCACCATGATTGTTAAAAAAGGGTCCAAGAGCCAATCAAGAGGTTCTGGACACCAGTATCATGATAAACCTCAGTTTCTCTGAGATGTTTGACTTTCCATGAACCCTGCAGCAAATTTAACTTACCTTTAGTTGAAGTGTTGTAAGTGTTGTATAAAAAGGAGGCAGTGGGGTATAAATATCCAATAATATCAAGCCAAGTAAAGTTCACTGTCAGTGTAACATATGAGTCCAGACCTGAGCATGGTGCCGTTGAGGCGGATGGCTCTCTTCCAGTCCTTCAGAGTGGATTTCCCTGCTAAACACACAAACTCCTTCGGGCTGATGAGCTGCTCATTGAACTGATCAGAGAGGAGAGAAAACCAGCGGTGAGCCACTGATGATCCATCTAATCCTCATTAATGTGTTCAGAAAACAGATCTTATACAAGCTCGGCTGTGTCAAAATAAAAGTCCTACCTGGACACATTTGACATTGATCCCAGGACAGACAAACTTCTTCCAGACCAGCGTAGCTTTGGTGTCTCCGCAGGTGATTGGGTAGAAGATATCAGCTTCCACGTCCACCTCCTCAGTTAACTTCACTGCAGAGACAGAAGCAAATTCTCATACACTTCTTTCACCTGGTCATACAAACTGAGGATGTAAAAACTATTTACAACATTATAAGGATTATTATGTGATTTGAATCATTGAGACAAGAAAGTGTAATAAAGTCACATTACCAATGACTGCCTCTTCCTTCGACAGTGAATCTGATCTGCTGCCCTCAGCTTCTGCTTCCACAGGTGCTACTGTGAGGACATCCTCCCTAGAAAACCACATGAACAATCACACAGCGTTTAAGTTTTAATTTAGCAAACTGAAAAACAAGACAATCTCCTCAAAACACTGCTTTCTGTTCAGTGTATCTGTGCTGATGACCACTAAGCTGTGTGTGCAGTGTGTACACCTTACCCTGGCTGAGAGGTCAGCCCTGAAGTCATCAGGACGGCTTTATCCTCCTCCTCGCCCACACCTTCTGGTATGGTCACAATCACAACCTCACTCATTTCCTGCATGCTGACCTCTGATGAAGCCATGGAGGACAGGTGGTGCTTCACAACCAACAATTTGTGGTTAGAAAGTTGCTATTAATATTTATTGTATAATATTTAAAAGAGGGATGGGTATTTCAAGAAAAGGGGTTTCCTGGTAGGGTGAAGTTTCCTGAAGTGGCTAAACATTGTCAAATCAAGAGGCAAATTAAAAACACTGGGGACAGCGAAGGGCAAGAATGTGCAGCGTGAACTAGAGAATTGGAAGCATAGTAACTGCTACTACTAACTACTCAAACGATACCCAGGCTAGTTATACAGTCCTACATCAGGGGTAGATAATACGGGCTACGGCAGTCAATGGAGACAGTATCGTGGAGGGAAGGTTAGAGTTAGGGTACACTCTAGTTGTGAATGTCTTAAATCGCGGATAGCTTCAAATATTTTGCTGTACGTCAAAAGCAATTTAAACTTGTAAGAGTTCTGAATGTAGTTTGGTGTGCCCTCTCATTTAGCAAAGACTGAACAGGACATAATGTGGCTAACGCTTAAAGCCAAAGGCATTTGAGATATTGGACAAGTCTTACTTTTTTATTCTTACCTTAAATCAGTCGTGAGTTGATTGATGCTGCGTCGTCTTGTGGTGAAAAAGGATATGCGACTGTTAGCCTGACAGGATGGTCACTAGCTAGCTTTACTTGGACCTATTCAGCAAGCTAGCTGCAAGGAGATAGCTGCAATTGATCCATGAAGCTAGCAGATGTCTCTTTTATTTTATAAACAATATACCTCTGCTCAGTTCTTATCCTTAAAGATGTTGGAGACTGCTCACAGAACACATCTCATCTCAGCTTCATAAGACTAGCTAGCTAAAAGAGTGTACTGCATCATTTCTTCTTCGTCGTCTTTATTAGCGGGTCTGAAAGCAACGTTAGAGCTATACGTCGCCACCCACTGTACAAGAAAGAGCACAGTCGACTGGTTTCAAATGTATGAATATCAGCACAATTTCACACATACATATATATTTTTGCTGAAACCGTATGTTTACGCTTAACTCTGAATGTACATTAAAACCGAGGCCTTAACCTTCCAGGATTTTCATTATATCCCAAATCAATTTGCTTAAGTCTGTGTTTTGTTTTTGTTTGTTTTTTATCCTGGGTCAGTTTGGAACTGCATACCTCATTTTATGTTTGGCGAAGACAAACATAAACATAAACACAGTGTTCTCTCAACAGAGACCAAAAACAAAAAATGTACCAGGCTGTAAACTTGGCTATTTTAACATGGGCGGTCAATGGAGAATTGCTCACTTCTGGAGCCAGCCCCCAGCGGCAGCCGAGGAACTGCAGCGCGGAAGTGATCCTCACTGGTCTCAGGGAGACACGGTCCTGAGCAGCCACGAAGAAGAAGGAGGGGACATGCGCATCACTGCGGGCTGCAGGGAGAACTTCATGGAGCTTGGTTTAGTGTGAACCACAGACTGCGTTAGCTAAAGGCCATTCGTTTAAAGTTTTTCTTGAGAAGGGATTTATTGACATTACATTTAAAATGTCGAACGCTGCCTGGTCAGAAAAAATACTCCAACTCCTCCGCCGAATGAATAACTTTTATTCACCAGGTAGACGAGTGACACTGTGTGAGAGTATAACATGTAGAGAGTCGCCGGTGTGCAGGGTTTTACAGTAACCACTCGTGACTTGTTCCCACAGGCTCCTGTCTTTCCAGCTGTTTTAGGTTTGAGATAGACGGAGCGCAGGTCGGGTGGATTCCTCCTCACGTAGCTTCGCTGTTGACCCGGTATCAGGAGGTGTTCAGTCCGCCACACGGTGGCGCAGTGTCACTGCGTCAGAGTCTGGACTCACACGGGAGGAGATCTGAGGCTGTGGACTCTGTGCTGCAGGCTCTCAGGCAGGAGGACTCCCTGCCCTGCCTTAAAGGATGGAGAGATGAGGTGAGATACACACACCTCTTGTATCATGGGACTGTCTGATTCTGCTGTCAGGGAGGACAAAGTTGTTGATGTATATCTAGTGACCTCACGACCACCACCACCACCCTTTGTGCTTTGTGTCTTTCAAGTCAAACTTCCTAACAAATGTGCAGTTGATCATCTTACTAAAAATCAGTTTACATTCAAAGAGCCTAGGCTTTGTGGGTCCAATGCGTACAGGGGCCCCAGAGCACTGTGTCCTGCTGGGAGTCCAGCTTGCTCATACAACATCTTTCTTTTAGTCCACTCAATCTTGATTTTTTCTTTTAAATTCAGAGGATAATCATGGTCCTCAGAGGATGATGGTCGTAGTGTGAATCTATTACATTTTGTGTGATACCACTGTAAGGTCTGCACTTTTATTTGTAAATGAGGGGGGGGCGGGCATAAACTGTTCTGAGCACATTCGTGCTCCTCAGAGGATGGACCAGTTCCATTTCTGACCCTCACATCAGATTGTTAAATCTGTACACATGATTTTATTAACTAATGGCTGAATTTCCATTAGTGTTGTTCCACAAGTGTTTTTCTGAATCTTTCAGAAATACAGTGTGATGCCAAAATTCTCAGACCCTCCTTTGATGTGGATGGAAAGAGCAGCTACGAGTAAGTTTTGGCTCGCCATGGCAGCTCCATGTAATGCTGTTTTATGTTCAGGGCTGGCCCAAGCCTCCATGGGGCCCTAAGCAAAATTCAATTTTGGGGCCCTTCATTACTGCCAATAATACTTTTTATTGATCATTCACACACCTAAACGTACACTTCTTATTGTACTCTGTCAATCTGAATACACTTAAAGAGATAAAAGTAAATGTGAGAACTTTTTCTTGTAGTTACATTGTAATCCACAGTCATCAATGCCATGGAAGCAGACACCAGATTTGCAAACTTGCAGAAAAATCTTTCAATTAATATTTGGCAAAGTCAGCAACATTTAAACATTTTAACCAAACTTGGATGATTACAACAGAGTGCAAACCAGATAAGGTATGAAAAAAAAGACATCCACAAACTTAGTAAGAGCTTCATAAATACCTTTATTGAACATTAAAAACGGTTCTTTGCTTCGCTCGGACTTGCGCATCTCCCTCAAAACAGGGCCCCCCTCCGCAAACGTGGGGCCCTACGCACAGTGCGTGGTCTGCGTTATAGGGAGGGGCGGGGCTGTTCATGTTGCATGAGCTGACTGTGATGCTGCACTACAGGTCTGTTTGGGGTGAAGCGGTATGGAGTCCATATCAATGGTTACACTGTCAGTGACAGTGGGGAGGTCAGCATGTGGCTGGCTCGACGCTCCCCAACTAAACAGACGTACCCCGGACTGCTGGATAATGTGGTGAGTACAAAGGAAGCATGTTTCCATGGAAGGAAGAGAAACAGAACTGATGTCAATTTAAAGGGAGAGTTCAGCATTTCAAAATTCACAGTGAATTCCTCAGGTGAATCCAGGAGGCTGATGGTGTTGTGTCTTTGAAGGCAGCAGGTGGTCTGGCTGCTGGTGTTGGCATCAAACACACTGTGGTAAAAGAGTGTGAGGAGGAAGCATGTATCCCAGCATACATTGCTGAAGCGGCTCATCCTGTAACCACAGTAAGGTGAGGTTGATACCAGCACCCATCGATAAAAGAGACGTCTTAGAGGAGGATTAATAATAAAAAGCAGCTGCGTAATGTTTTTAAAAAGTGACGCTCATCACTGAGTGTCACCAACACTAGTGTTATTATCACATTCAGGCTTCTGTACCTTGACTGCCTCCTCTGTCTGTACAGTGCATCTGCTGTTTGCCACGGGCATCAAACCATGTGACGCTACGCAGCTCTGCCGCTGCGTGTTGCACTTGTAGAGTTTTTGCATGATGTCGCAAGATGGGTCTGTTTTGTAAGGAAGGAAGTGCCTTCAACACATTTGTTAAAGCTTAAGGATACACACATTGCACACTGAATGTAGAAATAACTTTTGTGTATTGAGTTTCTTCTTCAGCTCCTCTGTAGAACCACCCTCATGTGCAGTGTCCCTCTGTTCTGCAGGGACTTGTCATTATGAAACAAAGTAAAAGACCTGAATATTACAGAAGTCATGTAAGAAAAAAAAGGCTCTTTAGATTCTATAACTTAACCCACTGCAATATATTTTCTAGCTACACCTACGAGGATGAAGAGGGCGTGTTCCCAGAGTGTCAGTTTGTCTTTGATTTGAAGCTTCCTCTGGAGTTCAGGCCCAGAGTAGGAGATGGAGAGGTGCAAGACTTCTACCTCCTGCCGATGGATAAGGTGAGTATCAGCTAGTAGACAGCACCACCTGTTCTGCTTCTACACAGGAACAACTGAGAGCATCCTCAGAGCAGCTCCGACAGTCAAACCCATAAAACCCACCACACATCACTGCATTAGGGATCTTGTTCTCCCTGGTAAATGAGTTATACATCACTCCCCTGTCAGTCTGCATGTAACTCTTGTGATGTGTGTACAGTTATTTGTTAAATTGGTTAAACGATGCTGGTACCAAATCCCTCCAGCTCCACTTTGTGCTCATTGAAGTGAACCGAAGTGAACAGACGCACCGAGATTTTGATGCCGTGAAACTAAAAGTGCTGTATTTCCTCACTACCCTGTCCTGGTCTCAGGTGAAGGAGCTGCTGGCCACCGATGACTTCAAACCCAACTCTGCCATGGTGGTCTTGGACTTCCTCATTAGACACTCATTTATTGAGCCTGACACAGGTTTGTTTGTTTCTGTCTGCAAAATTTCAACCACTGAAGTCAAAAATCTGTTGATTCTTTTCAGGAAGTCTTGTGTTGATTGTACTCTTTTCATTTCAGAGCCACGCTACCAGGAATTTGTGGCAGGACTCCATCACACATTATAGGGTGACGTTGAGCCTGTTGTCAGAGGCCACATGCTGTGTTTACATGATTGACATTTAACGCAGCAAATCGCCTCACAGAAGCCAACCAAGAAGTGTTGTGTTCCCAGCCTTTGCTTTGAGAGAATATCCATCTGGAAGTGACTGAGCCTGCGCTGAGAAGACTGGTCCACATGATGCTGAGTGATGGATCTGGGACGGACTTTTACCAGGGTGATCTTGTCAGCTGCTAAGGTCTTTCCAGGCTGGCTGTGCAGAGACACAGCAGACTGTCTGAAGAAGTGTGAGTAAATAAACTCACAATACTGAAATATACATCATGTTAAAATATGAAGCAGTCTAATGTACAGATGCAGAACTCCTGTATAACTGTATATGTCAACAACATGAACTTATAAACACCCGATCACTTCGGTGTTGAGTATTCATTTACTTTGTACTAATTAAAGTGGCAGAGATATGAGGACAGAGGAATGCTCACCCCATGTGTTACGACTGTAACTCATCAGTGAGCAGGTCTGCTGTCTGTGCTGTGTTCAGCTGCTGTGCTGAAATACAACGGGCCTCCACAGAGTTTAAGAGGGGGAAGTGTGTGAGCACTGACACAGTGGCGGGGTTTGGTCATTCTGTTACAGTTTATTTCCTGTAGAATACATTAAAAAAGACAACTGGAGAAATGTGAGGATACATTTGTATACAAAAGAATAGTCCTCTTACAAATAACCAATCCTCTTGGAGTTGCTTGCATTTTTTTTTTTTTTTTTTGTATTTCATAATCTGACATCATTTTTTTTTTTCAAAGTGTATAACACACTGACCATTTGTTTGAAGTTGTGTGCAAATAATACAACATAAGCCAGTAGAATATCACAAAGTTAACATAATAACAGAGTACAAAGCAGAAAAAGAAGAATTGTAGACGTCATGAGTGAACAGGCAGAGAGTTCAAACGCCCTGGCGTACAAATATACCATACACCACACATTTAGACAGCAGATTGTTTAACATCTGCAGAACAGCAAATAATGGCTGGGTGAAAAAAACACTGAGGGGCTGGAATTCATTTTAATATCATGTCTTGCAAGTTAAAATTCAGTGTAATGTATATTTCTACAGCATAAACTCCATCAACAAAATCATGTCGTACGCAGCGCTTGGTTCCTCTGAGAGTCACTTCCCTAACAGAAATACTGTTCTCAGTCACTCACTTCCACATTGCAAATTTTTTTTTTTTGTTTTACTTGCTGTTAAGGTACTAGTCACTGAAACTCAATACTTCCTGCAAATGTTTCAAATTAAAAGCCCACTGGTACATAAAATTAGTACATGAACTCAAACATCAAATTCTGACATGGCACGGCATGACTGTGTTGTGTTGGAAGAAGTACCGTAGAAATGTACATTATACTGACAAATCTCAATGGATCAGATCAAAAAACAGGGATGAGTCTTACTAAAATATGATGAAATATTCTTATAGAACAGGAAATGAGAAATAAAGGTCTCTGATATCAACCTGTTTATGGAAGAGTCTGGTCTTCTCTGTAGATTAAGTAAGGCCCTGCAACTGTCTAACAGATAATAGCCAACTGCGTACAGTGTGTTTGTATTAGCCAACAACCTTGTAAAAGCACTCAAATAAGTTGGTCTCATTACCAATGCGTATTTTTGCTCAACTGCAAATAATAAAACTCAGTTTTTTAAACGGATGCACATTGTATCAAATATTAAAGGTTCATAAAAAAAAAAAAAAAAAGAAAAGTTAGTCTGGTCTAACCTTAGAAATAAAGGAGAATGAAAAACTTAGAGAATGACAGGGCAAAACTGAAAAACAAGCACAGTCACACTGCAAGCCATGGAAGTCTGTGGGTGCACTGTCGCCCCTGTGGAGCTCGTCTCAACCACAAACCACAGAGCTACGCTTTAGGACAGAGGAAACTGTTGAACTCCATCCAAAGAACTGGAAACCCTTACTTACAGGACATACCCTACCACACTTTTTTAAGTATGAATGAGAGAGATGCTCCCTTCTCTTAAATTCAGGTTTAATGAATCCTAAACACAAGATTACAGTATTTTTATTTGAAAGCTAGAAGCTATAACCTTGAACTTAAATGTATATATTCCCCTTTTCCATTGCATTTGACTTTCCTTTTTTTTTTTCCTTTGGCCCTGTTTGACTTTTCTCCCTCATCCCTATATTTTCCCATTCGTTAGTGCCCACCATGGTGACAAAGCAGACACGAGGGAGGGATGTTTTTCTTGGCCTTGTTTATTTACCCCTTCCCTCCCATGCCTGTGTGAGCTGACACTATAGGAGAAGGCAGCCGCTCTTCTTGCCTCGTCTCTTGGCCTGCAGCGCTGCCCTGGTGGCCATCTCGAACACCTCCCTCACCCCATCCTTCGTCTTGGCCGAGCACTCCAGGTAACCAAAGGCATTGATCCGGTTAGCCATGTCCCTCGCCTCCTCCGACTTCACTGGTTCCTGTTTGAGTAAATCCAAACCATGAAAGAAAATCCTGTAATACTGTATTATCTCTATGTTGATAACATCTTTGTATCTTTTGAGCCATTTTTTAAAATAGAAGAAGATCCATCCACAGGTTTAAACTTCTCACAGGATTTGAACGAGCATCCTAAAGAAAAAGCCTCACTGACCTGTTTCATCTTAGCTAACTCTCGACGTGTGTGCTCATCATTTCTCAGGTCTTTCTTGTTTCCCACGAGAATAATGGGCACGTTGGGACAGAAGTGCTTGACCTCAGGAGTCCACTTCTCTGGGATGTTCTCTGCATCAGGCACAAGGTTTGCATGTTGAATACGAAAGCAGATGGAATAGAAGAATGTTTGTCAAAAACAATGACAGAGAGGAACTCTCACCTAAACTGTCAGGGCTGTCGATGGAGAAACACATGAGGATGACATCTGTGTCTGGATAGGAGAGAGGCCTCAGTCGGTCGTAGTCCTCCTGACCTGCTGTGTCCCAAAGAGCCAGCTCCACCTACAAGATCCAAGGATGTTACTACGTACATTCATCAGTACATCAATGTGTCTTTATTAGGATTAAATGTCAGGGGGCTCAGAGGCATGCACTAAGAGGCTGTACAGTTTCTACATTCTGAGGTTAGTTACAAAGTTTACTCACTATATTTTGACATTTTGAGATGGAGCAAGTAACGATAGACACCCCTGATTTGCATTAGGAGGCAAATCTCTCTAATATATGCAAACACATGACTCTTTGGAAACTTGTGAAAAATACTCTGCAGGAGAAATTAAAGTTTGTGAATTATTAGAAAAGATTTGAAATCAGTGAAGCTTCACAAGGACACAGAAAATAGAAGAGCTTTGAGGAACATCTTATTTACAATGACACTGAGACGTGGGTATTACACAGTTAATGATGTCTTCACTAATAACGCTTTGAATGTTCACTTGGATTTTTTTTTTTTATATATATTAAAGGACTAGTGCAACATTTTGGAAAATATATTTATTGTCTTTGTTTCTGAAAGTAAGATGTTCAGATGGATCTCAGTCTCATGTCTGTGTGTACAACGCATAAAGACTGGAGGAACAGCTAGCCTGGTTATGTCCAAAGTTAAAGAATACACCTACCAACACCCCTGGTATCTCATTCAAAAACTGAAATGTGAAGTTTTTACAAGGAGTTACACGCTGTTACTATTTCTAGGTAAACAACAGCCACAGTCAGTCACTTCCTAAAGTTTTTGCATTATCTTGATACCAGCAAAGACGCTGCATAGAAATGTTAGGAAGAAGGATCAAACAATTCCTGTAATAATATCAGGTTTAAATGCTAAGGTTCATAAATCAGCTTTTGTTATCCACATAAATAAAAATTTTAAAAAAATTTGTAATGAACAACTTACCTGTTTACCATCCACCTCAATATCTGCCACGTAGTTTTCAAACACAGTGGGCACATAAACCTCTGGGAACTGATCCTTGCTGAACACTATGAGGAGACAGGTTTTGCCACAGGCTCCATCACCAACAATCACTAGTTTCTTTCTGATTGCAGCCATCTGAAAGAAAGAATAAAGACATTTATTCTCTTATTTACTCTGGGTATTCAAACCAAAATCAGTGTATATGCTGGGTGATAAGCAAGAAGAAAGTACAGTACTCAAGATGAAACAGGATCCAGGAAGACTGAAGTTTACAGGTTTATCAGACACCAAAACACTACTGTGGTTTCTAATACGATGAGGAAAGATTTAATAAAACTCTGGAAAGTTGTGATGATCGCGACATAAACTGTGGAATTACACACAAAAATAAAAAATACCACAAATGTTACTGTCAAACCGGTGTCTGCTAGATGATGGCAAATTACCTTGCAGCTAAAATCGTGCAAATGTACGCTTGTTTTTGCAGGAAAACCATGTGGGTTTTTTTTTTTTTTTTTTTTGCTGTTGACCTCTGTGTTGCAACCCTTACTGTGGCCTCACTGAAATGAGTGAGGCGGCTGCATCTTTCATGCAGTGTTGCTGTCAATCTGAACACAGCCTCAATCCCAAAGTAAAGCTGAAGCTGACTAGAATTAAAAGCAGTATTCTGACATCAGCATGTAACACCTCCATTTGTTGTTTTCTATGTACGTTCACACACTGAAATCACTTTGACATGTCATTGCAACTTGAGCACAAATGCTTTATGATACACCGCTCTCCTAACTCTCCAGTGCTAACGTCAGATCTGTCTAATATTTATGATGCTTTCAGTGTTTGCTACTGACAGCAGCAGCAGTGTGTCAGATGACATTCCCCAACACAGCTGCTGTGTGTGTGTGCTGTGCATTTTAGACAGGCAGTAAATGGGACCTACTTGTGGCACTAGATGACACTTCAAGAGATCAACAAAGTCATCAGTCAGCACTCTCAGCTAAAGTGGTGGACTGACCAACACTGATTTTTAAAACTTGTTTCTGGCATAAAACAGCACACTGTACATACATCAGACTTGTCAAATACCTTCCCCTGAGTCCTGCCTCTTGTGTGACAACAAAAAGCTTAACACTGGGCACATCACTACAGACCAAGTTCCACTATAAACAACAAACACACAACAAAATACTAAACATCAAACATCAATGTGGGCCTGACAGCAAAAAAAAATGGGATGAGGCATTGTCCTGTTTACTTTAGATTGTTACCAATAGTCAATTCAATTAACAAAACAAAGCAAAAAAAATCACAATATAACACGATAATTAACAGAATGATTCCTATGCCTTTCATTAAATATAATCAAAAACAACATGAAGATCCTGGATAACATTTGGATTTGGTGTTAACATATGCTGATAAAAATAAAAAATCTCCCAATTAGGCTATTCAATCTCAGCAGCAGGGACATCACCATTTCAGACGCTTCAAAATTGTGCCTGAATTAAGATTCCGTCAGCTCAGACATACATTTTTAGTCGATGCCTCTCACTCAGTTTGCATCATATGCAGCCAGTGCGTTTAAAGCCACCTAAATAAACTATTAACCGCTTTAAAGAATGAACTGAGTTAACGCTACACACTCTAACACACTGTCTGCAAAGGTTAGCTTTTCTGATACAGCCAGCTGGCGTATCTAGACAATTTGGCAAGTTTACGTTGCATTATAACTTCACTTCCTCACTGCTATTTACCTCTAATGTAGAGAGCTATTATATCTGTCAACTCAGCCTTCGGTGAATTGCTTCACGTTACAGATAACCTGCCATTCTAATGTTACCTTATTTTTTAACCAACATTATCTTTTGGCCTATATGAATCAGTGGAGTAGCAGCTAACTTCTAGCTAGCAGCAGGTTCTATTCCATCTAAGGAAGCTTAACTGTTAGCTTGCTAACTTGGCTTAGTTTTTCGGGACAGCTGGCCTCTTAACAAAGCTGGACACAAACAATTTTGAGACCGAAATATTTTGCTTGAATCTAGCAGCTACCCTTACATACAAAGCAATTAAGCAGAGACGGATTCAGAGTAGTTACTTAAACAAAAAATTTTTACCGTTTTTTGATTAAAGATACTCGCCTTTCTTTCGTTTTCCTGTCGGACCTACCAGTCCCGCCCCCGACACTGCCACGAAGATTGCGCCCACCCACATGACATACTTCCAGCCAATGAGACACGACGAAACCATGATGAAGAGGAACTTAGCCAACCAATATAACACATACATGAAACTCGCCCAGGTTTGTTTTACCCCTGAGAGAAAAATAAGGACTATTTTGCCCTGCGTTAAGCCTTGCAGGAATGTTTTTCTCCCAATTTGCTCACAAACCTTGCCCAAGTTGTATTCCATCTTCTGTCTTATCCATGTATAAGTAATTATACGTGTTTTTATCTCAAACAGCAGGTATTATATTAACCTCTTTAGGAGTCGTTATAGTCCACAAAGTTTGGAGACTTGAGGCAGATTTTTAAAACAATGCTTAAAATCTTAGCAGCATGGGCCAAAATATTCAGACTAAAGTTCCTTGTATGGGTCATGTTTGAAAGAAGCTGGATCCTACACTTCCCAGAATGCAACTCAATATCGCCTCTTCATTAAAGCCTACTGCCTGCCTCTATGACCCCTGTTGTCTGTAGTTCAAGCTGAGAAAAACATCATGGTTATAGTCCCAGGGAGAATGGGAGGAAACCCTTTCCAGTGCCAGGTGCTGTGACTATGCACAGCTTCCCAGAATCCTGTCTGTACAGCAGCCGCTACAAAGACCCAAACCAAAACCTGTGCTCACTGTCAGTACTTACCGTACTACTTTTAGCTCATGGCTATGAGGATAATATCTCCTTATCCTCGGAGAGAAAGCCAGTGAGTGTATTTCTCAAAAAATAAAAAATAAAAGTACACGGTGAAGTTTTTTTTACCTCTTGTATGTAACTATGAAGCAATACACTGCACAGAGTGCCTCCATGAGAAGTCACACAACACTGCCCAGTCACAAACATGCGGTGCTGGATTGCTTGTGATTTTGATAACTTTTCCTTACCGTGAGGTTTTTATCAGTACAGCTGTCTTTCTCATTTATCATGTCCTCAACTGATCTCAACCTATTTCTGGAATACCCTCACCATGGCAAGTGCATCCCACTTTACCATCAGGTGATGCAGCAAGTTAAGCATGTTCTGGCGTCACTGCTAACCCTGAACACTGCAGAATAACATTCCCAGGATGGTCAAGTTGTCTATTTCTACACTGCTTTTGGGCAGTTTCCTCATTTTCTTCTCCCCAAACAATGGCTGCATTTTTCAGGTTGATAGGTGAATCTGAGCATGTGGAATTCATGAGTGAATGTGCTGGTTTAGAAGGGTTAGTATGGAGAACAGAACAGGCAGCTGAGGAGGTGATCTGGCCAGCTCTGTTCAGTCCATGCAAGGGAGTTTGACTGCTGGGCTGTTACTTCCTGGATGTAATCAGACTCAGTAAGAACTGTTTCCTCTAGCACACTTGTAATCAAGACATCTAGGGGGTTGGAATCAGAAGAGAAAAGAATGTGAAGTCCCGTTGCTTCTTAATATATCAGGTTTTGACTTCTATAGTATAAAGTTTGATCAAGCTGAGCTGAAAAGTTGGGATTTAATGGGGCATCACTCAAGGGAATCTTCTTTTCTTCTTCTGACTGTTTATCAGTTGAGACTGGTTTACGTGTAGGACTACCACCTTTCCTTACAATGAGTTAAATCTCATACATGAGCCCTCCAAGGTACGAGCAGGACTCTGATGATAGCAACCCAGGGGTGATGTGGAGGATTGTTAACATGGAAGGAAGGTACAACATCTGGACAAAAAACCATCAAGTTAGGGTTCTCAGGCTTCACATGGTACATTGTCTGAACCCAAACTGACTCCAGCAACTTGTAGGAAGCCAGGCCTTTATAGTTTTTAATGGCCTCCCTTGTGTGGACACCTAAAACAGAACAAAAGACATACTGGCCTGCAATAAAATTATGACAATGGACTGTAAAACCCATTCATTTAATTATTTGCAGTCAGATCAATGATTTTTACTCGAGCAGTCATAAGCAAGAAAGAAGAAGAAACTGCTGGGTTAGAATAGAATAGAATAGAATAGAATAGAATAGAATAGAATATACTTTATTAATCCCTTTGGGAGGTCCCTTGGGGAAATTTGGGTACCAGCAGCAGTACAACACCAAAAAACACAGTAAAGCAGCAGTACAAAGTAAAAAGTAAAAAGTAACTAACTAAGTTAAGTTAGTTACTAAAGTAACTAACTAAGGTGCTGGTATAAAAATGGAATGTAAATGAAATAAAATATAAAAGTAACATAAACTCTTTAATAATCTTAGTACTAAAATAGAACAAGGGTGGATTCAAATAAAAAATTAAAATATAAAGTATATACAAACATTGCAAACAAACATTGCACTCTAAGAGGTTACTAAATACTTTTGGGACTTTGCAATCAATGGAATTCAAGTACACACGGTCTAAAACAGATTCAAGTATTTAACAGGTCACAATGTAGTATGCTCATGCTAATATTGTCATTCTCAAATTCCAAAGCTTTATCGTATCATATTTTGTCTTGTCTTTCAAAAAGGATGATTACTCTTGTTCTTTTGTAGAATCTGTATTAGATCAGCATGTACTTTATCTCTCTGGGATTTTGATCCAGATGGCTTCTCTCTTCCTCATATTTCTGACAGCGTAACATTCATCCGTGGTGCCAGTACTTGCACACATATTTCCACATCTTGTTGTTCAGTCTATGACGATCACGTGGTCCGGTCAGAGGAAGTTGACTTGTATGGACCAATAAGAGGCGAGCTGATGAACATGACGTTAGCCATTGGCTGGTTCAAAAGGAAGGCAATTTAAACGCTAACGTTGCATCCGCGCGGCGTCTGCAGTTTTATCAGCTTCGCCCTGAAAACAGACGGCGTCGGTAAGTTTTTTCAACAAATCTTCCTTATTTAGGAATGCATAAGAAAATGTTTTCCTAGTTCAACTTTACTTAACGAGGTCGTTGCATAAATGTAGCAATATTAAAGATGTGCTAATAAAAAATAGCTGGAAGTTTAATTCGTATAATCCTAAGGATGCCTGTGAAGGCAAGTTATGTTTAACGTTAGGCAACGTTAGCCTGTTGTTTCCTCTCGATGGTTACCTTAAAAACTACATCTCATACTAAGAAAATGTGATTTCCAAACGTCATTCAGTAACGTAATGTTACATTAGCACAATAGTTTATGCTTTCTTATGGGCAAAATGCTTGTTCTTTGTAAAGCTTTTCCGGTCCAGTTCGTTTGCTAACTTGGTACAGACAGCCATTTTCCATTAAAAATATGCAATCAGATGCAACTTAGCGCTCGTTAAAATGAAATAAATAGCTAGTCCGGTCAGTGAACTAAATGTAGCCTTTACCAAGAGGGGCTCTAATGTAAGATTTGTTCAATGGTTTATATTTTAGGCGAGTTGTCGAAAAACAGCCTAAGATTATGGCCGAAAGCGACTCCGGTGGAACCTACGAATTTGATGCCCCGTCCCACGTAGTCGACCTCAGAGACATGGAGGATGCAGACAACGACGATAAGTGGTTTGGTGAGTCTGTCTTAAACATTTCAATCTGACTGGTATTCAGTTGGCGTTGTACTTAGAGTGGTAAACACTATACAGTGGTAAACACTTGCTAATTCTCGTTTTCACTCGCGGTATTTAAGTCTTACAACTTAATACTAGCGTTTATTTTCTTTCTCTCTCTGTGTGTGTGTGTGTGTGTGTGTGTGTGTGTGTGTGTGTGTGTGTGTGTGTGTGTGTGTGTGTGTGTGTGTTCCCACTACGCCAAACAGCAAAATGCTCAGGCTTTTTGTGTTTTTTTTTTTTTTTCCCTCTCTCTTTTTGGGGACGATTTCGTCTTCGATTTCTCCTCGTCCAGCCTCCTTGACCGCTGAATGGGCCAAGGAGGCTGAACAGACAGACGAAACAAAATGACCAGAAAGGCGTTTCCATTCACACAACACTGAGTCCTGCAACAGTGGCTTCACTTTGTTCAGCTTTGGCATTACTTTGGTGAAACAATGGTATATTTAGAGTAAAATGTGCAGCTCTACAGTCCCTGTTTGTGTTGAAGGCGTTCCACCTTTTTTGAACTGATCTGTATTGTTTGTGTTTGGGATTCATGTTGCTGTCTTTTTCTGATTCTATAAAGAGTACACGCTTCCAAGGTTTTCTTGAGTAACCCTGGATCTAGAAGTTGTGAAATTACAATGCTGCAAAACATACATGCTGGAAACTCGTTTTTGAGAAGCTGGATCAGATGGTTTAGTATTTTTGGCGATGCATCTGCAGTCTTTTGCACAGTTTGAAATTGAATTAGGAATTTTTTTTAAATGTTGCACTAGGTTCAAATTTAAAAAAACGGTGCAAGTGGATTTCTGTAATCACAAACTTCTGCAGGGATTTATTTGAAATGCTACGTTTTTGGTGTTGGGCATCTCACATAGCCATAATTAGGGTTTCTGTACATGCTAAATTTAATAGACAGTCTCTTGATCTCATATTACTACAGGTGTAATGCTCTGAAATGTGAAACTGATTATGAGAAATGCCCATACTACAGTGGCCTTTGCCTCCTATATTAACCAGTATGTAGGTTAAAACATCCTTTTGAATCTTTAAAGGAGTCCTCACTGACTTTATCTCTGACTGTGTCTCACATGCAGAACAACAGTCCGGGGGAGCAGATGGTCACCTTACTACACCTTCCAGACCTGACTGGCCTTTTATGAGAAGCGATATGCCCAACCTGCCTAGAGCCATTGTAACTCCTCAAGTCAAGACAGATGTGGAATCTGGTTGGTTTTTCTTTTTTTAAGCTTTATATGTAATTACAGAGGATTAACTCCCAATTATTTTGTTAAGATAAATGCATAGAATTAGAATTTGATACTTGTAAGGGTGGTTCTGAAAGGCCTACTTGCTTCTAGTATGTCGTTCTCCAGTCTTCTATTACTCAGTGAGTGTGAACCCATGTGGACTGATCAATGTTCCAGGTCCTGGCACCTCCACCTCCAGGCAGGTGGCTCCATCTCCACCTCCAAACATTGTCACATCATGGGGTGCTGAAACTGATGCTCAAACAAGGAGGAGGACCGCTAATCAACCTCCTGCCCAACCACGCAGGTACAGTTCCTGTGATGGCTACGCTTACACTACAGCATGGAACTGAGTGCTACAATGGGGCTCCACAACATAGCAAATGAAACTATGCTGGTCCATAACTCACACTGGTGGCATCAGCAGTTTGGGGGACTCAGCCTTTACTCGAGATTAAAACTCTTCAGCATCTCACAGTATAGTACAATTTGATATAATTCCAATTTATTTATTTTTGTTTCTTATTTTTTTTTAAGGGTTTCAAAACGTAAAGGGATAAACAGCGGTACAGCTCCACAGTCAGCAGCACCACCACCAACAAAGAAACACAAAACGTAAGTGTCACGACTGTCCTGTCACATCCTCCTCAAGCTGTTCTCCTGCCCTTTACAGCAGCAAGTGCTTTGAACCTAAAAGGCTGTATAGGTCCAGTACCAACTTGTGCCCTATCAAAGCAACTACTCTACATCACCTTTGTTGTTTTTGTTTAAGTTTTCAACTGCAGTTGTTTGTTCTAGGAGTCCTGTTGTCCAACCAGGTCGGAAATCCAATAGCATCCTGCGCAGGAGTGGGCAGCAGAATTCCAGGGCTAGTCTCCGCAGGAGTGGGCTGCCAAATTCCAGAAGTGCACCCAAGACCCGGGCAGCAGCTTCCAATACTGCAAACCCAGAGTAAGACTACTACTTGATCTATTAGTGAAACCAGTGTTTCTCAGCCTCAGCCTCCTGGACTTGGAGGGAAAAGGGGATTATCAGTTCTTGCTTGCAGTGATTCGGTTGATGAGATTAAATGTGATGACATAAATCATCCTGAAGGCTCTGATAGAACTGCTGTGAGGTACAGGCACGTCCAAGCGAACATGTTTTTATACAACCACAGTCTGAACAGCCAGAGAATAAAGAGAAATAAAACTAATACTGTCAAGCCCCATCTCCATCAGCTGGGCGCCTTCATCTACTCATGCAAAACCTGTCAGGACTGGTTTTGTCTTTTCATAAACAGAGGCATGTAGGGAAGTCAAAGCATCTCAACACGGGTATCTTACTGGAATTGAGAGCCCCACCCTCCATGATCAGTATAGCTAATGGATGAATTTCCACTTTAATTGACACTGAAATGGAGAAGCAAGCTAAAGCTGTATTTTTGCCAATGCATGTGTCAAACAGGACATGTAGCTCTGAAGAACAGGAGCTAGAGCGCATCAGGAACCTCCAGAAGGAAGTGGCTCTGCATCGCAAGAAGAACGAGGCCAGCTACAAAGCTGCTCTGGCTGGCAGTGAGTACACACAGCTATAATCAAGCTTAGTCTGTTGTTATAAAAGATCTGAAAGTTTGGATGAGAGTTCACTTTACTTTTTTGAAAGGAAATCTGTGTCACTCTTATTTCAGATCCACCACCAAAGAAGGCAGCAATGTCCACAACTGTGCCTAAAGAATTCCATTTCAACACAGACGCTCGCGTTAAGTCGTCCGCTTCATCCAGTACAGGTCACAAGGAAGTGGACTTTGTTGGTCAGCTTCGCAAACCTTCCTCCCCTGTAAGTACTTCATATATGCTGACACCTTAAATGGTCTGCAGCCTGAGGGCTTTTGACAGAACTGAGACCCAGACCTTATAAAGAAATGTCAGTGGTTCTGTTTTGTGCACAAATGATTCATGTTTAGAATCAGAAATCACATGACAAACACCAGAAACTACAGTTAATATTGATTAATATTAATAGTACATCTGTAGTCTACTATGATATCGATATGTCAAAAACTTTGTCATGGTTTTGATGGTAGACAGTGTTCACTCCTGTGTAATGTGCACTGTAACGTTTTAATTTCATTATTTATTTTTTTTTCCTTTCTGACAGGCAAAGGTCAAGAAAGGTGCCACAGTACCCAAACCCTTTAACCTGTCAACAGGCAGCAAGAGAAAGGCGGAGGGTCCAGATGCATATGTGCCCATGGCTCAGCAGATAGAGCAGTTCCAGAAACGCACCCCTGAACGTTACCATCTCCGCAGTCGCCAGACTCATGAGAGAGGTTGTGCGAGAGCCTTTTCAGTGTCACATTGTTTTTAAGACGTTAACATGCTTTTCTGTGTTGTGGGTTTAAATGTATAACTGACTGATGTTTTGCTTTGTTAAGGTCCATCCCCAGTGAAGGGGGACCACCTGAAGCTCACCCAGCCTCACACCCCACACCTGATGACCCGCCAGAGAAGCCGGCCCCCCACTGTTAAGAGCAGTGCTGAGCTGGAGGCTGAAGAGGTGGACAAACTGCACAAGTAAGGGCCTTTCATTTATCCCCCACTTTTCTTCCCAGCACTTTACATTGACTATGATTTTCTCAAATATCTGGTCAGAATTATCTCGTCCTTCCTGTTGAGTGGACAGGTGTCCTAACTGATTCTAATGCAGCTGAAATCAGATCACTGATTTTGATAAAACCTGTGTTCAGAGCTCCAGGATCCTGACATGTTGAGCCCACAGTGCTTTTCCTCTCACCGTTTCAGGGGGCTGGTCTTTAATGTTGTGTTCTAATCACAGGTTTAAATTCAAGGCCCTGGAGCTCAACAGGAAAATACTGGAAAGTGCAGAGGACTTAAAGAAGCCTGAAGCCAAAGAACCCACTATACCTGAAGGCTTCGAGCTGCAGATTGAAAAGAGGCTCCAGGGGAGACAGGCCACCAAGAAGCCTGAGGAAGGTGAAGAGAAGTCACACAGCTTTAAATCCCAGCCCCTGCCCAAAAAGATCCTGGCAGGAGTGGTGGTAAGTTAAAATCCTGCTGTCAGCAGGTCAGCGTCAAATATACCGAGGCTGGCTTGGTTTTTATTGTTTGGAGAGAACATGAAGCTTTTAAGGTTATTTCCATAGATGAACTTAGTAAAGAGGATTTCCTCCTGTCCACAGGGATTGCCAGAAAAGAAAGTCCTGCATCCAACTGTGCCAGAGTCTCCAGCTTTTGCCCTCAAGAAGAGGGTTCGTGTGGATCGCAAGGTCGAGGAAGTAAGGACACGTTTGGTTCATTTGAATCCAGCAGCTCAGCTTTTCCCTTCACTCATTTAACAGACTTGACTTTTCTTCAGCTCTAAGAAACCAGAGCTGCAACAATGGTGATCATTAGTTGCAGCATCAAAGGTAACTGAACCCTCCACCCCAGCCACACCCATGTGAGTGACCTTAAACCTGGTGTCTCTTGTCAGGTCAAACAGCCCTCGCCTATCAAGCCTCCCCCGGTGCCTCACTTCGGCCTCCCCTTCCAGCCCCGGCTCCCAGAGAACCACCATGTGGAGATCTGTCCTTTCTCCTTTGAAGAGCGGGAGCGAGAGAGGAGGGCACTGAAAGAAAAGAGGCTGGAGGAGAAGCGAAATGAAGAGGTGTAGTTGCACCTCCACAGCCGGTGCTCTTAACACATCCTGAATAAAGACACAGCTGTTAAATCCCTTTCCTTTTCCTGAACGTTTGCAGGTACCCCAGTTCAAGGCTCAGCCACTGCCAGACTTTGACACCGTGGTCCTCCCTGAGAAAAAGAAGCTGGAGACCACAAAGCCTGAGCCCTTCAGACTGCTCCTAGATGAACGTGGTGCTGTGAAGAACAGCCGCTGGGAACAGATGGTATGAGAGGATCTGAAAGCACAAAGAGCTATGCTTATTCTCTGCAGTGCTGGTCTTTAACCTGGAATTCAAACACACGCTGTCCTTTGTAGGTGAAGGAAGAGCAGAAGCACCAGGAGGAAGCAGTGGTGTTCAAAGCCAGGCCCAACACGGTCACTCACAAAGAGCCTTTCCAGCCCAAAAAGGATAGCCGACCTGCAGTTGGTAAGACTATTGACATGCAGAGCATGTGTGTGTCTGAGTGTACATGTCCTATGGTTGTGTAGACAAACTTAGATTCAAAGCAGTTGTTGAGGTTCTCTTGGCCGATCGTCCCTACTGTAAAGGCAAAATTTAGCCCACATTCATTTTAAGAAAAGAAATCTAAGCTCTTTGTCTTTAGTTGCGAGCTGCTTTGCCTGATGTGACAGTCTTGTGATCTCTGTGGCTCAGACCGGTTTATAGCACTGCATCCTGATGAAATGTATGAAGTGTATGACACCATTCAAAGCTGAAGGCTGCTGCAGCTCTGTGCTGTGCAGCGTGCTGTAACTCCATGCTCCTGTCGCCTTCACTGTCATCTGTCGCCGCGCTCTTCAGAAGGCATTCATTCTTCCACAGTTGCGGGGGCCTTCGAGCTGTCGACGGAGCGGCGGGCCCGGGAGCGACAGGAGTACGAGCGACTGGCCAGCGAGAAGGAGGCTCTCAGGGCGCTCATGGAGGAGGAGCAGAGACGGGAGGAGGAGCAGAAGGAGAAGGAGGAGATCGCCAGGCTGCGGCAAGAACAGGTCACTGCAAAAACACTTCATGAATCATGAAAATGTGTTCACTGACTCAGTGGTCGTATATAATGAAGTGTTATAGATTCTAACGTGGTGGAACGGTCAGTGTCTGACGTCGTTTCTCTGCCTCCTCTGCAGGTTCACAAGGCTCAGCCCATCAGACACTACAAGCCTGTGGCAGTGAAGAAGAGTGAGATTCCTCTCACAGTCCCTCAGTCACCAAACTTCTCTGACCGCTTCCGCTTGTGATCCGCCTCCCACCCACCGCCCTGTACAAACATGCATCTTTTACCGCTTCAGATGTTTTGTTGAAGTTTGACTCTCCATCAGTGTTCATCAGTAGAATACAGACTCTGTAAATAGACGTGTATTTTAAATGACTGAAGCTCTGTTTTTCTTTTCCATGTTGAGCT
This sequence comes from Toxotes jaculatrix, assembly GCF_017976425.1. Classification (NCBI taxonomy): domain Eukaryota; kingdom Metazoa; phylum Chordata; class Actinopteri; family Toxotidae; genus Toxotes; species Toxotes jaculatrix. The sequence continues at coordinate 4,418,011 of NC_054395.1, read as the reverse complement.
TTAGATTTTAACTCTGTGCTGTAAGGTTTTTCTCTCCCTCTTCTTGTTTTATTAACTTTTCATTAAATGTTATCAAACATCAGTTATGGTTATGGATGTTTAATTTGAAGCTCTGACAGAACTTCCAACATTTAATGCCAGTGTAACATGGGTCAGCTTAAGCTTTTAACTTGGGAAAACTGAAAATTTGAACTGGAAAAAACAGTGCTGAATCCTGACTCTGGGTTTATTGGCTGTATGGAAATTTGCTTGAGGATACACAAGGATAAGTTACCCAGAAGACAAGTGCCCCAAAGGCTCCAGGTTCAGTTTGACTGCTCCACTAAAGCAAAGTAGAATTAAGGACCTTTAAATCAGCACCTATAAAACCATATAATCCTGAGGTTGTGTTCTGATTTGATTTTTTTTATATACTGTGTATATGCTGTAGTGTTGTTAGTTGTGAGAGGGAAGTTTGCAGGAAAATTGATCACCTCAGTCCAAATGGTGCTTATTCACTTTTAGGCTTTTACATTGTTGAAAAAGAAAAAGCTGAGTGTCGACAGAATGTGACCTTTAAACCAGATGTGTCTTTAATCTGAATCGTCAGCTGCACTGGTTCCAGAGGTAAACAGGTTTTCTGGCGTATTTTTGTTTTGGTTCCATGACTGTTGGTGACACGTTTGTTCTGTGACATTAATCCCATCTGTTAGTCACTCACACACCCGACTGACCCGCCATGATTGTTGGAAATAAAGAGTTTATACGTCTTTTTGAAACTGCACTTGTTTGCTGTTTCATGTGATGCTGCTCTGACCAGAGAAGAAGCTCATCTGTGCTGCTCTGTTTATATTCTGTATCTGAGGTTTGGGTCTGATGCTTCTGTGATGTGGAGGCAGAGTGAAGTTTGCTCAGAGTTCACACACACTTCAGTTGGGTTCACGGTTTTATTCAGGTTGAGGTCAAAGCACAGCGATGACTTGAAATGACAGAAAAGTGTGTTAATATGGGGTAGTGATACTCTAAATGCCCAAAAAATAAAAACGAGTGTAGCTTTTATCAAATATACAAAAAAATAAATAAGAGGCTTTGGAGTGTCTCAGTTCAAGAAAGAATCTGAAAAAAAAAAATCTTTGGATACAGAAAAAAGGCACTTTGTGTAACTTACTTTAGTAAAATTCGACAACAGAAAAGTTTTCCTAACACATCTTACAAAAGTCTGAGGCTGAACTCTGGGTGATTTCCTGAGAGACGTCCAGCTCAAGGCACAATTTCTGATCCACACCACACACTCCAGACCAAACAGGAGCCTGCACATTGATCCAGCAGCTGCACCGAACACTACACTTCCCATGATGCATAGCCAGTTTTGGTACTTGCCTGGTGAACTCCACACTCCTGGGTTTGTAACAACAGGTTTTTGTTAAAAAAATTTGGTAACATCATCGAGGGTTATTTTCTCAGGCTGTGTGGAATTTAACTCATGACAAGCAGAAACCGGACGTAACAGCCCTTTAATCTCTGAACTCTGGGATTTGTGACAGTGCTGCTGCATGAACGACACTGATCCAGGTGAAGTACCTGTGCTGCTACACATTTACAGGACATGAGGAAAATCCAACTCATACTCAGATGTCACCCATCATGTCTGATGTCCATCAGGTCTGAAATCACCTGCAGGCTGTCTCTATGTAAAAAGATCTTGTGAGACCTCTAACATGTTCTTGATATGTCCTGGTTCCACTGTGCATCAGTGTTTTTTACGTCTCATCACAGAGCTCTGAAATTCTACTGCTGATGAAGGTCGATCACAAACTGCGTCTAATTCTTCAAGTGACACACAAACGATATCATTGTTAAAACGGGGACATGAATGAATGAATAAAGAAAACAGAGACTAAGGAGCAGCTGGGAGGCTGAAGGATGTGGACAGTGTGGTGTCCTCTTTGGTCTGGACTTGTTGGGTGGGGGGGGTGGCGAGCTGTGCCATCTTTGGGAGTTCAGGGATCCACGAAGGACACCGCGATGTACCGGGTGCCCGCGGTGGTCGGCAGGCCTTCGTGGTAGTGGGTGAGGCGGCCTGGGTGCATGAGGGCCCAGCCTTTCCGAGGAGCCTGAACGGAGCAGTCGTAGCGCAGGAACCTGCATCCACCGCCCTGCAGTCACAGCACAACTCACATTAACATCACACACATAAAGGTGCACATGCTGGTTTTGCTTGTCTTAGCCATGTTTATATCATCCTCCATCTTAAAAACATGTTCCTCTGAACTGAACTGTTATTTAACAGGATGTGATTAGAGTGGATGACGCTGAAGGTGAATACTATGCTTATGTTTAATCTTCCTGAACTCGTTATTAAGAAGACAGCCTGACTTAGTACTAACACTGACACTGTTGCACTTTGCTGCTGCGTTGACCAGCTGCTGTCAGTGAGCCTCAAGCTTCCTGCATACGTAGTTCCTTTCCTCCTGGGCTTTTATTGTGAAAAACCTGTGCAAAGTATTGACTTGCATCAAGTGTATAAGGCCTGTCCTGATAGTGACACAGCTTTTATCTGAGAATTGAGGAACGTGTGATGTCTCCAGCTTAACAAGCAAAACCACCGCTGTTGGTCACCGTCATTAGAATGAGCAGTGACCACATATTAAATATACATTACATCAGTATTCAGCTGTTGTTTCTGATTGTTTAGTCCAGTTTTTTTTTTTTTTTGGAAGATGCAGGGAAACAACATGGATGCAACAATAAAACAAGGCTTCTAGCTTCAGCTTCATGGTGTCATGCAAAGAAAGGCAGACTCACAACTCAGAAACAACACAAATGGAAAGTGTGAGACACCAGCGATGTAGATGAACATGCCGGAAACACGGTGGCGTTCTGTTTTCAGTGACATGACTCTGACTCCAGCATCATGCTTTATCAGAACCTTTGTTCTGCTGTTTGATCTCTTCTGTGTTCACCTGAGAGCTGATATGTTCCAACCTGAAACACGGTGGATTAACCCTGTTAAGAGGCCCCTGAGCCCAAACTGAGGCTTGGACCTTTTTTGGTCCCTCCCTCTCTCTGTACACGGTGTATGTATTATTTAGTAATTTGTTTATGCTAATGTAATTAAGAGCTGGTCAGAACATGTTTCATTCACCACACTGAGCCTTTAAACAGACAGTTATGCTAAATGCATGAAGAGAAAGTGAATGAATGAACGTTCTAAACTGGGTCTGTGTTCTCTACTGTCAGAACCAAATCCCATTGTTCTTTCTAGGAAATTATCAGGACATGAACGAACCATAAGATAAAGATTCCTCCACCCTGAGATGTTGTGTGTCTGATTTACAGTTACATGTTGTCTGTTTGAGGGAAAAGTCCACCTTAAATTAGAATTCACTGCATTTCTATTATAATGTGAATCATTTATTTAACACGCTTGGTATTTTGAATTTTGCAAATGTGAAGCAGACAGGTCACCGTCAGAGGGCCACCCTCAGAGGGCCACTGTCAGAGGGCCACCGTCAGGTGCCACATTCACACACGTCCAGAAGCTACAGGTGATGGACTGAAATGAATCCGTCACTGGGTTTTTCACTGGGACACATTCATCAGTCAGAACTGTCCCACTCCGTGTTCACATGCAACTGTTTCCAAAGGAACAGCCTGCATCGACACAACTGCCCAAACTCATTCTGATTTAAGGTGGATTTGCCTGTGACATAACCCGCTGAGTTTGCCAGGTCTCGTCTAACGTGTCCAGTTGTTTTTGGGGTGTGATGGGATCATATGCTGGGTAAACAACATTTCATGCTACACTAGCGGTGTTTTTTAGGATGCATACCTGTTGGAAATGCCAACCTCTAAACACACTCACCTGGTAATCAAGGCCCACTTGATTGAGTGCAATGTTTATAGTGAATGTGGAGGCGTCATGGTGTGGCCTCAAAGAGGGCTGCTCATCTGGCCTATATCTAACTACAAAGGCCAAGTCAAACTGAGCCTGCAAACACACAGACAGAAAGGAGTCATGCAAGCATTCGCACAGAGAACACAGAGAGTGTGTGTGCGCGTGTGTGTGTGTGTGTGTGTGTGTGTGTGTGTACAGGTGGACGCCCCTCGCAGCCCCTGATCATTAAAGACAAGCACCGGCTCGCTTCCTATTCCAGCATTCACTTCCAGAGATGGAGCAGAGAAGCAGAGAGAGAGAGAGGTGCAGATCACCTGCATCATCATCATCATCATCATCATCATCATGTCCTGTAGCTTCTATTACCTGCCAGCTCCTCCTCATTTACCTGGTAGTCAACGCCTTTGCTGTTGAGAGCTATGTTAATAGTGAATGTGGAGGCGTCGTGGTGAGGGGCGAGCAGGGGCTGCTCGTCAGGTTTGTACCTCACCACAAAGTTCAAGGGAGTGGAACACTGATGAGAGAACACATGTAGGTCAGCAGAACACACAGGCAGCAGCACAGGAGCCAGCGAGAGGGGGGGAGGGGCAACCCGTGGTTGCTCTCATCATCATCATCATCATCATCATCATTCTCATTCTCATTAGTCTGCACATGATTCACTCAGTCCATAGGATGCAGTGATAACTCACACATCACATCTGAACAGTGTCTCTAAAGAAATAAATGATCAGCATTTTTCTATCTGACATATTCTCACAGGTATCTGATCACAACCCTGTGTGTGAACACACACACACACACACACACACACACACACACACACACACACACACACACACAAATGAACTATTTCCTCCTGTTTGTGCAGTCCAGCTGTTTTAGGAAACGACTGAGCCTATTTTTAATGAAGCTGCGTCTCTGTGAGGAATGTTACAGCTTTTATGACATTTGGAACTATCATTAGTCTTTTTTTAACACCAGCTATTTCCCTGTCATTTTAAAATGCTTTCCCCCCTCCCTCCTTCACGTCTTTAACACAAGTTTCAAAATGTTTTCTTCGGAATATTAACTGCTTGTCCCATAGAACCATAAATTCTCAAATCAAATCTCCAAAATTTAGCTCATCAGCCAAGAGAAAGAGGCCTTTATTTTGACACAGGCTTATAATAGAAAGGGGGTTTTATTTCTAATTCCCCCCCTGCTGTGTAAATATATGTCATTATAATTAGACTGCTCCTGCTGACACAAACTCAACGCTAACACCTTGTCTTTTTTTTTTATCTTTGTTAAAAGACTGTCACTAAAAAAAAACCCAACAACTTCCTGCCCAGATGTTTCAAATTAGAAAGTGTGTGGATCAAAGGGCATAATCCCTCCTTTTACTGGTAGGCTTTTAATTTGAAACGTGTGTATTGTTGACAGTAGCTTAGCAATGATTGAAAAAACTGTAATGAATGTAACATGGCTTCCACCTCAGAGCTTTTATCAACATTGTATTGTATTGTATTGTATGGCCTTTGTGCAAGCCAGAGCTTGTCATTTGAGTCTTGGCCCTTATTTGAAAATAACTTTTTATTTGAGAATTTATGGTAACAGCTTGGTTAACCCAACACATCTTGGAGAAGATGTGGGCTCGTTAGCATTAGCTAAAAGCTTAAAAGTACAATCTATCAATTCATCGGCAAAGAATCCACCCACCCAAAAAAATTATTTCACAGTTCGAGCCTATAAAGCAGCAAAGTGGCTGAGGTCACAGGTCACAGTGTGTCTTAAAACAAAGGTCAGGTGCCAATATGAACACTGACACAGGATATAAATATAAAGCTCATAAGGCTTCAGTAGAGTTAGACCAAGTCTAAAGTTTCTGTCTTTCTGGTCCAAAATTCTTTAAATAAGAGCTGCTCCTTTGAGCTGAGATAAAAAGTAACCATTCCCACTTTGCTACTCTATTGGACTAAAAGGTGCACTCTGGGAAATGAAGTACAACCACTACAGTACTGTCACTCTGCAACAAAGCTGGGAGACAAAGAAGAATAAATAGGGACAGTCAGTTTATAACAGACATCAACATTTCTTCTTAATCAAGTTTCAGCCAAGGTGATCGATTAAAGATGTTGAACTGTTGGTATGAGACATGAAGGGATTCAGCTCAGACTTATTTTCATTTCCCTCTGGAACACTGCTGGTTTTGTTCTGAAGTCTTACCTTAGTGTAGTAACCCGGATACATTTTCTCTGTTATCGGTGCTATGAACTCCAGCAGGAATTTATGCCACTCCTTTTCAAAGTTGATCTGATTCATGTGGATGTCGATGGTGGGGACGTTCTCATAGCCACCTTGGATTCTGGTGTCCTGGGAAAAAATAAATAAATAAATAAAATATCAACAAAACTCACTGAAAGACTCTTTTGGCAGTGAAATCAGAGCTGACACTCGAGCTGAGGTGATTTACCTCCAGAATCACTGCACTGATGCAAGAAGGTGACAAACATGTGCTGCCATGTCAGCCATACACACACACTCCTCATATGATGACATACCACATTGCCTCCTCCGGACCACTTCCCAAAGTGCTCCATTTCTTCAACAAGGTGGTTACAGGCAACATTCGAGAAAATTGGGAACCAGTACACATCAGGACAAGGCTGGTGGACAGAAGACACAGCACCATAATAGCACCACTGAGTGACATCAATCCCTCCATACAATCGGTCTGCATCTTTACTCTGTCTCAGAGTGGACAGCTAATGTAGTGACTTCATCTGTGTGTGTAGGACAACTTGTGTCGTGCAACTCACAGTTTCAACCAGCTTGTCTTTCATGATGCGAGTGTAGTTCTCATGAATGTAGCGCTCCTGCCAGTCCTGAAAGAAACACACGCCCCACAGGCTATTCAATGCAAACACAGAGCGTGTTTACCATGCATCAGCACTATCCCTGCTACTGTTGATCCTACCACTGAAATACAGCTGTTACAACTTGCTGCTCAGAGCAGAATTAAAACTCTGTCTCAACAGCTGATGTTAAACAGGTCACCTTTCCAGGCCTGCTATTGGCTGATTCAGTGCGTGAGGGAGGGCACTGTGCACAGACCAAGCTGCGGTCCCTTTAGGATCATTCCTAAAGGGACAACACAAGGAGAACCCCTCCTGCACCCCACACCGAGCCTATCACTACCACTACAGTAGCTAGTAATATAATATATAATAACAGTGGATATTTTCAGGCATTTACTCGAAACAGAGTCTCACCATTGGGTTTTCAAAGATCTGCCACAGATCATTATGAAGGTGGCTGGTCTGGTAGTTTTCTGTGGAGAGGATCCGACCGAAGCTGTGCACGTTGGTTACATACATGAAGATTCCCTGTGAGAAAGATACACAACAGGTCAAATATTATAATGTACAATTTTACATTTACAAATTATAAATATGATTATATTATTCTTATAAAAAATAAAGAATGTAATTCCATTTAGTCGAGTCTCTGTCACCTTGTCGCGCACGTTGTGGCAGTAAGCCATGTCAGGGTCTAAGGTGTGCGAGTTAAACAGATCGTAGTCTATGAGCTCTGATCGAAGGAGGCTGGCCTTCATCAGGTACACATTGGACACGTACGGCACATTCCACACACCCCTAAAAACACAGGACAGTCTAAGACAACTTACACACCCAACACTAGGAAATAATACCACAGACAGACTGTGTTAAAACACTGAGAGAACCAGCCCTATATAAAAACACACAAATTCAACACTTCCTCCATGTTTGGGTACATTCAGCGTAATGTCTGCAGGGATCTGTAAAGCTGTCTCGACCTGTCTTTTGTCGCTAAACACCCTTCTGAGGTCAACGGAACAACGTCTAAGCAACTTACACTCTGCGTCCTTGAACTATGTCCACGTAGTCCTCAGACCTGGCATAGTAGCCTTCTGCACTGAGGGCTCCCCAGAAGTTGCTCCACAGTCGGCCAGCTCGAGTTATCATCGGGGCTACAACAGGACTAAAGGAGCATAAAAGGGAGTGTTATTGTTTATCTTCACTTGGCCAAATACAGAAAGTAAAAATGCCAACTCCTGCTAATAAATCTGTGGAGTGAAGAGATGTACTTTATATGGTTCTAACTACAACAGTCCCAGGACATCAGCAAGCAGAAGATTATCATTAACATTTGAGTACTGATAAATATACGTACAGGTTTTGTTCAATGAGAATTTTCAGTGTGTTCTCATTCTTTAAGACCACCTCAATGTCCAAGCTGAAGAAGTAGTCACAGTCCTTGTCTTTCCGACACAGATCACTGAAAGGAAGGAAACACACTGAAAGGTCAGCATGTGGCGCATCCTCTATATAAAACCATCTGAATGTCATACATCACATTTCATGGTATGTGACAACGTCAAACTCTTGTGTGCACAAAAACTCCTATTTTCAGTCAACAAACATTTAGCATTAAGTCCAACTACAATTAACTGAAGTTTTTTGCTAATAAGTCGATCTATACATTTTCACAGTTCAACTACAATACACAAGAACTTTCCTATTTTACTGTAAAGATGGTTCTCAGTGTGACCTGGAGGCTGATGCACAGAGAAACCTTCGTCCATCACTCTGCACAGTAAGGTTAAAACATCCTAGTGAAGAAGCATTAAGTTTAACACATTCCTGACAAGAGAGAGGACTCTGAAGGTGCTACACAACATAGGAATTTTAGTTAACTGAGATCATCAACAGAATGTGAAGACGTTACTGGTTACAAACTCACAATCCCAGGTTGCGGGAGGCAGGTGCATCCATGTCTTCCTGCCCGACCAACTTAACGTCCTGATAAAGGCTTCCATGATCCTGCAGGAAAGAGCTGACCTGACGCTCGTGATGAGCTTCCTGGAGGGAGAGAAGAGGAGAGGTAACAGGTAGAAAAAGAATTGAAGAGCAGGAGTCTGAGTTCCTGCAGGAGAGAGCAAAAACTCTTTTATTTTAATGTTAAGCTCTTGAATGTTGTTTAATAGGGCATAAAGGAGGCATTATCAGTCAAAGAGGTTCATTCCCGTAGGAGAATTAACCATTTAAATACTTGCCTTTTTGTTTGGTTTTCATTGCCATACACATTGTTATTGTCTTGCCCTCAGTTTGTAAGTGGTTAGTGGACACTTATGAAAACCATAATGTGTCCATAGGTAACACATCTCTGAAATCTGTATATGAATGAACCGAGGAGTGTGTCAGTGTTCAGGCATGTGAGACTTAGTTCTCTTTAACCAAAGACAGTGCAAAGGAAAAATAAAAAAAGCTGTTTAAAGGGTTGGCACTACAGTTCCCATCATGATTTTGGGTGATGAAAACACACAGTATCATGTTGTCATGCAGTCAGTTTGGGTTGGACTTGACCTTTTTTAGCCTTTTACTTTTCTGTGTCGATGAATCAGCACCATTAAACGTGAGGTTAGCAGTTCCTGTTCCCACTGAAATCAGATCAGTGGGGGAAGTCCTCTGCACTGACTGCAGCAGTCCTGAGTGCTGGCTCTATGTGTGTTCAGATTAAAGTTGCATAAATTGGGTTCAAAGGGATTAATTATCTTTTCCTATCCATCTCTTTTTATGTTCATCCTTTTTTTTCATTTCTTTCCAAGTTTGTGTAGCAAATGAAACTAAGAACCCAAATCTATTTTTCTATGGGACAACTCATTTGCAGCCTTGTGAAGTATTTTAAAAGTCTTGTTGATTCCTAACCAGAGCTTTCAATTCCCTATCACTACCTTTTGATTTCAGTGTCCCACTGAATGAGGTGAAGTTTATTTTGCTGCGACAGTTCCAGTAAAAACACTTGTCTTCAACAGGGTTGTTAGGATAACTGTCCTCCTGTTACCTGGTTGTAAATGAAGAGTCTGAGCCTGTTTTTGGGGTACTGGAGCTTCAGCAGGCGTTCAAAAAACACTGTGACAAAGGGGGTGGGCTGCTGAATGAAGATGCCAATCACCACCAGTGGGTATTCACTCTCCTGTTGGGAAAAAAAATAATAATTAAAAATAATTAAATGTAGTTTGTGGGGATCTTGCAAAGACAATTTGCTAATCAGGAGATGTGATTATGAAGATCCTGTGAACAGACCTTCAGAGCAGTGAGAGAGCGGAGGTCCTCATGACACACTGTGCATCCAGTCTCAAATGTCCATGTGTTGGGGATGTAGTTTCCCAGGTAGTTGATCTGGAGCTAGAAAACAAATGTATGTTCTTGTCAGTGTTTATTGATAAGATGAACAAACAGTCCATTAGGAACAGCCCTCTGGGTAGGTGGGCGGGCTAGTATACGTGTTTGATTGACAGCTGAGCCTGCGGTGGCAACAAGACACACTGCAACAAACCTGTGGGGTACACAAGTTTGTGTGATTTCAGTTGGACTTTAGCAGACAACAGGACACGTCATTTGCAGGGGTAGTGTGTACGATGTCTTCAGTGTGAGCAGTGCCTGATTCAGCTGCTCTCATGAGGAAAACACCAGGTCTCGTGCCGGTTTCAGACTCCACAGTGTGAACAGATCTGCTGATTGAAGTACTGGAGTTCGCCTGCACCAGCTGCTTTATCGGGCTGCTGTGTGTTTGGCATGTGATGGGTCAGCATGGTCTGATAGGTCAGTACCTTGGTCGGTCCATTCCCGTGGATGGTGACAGGTAGAGTATCATACAGCACGTTCCTGGCTCGTACCCGACTGTCCTCAAATTTCAGGACCACTTCATCTGGAAATACACACACACACACACACACAGATAAAGCGAGGAAAGGAGTCCACTAATTATCAGCAGATTCTGGATGCAAATGTCCTGCAGCTGTTGGCTCATTTTTTTTTTACCCTTGAAAAAGATGCAGGACAAACAGCTGTTAATGGATGAGCTTAGACAGTGAGGGTTTGTGGGAGCAGGCTGTCCTCAGGGACACCATTCACGGACTCTTGACGTTGTCGATGTGAGCTTTGGCACATCCGGCTCACGGAGAACTCACAAATTCCTTCCTCTCACCCTCAGAAGGAAAAAAAAATCCTGCAGAGTTCAGCTCATGTCTAAACGTGCAGCCCCGTCTAAATCACGACAACTGTAAATCCCAGAGCACTGAAACCTCGCAGGCTTAACTCCACTGCGCCTGTGATGCACTGTGATGAGGAATTAGCAGTAGGTTTAAATCATACACAATATTGTTAAGGATGAGCTGTATCGTTATCCTTTATACTGAACTGCACCAAAATCAGTCTGCACTTTGGTCTAAGAAGAATTCAACAAACTTCCACAGAAAAAAAAATCACGTCACTCTAAGAACACTGTGTGTACTTTATATCAGTAAAGTACACACAGTGTTCTTAGAGTGACATGAGAACACTGTGTGTACTTTATATCAGTAATGTACATCAGGTTCTCCTGTGACAATAATGCTTAGGGTGGAAAACCCTCCCTGTTATTAGTATCACTTCCTCTGCTTCTTTGTAAGATGGTTCTAGCTCAAGTAAACCATTGTGTGTAAAGATAAAGGAGGTAATCTGATCTGGTCATCACTGACGTACAAGCACACAGTGGACGAGTTCATCTTTTCAAAATAGGCCAACAGCTGTCGCATATAAAAGCAACAGCCCACTGTAGCTACTGCAAATGAAAACGCACCTGTAGTGTGTATGTGGCTGTAGTTAGCAAATGAATCGCCAACATATAAAACGGCGTTGGTGTCGTTCTGATACTGGTCTGCACATCAGTGACAACATTTATGTGATGACTCCTCAATGGCTAATAGAGTGTGAACTGCCAGAGGAGAGGAAGCTGGTTCTTTTCATCCAGAGGTTGCCTTCTGGATGAAGAGGAACATACAATTTCTCAAAGCTGTTATTGGAAGAGTGCACTTAACATTTCTAACATAGCAGCAAACAAGACAGTGTGTGTTTCAGGATGCTTCAGTTCTCGTAGTGTCAGCGGCTGGACTCACCGAGGGCTCCATGGAGGTTCTGGAACAATCTGCATTTGCTGTCCAGTGTGATATTTATGGATTTCTGAAATATTGAAAACACATTTTCACACATTTTCGTTTTCACAGCACAAATTCAGTACAACAATCAGTACGACAACAGAATCACACCACACTCATTACTCTTTTTAACACTAACACTGCTCTCATTCAAAAATGAATTCAGGTCTCTCCTACTCAGCTGTTTTGTTGTTGACAGTTAAACTACCGTCATTAAAACACACCTGCAGATGTTTCAAATTAAAAGCCTACCAGGAACAGGAGAGATTAATCCCACTGAGCTACTGGAAGGTTTTTAATGTGAAACATCTGCACAGAAAGTGCTGAGTCTCATTGACAGCAGCTTAACAACACTCAGAAAAAAAAACTGCAAAATGGAAGTGACAGGAAATAATTAGTGAACAGAAACAGTATTCCTGTTAGAATTATTCAAATATGATAAAAATAAACATCTCAAATTAGAGAAATTAAAAATAAATGAATATCTGTTTCAAATAAAGATCTGTTTTTCTCTGGAATTATCACCTATATGTTACAGTTAGTAATTCTAGTATTGTAAGTACTTATTGTGACTCTGGCATGAAATAAATCAAAGTAAATCTTACTCTTTTAGCTGGATCAATGTAAATCTTGGTGAAGAACAGTTGGTCACTCTCACTGTCTTTACCCGTCCAGCTAGAAACCATTTCTTTGATGTTGGGCAGGAAGCCAATGAAGCCTGAGGACAGACAGAAACCCAGGGGAAACATACAGGAAGTGAAAAAATATGGCTACACTCGCTCATCAAATATATTTTCTTAACAAAGTCGCATTCTGGTCAATAAATCAAATGAGTCCTACGTGTATGTGTTCTCACATATACAATTACACTCCATTAACTCAAGCATAACAGGTACAGTAGTACACCACTCAGAAAATTTAAGTGTTAAGCATAAGCACAGCAGCCTTGGATAAATTCCATGGCCTTCTCTGGATTGCTAAATGCTAAAACCATCTCTTGTTAGTCCTCCCATATTAGTCCTTTCTTTTTCTGCTTCCATGTAGCTCACAAAGGGAGCCGCTATCTTCAAACACATTTTCATTTCCATATTCATGTGTATGAACTCTGTCATATTGTTTCCACATTGAACCACATCAAGTGAAAAAAATGAAGTCCTCTGTTTCATATTGCCATGACTGATGACTACTGCCAGGTTCAGTTTTTATGGCCGCGGCGCTGACTGCTGAATACAGACCTACTTTTTCCTCTGCTATAAAAAGAAATGGCTGTACTCCTTCATATAAAACAAGGCTAAACGAGTCCACGGCCATACCGGTGGCTTGTGAGCATAAAAGTATTAAGAAATGTGCATGGCAGTATCACATTGTGTGTGGATGGTGTAAGGAGAAAGGTTCAGAAAGGAGTCTATAAACAAACATCAAGTTTTCAACTTGTCAAAGAAGCCGGTGGACCAGGCCAGATGTCTTCCTGTGTGCACATATGTCTCCGCTGTTTGTTTAAAGCTTAACTACAGGAATCATTGTTACAAGCCCTGGTCAAACCTCACATCACTAAACCAGCTTTCTAACACATACCGCATATTCATGAGGTTGTCTTATGAAGTAATACTTGTCCCCAGGCTGTTTATGGCTCCCAACAACATTCATCAGTGAACACTCTGGTAAACCATTTTCTAACCTTCTCCCTAAACTGAGCCATCTTGAACCGGAAACCTCAAATAAACGATTTGGTCTACAAAGCTTTTTAGGAGCTCTACACAGTAGAGGAGTAAGAATTTCTCAAGTGAGGGAAAAAAGTGTCATTGTAAGAAAAGATTTTGTAAGAAAGTAATTTCATCACAGTGTCAAAGATGTGTGGCCCGTGTGATAGACAGGACGGATGGACCTACCCCCTGAGCCCAGGAACCTGTTGCCCTCCCTGACGTGGGGGTGTTTGTCCTCCAGGTGTCTATCGGGCCAAATCAGGCTCTCAGAGGAGAACACCACCTTGTGTCTGGCCTGCTGGAACTTCTTGAGCAGCTCTTTGGGACCCGAGGCGAAAACCACATCATAGCTGTGTCAAACAGGGAGTGAAAATAGAAAACGTTACTGTACTGTGAGTGCTCAGCAGTGTGTGAAGCCAGTGGCATAGTTAAAGTAAATGAAGGGGTTTGCGTTTATAAGACGACAGCATTCTTTATTTGGAGGGTTAAGTTGCCAGTGGTTGTGTTTACTGGCATAAAAGGAATTAAAAAAAACATCACACTCACTGTTGATTTCAGGATGACTGCACTGCACATACACCCACATTTTCCCAGCTTTTATTAAAACTGAATCAGTTCAAGTCCAGTGAATAAACTCAAAAGGTACAAAGGTCAGCAGTAAAGTAAAAGTTAAAAAAAAAAAAGTTTAACTCACTATAAACTGACAGGGGAGTGTTCAAATGCTGGATAAGTCAAAGATTTCAATACGTTTCCCATACATAGGCTCTGCTCTTGCAGCCCGTCCGAATCAAATCACTCAGTTTCAAACTAACACCTACTAACTAACGAACTCTGCAGTAACTGAGTGGGGACCAGAGGCTTTTCTGAGTGCAGCTGTCAGGCTGGCAACAAACACGGCCCGTTTACCTACAGGCAGCCTCCATGTGAGGCGTTTAGGGGACATCTGTAAATTATAGTGTCTACCAATAGTCTGCATGTGAGGCATTTAGGGGACATGTGTAAATTGCAGGTACACAGAATAACCTGGGATACACTCTCTCCCTCTAAACTCCATGAGTCTCTGCATGCACCTCAGTCACACACCACACCACCCACCACCACAAGTAAACTCTCAACCTGTGTACTCCATTTAGTTCAACAAGAAGATTCCAGTTATTTATTTGTTCCATGCCTTAATTTGAGAAACACTGAGACACTGAATTATGCAAATTTCTTCAGTGGGTTTACATGATTTATCCTTTCTACTACAACTCTCATACCATACATTCATTTTAATGTTGCATTTAGAAGGTGATGTAGTGGTTTAGAGTAAGTACATAAGTATTTACTGACAACAAATCTTTGAGGTGAATTGAACAAAATGACATCTGTCAGCAAACCATTCCTTTAAGTGACTCACACAATGAGATATTACACATTAAGCTGCTTGATACTTCTTTAAAGTATTCTTCCCTATACTAATGTTATTGTACTGCTGAGTGGCAGAAAAACTTGTTGACTCTACCTCCACATTCAAATGCACAACTATGCAATTTTGGAAACCAGTGGCTGTATGGAAGACAGGAAACACACACTGAAAAATCTAAACCCGTCCGGTATGTTCTGGAAAGTGTTCAGCAAAAACTCCCTCAGGTACCAGTGTGTTCTCTCTGGCCATCATATCTGACAGGTGCAGTAAAATCTGAAAAGCCTGCCTGCAGTGAAGAAACTCTACCTGTCAATAAAAAGGATGATTTTGTCCTCATCCTTCATCTCCTCCAGAGCCCCTTTGAGCAGTCGCACTTTCTGGCCTCCTCCTGGAGCTGACATGTAGTCGCCTCCCCTCCATTTCTCACCCCGACCAAGGACCTTAAAACATACACGCATTACACATTTACTGCAATTCAAAAAAAATACATGTAAATATGTTTAATATAAGATAAGATAAGATAAGATAATCCTTTATTAGTCCCTCATTGGGAAAATTGCATTCAGCAACAGCAGGGGTACAGTACAGTAAGTAAATATAAGTAAGAGGCCAATATGGCCAGAACAAGATTAAATAAGCTGGAAATAAATAAGATGGAAATAAATGCTGCACATTGATATTACACTGATAGTTGCCTGGAGCTGTTATTAAGTTCGTGTGTCAACAATCCTCAGATGATCCTCTTTTCTGGCACTAAAATAAAAGTGTTATCTTATCTTACTTCCAAAGTTTGACTTTATTTTTGACAAAAACAGTGGCTTATTGTTGTGACTCAAATGCACCAGAGAAGGTTTCAATATGAAAACACTGAGGTAAAACTATGTCTAGAAAAGAGAGGAATTTGTTTTCTTTAAAAGAACAGATAAAGAGGCTTTCATGGCTAGACAGCAGGAACTCTGACCGAGATCTTGCTGTAGGGGCTCCTACCTTGACAGTGTAGTTAAAGTGTTTAGCCGACCTCAAGAAACGCCTGAAGCCATCTGTCTCTTTGGTTGCAACTGTCACAACAAGAAGTTTCTCTGGAAGACACAAGTTTGTAGACGCATTCAGAAAGATGATACCATGCACTTCTTTTTTTTTCTTTTGCCTTTGGCTTGAAGCAGAGGTACTGCCATAACTGACAACCTCTGTGATATATGTCTTTATTGTGCAGAACAGGAATCTTGTCATTCAGTAACTAAGCAGAAATAAAACAGAAAAGTATGAGCTTTAACTCATTAAATCATAAGCACTGGGGAAAAGTCCCTGTATCTACTACCACGTATCATCCCGCTCATTAGAAAACTAGATTTTTAACACAGGCAGTCACTATAAGCACCCAAAAATTACATTTTAATGCAGGGATCCCTTTGTTAATAGTGTGGTGCACATGACAAGTGCAAATTTTCTAAGAAAAAGCAAAGTGGCAAGCTGCTGAATGGTTATTTAGCCTTGCTGATGACAGATGTGTAAAAGTATTTGTTGATGACATTTAACACACTGGAGCACCAGCTGTGGGCCATGGCATCCCTGTTTGAAACCTTTGTTGCATCCCTCTTCTTTTCATTTCCTGTCTTTTCTCCACTGTAAAATAGCCAAAACAATAACTGAAAAAAATCATTTAACATACCATTGTTACTGTTTACCCCACTAATGATTGATGGCATGTTAGCGTTTGCTTGTAGTAATGGGATGTAATCGGTTAGTAACTGCAGGGATGTATTTTATTACACAATATTTTTGATTAATGTGATAGTAACTCCCTAATCCATCTGACACAGGTCACCTACCACCACTACTATCACCTCATGGTAATGGACAGCATCTGAGCGCAGCCCAATATGTAGTTGGAAAGTCAGCGAAGTGAATACCATAAACCATGCATATACTGACAAAGCAATCCTGTTCAAAAATGTTCCTCTTAACACTGTAATCAGATGTTTTCACTGATGCTTTGGCGAAAGAAATGCATCAGTAAAAAAAGTAGATTCATTCATTCAATTCAATTAGCCCTGAAATCTGCCAGTTTCACCAGTTTTCAGTAGAAAAGATCTTATATTTTTATTGTAATGCACTTTGTAACCGCGTTTTATAACGTGTTTTTGTTCTTTATTGTTCTTATAATTATTTCAGTGTTATTTGCTTTGTTGTTGTTGTTCTGTTTCCTCTTTATTCCCTTTCTGTTTCAAATTACTGACATTCATTTCTGGAAAATTCCCAGTGGGGACTGCACTGGAAACTGGAAACAACTACCATTTTACCACATCTGGTTGACTTTTTCCTCAGAAAACTGGTCGATAGACTTACTTAGGGCCAATGTGTGAGACTGCAGGCAGTAAGGTGAAATGGTTTTGTGCAGCGCTAATAGGAGAAGTATTTGTCCAAACTCACTGAGACAGAAAGGAAGTCTCAGCGGTCTCATTTTTGTTTCTTAATGATCCATAACAGACTTCCCTCAACGCACTTTTGACTCTTTAATGTAGCATTCCTGACCCCGGCTTCAGTTAATGTTAACCTTAATGTATTAATAGCAGAGCTGACAGCCCAGCGCCTGTCTGCAGCAGCCCCGTCCACGTCAGCGGCATGGAGGTCCTCCACAGCCCCTGCGTGCAGTTTTCTCTCTCACGTAAAGAGCAGGCACCGTGTGAAACTCAATTCATTTTTTTTTTCTTAATACTATTTATATTTAACATCGGGGAGGAAAAAAAAAAATCAAGTTTGGAGACAACGTAGCTAACGTCTTTTGCAGATGGTCATTTGCCATTTCGCGTGCATGAAGCGGCGCGAGCAGCGCGTGCAGGCTGTCAACAAAAAAAATCTCAGCTTTTTTCTCACTGGCTAATGTTTAAAAAGCTAAAGGTTTAGGTCGGAGACAGCCCTCTCAATCCTTTCCTATAGCGCTTATTCAGTACGAGCTCTGCTGGAATGTTCTACCGGCCATATCAGAGCTAGAGGTTTCCCTTCAGCCGGGGGAGCACATGAGCTGGGGAGTCACCCCTCAGACTTTACCGAGCTCAAGCGTCCTAAACTGAGTTATTATAAATACAGAAAGGTTAACTTTAACTTTAACGAGTGCCATTGTTGTGTTATTGGCTATATAATGCAAGCTGGGCGCAGACATAGCGTTAGTCTCAGGCAGCATTCCTGGCTTACCTTCGGGGATTCGCTGCTCCTCACAGTTTGTAACATGGGAAAGTGCACAAATAAAAACCCCTGGAAACAGCAGCCAGGACGAAAGTCTCATTTTTACAGAGTTAAAGTTGAGACGCTCTCACGACTCCCAGTGCAAACCGGACTGGACGCTTTTCCAGATGATTCCGTCTGAGAAAGCCAACTTTGCAGGACAGTGTTAACGCTGCCAGCAGAGCCAGCCCCCCCCCAGTCTCACTGTTTGTCTGTCTCTCGCTCCCTCCCTCTCTCTCTCTCTTTCTTTCTCTCTCCCTCTCTCTCCGTCTCATTCAACAAGCTGTTTACCCAAACTACAGAGCTGCGGTACAACAATAAGAGCAGAAAAACAGTCTGGTGTTTTCAGTGTTATGGTTTTTATCATGTATATTTCTGTAATACAGTACGCTCCTGTGTTAAAACTGCATGTATCCGCAACGCCCACTTCCAAAATGGGGAAAAAAAAGCTGTTTGAATATGATGAGCCAGCTGTTCTGCGGACATGAGCACTTGCACGTAGCCTGCGCTCCCTCTACCAGACTACCATGGTTTTGATGAAGTCAATATAAACTGTAAAAATTCACAAATTATAACTATAAAATTAAATATCTTACCACAGTACAAACCTCATGGAGCACACTGTAACAATAAAAGAGAATTTGGATAAACAGGATATGGATCATTTACTTTCATTCATAACAATACGGGTAGATTAAATATTGGAAATACAAGGCAAAGTGACTGATTGTGAGTGGCTGCCTACCAGCAGGTGATATGAGCAGAACTGATGTGAAGGGACAGAGGATGATCAGCCTTAAATATTCCATCCTATCATATTGCTCGATATCACAGCTACTGATTTTGTTTTCTGAATCTCTGAACTGTGTCCCAGCTTGTTTCCTGCACGTTGTGCATGAAGAACATGTCCAATCCCAAGCTGATCTGGTAGCACCAGGGCCGCTGAACTGATGCAACAGTGGCCTTTTCATATTACAGAAATATTACTGTCCCCTGTTTAAGATGTTCAGGTACCTATACAAACACTGAAGTAGGGTTTGCTTGCTGTCACATTCCTCCTGTTCTACTGATCAAAGCAGATCTCTTTTTAACATGCTTCCAAAATGTATAAGTGATGATGGGGGACAAAGTCAACATCAGTTTTTTCATGAATTACTTTCCAAAGTTTATTCTGAAGCTAATCTGAGGCTTCAGCACTCAGAGTAAGACAAATCAAAGGGACATCTTCCAAAGTTCCAGCTTTTTAGAACTAGATTCCCTCTTTGTAACTGTCCCTCCTGCAGCTCAGCATGAAAACATTTAGCAGAGCAACACAAAGAAGGGGCTTTTGTTTGGAACAGGCTTTGGAAGACGTCTTTGGTATTTCAATGAATGCATTTTTGGATAAAAGGAGGACTGTGGATATTGTGCCCCATCACATATAATGGAAGTAAAAAAGCAAATGACTATTTATTGGCCAGTATGAAACAGAGTAGGCAAAAGTTGTTTTTAAATGGGCACCTGACTATTGTTTTTTTCCCTGTTTGTTCTTTAAACTAAGTTTAAGTTTAAAACAGAGGGCCCCTCTTCAAGACAGGGCTATGCATTTAGCTATTAATGGAAGACCTGCTTTAAGTGATGTTAATAAAAAAAATCAAAGTGTTTATTGTCATTGTCTCTTTTGGAGATAGATTCAGTAATGTGAGTCTGTCAGTAGCTGACAGTCAGACATTTTGATGCTAAACAATGTCTATTTTGTGAAACGTATATCATGTAAAGTTTTCATATGTTTGGTAATAAAAAGGGTGCTCACATTCATACAGTTTGAAATGTTATAGATAGTAATTATTTTTATTTAATATTTTTAAAAAATATTTTTTCACTTCCAGTAACTTAATTTATATTAATGAATTCAATAAATCAAAGTATTTAAACGCATTATTCCTCCTAATGTATTTAAGTGTTATGCTGTGTTTTTATTTTCTCCTTTTCTTGCACCGTATATGTCCAATATAAATAAATATATAACACATGACTACGCACTCATGTGAGGTCACTGGTTTTGCGACAGTTCCGGTCATTACTGTGCCGTTTTGCTTTACGACAGTTGTGACAAACCAGAAGTGTCAACCGCTGGCTGCAGAGTTATCTGGAGAGACAGGTGATTTTCTTGACCCTGAAGATAAGCCAAAAACCGAAACGACCTGAGATTCAATGCTTTGATGATCGTCACACACATCTGGCGAAGGATATGACAATAACCACGATGCGAGAAATAACAACACATTTTCGACGGTTTTCGTTCACGGCCCTAGCTACCTAGCTAAGCTAACTTAGTCGGAAGCTAGCGAAGCCAGTTTGTCAGCTTTCATCCTGGGAACATGATTTGAGTTGGAGCCGAATTCGATGTGACATCTTTATATTTCCACCGTGGGTGTAGTCTTTAGACGCCGACTCGTAGCTGGGCTTCCATAACTTAAACGCACGATGTGGCTGCAGCAAAGACTAAAGGGGCTACCGGGCTTGTTGTCAAGCAGCTGGGCGAGAAGACTCCTCATAGGACTACTGCTCTTCCTCATCTTCTACTGGTACCTGGGAGCGGAGAACAGGTGGAGGCTCTTCAGCGGCTCCGCCATGCCCGGTGGGGCGGCCGGACAGTGCCTACTTGCTGAAATCCACAGATGGAAGTCTCTCGTAGACCGAGGAGAGGGAATATATAGCACACCTCAGGAACAAGTAGACACACCTTTTGTATCAGGTAACGGCCATATTCTGCTTGACATTGACTCTAACAAACTATGGGTAGCGTCGTCTTCACAGTCCGGCTCTGCTCCGGTCCACCAGACTGAATACTCACCGAGGGTCGGCGTCCATCTGGAGGGAAAGCGGGCCGAGGCTCAGGCTAGCATGTTGTGGTTCCGCAAAGGCGCCGTGCTGTCGGTCCGCTGTGCCTCACCAGCCGCCCTGCAGTCATCCCGGGACTGTGTCACCATCAGAGAGGAGTTTATCGCGCACAGAAGCAGACCCAACGTCTATCTGCAGCGAATCCACATCAACAACCCGTCTGACAGGGCTGCCTCCTTGGAGGTTTCCTCTGATAATCCCTCCTTCGGTAGCAAGTTCTCCACAGGTGTGGAGAAACTGGAGGACAGAGAGATAGTGCTCTCCTCCGGCAGAGTGCCTGTGGAGAATAACCGGATGGTGCTGGTGGTGGTGGTCACCAAGAAACTGAACAGCAGGATCCAGGTCTCTGCTAAATCCGAGTACAAAGACAACATTCTGTCAGTGGTGTGGACCTCGGAGCCCATTGAGTCCTCCAAGCTGGAGGAGACCTTCAGCACCCTCAGAGAAGGAGCCAAGAAGGAACTGGGGGAGCTGCTGAGGGCCAGTGTGGAGGAGCTGGTTGTGGATCACCAGCAGGCCTGGATGGACCTCTTCATTTCAGGTGAGCATGATGGTAGTGGAAACTGGCTCTGGGCTGTAAAGGACCACACAAAAGTTTTAATATATTTTGGTCCATGTACTACAAACTCCACACATTATACATTACTGCACTGCATTACCACAATCATGATGCAACTATGACCGTAATGAAAGCAGATGACGATTAGTTTGAGCCTGATATACCTGTGCTGTATTAAGGCATATATTATGAAATGCAGCTGACTGCTTCTACCATAAAAGTGATTTTATGGTAGATCATACTTGCTCACATGTTCTGTCAAGAGGTTACTCATTGCATAATCTGTAAAGATGTAAAACAACACTTCAACAACTTCAGAAAACATAAATCATTTAACTGGGGCTCCAAGCCACAGAGGGCTGGGGCTACACATGCAAAGCAGCTGACTGTTTGTCAGATTCTTCTGAAACTTCAGTGTGAATCATCCACAGACCATGCTTGCTAAAAGAAAATGTGACACATCAAACTATTTTAAAGAAATACACAAACACACCACAACAGCACTGCTTGAACTGAGAAAATGAACTGCTAATCAGTGTTTATTGGCCAGTATCGTCTTTAAAAGTTACATCCCCATGTCTTCCCACGTAGATCAGTGTTAAGCTGTTTGTCTCTCAATGCTTTGGTGGAGGCATCATAAACTAGTTCAGTTCAGTTGTTGTTAGATGCTGTAATTAAAGGTGCTGTATGAGTGTTTCCCACAATCACTGCACACACACCCGCAGCACATGATGTTGTTCAGTCACGTTCAGTCTCATTGTTCTGATGGCCAGGATGCTTCATTTCACGGCCCCCAGTGTCATTAATAACAAGGGTTTTCTGAATGTTACAATTTAAAGATCTGTCAGTCATTTTAAAGCTGGTTCCAGTCCTGTGTTGTGAGTGTTGTGGGTTTTGTGGGTGTGGTTGCCTTTGTGTCCTTCTGCTGACCTGTGGGCTGCTTTTCAACAGTCTCACTCTCTTTTCCTTCTTTATCTCTTTCTTTACATTTTGAAACAGTTGCACCTTCTTTACCTTCTCTAGCTTTCTCTTTCTCCTTATCCTCCACTTCTCCCTTCCCTCAGTCTCTGATAATAGGAAAAACCTTTATAGAAAATCTTCCTATGCATGAGACCCTTAACTTGCACAGTGTTAATTGACAGTAATTGTGAATGAGTAACATATTGCCATTTGCTATATAAGCTGTGGAGTTTGAATTCAGCCTAATTAACTATCAAGCAGCAACCGGCTTGATAAAGTGGATGGTTGAAACAACAGCAGTGGGATTAAAAAACAACTGCAGTCTCACCTCATGTTCTTTCAGAGCTTTCCACTTTCTTTGTGATCTAATTGACAGCTTCTAATTTGATGCAGCCTGTTTCAGATATTGTCTGTCCCCTGAACCTTGAGTCATTTGTCTCCCCCTGTAAAAGCTCCATGTCAGCCATTCTCTGAGGCCTCGGAGTGACTCCAAAGTGCAGGAACTTCAACAATGCTTATTGTGTAGAAGTTCATTTACCTCATTCACTATATTCATTGACAGAAAGTCATCGTTATGCCTGACCCTGTCCACAAACCAGGTGCCAGGTACATGCTGGGAGCAGACAGTGCATTTATCTGTCACAGGACTGAAGTAAAAAATTCGAGCACACAAACGACAAGCTTTCCAAGCAGCAACATCACACATGACAAACAATAGGTCCTACATACAATATTGTGATGGGTTCACAAATAGTAATAAATGGTTATTATATGGGCCAGTTTCAAAAGTAGCATTAGCATAATTGATAAAGGAGTACTACCACTACTTAGTATCACTAATACTTTGAGGAATTTGGGTATTATGAAGCTCACACCAGAGCTTTTCCGGTCTGAGGTGCTGCAGAACTTCCCCTGACCACAGAGAGTGAGTGGGCACTGTGGGCTTTTCCAGCTCAGTAATATTAACCTGTGTGTTGTTAAAGCTGTAATTGAATGTTTGACTCCAGTTTTGTGGCTGTTTTTCATTTCAAACAGCACATTTTGAAATGTTGAATTGTTTGTGAAGAACACACAGCAGCTACATATGGTGTAAAAAGAGCTCTGCATGAAAACATCACCCTGAAGGTGAAAGATGGTGGAGGGAGCATCGTGATTTGGGGCTTTTGCTGCCTCTGGGTCTAGACAGCTCCACATCATCAGGTTTATCCAGGTATCTGACAGGATCATGTATAGGGTTATTTTGTACAGGCTGAAGAGGATCTGTACCCAGACTGGATCACTATCAGAATGATCAGGTGGTTCCAATAAGGACAGAGAGAGACTGGAGATTGCAAGCCCAGTAGCAGTACCTGAACTGCTAATTCCCCCAGTTCATTTTAGTATGAATGAAGATGCAAGATAAAAACAACAGGGAAAATGTCATGATCCTGAAGTAAAGTGATCATGGTTGAAAGCTCTGGAAAAGCTTATAGGTGAACATTGAGTTAAGGTTATTTTTTTGCCAAACTACTTTCCAAGGTCAAGAATAACCTGTGATGTTCAGACTAACTGATCCTCGCTTCTTGTTCCTTCAGGTATTGAAATGAGGAAGATCACTGACTCCCACACGCCGTCGAGCAGCACGGTGAACACCACCCTCTACTACATCCTGTCCTCCTCCATGGCTCCCCTGCTGGACCGCAGGCTGAGTGGCGAGGAGCGCGCTCGTCTCGAGTCCAGCCTCAACTATGCCGACCACTGTTTCAGTGGCCACGCCACCATGCACGCAGAGAACCTGTGGCCCGAGCGGGTGAGCAGTGCCGCCCAGATCCTGCAGCTGGTCACGCTGTGGACTCTGACTCTGCAGAAGAGAGGCTGCAAGGTGCTGGTGGCGGCGGGCGTCCACGGAGCCATGCAGGGCATGGTGCTGAGCTTCGGCGGCCTACAGTTCACAGAGAACCACCTTCAGTTTCAGGCTGATCCAGATGTGCTCCACAACAGCTACGCCCTGAGAGGGATCCACTACAACCAGGACCTCATTAACCTGGCGGTCCTGCTGGACGTGGAGGGGAAGCCTTTTCTTCACGTGTCGGTGAAGCCACAGGAAAAGCCAGTGAAGCTGTACGCCTGCGAGGCCGGCTGCCTCAACGAGCCCGTGGAGCTGACGTCAGAGATCAAAGGTCACACCTTCCCGGTGATGGTGACCCAGCCCATCACACCGCTGCTCTACATCTCCACAGACCTGCGCCACCTGCAGGATCTCCGCCACACCCTGCACCTTAAGGCTATCCTGGCCCACGAGGAACACATGGCCAACAGATACCCGGGCCTGCCCTTCCTTTTCTGGTTCAGCGTGGCCTCGCTCATAACTCTCTTCCACCTTTTCCTCTTCAAGCTCATATACAACGAGTACTGTGGCCCCGGCGCTAAGCCCCTCTTCAGGAGCAAGGTATAAACAGTGGAAAGGAAAAAACTTCAAACTGATCTGCTCTGCTCCTTTTTTTTTTTTTTGACTTGTGTGTGATGGCAAAGATTTCCCTCTCTCTCTATCAACACTCTCTCTCTCTCTCTCTCTCTGTGGGTTGGTTTCTCAGTTTTGACCTTCACCCTCTCTGTGAGTGAACTTTATTTTCCCATCTCACATGGTACATGGTTTGGAGTGGGTTGGCATTAATCGCCTTACACAGCTTGCCCCCCCCCCCCCCCCCTCACTAAAGATGATTCCACCATTGTTGTTGTTGTTCAAAGTTGTTTGGTGACGGAGGAAGTGATTAAGTATTTCACTGCAGCTGTTTCCTGTAAAAGACCGTGAGCAGCGGAAAAGCTGATCTGAGTTTAACGCAGCCGTAGAACAGTAGCCCTCATTGAGATTACAGACCTTGAAGTTACAGTTAGCCATTTGGTCTACGGCGTTAGCACCCCACCTGTTCCACTGCTCTTCATCTCCGTTGTGGAATGTAAAGAATTTGTTGATCGCAATGGAAGAAAAACAAGCACAAGAGTTATTGTTTTCTCTCAGAGGAGGAGGCGACAGCTTTTCCCTGTTTCTCTTGTTAGTTTAAAATTTTCAGATTGTGCTTTGTACAAAGGGCTTCACTCCATCACAGTGTCAGCTTCAGTTTACAGAGTAATGTAATCCAATACAGCGGAAATCATGTCTGCTTTTATTTTTGTAAAAGTTCAAACTTATTGTTATTTTGTAAGTTGTGAGACCTTTCAGTTCAGACCTGCTCTGACAACATTAAAGGCAGCCTGTGGAGTTTCTGAAGACTAGCAGGGGGGGATGGAACACATTGGTGGTGTTAATGTATCAGCAAACATAGCAGCGGGGGGGGAAATGGAAGCCAGTGTAAACATGGACGTAAATGATCTAAATCTCAATGTGCTTTAAGGAAGGAAATGGATCCAGCATGTGTGCAAAACCAGTGTGTTTTTTGGAGACACAATAAATGTAAACAGAACCTTTGTTTGTTTATAAGATAGTTCCACAGGGTACCTTTAACTTTGGCTAAAGTAAGAGCAGCTTTAATGCTCACTGTGATGGATGACCTGACTACAACACTGCAGCTGAAATATTGACAGGAAAAGTTTACTACAGCTGACAGTTCAGTTTTTATAGCTCTGCTCAGCAGTCCTGATTACACTGATAACGTTGTGCTCAGTTAATAGCTGAAAACTAGGAACACAGCAGTACTGTGAAAAAAAACAGACAGACTGTAAACAAACCCACAGGTTAGCCAGAGGTATTTGGAGGAAAAAAACAAAGGCAGATGGTGAATGTATTACCCAAACTGTCTGTTGTAGTTTTGTGTGTACATACAGTTTTCCTGTGCAGTGAGGGATTACTAGCATTACCAAGCTGTGCTCGTTTTCATTTGACCTCCAAATACAGTGGGTTTAGATCATCAGTTAGATAAACTGTCGGTTTGTTTCCAAGCTGTCTGTCTGCTCATGTTGTTGACCTGTTGAGAGCTGCGATAATGAAACTACAGCTGGAATAAATCTTCCTGTTCCTGTATGTGAGATGATCCCAAAGCAAAATGATCCTCCACATGACAGAAGCCCAAAATTAGATTAGTACAGCATGGTGGTGCTAAAAGTCCATAACGTCTGTTGTCATGTCAAACTGCCTACATGTTTACAGATGTCGTCATAGAAACGATGGAGACCTGCCGGACAGTTAGCGAAGGTTGTGCTGCAGGCTAAATGTCTAAATGCCTCAGCTCAGCACGGGCTGTGCGCTCACTTTGCCAGGACTCTTTTTTTTTTCTGCTATTCCCTTTTCTTCCTGCCTTTTGATGATGTTTTATATTGAATCACTCAATTAAATTAACAAGAAATCTGCGGGTTGGCTTTGGCTCTTCAGTTCTGACCTGTCACACTCTCTGCTGTGCCTCAGTCACAAATCTCTCGTCCTCATGCATGTCTGCGTTTTATCCCTTTCTCCCGGGAAGCAGTGTGGTGGATGGATTGGGTCGTGTTAGTCAGTTTCCCAGCTAATCATACGATCTAATGCACTACCCCCCCCCTCCTCTGACTTCACCAGGTCGCCAGCAAAAGTGAGGAAGGCTTCTGCGACACCAGGAATGCTGCTTGAACACCACAGTGCTGTGCACACGTGTGAAGATGTAGCCGTGGTTCTGCTTGAGCTTTGGCAGCATGGGAGATATTAACATGGGTGTGCAGGCGCTGAGTCTGAAATGTGCTAAGGCTTTTTTTCTTCCCTTGGGTCTTCAATGTGTCGCAGCTTTGATAAATACATGACTCTGCTTTTATAGGAAATGGCTGTGGAGGGAGACTGCTCAGACGGAGGTGGAGGTGCGCTGCTGAGAAGGTGCAGAGGCATGTAGGGTAGAACGATATGTATTTAGATAGTTACACATTTGTTGTTCTTCAGGCTCTGTACTTCACTTTGAATTAACACACAGCATCTAAATTGGAAGGGTTCAGTAAGTAATTGGACATGTAGGCTGGTAAATGCTTCCTGGGCAGCTGTGTGTAGTTTCAGAGTTAGTTCATGCACAGAGCACACACACACACACACACGGCTCAGAGCTGACTGAGGTGAGCTTGTCTGTCGGTATGAGGAGTAAAGATGTGAACATGCCAATGAAGAAGAAGATAATGAGGCTTATAAAAAAAAAAAAGCTAAAATCCATCAGAGAGATATCAGAGGTCTGAGTCTCCCTCACAGTTCATTCTATGATCTGATCTATGATTCTGATATAAACCTCCTCAGGTTAAAGCTGAGACTCTTCACTTTAGTCTCCATTATTTTATTTTATTTTAGTTTAGATTCAATGAGGAGAAGCTCAGAGCCTGAAGAACAAAACATGTGTAACCGTCCAAATACTTATGGCCTGGACTCTGTCAGTTATAAATCTGGAGTCCACCCCACCCCCAAAAAGTATTGAAAAATATATCAGCAAATATTCACGTGGGAAACTGGAAGCACCGATTGTTTTTGCATTTTTGCTTTAAAAAGTTCATAGATAATAAACATGGTGGCAGATTTATTTTCTCTCTGACATTTGAAAAGCATTTTAAAGAAGCATCTGCAAAGTTTTCCTGGGTTTTTTTTCCTTCTGCCCCTCTGCACATGTGCTTTAGTGTTTCTACTGCTGCCAACGTATTTAATGGACTTTACACTGGATGGATGTCACACACACATTAAGATCCATTTTCTAGGCCTCATCATCACATGAAGAGTAACAACTGCCCGTCTCTTTTATAATGGTGGTTTATGGGGAAAGTCTTCTTTGGGCTGCAGGGGATTTTTTTTTTTTTTTTAGCTTTAGTGCAGCGCTGTGTCACACATTCATGATTCACACAGTCAAGCATGTTGCACTTGTGGCCATCACCTAATCAGCAGCCACATGCTTGAAAGAGTTACCACGTGCTTGTTTCCTACATGTCCTTTCAAAGTTAACACTTTTTGATTAGAGGACACACACACATGTTGTGTGTTCAGTGTAGCTTTAAAACACAACTGCACTTCATAAAATGCTTTTACATCTAAATGTATATCTAATGTTATTTAATAATGGCAGCCATTCATCCACATTTATACTCTGACACATCGAGTTCATTTGACTCTGTGAAATATGTCGAGGGAGCGATTAGTGAATATTAATAAGATGCAAATGATGTGTTAGAAACTTTTGCTTTTGTCATGATTTACATGTTGTTTCTGATTCAGGATATATGGGGATTGTTCAGCTTTTTCTTTTTCTGTCGGTGGGTTTTATCCAGTCTCTTTATTTCCTGTGAACTACTGAGTGTGCCTTAATGAAGAAATGAAGGAGGAGGTTAATTTATTGTGGCTCGTGGCTGTGGAGCCATTTGTCGGATTAGATTGTACTTGAAGGGTTTGTGATCATGTGAAATTGAAGCAAAAAAAAAAAAAAAGTCATTTTGTCTCATGTGAGGGAGAATAAATGACCTTCTTGTGTTGTCTGAGGATTTGTTCCATATATTTCCTGCGTTTTGAAAGTGTATAAACTCTGGGGTTTATCACTGGAATAATTAGACCAGGCTTGTCCCCAATCCCAGCAAACACTGGGTGAGAGGCGGGGTACACCCTGAGCAGGTCTCCAGTCTGTCACAGGGCTGACATAGAGAGACAAGCAACCATTCACACTCACATTCACACCTATGGACAATTTAGAGTCACCAGTGAACCTAACCTGCATGTCTGTGGACTGTGGGAGGAAGCTGGAGAACCCGGAGGGAACCCACACAGACACGGGGAGAACATGCTGTGAGGCGACAGTGCTAACCACTAACCACCATGCTGCCTCCAGACAGTGCTAACCCAACCAGACGGATCCCAGTGGGACCTGCTTATGTCTGGACTGTCGGAACAACCATTCCTCCACCCCCACCCCTGAGAGGAAGACTGAGCGGTGTATAATATCATCATGGCATCCCATTTAACAGCTGTGGGAAACGCAAGAGCCAAACTGGTAGATGGTTCCACAGCAGAGGAGCCTGAGAGCTGTGTATGATTCTGGGGCTGCTGCTATGATCCATCAAGTCCTTTGCAGATGATGTTGTTCTGCTGGCTTTATCAGACCAGGACGTTTAGCCTTCACTGGAGTGGTTTCAGAGCATGGAGCAGCAGGGATGAGAGTCAGTCAGCACCAACTGAAGCAGTTTCAGTATCTCTGGGTCTTGTTCGTGAGTGAGGGTAAAATGGAGCCGTGAGCTTGTCGCGGTGAAGAGGAAGCTGAGCCCGGCCCTCACCTGTGGTCATGAGCTTTGGGTGGTGAGGGACATTATAAGCAGCTGAAATGAGTTTCCTCTGGAGGGTGGCAGCACTCTGAGATTATTGGACGTCTCATCTGGTCTGGGAGGAGCTGGAAAACACTGCTGGGGAGAGGGACGAACTTGCTTAACCTGCTGCCACTGCAGCAGAAGAGAGATGGATGGATGGAAACGAACAAAAGTCTAATATGTTTATAACGTTTAAACAACGTTCTGCTGCTGGATGTCCTGTTGGCAGACAGAGTTCATTCAAATCATTGGCATCATATCAAATATTCAAATACAAATAACAGACTAAAACTACTTGATTCTATTATTGTACGTGGTATGGTATCTGGTGTGTGAGCTGTGAGTGATAACAGGAAGTCATTTACAGGTTTCAGTTATCTAATGGTTTTATTTTTGAGTTTAGAAAAAAAGTGAAAAGAAAATAAACCTCATAAACAGTGTCTACCACTAAACAAACTAAAAAGGTGTCATTACCATGACACCCATGCTTTCAGATCCGTCTCCCGTAAAGACGTGCAACGTCACAGTCATGGCCCGATCAGTATTGCATTTCAACTCCCACTAAAGAAACCAGCTTTATTCCAAAATAAAATACTGTAAACAAACAACACCTATGCTGACAACAGGACTGTGATAGAAACTGCCACTGTCTGAGTGGAGACTGATAAATTACAGTGGGATTTCCCCCCCCCCCCCACACACACACACACAGATCCTGGAAATCTTAGTTACGATGGTATCTAAAGTGAAATGGATGCCTCGGATTTTATGATCTGGACTAATCAGGTGCAGCTTGAACACGTTTCTAGAGAGGAAAAATTCTGCAGTAACACTCCCCAGCCTTTGGTTAAAGTATCATGACATGACATCCAAACCATCCATAGCTCTCTCAGCTTTTTATGTTCAGAGTCTGAGTTATACTTCTGTGTCCACATGTCACCATAGGCACTTATGGTGGTCATTTCCTGTGTGCATAGACTCTACCTGATCTCTTGTGGAACATAAGAAAATTCCTGTTTGCATTCATTCTCATTCACTCACTCTGACACAGAGCTGTACGGCGATGGAATAAATCACCTGTTTATAAAATACAGCACAATATCCCCACAAACTCTTCAAACATGGAGGAAATGTTCTGGGTGGATCCCATACAGAGACGCCGTGACACAGAAGTATAAATCAGCCTGGACCAGGAAACAAACCCTTTTCCTGATAGATGAGGTTTTCTGTGTGTTTGTGCTTAATGTTACTAAACGTTACTTAAAAACCAAATTAAAATACTCAGCATCTTCAGACCAGTGGTTCTTTAGTTCTTCTTAGATTACAACAACTACTGACCATTCACAGTCAAGGCTTTTTCTGACACCTCTGGTCTTTAGGGAAATAAAATGTGAGCAGTGTTGTTCTCGGCTTCATCTTTTCATCACACGGCGCTCGATCTTTTTAATGGCTGTTGGTCAATAAATGGCTCCGACGGCAAACCATAAAAGCAAAAACCCTTTTCTCCCACCGGCTGATGTGTGAGTGGTGTGAGGCAGCTTCCCTCCCCCTGCTTCCAGTCTCTGTGCTAAACCCACCTTCTGGATGAATCTTAGCCCCGATCCAGGACTGTCACGGTGCACATCACTGTGCTGCATCGCCATCTCCTGGAGCTCTCCAGCGCTTCGTTCACTGAGCACCTCATGAAAAACGAACAAACGAACAGAAAACAACACGCACAGTCTCATCAGTCCACTGATGAAGACCATGGGATGTGGTTGAGAAAGCTGTGGCAAAAAAAAAAAAAAAAAAAGCTTCAGAGAGGGAGATTGGATCTTGATTGGATCCTGCTTGATATTCCTTCTTTCTCCTTCATTCAGCATCTTTGATTTTACATGGTTTGTATTGACTTTAGTGGAAGAGACCTTTCTCTGTCTAAAAACAAACAAAAAGTCCCTCCTTTTGAGTCTCTAAAAAGACGTTTACCATCCAGCGCTCTCGTCAACACAGCCTACCTAACACATGGCTCCTGTCAAACTATGGGGTGGAGTTTTCTTGACGTAGTGTCAGGGTGAAGTTATCAGAGTCAAAGGTGAGTCAGACAGTCCCAGCTGACGTCCCAGCTGACGTCCCTGTGTTCAGCAGACGAGACAAAACACCCAAGCACAACTATTCTGGCCCAGTCAGTCTTAGCCCACACATGGGATCCTGAGCACATCCTGTGTGTGTGTGTGTGTGTGTGTGTGTGTGTGTGAGAGGAGTGAGATGGGCTATGAGTCTTTGAGCATGCTAATCTGGGCAAAGATCTTGAGTGCAGGGCCCAGTTTGATGTTCATGGTTCCCATGAGGTGGTCCTCCTTCAGCAGCAGCAGGGCCTGCCCATCGATCTCCTGAGAGCGGAACTCCTCAGCGATCTCCAGACAACCTGCAGCCACAAAGCACCAACAGTCAGCTCACACCACCGCTCTGCACCGAAGACTCCACCGGACCAATGATAATCACCATCACAGCCATCTGCATTCACTTTTCAACTAAACTTTATTTCCATGCTGTTAAAATAATCTGTATGGAACCGACTAAACATCCAACGAAACAGCTCTCAGCTCTAAGACACTCTCACTATCAAAGGCAAAGGTGAAAGTAAACATCTGAACTCCGTCACAGCACAAATGTGACGGAGGGACAGTGGAGACAGGGCCCACCTGGCAGAGAGGAGATGAACTCGTAGACGTCCCCTATGTTCCACTGGCCGGGATCACTGGGCAGGAAGTTGTGGGGCAGCAGGGGAAGCTCAGAGCCTTGAACCGCAGGCACCCGCTGGCTGGCTGACAGGGGGGACGGGGGTTTCTTGTAGCCAGACAAGTCTGAACATTGGCTGGACTCTCCCTGTGCAGGGTGGACAGAGTGACCAGTGGACAGAGCAGCAGCAGGCTTCTGCACAGACAGAGAGTAGTCTCAGAGTCAGAGAAAACATCTGCCTCTGATGTGATGATATGATCCAGTGAAGTGAGATAACAGCTATTAGTCACATACAGAGGACAGATCACATCCATACTGAACAGATTTCAGAAGGGTGCAGGTTTTCCTGCTACATCCAGGGGCCAGTTACCCTTTACTTTTACTGAGATAAGGAATAAATTAAATGTTCAAAGCTGTCTCACCTTTTTTTTAGACTCTAAACTGGAGTTTTTGTGGTTTCCATTCAGTGCTTTTTGTTTCTTCATGTTCTCCAGGGTGGTTTTGCGGTTTGGGAAGAGACCCATTCTCTTTGTGCATCCCACGTTGTAGCTACAAATTAAGTTAACATGGTGAGCTGAAACTTAAAGAGCACGGCTTGATGGTGAAGCAAGGTCATTAGGGTTCAAACCCTGAATTGAACCGAAACCCTGAAACCTGAAATTTGGGCCAGTAACTGGAAATGATGTGCAAAAGCTTCCCAAGAAACATGAGCCCAATCAGCCAGAAGGTGGCGCTGTAATTAAGGCCCGAAAATGAAAACTTGGAAAGGCTACGCACCTCACACTAGAAGTCCACTACAAGTCCAGCTCTGTGTCCTCTACAAAAAAAAAAACAACTCCTGGACAATTCTATAATTAATGGGTAAGACTGGTCAAAAAAACATGGCCGCCATCAATCAAAACACTTAGCAAAGGACAGGGTTTAGCAGGAAAGAATGGCTCAAGCTGTCTTAGAGAAATGATGAAACAAGCTGGGGACATCTGGCACTGTGATAAGATAAGATGTTATTTACTACATGGACACTGTTGAATTTAGAATTTTTTTTTTTTTTCTAAACTCAACAACACACTGAGACGTCAGCTCTGTAGCTGACTGCTTCACATCAGTTTCAGGAGTCACATTCTGAACATCGGGGCATCGCTCGTTTCCACCAAAGGGTGAACTATGGAAATGAAACCAATGAAGAGACAGGAATGTCTTTGTTAACAGGTCTCACCGTTTGGCACACACTGTGGAACAGAACCTCTTAGACCTTTTGAAGATGTAGGCAAAATCCACCCTGCCACACAGCTCACAGGTCAGCATGGGCTCCTGCTGGGTCTTTAGCTCTGAGGGAACAGAGTCAAAACAAGGTCAGCTGAACACAGACAAACACCTGACACGTGGCAGAGGTACCATTATCAACAACATCTGCAGAAAACACATCTGTGTAGGGACAAGTACTAAGCAGTGCAACATGTCCAGATTATAATGATGACAGACATGAATCTGAAATTTGTGTTTATTCGAA
This sequence comes from Toxotes jaculatrix, assembly GCF_017976425.1. Lineage (NCBI taxonomy): Eukaryota > Metazoa > Chordata > Actinopteri > Toxotidae > Toxotes > Toxotes jaculatrix. Next base: position 4,383,915 of record NC_054395.1, on the reverse strand, counting down.
GCAGCTTAAAATTCACCTCACACTGTTGTCTGAGCAACCTGCAAAAGTGCAGCGTCCTGACTGGTTGCTGCATTTTCAGACACAAAGGTTTTAAGTTCAATAGGATGAACCAACCAGACACACAGCAGATATCTTGACAGAGGGAGAAGGTGCAGTCCTGTGACAACATTGTGTTTTATACAATATCACATTCGTATATGGACAGAAGGAATGTCAGCTCCCCCCATGTTAACCACACTCTGATACAGAAATAATGAAGCTGTGCTACTGGTCTGAGAACTGAAACAATATTAAAGAATCTGAAGAACTTTACCCTTTGGTGAGACTCCGTCCATCTTTGAGTCTACTGTGTGTCTCTTTAGGCTCTCAATTGAGAAAGATGGACGTTCTACCTGCAGACAGAAAACACAGACATTAATACAGCAGCTGATACCACTGCAAAGGACAGAACACTATTAGAACACAATGTAAAATGTGCTCTGGCTCCTTGCTCCTAAGTTTAGATCCTGAATTCAGTTGCTTTGGTTCCATAGCTTCTGCAACTATTCATGATGAAAAGGACCACAGACAGGTTTCTGAAAAACATGAAGGTTAAAAGGTGTGCTTTTAATCCGAGCTGTCAGTTAAAGTTCTTTCTCTTTGCATTCACTGATTGCATCAGAGCTGAGCAACAGAAAAAACAAAGAACGACAGGTAGACTCAGGTGTGCTGTTTTCCTGCGTCTAAAAGGAGATGCAGGCAAAGCTCCAGTACTCACAGGAAAAGGCTCAGCACCCTCCTGGATGACAAAGCCTTCTATCAGATGGGTGAGGATGTGGGTCTTGACTAGGGCCTGGGCTGGTTTGCTCTCTCCGCTGTGTTGGCTGCTGTTAGTGTTCCCATTCCCAGAGGTCATGACTGGAGCACAGGCCGCCCCTCACCTGTCAACAAAAGCAGCATGGCAAATTCAACAAGAGCTGGCCCCATGGACCTGACCAGCCCTCCCAATAACTGCTGTTCAAACTCCAATCATTCAAATGTGACAGTTTAATGTTCCCAGTGCTTTGGAAAAAGAACACAGTGTTACTAGAATTTTGCTTGTTAAATGACAAGTTGTATTTTGACTCAATAGAAATAATTCATTAAAGCAGCATTTTTCTGATTAAATGTCTGCTTTTGGAATTAGCTAACTTTATTTCTTTGCCAAACTTCCTGCATGTAGTTGTTCACAGTGAGAGTCAGTGCGACAGGAGCTTTAATGCGTGACTGTGTAAAGAGCAGCTCCCAGTGTGCCACAGTCCTTTTTGAATTTACTTATTTGTTGTTGTTGTTGTTGTTGTTGTAGTAATGAGGCAGACAGCCCTGGACAGGCGGACAGTAGAATGGCTGGCATGACAATCTGTACATACGAGCAGCGCGTTAGGCTAACGACTTGTGTGTGTGTGTGTGTGTGTGTGTGTGTGTGTGTGTGTGTGTGTGTATTGTTGTTGTGGAGACCCATGAGCTTCAAACCTAGCAATGATTATTAAAACAGAAATGACAGATTCAGTGCCTGCCGTACACAGCTGGACCTTTGAAACGTCCAGCAAAATAGCTTATTATGCAGTTGGCCGGTATTCAAGAATTATAACAGCTAGCTAACTCATTCGACGTTAATACGCCAGTTAAATCATAACTCGGTATCCACAAGAAAGTTTCCTTGTTTCCCATTAAATTGCAACAAATGAAATAGTGGAGGTTAGTGGACACTAAATCCATTCACTGCCTTAGTTTATCTGTCAATATGAACGTTGAGTAAAGTTCCAGCTAGCCTTGTATCAAATCAAATTTAGCCAGCGGTTAAAGGGATTTGTTAGTTGTTTATGTGAATGAATTAAACCACACAGCATTAAAACCCAAGTTTTCGTGAACCCCCCTTTCTAAAAAAAAGACGAACTTCAGAGTAGTTAGCTTACTTTTACAGTCTCAAACCACCTCTGAATCAGTTAGAAAATAGGCGCTCCGCTCCGTAACAATGGTAGAGGGAAGAAAAGCTCTTTGTTCAACGGCTCCAAACAACGCTTTCATTTACTTCCACTCCCTCCGCCAAAACGGCGAAGAGTCAGTCCGCCACTTTAATACTGACAATTATTTAAGCAGCTAAACGAGGCGCAGGTCCACCCCGTCACACGAGGACACGCAAAGTTAGCTCCTGATTCATATCCTCACTGTGGCTTTCTCCTTATTCGAACTGCATACACTACAGCCCTCTTAGTGTATGTGCGCGTGTGCGTATGTGATGCCCAAACCCGAGACACTAACATGAACGACTTCCGGCAACAACCTTCAAAATTAAAGCGTACACAAACAAACAAACGGCTACAGCAGTTAACAATCAGAGCTGATAATGTCAAGCGTATCAGTTTGGGGTTGTTGAGAATTAAAGTTTGTTCTTGACATTAGAAACATCACTTGAGCAAAATTCCCACCTTTTCACAGAGCTTTAAACTCGGTGTGCAGAATTTGATCAGTTGTCATGACGACCCTGAGATACGGTCGGAAAAAAAGCGGTAGTGTATTTTTTTAATACTACTGTTTTTGTGTCAGCCATGAACTTTCACTTCGTTGTAGACGATGAAAAGAGAGACCTTAATTTAATTTCTCAAATTTGCACTGGTGAATCTTGCACTGGTCCATGAAGCCAGGTTTTCCTCTACAAGTCACGCATTTATTCTGAAGGCCAAGTGTAGGAGTTCTGGTCTTATTGTGGTTACGAGTGTTGGTTAACTTTACACTGGTGCATGTGTAGTAGTCGTAGTAGTAGTAGTAGCGGTGAGTAGGAAATAGAAGCATATGGACATCGCAGCAGTCAGAGCAGAGCACCGCTCCATGTCTGATGAAGTGATTCAAGTGTGCCAGGATAATGGGAGGAGCTTCGAACAGAGCGCTCACACTGCTGTCCCACTGTGTGTGGGAACTACATGCAGACAGAATACAGGCCATACTGAGGACACCGTTTCATTTAACAAATGGCAGTGACCAATTTGATATAATAAATATGATTTATATTTAAGCTGATTTACACTGTTGCATATTTTCCTTTGTGGTGTAAGTCCGATCTGAACCACCTGAGGGACAGCCGATCAATTTATACAATGATAGGTAATTTCAGATTAATCCTTTATTTAGAATTTCACAACTGCGTATATTCACATTATAAATGAGAATAAATGTCATATTTTCTCAATATGTCCAAAGCTTTTTAACTTTAACTGAATGTAATCGAATTTAATTTCTTTTAATCTGTTCAATTTAAAATTGAATTTAAAATTGTACAAATTGAATTCAATATGTGAACTAGGAACAGGTAAGACTGACTGACAGCCTGAGTCTGTTGTAAAGAGAGAAAAGATGCAGATCTCAGAAGATAACCGCTTCTTGCTTAACGGGTTCAATTTCAAAATAAAAACACAATTATGCTCATTTTTGACAACTCTTAACAGCTTCACTGCAATTAGAAGTATTGTAATAAAATCTGTATAAAATGTGAGAAGGCTTGTCTTTACAGTTGAATTAAATGTGGTGCTGCTCAGTGATTTTAAAATGGATTTATTTTATTCCACAGTGTGCAAGTCTCAAAAGGAGAGAGCCACCTAAAAAGAAAAAAAAAGTATACTACCCGTGTGTTCTCCATACATTTTCAGGAAACAAATTTGGCGATTTCCTGGCCAATTTACTGAGATGACTTTCAGTATACACAGTCCCTTACAGCCGAATAAACCCGTCACTATTTTTAATTGACCATAAAATCCTTTATTTTGAAGTTTGCAACCGGAAGTTGAGAAGACGCTGCTGCTGACTTGGTGCTTACACTGACCTCCAGTAACGGGACAACTGTTCAGTACGGTCCTGCCTCTGCGATGACTCTGTCCTGTGAGGCTACAGTCTGAGGTGGTCAACCAGCTGCAGCGCGAGTCTCATGTCATCGCTGGACTTGATGAAAAAAGAGTGTTTCGCATCTGGGACCCCGTCCTCGGCCTCTCTCAAAAGAAGATTCATAAAGAAGAGGAGGGTCGCTCCGAGGGCGCAGCGGGATGCGGACAGCGACTGTCAGCTGTGCAGGTGAAGCGCACGAAACTCCCCCACAAAGTTTGAATTTTCAGGAATAAGCCTTATCCAGTCTACTGTACTACTCTGTATTGATTCTGATCTGCATTAATACTGATTGATCAAATGTTATTCTGTATTTAAATACATATTCTCATTATTCTTACCCCTCCTTCACTAATTCACCCGTTGTATTCCTGTGTTCCAGGTGTTCCAGGTTTTCTCTGTCTGGCAGTAGTCGCACCGTCCGTCGGATTCTGACAGCCTGCCTCCTCTCTTTCCTGGCTCTGCTCGGCTCCGTTTCCATTGACCTCAGCTCCAACTTTGACTTGCTGCACACTACTGAGGCCGCCTACGAAGAGCTGACTTCGTGCAGGACGATAGCCATCCTGCAGCTCGTCAGCAAGCTTCAACAGATGAGACGTTTATTTACCAAGCACACGGGCAACGAGACGCTGGAAAGCAGCTTTTCAGAGGTCGTGTTTCCAGTGTTTGGTCATCTCTGTGGTGAAATGGCAGGTCACAGGAACAGCTATGGGCTCCCTTGCAATGTTGAGTTGGCTGGATTTTGCCGTGAGATGAGGGGGAGCGTTCGAGAGTTTCTAAATGCCTCCTCACTGGAGACAAACAGCACAAATGAAAATGGTACTTCTGCTTTCTCATTGGTCATTGAAAGACTTCTTGACATCTGGGGAACTGTAGAAGATACTTTAGACAGAGTCAAACAGAATTCTAACTGGAGAGATGTACTGTCTGCAAGACTTCTGGTAGCATTCACAGAGCTCAACCACCAGTTGATGGACTTCCCCCACATGGCAGCTCACACTGACTTCCAGTACAAGTGGACTTACGTGCTAAACTACCTCACCTTTGCCAAGGTTATGACAGAACAACTGAATGACTGCTGGTTAGAGAACATAGAACTCAAGTTAAACTTGAGTCAGCATGTAAAGCATGTTTATAGTTTTGACACAAGCCATTGGCAGATCTCTGGAGCAGGGACTGGGCTTCTGTCCGGGTCTCACGTTGGAATTCAGGCTCTGACAAACACTCAGCAGTGCTTGTTTGACAGTTCTGTGCCGGCTCTCAGGTTGGCATCGCGATCTGTGTCTTCGGGTCTCAGTATGAGGATCTGCCTGCTGGCCATAGCCTGCCTCATCTACCCAGTGGTCATGTTCTCGTTCAAACAGATGACCGAGTGGATACAGAACTACGCCCAGAGCCTGAAGGAGAAGACCGAGGACCTGAAGCACCAGAGGCAGCTGGCTGAAGATCTGCTGCACCAAATGCTGCCCAAGTCAGTCGCCAAGCAGCTCCGACAACACAAACACGTTGAGGCCGAAAGCTATGAAACGGTTGGTGCAAGATACACACACACACACGCACACACGCACACAGGTTGGAATAAAACATATTTTACCTCTTCTCATGAAATGATTGTGACAACGTGATTTATTCTTGATAGATAAAGTGTATATCTTGTCAAAACTTTATTGATCAGTCTCTTCCAATGTGATTACTGTGTTCATACCCCATGAAATTGTCACAAATGTTTGAGGAAATGCAATCTTGTATACTATTCCAAATGGTCCTGGTAATTTCTACCATGTGTTAGAGAATTTGAATCAACTATAAATTAAGAACAGCTGATATAGTAGTTCTCTACTCAGTTACCAGTACATTGGCTGAAATCAGAGCTTAGTGAGGATCTCTGGTTGGGCATCGTGGTTGTTCACATGATGGGGACAGATTATGAATAGCCAAGTGTTTTCAAGCGCCGGTGGCCACAGTCTAAAGTAAAATCAAAATGCAACAAGGAGTTCCATAATGTGAAAAATCTCAAAATGGCGTGGTAGGAAGCAAGAATAACAGCACGGCAGGCCGAGGAGAATCCAGGAATCACCACCAAGGTCAATTCTTTGGTCAGATAAGATAAAAAATTGAGTTGTTTGGACAGAGGGACGTGGCTTTTGTTTGGCAAAAGAGAGGAATCACATTCAACCCCAAAATCATTATCCCCATGGTCAAGCATGGTGGTGGGAATGTAATGCTTTGGTGTTTTTCAGTCAGCTGTCCAGGTAAACTTGTCAGAGTAAATGGCATCATGAGAAAAGAGAAAATATCAGGCGGCCTTGGGCAACACTGGGCCTTCTGACAAGGCAGTGATCAGAAACATACAGATGAAGTGGTCAAGAAATCGTTAACAGAAAACAATTTCATCATTTTAAATAGCCCAGCCAGAGTCCAGACCTGAATCCCATCGAGAATCTTGGGAGGGAAATAAAGACCAGAGTGATGGCAAGGAAGCTTTCCAGCCTCAAAGAGCTGGAGATAGTCCCAAAAGAGGAGTGGTCCAAAATCCTAGAGGAAACATACAAAATGCTTGTTAGCAATTAAAAGAACCGTTTGATGTCTGGGAGACAAAAAAAAAAAAAAAGTGGATTTTGTTTTCATTTATATCTCTAGCTGTTGTTGTTTTGCCATCTCCTGTCACCTGCTTATATCATTTCCAGCCAGAGGAAACCTACTGGTCAAATAGTAATTCACTATAAATCAAAATCTGGCACAGGTATGAATCTTTTTGGGCTTATCTGTATATATATTCATTTCTGTGCACATATTTGTCATTTATTTTCATACCAGGAATGAAAATGTTCAGATAGACACCAGCTCTGAAGTGGGCCTGTGAATTGTCACTGCAGGAATGCTGACACACAGAGCTCCAGCTGAGCCTGACTCAGCGTTTCCCCCCAACAAATTAAACTTAACAGAGCAATGAATCATACATAACCAATGAAACACATGCATGTTTATCTGGGATTGTTGTGATGAAGGTTAAAATTCCTTCCACCTATCATTATAAACCACTGTGCAGTCCCTGGCATCTAATAAGGCTTCAGACTCACGGACCTGTTACTCAAACTGGAGGTTGAGAGGAGTTCTTGTGAAAAAAAACAAAACAAAATAGTTTTGACCCGTAAACCCGACCCTGATGAAATTAAGATGATGAAAAAAAACCTCTTCTCTATTCTTTAGTAGCACCTCTACCATTTCAGAGCCGGGGATTTAAATCTGATGGTTTGGACTCAGGGGTCCGGGTCTTGAGCTGATGACTTTGGACCTGGCAGAATCAGGACTTGGATTTGACTCGGTACTTGTTGGTCTAGACTTTTGTCTTAGGAGCAATGGCCATGTCCAACACTCAACAGATCAATGGTACAACTTCATGACTGACTGCTGCTGTCCAGCCTAAAAGCACAAAAAATAATGCTCCACAATGCTGCCCTTTTGTTAAAACAAAACGTCAAACGTGACAAAGAAAAGCTAGATTTTGAGGTGAACGGTCATCTTGACATACAAGGTTTCAGCCAGAGGTTTGTCTCTTCTGGTCAGTCTGTTTTGAAGGCAAATGGTAGATAAAGACAACAGTGCTGAAGGCGGACGAGACAACAACCTTTCCCTCCGCGCTCCTCCCCATTCACTATTAATATTTCCCCCAAGCAAAATCAGAGCTTATAATGTTGCAAGGGGTTGAGGGGCGCTGCTGCAAAGAGGCTACCTCTGCAAGATCTGCAAACACGCTGAATGAATGTGTGTGTTTGCTGCCTTTGTTGCTATTGTTGGCGTAATTACCTATAATTGCCCTGTTCCATATTCATCAGGAGATAAAACAAGTTAGGCGGGTGAAAATTGATTCTGGCTTATTGAAGAGGCTTGAAGCAGCTGTACCAAAAGCACTCTGCACAGAGGGGGGGGGGGTGTTGCTGAAAAGGACCGTGGGCTCATTTTTAAACTGATTTGGAGTATTCTGGAAAGAAAATGGAAGACCCACTAATTCTTCTTATTCTTCTTTTTGTCCTAAACTGGCCGGAAAAGTAAAATATGACTTACTTAAGGCGAGAAGAATGCTGTCCAGGTCTGGAGCAGCAAATGCAACACCTGTGATGAGTTAACTAGCGAGGAAATCAGATTTAAATATCGTACTTTGCACTTTTATTTAATTAGTAGTTCCCAACATTGTTTGGGTTTTTTTTGTGTGACTCTTTATATAAAAAAAAGCAGTGTCTGTGGAGCAGTGTTGCCAGATCTGTTTTTTTTTTTTTTCTTTTCTGGTTTTGCATCCTCTCCTCTAATTACTATGGTTGAGATTGACAGCGCACTAAGTTCAGTAGGCTCAGCTTGACATGCACTGACTGACAACTGATGAACATCAAAGCCAAATGTCACACACACACCCTCTCTCTCTCTTGTTCTCACCCTTTCTCCTGGGTTTTTATTTCTCACAGAAACGTGTGCGCTCTATTTCCAGTTTATTAGCTCCAATTAGCTCAATATAATGTAGTCTAATACAACAGTCCTGCAATAAAATCTCCTTCATGAAGGTTAGAATATTAAGTTATCTGTAGAAATTGTTTTAGAGAACTGTTGATTCAACAATGTGATCATTTTTATTTGTGGTGCTGTTAAACTGTATTGTATTATACAAAGAGCTGTTTCTGTTATTCTCTTTGATATAAATGAGGGTTGGATTTACTGCAGCACTGTTGTATTAAACCGCATTTATTTGGTACAACCAGTAATTTTACACACTGATGGAGTCACTTCTCTCCATTTTGTTCCAGGTGACCATTTTTTTCTCAGACATCGTGGGCTTCACCTCTATCTCTGCGTCCTGTACTCCTCTGCAAGTGGTGGAGATGCTCAACAACCTCTACATGTGTTTTGATACACGTATTGATTCCTATGATGTCTACAAGGTAATCAAATGTCCACACGTGTCACATGTCAGAAAGATAAGAATTCAGCCCAAAGGGTTGAACTATTCCTTTAACATTAGTTTCTCAGACTGTAAATTGATCTGATAAGCTGCAGCTGAGGCTTGCATGTTAACAAAGGTGGAAGGAGTACTCAAAACCTTTGCTTAAGTAAAGATATATAATTACCACATAATAATACCACAATGTAAAAATACTCTTTTACAAGTAAATGTCCTGCAAATTAAGAAAAATAGTAAGTACAGCACTTGAGTAAATGTTCTTAGTGTTGTGACTCTCATCAAAGTTTAGGTCATGTTTATAGCTTTTCTCATTCCATTTGCAGTATTTCCTGTTTTATTTTGGTGTCTCTAACCTTCCCTCTCGTTTCAGATCCCACTTCCTGCCCTCGTCTGTTTCCTACTCCTGTGACTGTCTGTCCTGCCCTACTGTGTTGCACCTGTGTTTTCTCCCCTCTCCTCGTGTGTTTGTCTCTGGTCTGCCTTTGCCAGTTCTCAGTAATAAGCCTCCCATCCTTTTCCCTGGTGTTTAGCTTCTCTTGTGTGTGACCAGTTTCTTGGTTTTCTGACCCTTAACTTGCTAGGGGATAAGCGAGCTCAGTGTTTGCCACCAGGGTTTCCCGTCATGTCACTGACTAGATGCAGCAGAGTCTCGCCTGCATGGAGCTCCCTGGCTTCTGGTCATGTGTCACCCCCTCCTCCCTCTCCTGTGTTAGACTCCCCTCCAGCTCCTGTGGCAACCATTTCTCCCTCGACAGTTCCCCACCTGTCCAGACCTGAGTTTTTCTCTGGGGCCTCAGACAACTGCCAGAGTCAGTTACCTTTTCTACAGAACGAGCAAAGAATACATGATCACTCAGCTGTCTGGTTGAGCTGAGGCAGGGTGGGCTTGCAGTTCCCCCATGTGCTATTCTGTGCACCTCTTCACAAGCACTTTTTTTTTTTTTTTTGGATCATACCACTCCTGGTCCACAGGTAGCTCGGGCAATTATCGACCTTCATCAAAGCAGACACCAGGTTGCACACCTGTGACAGACACCAGTCTGTCACCCTGACAGCGGACAGTGGATGGTAAACTCAAATCCATCCAATATTCAGCTAGCTAACGTAAACAAGCCTACCCCCCCCAATGCCAATGACCGACTTTTAGTGTGAGGTGGTTAGTGAGAGGGCCTGACGCACTGACACTCAGCGCTGATTGGCCTGGAGCAATTGGTCTCAAGGGTGAACGTGTGAAAATTAAGAATGTATTAAAGTGTGATCACTAGACTTGACTGATGACAGAGACATACTTTTATACAAGTAAGGGAGCACTGCCCCCTGGTGGAACCAACTCTATGTCTGTCTGTCTATCTACTGTATCTGTGAGCAAAATCTGACCAAATTATCAAACCAGGTGGAGACAATTGGGGACGCATACATGGTGGTGAGCGGTCTGCCTGAGAGGAACGGGGACAGGCATGCTGATGAGATTGCCAAGATGGCGCTGGATCTGGTTGCAGCCGTCAGACAGATCACCATCCCTCACATGCCCAACCAGAGACTGCAGCTCCGAGCCGGCATCCACACAGGTGAGAGGAGCTCACTGTGAGGTGCGCAGGTGAGCAGGGACAGTATGGAGTGACCTACACTCCATACTGTCCCTGCTTACACTTACACTTACATCAACCAAAGTACATACGGCTATTGTGCTGGTCATAGTAAAGTCCATTCTCATGAAGTCTGCTGGAGCATTTATGCTCTGAAGGGAAAAAGCTGCTTAATTTTTTATTTATTTTTTGGCCGCTCTTGTAATTGTAATAACTTTAGTGAATCCTTAACTGTTCATCTCACATCATCATCAGGACAAAATTTTGTTCCCTACTTTTTTTATGACCAAATACCTGCAAAACCAAAGACTTTTCCACCAAATGTTAAACATCGGCATGTTAGCAGTGTCGCTGTCAGGATGGTGAGGCTTTAAAAACAACACAGTAACCTGTATGTTGTTCTTTTTCTCTAATGTGTTATTGTGGGATGTATTGAGCTTTTACTGAAATGGTTCTAGATTCTTACAACAAAGTAAAGCACAGCTCTTTGTCTCCTTGCTCTACAGGTCCATGTGTGGCTGGAATAGTGGGTTACAAGATGCCAAGATACTGTCTGTTTGGAGATACTGTCAACACAGCCTCTAGAATGGAGTCCACCAGCTTGCGTATGTGCACTTAGACACACAAATACACAAACACTTACATGTATGTCCATGTATCACTACACACCTCTTAAGCCTGTATTTGAAGAAGCTGAACATTTCAGACCCTGGAGGCTCTCAGTGGCAGTGTCCATAGACGACACTACACATTATGTATTTGAATTTTGCAAACAGGAGTAGTGTTCAGATCCATCCTTATTCATCATTCTGTTGTCAGCTCAGAGAATCCACACCAGCTCGGAAACCTACTTGGCTCTGATCAAAGACAACGCCTACGAGCTGCAGCTTCGTGGAGAGATTGAAGTTAAGGTAAAAGATTCCAGCCATGCAGTCAACTTCATTTTCTGGGCTGTATCAAACTTTGTTTGTTGTTACATCAAGGAAGTCTTGTCATTTTAAAAGCTTAATGAAGAATTTGCTCAGCAGCTGGATGAAAACATACAACAATGCAACAAAGAGACAAAAATGTCACCTCACATTGTGAATGTAAAATCACTAAGTTCAGTCATAGTCTATATGTAATCTCATGTCCTAGCACAGTATGTTTAGATTTACAAAAGTTTCAGCCAAAGCCAATTTCAACAAAGTATATATCTTCTCACTCAGTCCAAATACAAAATCTTGGCAATAAAAAAACATAATTATCTGGTTTACCGATAGTGCTGTTGATAGTTTTTTTTTTTTTTTGGGTGAACAGACCCAAGTGTGGTTTGACAGTAACAACAGACTGGTAGTCACACCACACAACGTGTTACTCTCGTGTCTTTCCTTCTCCTATCAGGGCAAAGGTAAAATGAACACATACTGGCTGATCGGCCATAAGAACTACAGTGTGCAGAACGACAGTCTGGTTTGTCACTGGAATCCCAACATGGCCAGAAAGAAGAAGACAGTGGCAGGCAGCGAGGTCTCTGTGGACACTGTGAGTTGAACTGGTTCAGTTTTCCCGTCAGAACGTTTGTCCCTGTTCTGTAGCTGCTGTGCTCTGTATTTTACAGTTCTGTTTCTCTCTCTGCTTCAAATCCACCGTCCGCCTGGTTTAGGTTTAGCCTTCTCACACACAAAAGCCAGAAATGGGTTGATTTTTCTTTTGGTTTCCTTTATTCTTCCTCATATTAGATATCCACATGCGTATGTTCATTCACATGTCCATGTCACTCTGTAAACTCTGCACTTGTTTAATTTTTCATATATATTTTTTGTGTTCTGTATGAGTTGATAGATATGTAAAATAAGTTATGTCATGTTCATGTCATATCTGTGTTACTGTGATTACCAGTTTCTGACATGTAAATGAAGTTCACATCATGTTTTAATCAAATATGGAGACATATCAGCCTAAATCTGTCACACACAGAGTGCTGTATCATTAATGCAAAGAATGCTTGCATTCACAATAATTATTGTACAATCATACAACTGTCTTCATTTGTCCACCAAGTTGAGCATTTGCATGTCATGAACGTGGAAGTCTTTCCCATTGCTGTGTGATGTGAACTTGGTGTAAATATTCCTTTGTTCTTTTCTGTGTCATACAGTCTCACTGTCACTTTCATAGTAAAATTCCAACCCACAAAATTCACACATGCTTTTTCAGTTGAGGACAGTTCTGTCAGAGTGAACTGAAGGTACATCCTTGCGTTGAAGGGGTTAATTTCTCAAGTGTTCAAACTTGGCAGCTGAGCATCTTTATGCCACCAGATCATTTCACTTCAGTCTGACCTTCCCTCATTTATTTGACCTGCTGTTCACCTAAAGTGTAGCCTATAGTTTAGCCCTGATCCTGAGCCTTGATCGCTACCTCCTGGGACCTGAACATTTTAGTGTCTGAGCAGACATAAACTATGTTTTGGGAAGAATGTTCACCAAATTGTAGAAAATCTTCGTTTTGACTTGCAATATGGTGGAAGAACTATGTGAGATGGGTGCAAAGTAGAATTGTATTAATCCACCCCTAATCTCTGAATTTTATGACTGAATAACTGTATTTGTACTAATGGATTGGTCATGTTATGGCTGATACACAGTCCACTTCATAAAGTCAGTATCAATGTCAGTGCTAATCTGGCACATTCCTACTGCAAAGTAACAAAAGATATAGAAATATATAGATTACATTATTTTTATTTTATTATTTTATTTTATTCAGTAGTGTTTATGTAATGTACTGTAGCTTCGAGCCTCCAGTGGCAGCACTGAGTGCACCCACCAGTGAAGCCTAAAGACATGCTGACGTCTCTAGGCATGCTGACGTGCTTAGGATGCTGACGTTAAATCACGTATTGTTGTTACTTTGCCCCCCTCATCACATTTTTCTTCACCTTCATCAATCAATCAATCAATCAATCAGGAACTTTATTCTTGATAAATTGAAAAGAAGATTACCCACTATCTGGTGAGTTCATATTCTCAGCGCTCTTTCCTTAATACATTTAGAGGCTACTCAGTGACTGAAATATGTACATTTCCAGAGATGGAGGTGGATTCCAATAAGCTATAGCTTATCTGTCATGCTGAGCTTGTTAGCTGGTCTGGAACACTGTGTTCCATTGTTCATAGGTAAAAGAATTTGTTCCCAAATAGTTTTCTGTTCTTCACCACAGACTCAGTGACACAGCAGGTTTCTGGTTTCTTCAGGTTTTTTTCTTTGCCACCAGACTTCAATCTTTGTGTTATTGTTTGACATAATATACATAATAAGAATTGTGGATTTACCTCACATTTGTACCTCTGTGCCAGTCATCAGTGACAGTGCAGAGCCTCAGTGAGAACGCCACCACCCCAGTCTCCCTTCCCTCCTCAGTGTTGAACCAGACTCCACCACGGCCCCGCACAGACATTCCTGGCCTGAGCGTGGCGGCTCAGATGGAGCCCTATGGTGGCAGCTATGGTACCCTGGGCTCTATGATAGGGGGGCTGCAAGGAGACGAGAGCCCTCTACCCAGCCGGGGTGGGAGCAGCGGTGGACAAAAACCTGACCTGCTGCCTGGCTCTAACCAGCTCCGGACTTGAGTGACCATGAAAACACCAGTTATCCTAGGAGATTATAGTGGTTTGCTTGCAGTCTCCTGTTAGTGCTAACTTTATTTCCATAACTTGTGTACTGTAGATTTAAAGCTGGTCTAATAGTTTTTGTAGCAGTAGTGTTTGTTTCTGTGGCCTATCTGTATTTATATGTATAATATATATTCTGTTTGATTTCTGTCTCTGTGAAACACTGTGTCTGAAATGTGAAGTATAAATAAAGTTTGTTTCCTTCCTTTCTTTTCTTATTTCTTTGATAAAATTATAAACTTTTGAGAGAATGTGGGACTCATTCATACTTCAAGCAACTGTAACTGATTTACTAACAATGTATCAAATCTACAGAGAAAACAGTTTCCACTGAGAAGTTAAAGTCTTTGATAACTGCACTCAGAGGAAGTGTGCACTGACTTCTTAAAGTGTCCCTCCTTCACTGCATTTACTGTGCTATACTGTCCCTACCTTATGGCCAGTTTATTATTTCAAAATAAAACTATGTCATGTAATGCATTCCTTCACCTTCACAACATTATTATTATTTTTACCAGATGTCATCAGCTATCTTGCCTGCACCGTGATTAATTATGGAAGATTTAAAATGTCTGAATAAAGAAAAATTAAAGTGAAACTTTGTGTTTTTTTCTGTAAAATAACTGAATAAACTGTTTTCACTGTGACTTAAATTTCCACGCCACATTAAAATCAAATCACAACACTGAAAACAAAGTGAAGAGGTGTGCTTCATTTCAGTGTTGTCCAGCAGAGGGAAGCATAGACTTTCCAGCACTAAATACAAAGCCATGTCTTACGTGAGAAACCTGGAAACAAAGACTTAAACGCTGCAGAGGACAGATGGAGAAATTGAAGTTTTACACAGTCATCTGTTTACAGTCCATTGGTGTGAAGGACTGGAGCCAGAGGCACTGCTGTTTGGACCTGCATCATTATCTCTGATAGCAGACACTCTGTTATGAGGGAAACAGGGAAACTTGTCATATTTCTCTGCAGTTTAATTCATAAGGATATGATTTGATAGAATGAATCAGTTTGTCAATGGAAAAGAAACAAAACATTATTATTATTAAGGTTAGCTGAAAAATGTATGGCTGTTTGGAGGATTTCATTTCATTGTTATGATCTTAAAGTGCATCTTTGTACAAATCAAATTCAGCTTGCAGGATGGACCTGCACCGTTTGCACGCGGTCCTCTTCACTTGTCCAGGGTGCCAGTCTTTAAGACTGAGCTTAGTGTGGTCAATAATGTCTGACAAAGCATTTGCTGAGCTAACCTTCATGACATCACATGATGGCAGAGTGGATAATGTATACTTTGAAAATTCAGTGATAAGAATATTAGTTGTGTTTGCATAAATGTAATATCTCTTCAGATCTGCAAATCCTTAACAGATCAATGTGATTTACAGCTTACCATGTGGTTTTGTTTAAGGTAAAAACTGAAAAGTAACCAGAAACTATAGCTGTCAGATAAATGTAGTGGCATAAAAAGTAGGCTACAACATTTTTATAATATATTTCAGCAACTTAAAGCTTTAATGGAGGAACAAAAGAATAAAAGCAGGTCAGTGTTTTTACTCTTCAGTTCTATAAATCGATTTTTGCTGTTTATACATTGCAGTGATTTTCATCCAGTCTTGCAGAAGACGACGATGTATTAGAGCCTCGTCGTATACATGAAAAATAGGAAATAATAATAATAATAAATGAAAAATAAAATAGGACTATGAGAAGCCTCAGGTCAGAAACCGTTAGATTCATTCATTCATTCATTTTTTCCAAGTGCTGAGAGAAGCCTTTCAAGAAGTTCGTGGCCAAAAAACCGAACCAGACTATTTACTGTTAGATTCATGCTTTATTTAAAGTTTTGGTTATTTTGTATTCCAGTGTTTTATTTCTCAGTTGAACCTTTCTTCAGTGCCAGCACAACTTCTTGTAAGCCAGGTCTGTCAGAGCCACTTCAGCTGAAGTTTGCCTTTAGTCCCAGTGAAATGTAGTCCGGTCCCTGCTCCTCCATCACAGCCCGGGGTTCTCCTCCGTCCTGCTCTGTGTGTTGGTGAGTGCTTGGTTTCCTGTATGAATAGTAAATGTAAACCACGTGGTGTGAAAGCAGACTGCAGCTTCTTTTGTTCAAATCAATCAAACCGGAGACGGACAGAGAGCTGCTGAATCAGGAAATCACCGGTACAGGATTTATTCTTACCTTTAAGAAATTACAAACAAAATGTTTTTTTTTCTTAAATCGTAGAGGTTGTACGTACTCTAAACTAAAAATGTGTCCAGTCAAGAAAATATCAAAAAGTTTTTGTTGTAGCATCGTTTCATGTAACGTTAGTGACCCTGTCTTTATTTAGAGTGCCTGTTAGCTTACAGTAGCGAGGTAATGTTAGCACAATGAATCCCATCAGTCCGCTGTTTTGTAAATTTTACTCGAGCTTATTTCGGTGTGCGGTCAATGGAACCTGCTCTTATTACAGGCCATACAAACTTTACTCAGCCCGTTTGTATAGCGGCTGTGTAAAGTGTGTAATGTTAACTTTACATGCTGTGCGTTAGCACGGCAGCTAGCCCGCTACCCAGGCATTATGTGAACAAAGAGCGACAGTGGTTAGCTCGTTAGCCTAATGAGGCTAACGGCTAGCTACTCGACTGACACCCGAACGTGTTTTAGTTTCTCGCTGGTTTGTCTTTTATTGCGCTACTTTTCACTGGTTATCGATTAAACAAACATTCAGGAAGGTATTTTGAGAAAACCAATTCAATTTTTCTACTTTAATGGCTGGTACTTGATAATAGAGGCAACCAGGGCTATGCATAATGAACTTACTTCTTAAAGACACATACTTTAGTTGGTTGCTTTAAGTGTGTGTGTGTGTGTGTGTGTGTGTGTGTGTGTGTGTGTGTGTTTATAGGCAGTAAGTCTGAATTGTTCACTTGCTGAAGTTCATGTAACGGAAACACAGGTGTGAAAGTTATTGCTGTAATGATGTCAGTTCTTCGACAACCCGCTCAGGATTTGTAATTAATGTCAGCATTATGTGATGTGTAAAATGAATTACATACTTATTTCTCTTCACGTGGAGCTTCTTCACTGAGGCACAATTTGACTGATTTTTATTTTATTTATTTTTTTTAAACTTTTTTTTGGGGCAGTCGTTGTGTGCTGTGCTGTTTTTCAAGCTTGGATAATTGTGTAATTAGTTTTTTTTTTTTATTCATAGTTCTACTTACCTTAACTATGTTTTTTATGTTATATATAAGATCTATAAGTTGTCTTGTTCTTATTGCTTTTCATTGCTGCCCAGTATGTAGTTAGATCACTACATTTTTATTGTTTCTTTGAAGATCTGAGTTCAAGTACAGTTTCAGTCTGAGTCGCACATAATTATTGCACTTTACATGTATAAATTGATCACTTCCTCTTTCTCACGAGAACAGCTTCTGATCTAAAAATGCCACGTAAGAAGGTGACAGACATCTCAGGGAATGGTGGGATGAAAAAGAAGAGGGCCAGCGGGAAAAGGAAAGAGAGGGACTTCAGTAGCGATGATGAGTTTGACTACGAGCAGGAGAACAACAAGAAACCTGGCAAGCCTGCCGCCAAGTCTGGTCTCCAGCCTGTCACTGTGGCCGACGACGTCAAAGAGAAAATAGTGGGTTTGATGCGCCGACCGAAAACTAACCCACTGACTATTTTAAGGAAACTGTCAGAATGATGTGTTTGTAATTGAAAACATTTGTTTAATTTATACCTTGCTTCCATCTGTGAATGCCAGGAAGATAAGTTGTTTTAGTGGGGCCTGGGGGGGGGGGGGGGGGGTGACAGGGATTAAATTAATTATCTCATGATTCTGACTTAGTAAGAATTCAGGATATTGAATTAGTACCTCATAACGACTTCCAGCCAGCGAGTATTTGTGTTTTAGTATTGTTTTCCTTATAATCTAGGACAGTCTGACACTTTACATGGAATTTAGTATTATACAGCATCTTGTATCTGTTTTCTGATGAAAGGAAGTATTCTTTACAGGAAGGGTGGTGGTGTGGTTTGTTCTTGGTGTCCAGGTGCTTAGTTATGTCCACAGTGTCTACACTAATGGATTCTTTGTTTCTAAGATTGCAGAAGGATAGTTACTGTCAATATAATGATTAAAAGTCCTTGTTGTTCAAGGTTTAGATAAAGGTTCAGGGAAAAAAAACAGAGTAATGAGCATATTTTCAAACTTGATAATCAAGATGACCAAAATCTAGTTTCCCAAATGTCAGAATGTTCCTTTAATCAAATCAGAGATGCAGCTGTTTGTTGAAATAATAAGCTTTTTTTTTTTATGTTATTGACCACCTTGTTCTCTTTCTACAGAAACTTGAGTGCCCAAAGGTAAAAGGTCAGATGCTCATCTTTGGAGCAACCAACTGGGATTTGATTGGAAGAAAGGAGGTGCCCAAACAACAAGGTAGAATATTTTTATAGCAAGTAGTGGGGTGGGGTCCAGCATAGGACAGATGACTGTGCCTGATAACTTCCCTTTTTTTTTAGCTGCTGATGCATCTCAGTTACTGATTTCCATACTTTGGTACTATTTAAACCTTGACAACAACAATGATTAATATCTCACATCTAAGTCTTTTGAAGTTACTGCCATTATCATTTCTCCATGCAAGAGAGTGAGCAGATGTTGATCCTATTTTCAGGATAAAATTTTGAACCCTGACTTAAGTGAGCACAACAATTATCTTTGAACTAATCAGCTCATGTGTCAACAACTTTTAAGGGGAGTTTCACACTGCAGCTGTTTCTTGTGTACAGTGTACAGCTTCCTGGAGCATTGCTGTCACAGTGGGGTTGCCAGGTTTAGTATCATTGTCCAGACCAAAACAAAAAGCCATGCTCACTGTGTCTGGCAACCTCCACTGTAGCCTGGGATTCTGCACAGGGCGGATGGATAAACAGGTTCTCTACCTGGCTGTCTTCCTGATCCGTGGCATATGGAGGAAATGGAGGAAATTGTATGGCCAGACAGAATCAATAAAGCATTGATGAGATTTTCCAGTGTGTTTGCAGCAGAGAAAGAAATGAGTAAGGATGCCCACATGTTAGGCATACATGTGGGTCTTTGTTTGGGTTGCACAGGCAACATATGTGTTCAAATCAGTGAGATCCCATTAATTGATTGTGACAGTAATGTCCATTCATATGTATGCATGCTCTGTTCTGCCCCCCCCCCCTGCTGCAGCAGGCCCACTGATGCCTGGGGCAGGCTTTGCATTGCCTTGTTCTATCCTTGTCTCCTACTCTGGTACACACTGATAAATCAGCTTTGTTGAGACTGAATGGGGGGGTTGGGGTGTCAGCAGGAGCAGCTGCATAGACAAAGCCCATCTCTAGATGGGTGAGATGCTGTGCCTGCCAGAGCACCGAACTCACACTCAAATCATTCTTTTGTTGTGCACTTACAGATACTCTGGAAAGGTTTAGCTGGGTATTTTTAGCACTTCTTGTGAACGTGTGGCAGCAGTTTGTCTTTAATTGATCCGCCTCCATTGAAAGTGAATGGAAACAGTACAACTTTTTCAAATAGCTTTAAGAAATATAAACATTGTCGTCTATAAAAACTCTTACTTATTGTGCCTCTGCGCCAGTGACAGCCATGGTCTAAGACATTATGTTTTTCACGTTGTCCATCAGTCTGTCCCGTTCTCGTGAACTACATATCTCAGGAACAGCATGAGGGAATTTCTTCAGATTTGGCACAAACGTTCATTTGGACTCAAGGATGAACTGATTAGAATTAGGTGGTGAAAAGTCAAAGTTGCTGTGACACAAAAAACATTAGGCTAATTATGACAAAATGTCACACAAATGAAGGGATGACATTTTATATCTGAAAGGTCAGCTTCACTTAGAGATCATGTTGTTCTGCAAAAAAAAAAAAACAATTTTCTGGCCATTTTCCAAAAGCATAACTCAGGAACAGAGAGGCAGGTTGTGACCGTATTTCATATTTGGTTGTATACTGAACTGGTGACCATCAGGCTATAATTCTAGTTTAATACATAAAGCTGGTGCTGCTCTATAGTCTTCCTTCTTCGTCAACAAATCCCATGGGCAGATCCAAACCAACAATGTGTTAGTCTGTCTCTCAGTGCCTTTTGATTTTTCTGCCCTGTCTGTGCCTCTCAGCTCCAGACCCATTAGTTCCTACTGAAGAATTAAACCTTCAAAAACACTTCACAAATATATAGATTGATTTTTTTTTTTTCAGTAATTTCCTGACTCTGCTGGTCACTGTAGTTTGTCTGTTTTCAAATATAAAAAATGTGTGTGTTGATCTGTGTTTCAAGCTGCTTTCCGCCACCTGGGCCAGAATCTGTGGGGTCCTCACCGCTACGGCTGTCTGAATGATGTCCAGGTTAGCTGTGTGGTGTCTGGTCCCTGTGCTGCACACAGTCTCCTCATGACCACTGAGGGCAAGCTGTGGAGCTGGGGTAAGTAACATGCTGCATTCAGGTGCAAACAATTTTCCTGTATAAGCCACACCCCCAGAGGTTATGGGTTCATATCCAGTACGTACAGCTCTGATCACTGACTGTAAGGAAGTGGACTTGTATGCAGGTTTGAGTTCAGAGTGGGTGGAGTTATCCATCACTGAGTTTGCTTTCTGGCTTCCTCAGGTCGTAACGACAAAGGTCAGCTGGGTCACGGCGACACCAAGCGCCTGGAGGCCCCCAAGTTAATCGAGGCCCTGGCAGATCATGTGATTGTTGCTGCCGCCTGTGGACGCAATCACACCCTGGCACTTACAGGTGAGCTTATCATCAGAGACGTCTGTGTTTTCATTCCTGCCAAACTCCACAGCAGCTGATTTCACTGAGCTGCTGTTGATTTGCTGTAGTCATTGGTTGGAATGTAAACCAGCACGGGTCCTATTAACAGAATGTGATGGTTGGTAAATGCTGCTGTCATTATTTCCCCACAGAGGATGGCACTGCATACTCTTTTGGTGAGAACAAGCTGGGCCAGCTTGGCCAAGGAAACCAGACTGATGCAGTCCTCAGCCCAGCACCGGTAAGCCACCACTGACACACGCCAGAGATTTTTTATCTTGTAAATCGATTCATGTCTTCTGAATCGATTCACAGATGCCAAAAAATAGAATTTAGATTTTTTTTTTTTAAGATCATTTGTACAAAATAAAAAAAAAAGATGGAGCTCAGCTGTGTGTAAACACCTGGACAGTGTCAAGCTCGCACATACTAGACTAATCTGGCAGTTCAAGGCAGTGTTTGAGCATATTGTTTGATGATTTAATAATTAGCTTTCGCAAGACAAAGGTGAAGTATTTTGTTCTTCAAACCCCATCACCTACAGGCTTACCTACGTCAGTGGAGCACCAAACTCCATCACCAACAAACGAGACCAACACACTGTAAACTTCAGCCAACTCACTGGCCTTTCAGAGGCGTCATCTGTATGTGTGTGTTTCTCTCTCCTTTTAGATTTCCTACAATGGCCAGCCCCTGGTGAAGGTGGCCTGCGGTGCTGAATTCAGTATGGTGGTGGACTGCAAAGGAAACCTGTACTCCTTTGGCTGCCCGGAGTATGGACAGCTGGGTACGCTCACAACGTGCAGTCGCTCTTACTGCTTTTTATTTCCCATCTTTGCCATGTTTAGTTTTAATGTGATGTGTCTTTGCCAGCAGCAGACATCGGTGGTGACCTCAGAAGCATGTAACTGGTTGGGTTTTTCTATACCTACTTCTTTGTGTCTGATGGCAGGTCACAACAGTGATGGGAAGTTCATAGCTCGCGCTCAGCGCATCGAGTTTGACTGCGAGCTCATCCCTCGCCGCGTCGCCATCTTCATTGAGAAGTCCAAGGATGGCCAGGTCATGCCCGTGCCCAACGTGGTGGTCCGAGATGTGGCCTGCGGGGGTAACCACACAGTGAGAAAATACACTCAGTCTCATGACAACTACATACAATGAAACAATAGTTTTTCCAATGATGATTCTAAGAAAGCTTATGAAATAATGCTGCTATCATTTATGCTAATCATTAAAATGTGTGTGTGTGTGTTTGTAGCTGGTGCTGGACTCTCAGAAGCGAGTGTTCAGCTGGGGCTTTGGTGGTTACGGGCGCCTGGGCCACACTGAGCAGAAGGACGAGATGGTTCCCCGCCTGGTCAAACTGTTTGACTTCCCTGGACGTGGAGCCAGTCAGATCTATACAGGCTACCAGTGTTCCTTCGCTGTCAATGAGATGGGTAAGAGCAGAGCACATCACAAAGTAATGTTGATGATAAATGATGGTGTTTGTGTGCTGCTGTGCGTGTAGAAGTGTGATCAGCGTTGTATTTGCAGGGGGGCTGTTTTTCTGGGGCGTGACAAACACCTCCAGAGAGTCAACCATGTACCCCAAAGCTGTGCAGGATCTGTGTGGCTGGAAGATCCGCAGTCTGGCCTGCGGGTGAGTGCTGACCTTATGTGTTCTTCAGTCTCTCAGTCACACAGAGTGTTTGTTCATTTGTGTGGACACTTTATCATTCTGGTTACCAGGGGTCAAATCTCTCTGACCCTCAGTGTGCTTCAGACAAAGTCCATCACTCAGACAATGTTCAATAAGTCCAGTTAAGCAGTTTGTTTGACACACGTCTTAGGTTTCACAGACACACACACACACACACACACACAGTAGAATTCACCAACAGGGGAATGTGTTTAGACAGGCTCTGCCCTCTAGTAGTAGTAGTAGTACAGAATATGGACAACATGACTGTGTCCTGATCCCAGTCTGACTGTGTGTTTGTGTCTAACAGGAAGAGCAGCATCATCATTGCTGCAGATGAGAGTACGATCAGCTGGGGCCCCTCGCCCACATTTGGAGAGCTGGTAAGACCCGAGGCCTCAGCCACGGCGGGGTCATGACATGTGGCGCTGTCTTCAGGACAGCTGTGTTTTTAATCACAGTGAAGCCTTTTACTGTCCCCAAGAAAATAAGTGCGGATACTGACAGAAGACTGGTTGATAGTAGAGCATTTCCTGTTGTGATAAGCAGGTGCTGATGGTATCTTGTCCTTTGTCCTTAAGGGATATGGAGACAACAAACCTAAATCCTCCACCACTGCCCAGGAGGTCAAGACCTTGGATGGCATCTACATCGAGCAGGTAATAAAATAAAAAGCAGTGATCAGCTCCTAATGGAGGAAACTGTGAACACATCGTCCACCCCTCAGAGAATGTCCACACTGAGCTGCTGAATTTGAACCTGCAGTTGTTTTTCTCTGTGTTGACACTCTGTCCACACCATGGACTGGAAATGGAGTATCAAAAAAAGAAAGACTGTTTAGCAGTAAACACAGCTCAGGCTGATGGACATGTCATTAGTTTTGCAGGTATTCATGTAAACACTTCTTCTTCTTCTTAAATTCACTTTGAGTTTGAACACAACTTCAGATTAAAGCAATGATGAGCTGAGACATTACAGTAAATGGATTACCTGTGTAGCAGTACCTGCCTGTCTTCATGCAGACGTGGACTTCACTCAGCACAGGGGTCTCTGTACATGTTATCATACCTGCAGTTCAGAGGGTCTCAGAGAATAAAAGGTGTAACTGTGAGATGCTGTGTCACAGCTGAGGTTTGAAGCAGGGACGTGTCCTGGTCCTTTCGGAGCAGACGGCTGAGTCTCATGTGTTTTCTGCAGGTGGTGATGGGCTACGCTCACTCCATGGTTATCGCCAGACAGGACACTCAGCAGGAACAGGAGAAGCTGAAGAAGCTGCCCGAGTACAACCCCCGAACAATCTAAGTGCGCCCGCAACAGCAACACCTCAACCTCTTTCACTGGAGCAGAGACCAGCGAAGCTCCTCAGGAACACCTGGCCTGTGTGGTCCCCACTGGTCATGGTGGTGTGCTATAAGTGGGATGGTTGAGTTGGGGGGGCGGGGGGGGGGCAGGTACTCAAAAGTCTGAAAGATATCCACACATCTCAACTACCAGCAAACCTGTTCTGCACCAATTTGGACACTGAAATCAGAGAAAGTGGGACTGGAGACAGACAGATCTTCTGGATGGTCCAGCCGTCACAGTGAACGGTCAGATATCTACACTTCCCACCTCGAGTGAACCGGCAACGGTTTGCTCCAAGCACTTCACACCCAGCAGAGTTGTGCTTCCCAAAACCCTTTTCCATTTTGTACTACAGCCAAACGTTGATGTCTTCATGTCTCTTGTTCTGTTGTTTTCTTTGTTGCAGTATTTGTAATGATAGAGTTGTTTGTCACATTTTACGGGTGCTACAGCAGAACCCTCAGTCTTTTCCTACTAAGGGGTTTTCAAAGACCAACACTCCATACCTGTGCCTTTTTCTACATGTATGTTCAGGATATGGAAGTCTTGTTTGTGTTGTTCAGAGGATCAGCTGATCATTCTGATTTAATGTATACGGCAGTATAAACAGGTGTGTGTGTGTTGTGTGCGTGTGTGTGTATGTGTGCGCGTAGCTGCCACAGATTACAATCAGGATTTGGAACACAATGTTCTGGGTGCACTCCACGCGATGTTACATTCCTTTTGTTGTCCTCTTCAGTCTTCAGTGTTTGCATCGAGGATGCACACCTCAGTCCTTCCAAGACCACAGTGTCTACAAGCTCTTGTTTTTGCTAATTTGAGTAATATTAACTATTCCAATGCTCAAAGCAGTTTCACAAGCAGGTCAGATTTTTTTAGAACCAATAATGAGCTGTCTGGAAATGGTTCAGTGCATCAGGGTGTGCTGGGTAAAAGAAGGCATGTCCTTGTTTTACAAACATCAAAGGTGTTTTCCTCCTCTCTGTACTGCTTTCTTTTTTTATAGTGAAATTTCTCTGGGCTCTATTGTTTTGTTTTTTTTTTCATTGAAATGGTTAAATAAAGATTCATGGAAATCGATTTTTCTTAATATTTTTCTTTATCTTAAAACTGCATTTATTTGGGTACATTTTCACCATGTTCAGTTTTACCTGTGTGCAGGAGCAGATGCAACACTCACAGCCACTCACTGATAGCATTCACTTTACCTGAATGTGGAAGTCCTTACCTGGCATCACAAAAGTCAACGCCTTCAACCACATCACATGAACCATGTGCTGAGCATAATATTTTCAGTGTTCAGCATTTGTTGATTTGTAGCTGTGAATATTGTAGTTTTAAGCACATGATGTCTCGGGTTTGACAGATCAGTGCGTCTGTGACACACTGACAGAGAACCTCAAAGAAAACACCTGAGACCAGCTTCTGTACTGTAAACAAGATTTATTTTAAATGTACAAAATCAGGTGAATTGTCAGTTTAATCCTCATCCTCTTCCTCCTCTTCATCCTGGTTGATCTGGAAGTAGCGGAGCTCGTAGCTCTCCTTGGTGTTGGCCACAACGCGCAGCCAGTCACGAAGATTGTTCTTCTTCAGGTACTTCTTGGTCAGATACTTCAGGTATCTTCAAAACAAAAGAAAAACAACAACAACACTTTGTAAGACACACTTTGAGATGAACAGGTACGAGGAGTCCAGTGTTCACCTGACCAACGGAGCTTCTCTGCAGACATTATGTGAGACTGGTAATGTAGCATGAGAGAACTGACAGCACTCTGTTGGTGAATACGAAGCGTCCATCAGCAGTCGGTTAGCTTAGCTTAGCGTAAAGACTGGAAACGGTCAAACAGTGAACCAGGAAACAGCAGCGGCTCTTTGTGCTTTTATGAATGAGATTTCAGAACAGAAATCTGTCTTCACTTCCACGGTCCAGACATGAGAGTGGGACCAAGAAAGCAAATAAAGGTCCATCCCAACAATAAATAAATAAATCCAACACTGATGGTCCAACAACAGCTCTTCATTAACAGCTCAGTGCTCGTTCAGGTTTTCAGAGTGAAGCCTCTCACTAAGAATTCATGAGAGAGCACAGTGTGTATCACTACTGAGACAAAACTAATTGGAGCTGCTCACATCTATAGAGCATGTTGATGAGTTTTATGGACATGGATGAAACCATGTTATGACAGTGATGCCACACTTGTAGTTTACAGTGCTTTTTCCATTACATTTTACAACTTTGACAAAGAAAGGCTGACTAAGAGCCTGCACTGAGTTACTGAGGACGGAGACTAGTCTGGTGTTAAAAGTCCTCGTGTGACATGAGAGCAGTTTGTAGAGCAGACTGAGCTGAGGTTAGTGAATTACCACAGCAGACAGATCAGCAGCTTGTACTATTCGCCAATACATTTTATCCTTGCTGCTCAATCAATCAACTTAAAATCAGCAGGGTCATTAGCAACAGGCAATCATTTAATCAATGGTCAGTTTCCACCTGGTTTGAACATGTGATCTGTATCTGGATCAGTTATCTGAATAATAACGTGACCCACAGGCCTCTTTAACCAGTCAGAGAGGCTGAACGCATAAATGATGGTGTAACATGGAGGTTAAATCCTAAACACTGTCATGATGATCACACACTGAATATATGGCATTTTAACAGGCCACAGAAGAACATCATTAAAACAGCTGGAGTCTCAGTGCAGGCTAATCAGACAGGTCTGATAACAGTTTATTAAATCTCACAGATCTAACAGGATGTGAGTATTTTTTCCTGCTCCCTGCTCTCGCCCACTTCCCAGACGAGGTACAGTTCACCTTGAACCAACCTCGTAGCCATGGACGGATGTTTTTTGTTTATACTTTTAGCTTTTACCAGGCAGCTTCAGCAGACAGGGAGTCAGGTGACCTCACAACATGACAGGCAATGTTGTTTTTTTTTTGTGAATGTGTTCAGACTATCAAGATAGAGACTGCTATGTTAACACCAGGTGGAAATGGATGGAATCTATATGATCGTCAGTGATGCTGCAGGTCAATGTGGATTCAGCTCACACAGCTCAGTGTGTAAAATACTGGGACCCTGAGTCCACAGGGCAGCACAGCTCACAGCAGGGAGTGCAGTGTGACTGGTTCTTACCTTTTGGAGAAGGGAACCTCAGAGGACACTGTAATCTTGCTCTTGCTCCTCTCGATGGAGACCACACCACCACCCAGGTTGCCGGCTTTCCCATTCACCTTAATGCGCTCCTGAAGAAACTGCTCCTGGAAACATCACACACACAGACACCATATAAGCTGCTTTTCACACTGTTGAGACTGATCACTGTAACTTCTGTCTGTATTAAAATAGCGCTGAATGGACTGAAACACACTGACGTCTGATTAGTGGTGAACTTACAAAGTTGGCAGCATCCATGATGCCATCTTCAACAGGGTGGGTGCAGTCCAGTGTGAACTTCAGGACCTGCTTCTTCTTCTTAGCACCTTTACCGGTGTTCTGCTTCTTCTGCTGCCAAAACAAAACCAAACAATCAACACACTCAACTCTTCCTCCTCAGGAAGAATGTCACACCACACATGTAAAGCAGACAGACGCGTTGTGTTGCTACTTGCCCAACACACAGGTCTTGCTAAACAAAGCAGCTGTTGAGTCAAAAACCTGAATCTATCTTTAAGATTCAGCAGCAATGTGTTTTAAACCGGAGCTGTCAAGAAAAATAAATGGATTTTATATTCAAAGGCTCGGTGTTAGCAGACGCGCTGACTTTACCCATTAGCAAAGGAAACCTTAGGTCCTTCTCGGACATTTCTCAGAGCTCGGCTCGGCTTTCACACAGCTGTCGGAGCAACAAACGGGGAAAGCTACGTGTACTATCTCATTAGACAACAACAGCCTCTACAGGTGTATTATCATCGCAGGCTGTTAAACAAAGGGCTGTCACGCAGCCGTCCGTTCATGCAGCCTGGCTGAGGTAACAACGTGGTGAGCTTCAGTCCCCGCAGAAGCAGCTTAGCTAACCGTGGCGGAGACGCGGCCATAGGCCACGGAAAAAAACTCAGCTACATATGTGCTTATTAAAACACCTCAGAGCCGACCCCGAACCCGGAACCCTCACCACGACTGTCACTACAGAGCCGTGCTTTCACCCCGCGCGTTTTCTCCGACTTTCACAAAGGAAAATCAGCCGTTTCGGTGGATTTATTACTACGCGTTTTTTTACTTACAATAGGCGCCATGGCGGAGAAGCTAGCAGAAAGGAAGAGGGATTCGTGCGCATGCGCTACATGAACAAGTCAAACGATGCATCATCGATCGAATCTGGCAATCTGAGGTTGATTAACGAGATATTTAACAAATGGTAAAAAGAATAACGAAAACCAAACCAAACCACACCACAAACTATGTTGATACAGAATCTACACACTGGGTTTGTTTTGTGTGTGTGTGTGTGTGTGTATACCATAGACTGTATAAGACATGGACGTAGCACCCGTGACATCACCCATTGGTTTCGGGGAGTCGGTTTTGTGACCAAACCATGGGCATTTGAGCTGTGCCATCTTGGATTTTAGTGGGAGTGTACTTTCCATATTTGGCGGTTACCCTACGGGTCAGCCGGGGTCAGCTGGCCGGGAACCCGTACACTTAGCTCGGAGCAACTGAGCTAGCCTAAGGCTAATCAGCAGCTACACGCAGCTACATCCACCACACAACAGTCCCCGTTATTATTTCATATTGATAAAATATATTAAAACGTTATATGTATAACGTATGTTAAAACATTATTATTAATGATTACCACCAAAATAATGATAATAATATATTAATTTTTTTTAATATTTACCGGCTTTCACTGCTGCCTCCATCCACTATCCAGTTAGAGCAGCACACAAACAACAGCAGCCGCTTACTAACGGAGCTGCTCTGTCCATGCAATGTCGGACTTTTTAAACAGAAAAATGAGACGAAATAAAATTGTAGCCTTGTATTCCCGCAATAAATCGGCAATGAAGTCATAAGCTAGCGGCAAAATATGCTAATACATGCTAATTAGTTCAAACATCCAGGTAAAATAGAGAGAAATTTACTTACCGGAAAAACTGCAACACAGACTCCTTAGACGGTCGGTTAGTACAGACTACACTACAACAAGCCATACTGTTACAAAAACCTATCCGAACATTGGCAAACAAACACAGACACTGCAGCCCCTGCCAACCGCTGGAGGTAGCCGGAGGCCTCTGGATGTAGCCGCCTAGCCCAGCCGATGCTTTAGCAAAGAGCTAACTGCCAGTGCCTGTCTACGGGCTGTCACTCAACGTAACCACGCCCTAATTTATGTAAGAATTTTAAGCCTAAATAACACTAAAACGGTTGTTGTACAAAAAAAAATCACCCCCCTCACAGTGTTCACGGAGGTGGAAACTATCAATAGAGACCAAAAACAAAAAATGTACCAGGTTGTAAATACATTTTTTTTTGGCTGTAAAGTTGGCTATTTTAACATGGGGGTCAATGGACAATTGCTCACTTCTGGAGCCAGCCCCCAGCAGCAGCCGGGGAACTGCAGCTTTTTGAACGCGGAAGTGATCCTCACTGCTGAAACCTACAACTGCCCCCTTGGTGTATACACTCCCTGCTACCCTGCTATTGGCTGCTGTAAGTTTCACATTCATAGCTGTTGTATATGTTATTGCGTATACAGCCTAAGGTTTACTGACACCCCCCACTTATTCAATAAACTTCTATGAAATACAACCGTAGAGTAAAAGCAGAAGTGAGATTTTCTGATGTCATCGCTGACTGACTCTGAGTCAGTCACAGCTGTGTCAGTCACAGCCTGTCACAGATGAAGAGGTGGGTTCTTTCCCGGCCTTAGTGCCTCTTTGGTTTTCCTCAAGAAGCTTCTGATCAGAGTCTTGTTCCTCCCCCAGGAGTCTGAGAGCCTGTAAAACTGCAAAGCACTCGTAGACCTCGTACTTTTGGAGCAGCTGTTTGACATATCGACCTCTGAGTCAGGCAGAGTTGTATGGAAGCAGATTATTCTCTGTGCTGGAGCCACTGAGTCTCCTGACGTGTGAGATAAAGCTGAAACCTGTAAGTGAAGCAAACTGTTCCAAGTTAAAGGGGAAAGTGGTTTATATTTTATTATCCTGTATTTACTTGTTTTATAAACAGGATCTTGAAAATAGTACACAAGTCAGTTTATGCACTTTGTGTATTATTCTTAGTTATGATAAATGCATGGATATATATTGACTTATGATTGTTTATTGTTGATCTGTTCCTCCATCCTCCCTCACATCAGTTAGAGACTCTTTGGTCCAGTCATCCTTATTCTACCTAATGAGACAATAATGATCTCATTATCATCACATGTTGAGTTTAGGCTTAAGATTCAGATCAGCTTCCCAGAGGAACCAGAGAAGTTCATCCACCTTGTCAGTACCTGTGACGAGGGACAACCCAGGTGTAGGACTGACATGTTGGACTTAAAGCTGAGAATAGGGACACAACTCTGACTCTGTTTTGGAACAACCACTGGTAATGTGAAGTTAGTCTGAAGTTCTGGAAAATTTGATGTAATTTCATTAAGACTCACTGCAGAACTTCATTTTCATATTTGAAAGCATGCCTTTTTGGCTTCACACACTAGAGTCGCTTAAATGCTGCTGCTTATTTTATGATCTACTCTGCATGAAAAACACTGTATACATACATAAGCACAAACACTGCAGTGTCAAACACTGTTTACCTGCGCTTTTTCCAATTATATGATGTGTCAGGGACATTTCTCTTCCATCCGTTAAAAAAAAAGGACAGACAGTTAAAACAGTGCTGAAAAACAGTGTTCAGCAGAATGAGACTCACACAGACAGAGCTTTAATAGTAACTGCTTTGATTTTATTTCACATAAATGGTGTTGAGAAAATCTGCTTTGTGAATAAATGCACAGTAATCAGCCAAGAGTTTCCAGTCAGTGACATACTGTTTCATACAGGCCTATGATAAATGGTACTCTATACAGTAAAAGTGCAACATATCCAAAACTCCACTGTGGTGCCATGCTGCAGCCGTCGCCTCATTACCTCAACACCTTGCATACAGTAGTTTCATTATCTAACCCTATACAGTGCACTTCACAGATATGCTACGAGTGTGTCACTTTAAACTCTCACTTGTAAAACACTCTTCACCCCCCCGCTCCAAAACACACGCACGCACACACACACACACACGCATTCTCTGACTGTGTTACAGAAGTCCAGTACTCAGCAGACTGTGCCACTGGTCAAAATGAAAACTGAAATGAATGAAGTCGGGTCCTGAGTGTTGGGATCAGTGGGAATTAGCAGGCTCTGAAGCTTAAACGCAGACTGTGAAGTGATGGTAGTTATCATGCTACAACTGCAGCATACAGACATAACATTCTAACATTATCAAACACCATGTTGAGTGAAGGTAACAGACAATGTTCATGTTTAGAGTATGATGCCTGGTGCTTATACAGATCACACTGCAGGATTTATTTGCCCGAGTTTCACAGATTAGTTTTCCTTTCCTTCCTGGCTGTGAAACTATCACAGCATTTCACCTCTGTTTCATTTTACAGTGGTTATATTTGTGATAGCAAAGACGTCCATTATCATTTTGATGTTGATGTTTTTCATTTGTTTGTACATGAGTTGACCAATGGAACAATCTTCCAAAAAACATGCTGGATTCCTAAACTCAGCCTCCACACTCTCAATAAATAGATTCCTTCTCCTAAACCATAATACGTGACCACAACAGCAGGGTCTGACCGACTGAGTGATGAAGACAAACCAGGGGGGTTTACAGGCAGGGTTTCCAACTTAGTGTCAGACCCTTCAGTGACTCTTTGGTCTCATTCTACTGAGCCTCTACCTTTCTCTCTCACACAGCTGTTCTCTTTAACTTCTAAAATCAGGATTTTAGCAGCAGCAGAGCAGCAGTGTCTGCTGGTTAACATGGATCTTAATGGGCAGTCAGTGAGAACAGCTTTACTGTGAATTCAGCTGGATGAAATGACTGTGTATGCGAGCGCAGAGAGGAGGAGAGAAGCAAACAGATAAAGGGCTGAAACTAGTGACATTTAGCTACCACCTCAGTTTCACACACACACGAGGTTTAGACCTGGTTTTGTTTAGTTTCACCCACAGAGACTCTTTGCTTCTGTCGCACCAATGTCTCCAACACACTATGAAATCAGGATTTTGGGGAGTGAAGAGCGGCACAGTGAGGCCACTGAGATCAAAGAGACAGATGGACAGACAGACAGATGGACAGAGAGACAGACATACGGAGAGAAAGCTGCAGAGTCAGTCATTTGGTTGGTTTCTTGAAAACTGGACAAACACTGTGATAAACCGATGCTGGTGGAAATGACAAGACATGGATCAGGATGGTGACGCATCACAAAAAAATTAATGAAATAAAATTTAAAATTAAACAATGGAGAAAAAGAAAAAAAGGAAACACAAAAGAGGCTACAGCACAGGAAGTGATGTCAACACAGACAGTGCTCAGAGGGTGAAACACAAACATGCATCAGTGAAATGACTTCGCGTTCATCTCTCAAGAGACCCGCCCACCGTTCCTCAGCGGCAAACTGAGGCATTAAGGACGTGGACATCAGGGTCAGACATAAACCAGGTTGCTACAGGCCTTATATTCAGTCAGCTGTAAGTGATGGAGCTTCATCACTGACTACATTTAAAACACTTTCAAAAACCTTTTACTTTCCTTACACAGTTTAATCGTTCTATCATAATTATAACGATTATTAACGACTGAGGATAAAAAAAAAAGTCTCCTATTGTTCCCTTTACCATAGTTTGGATCCACTCGTACACCCTGTGTTAGCTGGGGTCATTCCCTGTTATATCAGGTGAGGTTGTAGCAGCACCAGGTTCAGACCTGGTCTATATGATCAAAGGGTCCAAAAACTAAGGCGAATGAGATATTTCTGTTCTAATCCTCTGTTCTGGTATTTTTCCAAACCCTGTGTGCCCTTCATAACTACACATCAGCAATTTCCAGGAACATTTAAAGCTCCCTGGGTGGTACACAGCTCCAGTATCAGTACAAAATTAATAAAATATTGTATTGAAACTAGAAAATCATTGATATCATATGGGTGCAAAATAATGGGCTTTTAGGAATTTTGCACTCCCCCCCCCCCCCCCCCCCCCCCTTTTGAAGACATGAATAAAATTTAAATCAAATAAGACATTCTGAGTGCGAAAATTAAAAAAAAAAAAAAAAAAAAAGAAAAGTAAAACTATTAGAAATGAACAAAACTATTTTTCAGGCTTTGCTTCTGGGACCCAAACATTACAGAGACAAACTCTGAACAATCTCTGAGACAGTGCTGCAAACAGTGTCTCAGAGATTTTGTCTTTTCGTGGACAGCTTCAGGAGCCCACGGGCTGTAGTGAAAGAGAGGCTCACAAAAGCACAAATGAAATGATCAGGGTCACTTAAAGGAATACCCCGCTGAATATATAGAAGACAGATCTGATCTCTGGTGTGGAGCAGCTGTGATGGAGGTGGGTTATGCTGCAGATGAGGTTTGAGATGCGTGTACAGAGATTCTGATGTGGCTGACTCACTGCCGAACTGATCTGGAGAGAGACCCGTGGAAAACCTACTTGAACCGAAACAAAACAAAAAGAAAAACCCGCAGCTGCCTCAAGTCTCCATCAGCCTTCAAATGATGACACGCACAGATCTGAGACCTGCAGGCATACAAGGGGACCCTACCAGACCTGACTCGGCAGAATGTCCAGGGATGAGTCGTAGATACTGGACATTGAGAGGGCCAGTGAAGGGCTCTACTACAGCGGGTGATCGGGGAGTATTCCTTTAAGCTTTGGTTCGGTTTAAAAATGGTGGTAGAAAAAAAAAAAGTGGTAGAAACTAGCCTATCACACAGACAGCTACTGAACCTGGTGGATTCCTGTGAAACTCAAACATGGAAACTTCAGGGAACCGTCACTTCCTGTTCTGCTGATGTGTGACACCAAAGCACTCTTCAACACAGCAGGTCATCAGTGAGAACACTACGCATGGCCTTAGCATGCAAACACAAACAGAACTGAAACAGATAGGGTGGCTGTTACTGGAATACATGGAGCGTAGTGGAGGTTGTCTGGTCTTTAACTGGATTTTGGAGGTTGGTAGAAAAACAGCAGCCCAGCTGCCCGCCGCCGTCCCCCCCCTAGCTGTCACAGTCTCTGTCTGTGAGCTACAGGCTCTCACCCAGCTGCAGGGTTTCCCTCCGGAAGGGCAGCCGTCAACGGCATGACGCCACAAACCCACCAGGTCT
Source organism: Toxotes jaculatrix (assembly GCF_017976425.1). Lineage (NCBI taxonomy): Eukaryota > Metazoa > Chordata > Actinopteri > Toxotidae > Toxotes > Toxotes jaculatrix. The sequence continues at coordinate 4,349,638 of NC_054395.1, read as the reverse complement.
GACCTGCTTTAGTGCTGTAAGTCTGTTACATCCAGCATCCAGTTCCTGGGACTAGTTGACACGGATGCCTGAGATGAAGGGCAGCCCGGTGGGAACCTTCTTCTTGTACTCCACATAGTCCTCGGCAAAGAAATGGATGAGAGAGAGCTCCTCCTCCTCGATCCGCTCCCGGAAGAACCTCCAGCTGGCTATCGTGTAGCCCAATATACACACCGGGTTACACAGCATGACCTGCAACAGGCAGCAGAGTCATCAGTCCACAAAACACAACCATGTGGGACATGTCTCTGCACAGCCACACAACAGCAAGCCATTATATTATGATTTCATCTATCAGCTATTCAAAGGGGCAAGCACCAACAGAGCTGGACCAGGTTTTGCTCTGACTTTTAGATTTCTGCCAAGGGCTTATCCTTCATCATGTGACTCTTTAACATCGCTATGGTGACAGAGAATGAAGCGAACACGAGGCTGAGCAGTGCTGCTGGAGCTCACCTGTGTTCCTATGCTCCAGTAGAACCAGCCCACATAGGAGGGGTGTCTGAAGTAGGAGTAGACCCCGCCAGTGACCAGCACGTGGCTCTGGGCCTTCTCATTCTGGACGATGTGGTTGAAGTTGGACCCGGCGGTCAACATGGCCGACTTACGCAGGCCCTCACCACACAGCACCATGAGCAGACCCACAAAGCTCAACCAGCTCAGCTGCTTCAGCTCTGAGAGAGAGAGAGAGAGGGAGAGAGAGAGAGAGAGAGAGAGAGAGAGAGAGAGAGAGAGAGAGAGAGAATAACATGGTTTATTCCATTAAATGTTCAGTTACCTCATTAAAAATGGTTTAAACCACAGACCTCACTGAAAAATCAGAGAATACAAACATTGCAAGATGTCTCCTACTTAGGAGAACTTCAGCTTCTTTGACTGTGTCCTTCTGTTGCACTGTGCACAGCGTGGAATCAGATCCTGAGAATCTGGTTTAAAATCTCACTTCTCTGAAACACTGAAAATTCATAACTGAATGACTCAGCTATTCTGCCTCGTCAGGACGGTGGATTTTAATGATAGTGGTGTCTCCCAGGCAACCAGAGCTGGGCTGTGATTTTGGATCTGGTTTCCAATTGGCACAATACCCACATTCATTAAAGTCTGACACATACAAATCTCTTGTCCATTCTTTTTTTTCTCTCCTCACTTTTTTTTAAAATTAAGAAACAATTCAATTCAATTCAATTCAATTTTATTTATATAGCTCCTTCCACAATCAAAATTGTCTCAAAGTGCTTTACAGAGACCCAGAGCCTGACCCCAGATCAGCACTTAAGGCGACAGTGGCAAGAAAAAGTCCCTTTAACAGGAAGAAACCTTGAGCAGAACCTGGCTCAGATGGGGGACCCTCCTGCCGATGGCCGGGCTGGGTGAAAGGAGGAAAAGGAGGAAGATAGGACAGCTAGGAATGGAGGAGAGGAGGAGAAGGACATGCATCAAAGTACAAACGTCCTGCTAACTATACCTGAAAAAGACTCAGGTAAAGTTAGCAAGACTCCCTTTCACTGGCTGAACAATGATGACCGGTGGCTGATTATTTCAGCTGTAACTAACTAAGGTTAATGCGGTAAGTTTATGGCAGTCACTGTGTTCCCTCTACTCAACCAGAGACAATTAGTAAGATAAGACTTTATCGATCCCACGACGGGGAAGTTTACTTGTTAAGCAGCTCACAAGAAAAACAGGAAAAAGGATAAAGTGCAGAAAAACAAGAGGTGTGCATGTAATTCAAGTACAAGAAAATGTGCAAAAAATAGCATATTTACAATCTAAAAAAAAAGTTAAATTAAGGACACAAAACAGTAAAAACTGGCTGTATACAAAGGTGAGGGAAAGTCCACTCTGTAACACCACTGTATGATCCAAGTGGATTGTCATCTCCACCAAAATCACAGTTTGAAGCTGATCAGCTTAACTGTAGTGAATCAGCACCTTCTTGATTTGGATCAAGTAGCTTATAAAACAATCTGGTGATAAGTCAGCAGACTCCGGCTGTTACAGCAGGGTGTCAGATAAATACTGGATATTTTCTGTGGCTCATCTCATTTTCAGGTTGGAGCGACAGGTTTTAGCTTTATAAACTAGTGTTTCTGCCTTCTCAGCCCATGAAATGTGACTGCGCATCTACAATCCTTTCAGTTTTACTTATTTCTAACTTTAGTTACTTGCAAATGTTAATGCAGACCTTGATTAGGTCCAGTTAGAGCTCCATGAACACATGTGATGCTCAGATCTGACAATATGTTGTAAAGTCTCAACCTTTTCCGGGAACTTAAGCAAACAACCACACCAATGTCATCAGATTCGAATTCTGATATTTCTCAAATCTGACTGGTCCACAGATGTATGTGATGTCACCTTTTCCTGAAAGAGCTGTGTCGACATCAAATGAGTGAGCAGAGCACAAACTGTAACGCTAGAGTTCTCGCAAAGAGTCTCCTGGCTTGGAACAAGATCAGAGACTCGCCATGACTTAGCCATTACACTAGTAACTCATCCATGTCCTGTCTGTACATGTCTTGAGCTAAATGTTATGTTGCTTATATGACAGGCATATCTTTTGTGTGCCATAAACATAAAATACACAGCCTTGATGCTGAAAAGGCTTTTGATAGGGTCAGTTGGGAATTTTTATACCAATCATTAGAAAGATTTGGCTTTAATAAAGACTCGATAAAATGTATTAGAGCAATTTATCAACAAGCAACAGTTGGAATTAAAGTAAATGGTTCTCTGTCAGACCGATTGGAGTTAAGCAGAGGAACGAGGCAGGGTTGCTGCCTCAGTCCCCACTTTTCTTCAATGAAAACATTAAGCAGGACCTAGAAAGATGGTCTACCTACCCGCTGGACTTTAGTAGTAAGATAAATGTGGTGAAAATGAATATTCTACCACGATATTTGTACTTATTTTCATTCCCTCCCAATAGAGGTGTCAACAGTTCTCAGCTTGGGATAAAATAATATCAAGATTCATTTGGGGAGGTCAACGACCCAGAATACGTTTTTCTACTCTACAGCGTCCAAAAGAAAAAGGTGGAATGGCACTGCCAAATTTGAAGATGTACTACTATGCAGCACAGCTGAAGCCCCTGTGTAACTGGTGTGAGAATGTCTATAATGTGAAATGGAAGATGATTGAGACCGGCATCCCTGGTTTTAAAGTCCAAGCGATCCTAGGAGATAGGTGTATCCCAATAACAACATTCACATTAGAAACATGGTTCACTCTTGTTAAACGATTGCAAATGGGAAATTCCCAGAAATTATTAAGATGGATTGCCCTAGACAGTCAGACTTCAAGCCGGGGAGGTATGACTCAACCTTTAAAGTGTGGATGGAAAAATGCTTGACCGTATTTTGTATGGTAGTAAAAAAAATAACATGATGAGGAGTTTTCAGGAACTGAAAAACATGTTTTCCTTAAGGTATCAAGATCTCTTTCTATATCTTCAAATAAGAGATCACTATAATAAAGTAATCAGAGATAGGGCTGCAGAGAATAATAATCCAGTGGTAGATATATAGATATATGTAGTCTAAATAATACATCATTTTATGTAAAGAATGGAAGAATGGCATCAAACCTGCCACTCACTTCAAACTTCCACGAACTCTCTGAAATGGAGAGAATTTAATTGGAAGAGAATCATTCGGCTCAATATCACTCCTCATTTAAAAAGTAAACAACTTTCACAGTGCCAGTTTTGTTGGAGAAAATGTGGCAGTGCAGATGCGCACCATTCTCGTATCTTTTGGAGCTGCCCTAGAATTCAATCATTCTGAGAAAATGACATATATTTTAAGACTCAGGGAGTTTGATTTCTATAAAAAATTAAGTGGATACACTTCCTAAGCCAATTACCAAACTAATTACTCACATTCTGAGCTTGCATTACACTTTATTACACTGAATTACATTTTTTTGTATGTTGGAAAAAAAAACAATAAAAATTTAAGTGAACCCCCCCCCCCCCCAAAAAAACATAAAAAACACATGACAGTTCCGAGTGGATTGAGTGTATGAACCAACCTGGAAAGGTCAGCTTCTCCACAGTGAACTCCACCCATGATGAGACAGCAGCCAGGGTGTACTCCACACTGTGGTTGAGCAGGAAGGAGTCCAGGGACAGGCTGCGAGGGTTGATGATGGCCGTCACCAGGTACTCAGAGTAATGGAAGAACGACAGGGAGCACATGTACCTGCAGAGAGTCGCTGTTACTACACAACTACACATGTTCAGCTGCTGCAGGCCTGGATTACACAACACACATCCTGCTGTCAAAATATGGGACAACGCCCTGGTTCAACACTCATCTCTGTAGAACTGAAAAATTCACAGAGGAATTATCACAATTCAGGTTCTCAGTCTAATTTAATTCACTGTGATTCAACAAATATATTATAATAATATAATATCTATATTTTAGAAACATTTTTTCTCATTTATACGTTACATTTTCTTCATTTTCAACTGGGAGTTTGACCGTAACAAAAGAATTTCCCTATGGAGATTAATAAAGTTTTTCTGATTCTGATCTGATTCTATTGACTGACCATGACTGACTGTAGGCAAGGCAAGGTTTATTTATATAGCACCATTCATACACAAGGTAATTCATAGTGCTTTACAGATTACATAAAAATCATAGAATAAAAGCAATATATTAAAACATTGGAGCAGAAAAAAATAGAAAATAGTAAAATAATAAGAAGAGTGCAGTTAAGACAATTTAAGAGAATGTTTCAGTAAACAAGTGTGTTTTCAGGCCTGACTTAAATAAACTCAGTGTTTGGACTGACCTCAGGTATTCTGGAAGTTTATTCCACAAGTGAGGGGCAGAATAACTGAATCCTGCTTTACTTTGTTTAGTCCTGACCCTAGGAACACACAGTAGGCATGTCCCTGATGATCTAAGGGGTCTGGATGCTTCATAAGGAACCAGTAGGTCCATGAAATATTTTGGTCCGAGACCATTCAGTGCTTTGTAGACCAAGAGTAGAACTTTAAACTGTATCCTTTGACTCACAGGAAGCCAGTGCAGTGATTTGTGGACAGCTGTAATGTGGTCCATTTTTCTGGTGTTAGTCAGGACTCTGGCAGCAGCAGCATTTTGGACCAGCTGCACTGGTCCAGCTGACTGTACTAAAAGACTAGTGACGTTTGTATCTACTTACCAGCCAAAATGTGTCCAAGTGGTATCAGAGAAGCTTATAATTAAGCCACAGCCAAAAGTAACTCCCAGAAAGCAGGCTCTCACGGCAACCTAGAATATCAACAACAACAACAACAGCCAGCGTTACCTACACAAACAAAATACACAGCCCCAAGACCAGATGGCCAAATTGCTAGCTCAGATGAACTGGTTTCAGGGGACAACACTGTGGACTCCCACTCCAGGAAACCCCTTAGCATTATGCATTATATGGAAAAAGGTGTTTTACAAATCAACAGACTTCACTCTTAACGCTGGCTGCTTTTTCACCATCTTCAAAGGTGTAGAGTAGAAAACCAACTCTACAACTGTGGCTCTTTTTAGCCACAGTTGGTGTAATTACTGTTTTATTTAATGGGTTCCGCCGAATTTGTACCAGGAGCCTGGTTATTCATGAAATACCGCAAATCATGATATACAGGCAAATTAAATTCAACACTAAATTACCAGATTTCTGGGTTGGGTTCTGTGTCTCAGTGTTTCCACGGCACATCAAAAACGTGCCAGGGTTACTTATGATATAAAATTGAACATACCAAGTGGCAAACAGAGAGTAAGCCCCTGCAGCTTTGCCTGGCTTAGGTTTCTATCTTGAGCACATCAACTCCAGCTGTCTCGTTCCTATTTAGCTAAGAAGATTAACTAAAGAGGCAGCTACTGTTAGCTAGCTATTTGATTTGGTTAAGCTAGCAAACATTAGCAGTGCAACATTAAGATTTACATGGCGAAGTTAGTTATGTCAGACCCCGCAACATTAGCTTGTTGCAGATGAAAGACTTTACTGCTGGACAGCACTAATAATACGTGTGTGTGCTTTGGTCAAAAGGAGATAAAATCAGCATCGAGACAGGAAGTTGGCTGCCTAACGTCAATGCTTACCTTGTACAGAGGTCCCCTGTATATGATCAGCAAGAGGCCGTTGATAACTGCAATGTGGACGCAAATCGCTACTTTCCCAGGAGTTTCCGTCAGATAATCAAAGACCCAGTCAAGATGTCCAAACCAGGTTCTGATCAGTGGGATTATAAGTACGCTGAGCCCTAAAATAAAGCCTTTTACACTAACTCTTCCTTCTAACAGCAACTTACTGCCTGCCATGTTGGAAATCCTGTGCTAAAAGGAACTATCGCGATAACTGAATGAACACCGCGTGATGTCCATTTCTGGCTCGGGGATTGAGTTTTTAGAAAGGCCCACAGACATTAAGTAAAATTTGATTTTTAAAAAATTGATTGATATATTTTACTACTATTCAATTGCTTATTGTGTCATAACAAGATACTGAGAAGTGTTTGCAGTGTGAATACAGCAGCACTTAACCAGGAAAACAAGCAACTGTCCCAGCTCAGTGTTTCTTTGGGGCCCTCTAGTGGGCTAATCCACCCGTGACTGTAGTGATACAGGAATATGGGTGATCTCACCCATTCCATGAAAAACTTGCTTTATTTAAACGTTTTTTTTTTCCAAACCGGGAAACCGAAAAGCACAGGACAACCCACCATTAAGCCACAACATTAAAGCTGGTCACTGGTTGTAATGTTGTGGCTGACCAGTGTGGCCACTCATTACAAATGAGCAGCAGAACAGCTGCTGGAGTTACAGAAAAGAAACCTGAGCCATGAGCTGATTTTGTGACTTTAATTAAGTAAAAAAATATAAATATGTTTTATTTCTCAAAAGTACATTTTCACTTTTCATGACACTGATATAAGACATCACAGTCCTTATCCCAGAAGGCATAGTAAATGAGTGATCTCCACTTCACTGCTGAGTAGATACATTAAAAGTCCAGTAGTGCAGTGTACTTCCCAGCCGCAACAGATCCAGCTTCGGTGTTAAGACACCTCCACGGCCACATTACAGTCACGGAACAGAACCTGGCCAGATCATGGTTTTGTCAGCAGTAACAGCCAGGTGTTGTTTGAAATACGAACACCACGTTCCATCATCTCCGATTCTAATCTTTCTGGCTGCTTGAGAAAAAACTGGTAACTTTGCTTTGTGTCCTCAAAGGAGGTAGTGATGAAACTGGAAAAAAAAACCAAAAGGAATTATAAACTTGATATGATAGAGCATTTCATCCTGTAAATAATAACACTGTGTATGTGGGAACTGACATCTGTAAGGACACACAGATCTACCGTCAGAGACAGTGTAAAAGAAGACAGTGGCAAACAGCAGAGGAGGCTGATACACCAGCCTCACATATCTGACCCAAAAACACAGAGAACTCTCATTTTTCTAGAAACAACCTCTATCGTCAGTGATTTTAAAGAAGACTTCAGTACAAAGTCATCCAGCTGCTTCAGTTTGGCCAGGCTGCCAGCTCTAGAAAGGGTCTTGGCTGTTCCAAACTTGCTCCATCCTAAGAATCACGGAGGCCTCTGTTCTCTGGGGAACCTTCAATACACCACAGGTCAACCCTGCCTCTGAACTCTGCAGGCAGCTCCTTCAACCTCATAGCTTGGTTTCTGCTCTGCTACTTTCAGATCACGTCCAATCAACTGAATATACCAGTATTATGGGACACTGAGTGTACACTGATGAAGGGTAAAATGAATTTAGCATGAGACTGCAAAATAACAAACTGAAAGTGTTCTCTAAGTTGTGTGTTTAGCTAGGCCCAGGACTGGAAACAGGGGAAAACTAGTAGCCTCTGTACTGACTGATCTTCTTATCTAAACCTTGGTAGGATTTTCCTTTTAGCATTTTCCCTTGAGATCAGAGGGTTTGCCCAGCACTGTGGTGCAGTGAAAATATCAGTAACTATCAACCACTCACATGTACCAGATGCACTGCCGAAAGGTTGGATATTAATAGTCTCACTAAGGAGGATTCCTAATGATTTCAGTAACCTCTGAGCTCTTCTCAAAAATATAAAGCAAGATATAGGAAATTATATATATATATGTACTATGATACACTGAGTTGTCCTTCACCTTTGCATTGCTGGTCTTCACTCACAGCAGGAACATCAGCAGCAGATGCTGACTGACCTATCAAAGCATCCAACATCTCTTTGTACTGCTTCTTATGCTGAGGGCGAATAAACACGCCAAATCCTTAAGAGAAGAAATATGAAAGAGAGTGAACAGTGAGAACCACTGACAGGAAACTGGGGTTCAAACCTCAAAACTGTACAAGAACATGAACACATGACGTGATCTGAAGGAACTTACTGACTAGAAGACCGAAGTCCTCATCTCTCTCTGTGAATAAGCTCACCACTGTGGTCACCAGGTTTTCGTAGTTGTCCGTCTTCTTGTAGCTGTGAATGGCCTTGAAGAGCTGAGCTGATTTTTCTGCTCCCAGAGCTTTTTTCACATCAGCCAGAAAAGCGGCGTGGAGCTCACTCTTTGGAGCAGAGCCTGATGAACATGGGAGGACAGTAGAGGAGAGCTTCTTCTGTCAACATGTGCTAACAACTATACAAGCAGGAGCTACCCGCTTCTTGTGTTTTTCATGTCATATATACTGTGGTTGCTCTCCTCTGGAGACTATAGAGGTTAAAGGACCATTTCACTGTACGTAGCACCAGTGGTTAAAGGATGTTATGTCCTACCAGTCTGAGGTTCTCTTAATCCTTGCTGGTTTAGGTGGTGTCCCCCTCTGTTGAGCTGCTGTGTATTTAGCTGACTGCAGGTAGACGTCCCAGTGGAGGAGGTTAGACCCACAGCAGGCTGTGTGTCTGGAGCTTGAAGAAAACAAAACATAACAGTCACAGATTGTGTCTTTCTTTCCTACTGTACTGTCAGTGAACTCATCTGTCAACAGGAATCAGCACAGATTAACCCTCATCAACCCCTCATTTGTTGTTGTTTCCATGTTCAATGGAAAAATCAATAATCAATACAAAGACACAGATCAGTTCTGACTTTAATCAAAAACACAAATATCAAGCAGAAAGGCAGAGTAGGAGCAGTTTCTGCCTTCAGAACAACCTGATTTTTCCTCTTTATCATGTTGGAAAACATGACAAGTGAAAATTCTTGTACTTTCAAATGTGAGTAGATGAAGACTGCTCAAAAATTGCTAAATGTCACTAGACAACATAACCCAGTAACTGGTATGTTCATGATATCATCGTGTTGTATTGCATGTTTCTGTGTTTGTGTTGTCAGAAACAGAACAAGCATGAAGCGGAGACTGAAACTCGGCCCGTTCAGTCCAGTTCATGTAATGTGAAAATGTCCTGCTCTTCTTTGTTTTATATCATTGCAAACTAAAATAACTAACAATCTTCCAGGTTTGTATGGTTGGTCACTGATGACCACCCTTGCACTTTATGAAATAAATATCATTTCTCACAAATTTCTAAAACTTTATGGAACAAATTACACATAAACTAAAAAATAATGCATGTTTGAGCTTTGTCCTGTTAAACACATTTCCAGACATATAAAGAAGAGTGCAGAGCTGGGTTAGGATGAATGCATCATACCATTCTGCACCATCAGTGCCTTCTTCTCATCCTTTGACAGTGAGTGATCAGCTTTGTATCCACAGCCTTGTCCGGTCAGCTCCTGGCATTTCTCATCAAAGCTCTTCTTATGATGTGGACGAACAAACTGGTAGAAGCCTGCGACACAGTGGCTGTGTTAGAGTCAACAACACAACACAACACACGAAAAGACTAACACACATTGTTTAAGCCCAGGAAGAAACATGAAGAAACATCACTCGATTTTTTTTTCTTCGATTTTCATAATTTGTGTTTGGATCAACCACAATATCAGTCCCGTGATTGGCTGATCAACATGGCCAGTTTAACCTGTTGGAGCACTCTGAGCACTGTCAAACCCTGTCACCTCCCATTAAACCCACAGTATAATAAGACACTGACACTGAATCAAAATAAAACAGTATGAGTCTTAGCAGACTGTGATTCACCACAATGTGAAGCTCAGTAAAATCCCAGTGTAAAATGTGTGGGTTTCATAAGATGCCTCTGTGTTCATCACAGCAGAAGACGTACCGCGGAGCAGACTGTGGGTATGACTGTCCTCACTTAGGACAGCTGTCTCAGTCAGCAGGACGTCCAGGTTGTCGGTCTTCTTGTAGGTCTGGAGAGCCTGTACGATGCGATCAAAGCTGACCTGGCACAGCGACTTCTTCATCTCTGCCAGGAACCTCTTAGCCCTGCTGGCTTTACCTTCCTCAGACACGTCCTCCGACACGCTCGCTTTCTTCACCATCAACAGAGAAACATACACTGCTTACATTAGCAATTAGCACATTGGAAACACATTCAATCATAAATACGAATCCGATCATCAACTGTGGAAACTAAATACACTGACATAAACTTAAAAGTTATGACATAAAATTATTATTTTTGTCATGTCAAATCAACTCAGCCAAAATTACACAGGGTTTAACAACGTACAACAATAAACTGGAACCTTGTGACCTGATTTGATGTGTGTATAATGTAAAATGTAAAGCATTCATTGTTGTTTGGGTTAAATCTCCAAACAGAATCACAGAAAATGAAAGAGCCACATTACTGTCTGAGTTTACAGAGTTTCCTCCCAGTTAAGTAGCTTTAAGGTCCAACTCTTTCAATTGAGAATAGAGAACAGATCAATTATCTAATTCAATAAGTGGAGACTTGGACTCTGTTGCCCCTCTGTGAAAGTCAGGAAACCTGCAGCTGTGCTACAGGTTTGATCTGAGATATTGAAAAGCTGCTGCCTGGCAAGTTACCAGCAATCTGTCAAAGCTGCAAGACCGAAACATTTTGCCTCCATCATCTCCAAAAAAAAAAAAAAATAAATAAAAAATCTGACAGTCCTAAAGTCCTGTTCCACACAATGAATTCAGTTCTCAGTCCTGTTGCTGCTGCCTGGCCTGGAGCTGACCGCTGCCAAGTGTGAGGACGTTTTCTCTCCACAAAACTTTATCACATACCATCCAATATTTATATAAACGTGATTTGATTTGATTGATAAGTGCACAGCAGCAGCACTGTGACGGGAACAGATCCAGGAGGAGACTGTGACTGGAGCTGCTGCTGAGAGGCCGTTCAGCTCTGCTCGTAAAGCATCTAAAAACAGAAAATCTAACCATCAGAACCTGGAAGTGTTAAGCGTAACACGCACCTGCTCTTGGACTAGTTTGATTTTACGTCTTCCTCCACGCAACTCATCATCCATCCTCTTGTCATACTGAAGAGACAGTGTGGACAAACGGTTTGCCTTCAAAAGAAAAATACACAGTTGAACAAATGAATATAGCTCTGTTGGAAATAAAATTATGGAGATGTACAAACTAATACATATTAAAAACAGAGAACAGCTTTGGACTTGTAGGACAGACCACAGCGTCTCACAGAAAACACACTACCTTCTCTTCTCCCACCACTCCATCGTCATCTCCTCCATTGTGACGGTCGCCTCGCTCCAGAGCATCCAGCAGGTTTGTTGGTCTCTTCTGACCCTCCTGCACCTCGCACTCATACTCAATACAGATCCTGTCCATCCCGTTGGCTCCAGTGTGTCCATCTGATCACAAAGACCAAAATTAGAGGTTAAAAAAACACTTTAAGGATTAACTTCTCCTCTGTGAACTGTTTCAGGATTTGAAGGAGTCATGGAAACATTCCCTTTATATTTATACTCACTGAGCCTCCTCCTCTTCAGGCTGGGAAGGTGGGCGTCCAGCGCCTTGGCCTTCTGGGTGTGGGAGCTTTGGGAGGATGAGTGGGAAGGGAAGCCAGAGGGCTGGGTATTCAGCAAACACACTGCCCCACAGCTCTCTGCAGCAGTCTTCTTTTCTACCATAGGCCTCTGTTACATCAAAACATTATTTGTTATGACTGCTATTGTTACACTTCTCTGAAAGACAGACACCTCCTGTGAGAGAGGTCTACCATTCATTTAAGAGACATTTATTCTGCTTCATAACACTACAAGATAAACATGAAACATGTGACTCCAGTTCATGTTTCGTCATCCTGGAGGACACTGTCCTGAGACTTTGGGACATGTATTAGTGTGAAGAGAGAGAAGACAGTTGATGGGTGTACTATATATATATATATATATATATATATATATATATATATATATATATATATATATATATATATATATATATATATATATATATATATATATATATATATATATATATATATATAAACCCAACTGTTGCCAAACCACACCAAAGGGCACTGAGTCAGTTAATCCTTTTGGCGAAATGTGTGCGTGCTAGGACCCACCATTTTATTTGCAACCCTGAAGAACTGGGAGACGTCCCGGACCACATTTCCGAAGCCGTCATAGGGCCGCACATAAGGCCTAACCCATGAGGGAAGCTGGGCCCGGGCATCAGAGGACTTAAACCTGTGGGAGAAGATAGATTTAATCACCTTCATCATTGTTGAACAGATCAGTTCTGTCTGACTGATGTTAGTAAAGCTAAAAGTTTGTTTAATTACTCCACAGATTTTACACTTCACGTTCAGCTTACAGAATACATATCCATCCACTTCAGGATGGATATGTTTGTACAGGTGGTTCTTGCCAGGACGTCATCACAAGACAGATTAAAGCATGTGTACATAGAATAAAACATAGAAGAGAATACTGTTCAATAAAACGCAGAACACTGTAAAATTGAACTTAGAAGAGAATACTGTATAATAGAAGTCAGAAGTCTGACCTCTGGTCACACAGGAAGATGGCTCCATAGTCCTCTTTATGGCGAATGACTCTGCCAATGGCCTGGTTCACAGCCCTGAAAGCCTGCTGTTTGTACCACTCCTGCCCAGACAGGTACTGTCCACACACACACACAGAGGAAGACACAGACAACCATGCTTAGACTGAACCAAGAAAACATCATCAAGCCTTTTCAGTAAGACTCATTAAGCAGTTTCCCTCACCTTCAGCCCAGGAGCTTTCTTCCTGCTCATCTCATCCAAGAACTGCATCTTCAGGATGACTCGAGGGTCCATCTTGGGAGGGAAGGGAAGGCCGGTGATGATGACACCCCGACCAAAGGTGTCGGCAAAATCCAGACCCTCGCTAGCCTGGCACAGAAATAGCAAGGAGAGGTGATGGGGACACTGAAGACATTCTATCTTTTGGATATAAAAGTTTGGTGCCAAAGTAGAAAGAGTATATTCTGCAACATTTCTCCAGACTCCATGAACACATAATAACCTCACCTTCCCTCGACACACAGCAAAGAAGGATCCCCCTTTGGATGCTGGATCATTGACTTTGCTGTAATATCCCTCCATAACCTAAGGCCAGACAAAGAGATCAGATATTGTTACCAACTCATCACCATGTCCAGCTCATGAAATACTGTGAGACCTGTAAAGGTCTGGAAACCTGGACATTGTCTAAAGAGTGGTTTACAGATATTTAATTAAACCACACTCACCTCAGTGAAGGTGCCCTTTCCCTTAGGTTCAACAAAAATGGGTTTGATGCTGTCTATGCGATCTGCATGACCATTTGCCTAATGAGAAAGAACACACACACACTGTGGCTGATATTTCAACATTCAATTCAGAAAAGTTTTGGAACATCTCTAATAAATAAATCAACAAAAATATGACACGATAAAAGTGATATGATTTCCTGAGAGCCACATTTCCACTTACTCTCCAGAACTCAAGAGTTTTTTCCATCAAAGGGAAGGAGGGGAAAAACACTAGCAGTCCATGAGGAACCACACGGCTCAGGTTGGCTGAGGAGAGAACACAATAAGAGAGACGTTCATATAGGGATGACGACAGAAATGACGCAGAATAAAAATATTTCCATACAGTACACACGGCATAATGTTTGGTCTTACCCACAGTGTTGCCTAAAGACGTCATATTTTCAGGAACAAACCTATCACAGAAGGAAAGATCGGTAGTTTTAGATTAATCATCACTGTCATTGTCAGAGTTGACTTGTTTGAATATTAAAAAGTTTAAATATTAAACTTCTCCAAAGGCCGAGTCAGGCCATCAGGCACTTATATCAGATGTAAGAGTAAACCATGATGGAATAAAATAAACCCAACACATCAGATGCAGTTGGTATATGAGAACGTGGATATTTCTGTGAAAGACATCTGGACATCAGAAAGCTCAGCAAAACATGAGCAGAATGGTGCTATGATGACTTTTCACACCATGACTTTAATCTTCATCACAAGACAGATTACGAGAGCGTGTGTACATAGAATAACACGTAGAAGAGAATACTGTTCAATAAAACGTAGAACACTGTAGAATAGAACGTAGAAAAAATACTGTATAAAAAACATAGAATACTGTAGAATAGAAGGCAGAACAGAATACTGTAGAACCGAATGAAGAACAGAAAATTGTAGAATAGAACGTAGAACGGAATGCTGTAGGAGAGAACGTAGAACAAAATTATGTAGAATAGAACGTAGAACGGAATACTGCAGAATAGAACGCAGAACAGAATACTGTAGAATAGAACGCAGAACGGAATGCTGTAGAATAGAACGTAAAACAGAATGCTATAGAATAGAACGCAGAACAGAATACTGTAGAATAGAACGCAGAACAGAATGCTGCAGAATAGAACGTAGAATGGAATGCTATAGAACATAACGTAGAACGGAATGCTGTAGAATAGAACGTAGAACAGAATGCTGTAGAACAGAAAGTAGAACGGAATGCTGTAGAAGAGAACGTAGAACAGAATGCTGTAGAACAGAATGTAGAACAGAATACTGTTGCACAGAACGTAGAACAGAATGCTATAGAATAGAACGCAGAATAAAGTAAAATACAACTTAGAAGATAATACTGTATAATAGAACATGGGATACTGTAGAAGAGAACGCAGAACGGAATGCTGTAGAGTAGAACGTAGAACCGAATGCTGTAGAATAGAACGTAGAACATAAGGCTGTAGAAGAGAATGCAGAACAAAATGTTATAGAAAAGAACGCAGAATACTATAAAATAGAACTTAGAAGAGAATACTGTATAATAGTAAATAGAATACTGTAGAACACAGAACACAGAACAGAATGCTGTAGAATAGAACGTAGAATACTGTAAAATAAAACTTAGATGGGAATACTGTATAATAGGATGTAGAATACTGTAAAAGAGAATGTAGAACACAATACTGTAGAACAGAACGCAGAACGGAATACTGTAGAATAGAACGCAGAACAGAATTCTGTAGAATAGAACTTAGAAAAAAATACTGTAGAAGAGAATGTAGAACACAATACTGTAGAACAGAACGTAGAACGGAATACTGTAGAATAAAAAATCCTGTAAAATAGAACGTAGAACGGAATGCTGTAGAAGAGAACGTAGAACAGAATACGGTAGAATAGAATGTAGAACGAAATGCTGTAAAATAGAACGTAGAACGGAATGCTGCAAAATAGAACGTAGAACGGAATGCTGTAGAAGAGAACAGAACAGAATGCTATAGAATAGAACGCAGAATACTGTAAAATAGAACTTAGAAGAGAATACTGTATAATAGAACATAGAATACTGTAGAAGAGTGCAGAACAGAATGCTGTAGAATAGAACGTAGAACAGAACATTGTAGAATAGAACGTAGAATGGAATGCTGCAGAAGAGAACGTAAAACAAAATACTGTAGAATTGAAAGTAGAACGGAATGCTGTAGAAGAGAACGTAGAACAGAATACGGTAGAATAGAACGTAGAACGGAATGCTGTAGAACGCAGAACGCAATACTGTAGAATAGAACGCAGAACAGAATATTGTAAAATAGAACGTAGAACGGAATGCTATAGAAGAAAACGTAGAACAGAATACTGTAGAATAGAAGGTAGAAAGGTATGCTGTAGAATAGAACGTAGAATACTGTAAAATAAAACTTAGATGGGAATACTGTATAATAGGATGTAGAATACTGTAAATGAGAACGTAGAACACAATACTGTAGAACCGAATGTAGAATAGAATACTGTAGAATAAAGAATTCTGTAAAATAGAACGTAGAGCTGTAGAAGAGAAAAGAACAGAATGCTATAGAATAGAACGCAGAATACTGTAAAATAGAACATAGAATACTGCAGAAGAGAACGCAGAAGAGAATGCTGTAGAATAGAACGTAGAACAGAATATTGTAGAATAGAACGTAGAACGGAATGCTGTAGAATAGAACGTAGAACAGAATGCTGTAGAAGAGAACACAGAACAGAATGCTATTGAATAGAACGCAGAATAAAGAAAAATACAACTTAGAAGAGTACACTGTAGGATAGAACATAGAATACTGTAGAAGAGAACGTAGAACAGAATGCTGTAGAAGAGAACGTAGAACAGAATATTATAGAATAGAACGTAGAATGGAATACTGTAGAAGAGAACGCAAAACGGAATACTGTAGAATAGAACGCAGAACAGAATTCTGTAGAATAGAACTTAGAACAAAATACTGTAGAATAGAACACAGAACAGAATACTGTAGAACCGAACATAGAACAGAATACTGTAGAATAGAATGTAGAACGGAATGCTGCAAAATAGAACACAGAACGGAATGCTGTAGAAGAGAACAGAACAGAATGCTATAGAATAGAACGCAGAATACTGTAAAATAGAACTTAGAAGAGAATACTGTATAATAGAACATAGAACACTGTAGAAGAGAACGCAGAACAGAATGCTGTAGAATAGAACGTAGAACAGAATACTGTAGAATAGAACGTAGAATGGAATGCTGTAGAAGAGAACGTAGAACAAAATACTGTAGAATAGAACATAGAACGGAATGCTGTAGAATAGAACGTAGAACGGAATGCTGTAGAATAGAACGTAGGACGGAATGCTGTAGAACAGAACGTAGAACAGAATACTGTAGAATAGAACATAGAACGGAATGCTGTAGAAGAGAACACAGAACAGAATACTGTAGAATAGAACATAGAATACTGTAGAAGAGAACGTAGAACAGAATGCTGTAGAAGAGAACGTACAACGGAATACTGTAGAATAGAACGTAGAACGGAATACTGAAGAATAGAACGCAGAACGGAATACTGTAGAATAGAACGTAGAACGGAATGCTATAGAATAGAACGCAGAATACTGTAGGATAGAACATAGAATACTGTAGAAGAGAACGTAGAACGGAATGCTGTAGAAGAGAACACAGAACAGAATACTGTAGAATAGAACATAGAATACTGTAGAAGAGAACGTAGAACAGAATGCTGTAGAATAGAACATAGAACAGAACAGTGTAGAAGAGAACATAGAATACTGTAGAAGAGAACGTAGAACAGAATGCTGTAGAAGAGAACGTACAACGGAATACTGTAGAATAGAACGTAGAACGGAATACTGTAGAATAGAACGCAGAATACTGTAGGATAGAACATAGAATGCTGTAGAAGAGAACACAGAACAGAATACTGTAGAATAGAACATAGAATACTGTAGAAGAGAACGTAGAACAGAATGCTGTAGAATAGAACATAGAACAGAACAGTGTAGAAGAGAACACAGAACAGAATACTGTAGAATAGAACATAGAATACTGTAGAAGAGAACGTAGAACAGAATGCTGTAGAATAGAACATAGAACAGAACAGTGTAGAAGAGAACACAGAACAGAATACTGTAGAACCGAACATAGAACAGAATACTGTAGAAGAGAACGTAGAATGGAATGCTGTAGAAGAGAACGTACAACGGAATACTGTAGAATAGAACGTAGAACGGAATACTGTAGAATAGAACGCAGAACGGAATACTGTAGAATAGAACGTAGAACGGAATGCTATAGAATAGAACGCAGAATACTGTAGGATAGAACATAGAATACTGTAGAAGAGAACATAGAACGGAATGCTGTAGAAGAGAACGTAGAACAGAATGCTGTAGAATAGAACATAGAACAGAACAGTGTAGAAGAGAACACAGAACAGAATACTGTAGAACCGAACGTAGAACAGAATCCTGTAGAAGAGAACGTAGAACGGAATGCTGTAAAATAGAACATAAAACTGAATACTGTAGAATAGAATGCAGAACATAGAATACTGTAGAATAGAACGTAGAACGGAATACTGTAGAATAGAACGCAGAACAGAATATTGTAAAATAGAATGTAGAATGTAATGCTGTAGAAGAGAACGTACAACGGAATACTGTAGAATAGAACGTAGAACAGAATGCTATAGAATAGAACTTAGAAGAGAATACTGTAGAATAGAACATAGAATACTGTAGAAGAGAATGTAGAACGGAATGCTGTAGAAGAGAACGTAGAACAGAATATTATAGAACGTAGAACGGAATGCTGTATAAGAGAACGTAGAACAGAACGCTGTAGAATACAACATAGAACAGAACAGTGTAGAAGAGAACACAGAACAGAATACTGTAGAACCGAACGTAGAACAGAATACTGTAGAAGAGAACGTAGAACGGAATGCTGAAGAAGAGAACGTAGAATGGAATGCTGTAGAATAGAACGTAGAACGGAATGCTGTAGAAGAAAACGTAGAACAGAATACTGTAGAATAGAACATAGAACGGAATACTGTAGAATGGAACGTAGAACAGAATGCTGTAGAATAGAACGCAGAACAGAATACTGTAGAATAGAACACAGAACAGAATGCTGTAGAATAGAACACAGAACAGAATACTGTAGACTAGAACACAGAACAGAATGCTGGAGAATAGAACGTAGAACGGATTGCTGTAGAACAGAACGTAGAGCAGAATACTGTTGAACAGAACGTAAAACGGAATACTGTAAAATAGAACAGAGAACGGAATACTGTAGAATTGAACGCAGAACAGAATACTGTAGAATAGAACATAGAACAGAAGGCTGTAAAATAGAACATAGAACGGAATGCTGTAGAATAGAACACAGAACAGAATGCTATAGAATAGAACCCAGAATACTGTAAAATAGAACTTAGAAGAGAATACTGTATAATAGAACATAGAATACTGCAGAAGAGAACGCAGAACAGAATGCTGTAGAATAGAACGTAGAACAGAATTCTGTCCTAGAGAACGTAGAACACTGTAAAATATAACTTAGAACAGAATACTGTAGAATAGAATGCAGATGAGAATGCTGTAGAAAAAGAAAGCAAAACAGATTGCTATAGAATAGAACGCAGACGAGTATGTTGTAGAAGAAGAATGCAGAACAGAAGACTGTAGAACTGAATGTAGAATAAAATACTTAGAATGTACTATAGAATGTAGAACAGAATACTGACCTTCTATCAAAAGCTGAACTTAACTGCTCTCCATCTGGGCCTCGTTCAATGATGCTAACAAAGATCTGGTCCCGCTCAATCACATGGCTGTTCTCCAGACACACTGGGAATTCTCTACAAGAACACCAAGGACAAAAACACACTGAGATCCAGGTCGACGTTTACCTGCTGTTAGTCCAACAAAATTAATAATGCCTTAGGGCTGACTGCAAAAATGCTGGAAAGCTTAGAATTTTGATGTTCTTCGATAACAAGTCCTGATGATTCTGATGAGGAGTTGGCTGCTTTGCCGTTCTGGCACTTTGCAGATGCTGGTGTCTCGCCAAGAGCTCAGCTCAGCTGCTCTTTATGAGGCTCATCTACCCTCTGCTGAGTTATGTCAGTTTGGATCAACATCAGAAGGATGACTGGGCAGACCAACATCACCGTACCAGGAGCTGGCAGAGCTAAAAATTACACTGATCTGTACTTGGTTTGAGCGAGTCAGGCAAAGGGTTAACACAAAATCCACTTTGTTGAGTTAGTCCCTTTATTATAGCAGCTGTTGATTTCAGGCACGAGTCTATAGTGTTGCACTGCATAATTGTGCATCTGTGAGGAAAATGAGCTTTGAGGAGAAAAAGGTAAAAGGGTAACTTACATCCTCATCTCAGAGGTAAATGAGGTCAGGGGAGAGAGGGTGCCGCTGGTCAGAATGATGCAGCGAACACCCTGACTCTTCAGGTCCTGCATGCTGAAGCCAGGAGAGAAGCACCAGTAACTCAGAATGTTGCCTAGAAGATGCCAAGGAACACATAAGACCCATTTAACCAGGTTTACACAGTCAGAGTACAGGAAGGCGAGTGAGACTAACTAATAACAAGCTAAACTAAACCTTTAACCTGAGTTTATCCTCTGAGTCTGATATCCACACAGAAAAGTTCAGAAAAATACTTTTTAGGATCTAACATTTAGGATCTAACTTCTCTAAATCTATGTTTAGAGAAGTTAGCTGTAGCTGTAGTTGAATGAATATCATATTCCAGGAGGTCAAGGGTGTCATTACCTTGTTTCTTTGATGAGGATGGAGCCCACACATCGGTGTTCTTTTTCTTGTGATAGCTGGTGTCTTTGTGGATATGAACCTGAGCCAAACAGACAGATGTGACAGCTGATGTCACTATATACATAACAATCACCTCCTTTATTGTCAGTTCATGGGTTTTGATGAATATGCACCTTAAAGTTAGACGTGTTGGACTGCATCTGCTGCTGTCTGTCTTTTTCTGATGGTTCACCGCAGAACACCAGCTTCAAGACAAGGAAAGAAAGGAAGATTTATTGTTGCTGCTAAACTTCAAACATGCCTTAGGGACACAGAAATCTGGATGACCTGCTACTTCCTGCTATTAAACTCAGACAAAACTGAAGTTATGTTATCTGTCCCCCAGGGTCGGTGTAAATAATATCCAACTCCTCCTTTATCTCCACCCTGTAGCATACCTGTATGATATCAGCCAGCTTCTGCAGTCCACTTGTGTTCAGGAATACTCCTGTCCCTGATGAGAAACATATGATTATTTACTGGAACAAGGTCTGAATGATACAGTCAGCAGACAATGAGTCCCTGTATGACATGAGTAAGGACGAGTACTAAAGCATAATACTATTGGTTTACATACAGTTGCTACTTAAATGTAGGTATGAGAGGAAATGAGACCATTGGTCAAAAATGCATCTCTAGCTGGACGTCAGAAAATATAACAGAGCCTAAATCAAGCAACACGTTTAAAAAACAGTAATATGAAGAAATCAAACCATACTGACGTCCTGCAAAGCATCCAATGATCTGCTCCAGAGCTTCATACACAGCTGTCTTGCTGCTGTAGGTCAGGTGAGCTCTCTCTAACAGCTCATAGATGAAGCTGAGACAGACAGAGAAGGAGACGGACAGAAGACACTTCATTCATATTTAGAATTCATTCATTAGGTTTTATCAACCTAATATAATCGAATCTATCAGTCTAACCAGCAGGTGAGAGCAGGTGCATGACAGAAGGACTGATCCATTGACAGACACTGAAGCAGTTAGCAAAGCAAAACTGTTGCACTCTGCTTCCTATCTAGTACCACACTTTGACGTACATTCCAGGTTTTGTGATGCCTTTGTCACTTGGAACGTCATAGGAATCAATAGCAGCCTCCAGATCCAGCAGAATCTCTGTCAAAGCAGACAAAAGCAGTTTGGGAAAATCCCACAGAGCAAAGCATTGATGAGTGAGATGATTATCGTAAACCTATAAAATAAGGCTTATTTAGCTTCTTTATTCCTTAAAGAATACTTACGTTTGATTTTAGCAATGGTGTCTAATTCTATTTTTAAACCTGAAACAAAAAAAATATTAGCAGCAGAAATTTCACTACATGCATGGATAGATTCATTTATGACATTTAAATATGTTTTCAATATGTTGTCAGTAAAACACCATAAATCCCTCCTTGTTTGTGCATAACTTCAGTGGTTGAGACAAATAAGCATCCTGACCAGAGGTGAGGGACTCCACGTTGAAGTCCTCCGTCACAGAGTCTCCATGGCTGACTTGTTTAGCCTGGTCCACCAGCAGCCTGTCTACAGCGGTAATGGCTGAGGCCACATCATAGGGAGTGAGGTCAAACGATGTTACCTCTTCACACGTCTTTTCCTGCAGACAACAGAAACAGACAGTCAGGCCCACTTCACATGGTGATTGGCCAGCTGTGAAAGTAGGCGGGCTTTAAACTTCTCTCTTAAACTGTGAAAGTGTGTGCCATCATCTCCATTTGTGCGATTTGCTCATGTCCTGAGTATAAAGACGTTAAAGACAGAGGTGTTCTTAGATGGTTAAGGTTGTCAGTCATCCAGGTCATGGCTCTCCAAGAACTGGCTGAAGATCTTGAAGGCGTTTCAGGAAGAAACATCTTCAGATCTCTAATTAAGCCAAGCTGCTCTAAATTCAACTCTTTTTTTTAAAACATGGTTAAGAACCAACAATCAATCTATCACTATAAATATATTTGGGGAATTAAGGAAAGTGTGAATCAATCAATTATGACATTACAACAGTGTTAACATCCAAGATATTGTCTTACCACATTATGAGCTTCATCAAAAATGACCACAGCTCCGTTCAGCTCAATATTGTGCGCCCTGCGGCTCTGAACAAGGACAGAGAACAGAATACATACATTTATATGTTGAAATAAAATATTGCTCCAAAATGCACCAAGTAAACAGAGTGGCATGGACTGACTGAGGCACCAACAGTACAGGTCAATGTGAAAATGAGTGAGCTCACCTTTGGATCCAGCAGGTAGTTGTATGGCATGAAAATAATATCTGCCTGCTGCTTTATGGAACGGGAGAGGTAGTAAGGACAGACCCTGGAGAAGAATGTTCAACAAGGAGCAAAAGCAAAAAAGACTCGTCTCACAGAGCTGAATAACAGAGGACATGAAAACAAAACATTGTTCCTAGAGCAATACTGCATCTACTATAAGTAAGACATACCAGCACTGAACAGGAAAAACAGCTCGCCTGCTTTTCTGCATCTTTATGCCCATTGAACACATTTATAATGTTCCATATTTGAGCTCCACCTGCTCCCCACTGACCTCTGCTCTGCTGTCCACCATAAACGACACCAGAACCATTGTTCCAGATCCTGTTATGGTTGTTGGACAGTTATCAATCAGATCCAGGCTGTGTGGTTATGTGGGAGGTTGCTGGGGTGTTTGTGAAGTGGAAGCTAAGGTGTTCAGAGGGGTCTGCTAAGTGAGTGCAACAACCTTTATCCTACACCTAGGGTGTTGTGGTGGGTAGCTGGGATATGCCAGATGGCTACCATGGTCTCTGGGTTGGTTGATGGATTTTTGTTCAGTGAGTGTTAGGGTGACTGTCATGGTGATTCATGCTAATGCTATCTTACCAGCTAGATAGCTAATTACAAAGTCAGCTACGGCACTTAAAGCAGCTCACAAATATTAAATATATCTCCACACACTCTTTAGTTATGCAAATATAAAAATAAAACAGGGAGTACATAAGCACAGAGCAGAGATGAATGTCACATAACCCAGAGTCTGGTTTGCAAAGTCTGTCCCTCATCAGATCTTTATACAAATCCACTGTCAGGAGCACTGATTCTGATATATGACGCTTTCAGTGTTTTCTGACATTTTACAGTCCAAACTGACTGTTAGCTGCAGCCGTACGCTCCGCACACAACTATCTAGCAAACGCTGTGCAGCAGCTCTTTCGCTCCTAATGAAGCAGGACAAAGACTTGTTAGTGAAACAGACGAGCAGAAGAGCATGAAAACACAAATCCTACCTCTGTTTGCTGCCGAACTTGACCAAGTCTTCAACATCGAGGATGGAGTTCACCAAGTCCTTGTCAGTGCTCTTCTCTAGAGAAGGAAGAAGTAGCATCTTAAATTTTTATGCCATGGCCCGATGTTCTTAACATTTTAAGTACTGATAATGAAACATAACTTAAAGTCTGTTTATTATTAAGACATGTCAAGTCATTATGTCACTCATAATCTAGGTATGTAGCTCTTCCAAGTGTTTAACCTTTACCTTCAACATTATTGTAGTAGACACATGACCTGGTGGAAACTTTCCCTCTGCACATATGGACCTGAAAAACATTTGATTCCATGGAATCAACAGCATTTAATTACACTAACATCTGTGAGGACCAGTTCAGTACCACCTGTCCCCCAAGACCAGAACCACATTTTTTGTGTATTAGCAGATTCTTTAAAAGAGACACATCAACACACAGTCAGTCAATCAGTGCATCCACGCAAACCCAGCAGTAGCTTTTTAAAACGTCCTCCTGATGTTGTTAGAGAGCCCTGTTGGTTTTTGGGATGTGTCTGCATCTTTAAGATGATTCTCCTCTGAATTTACAGCCCGAACAAGCCAACAGTGTACTCTGCTCACCTTGACGTGGTTACTCTCCTGGCGCATCACTTCCTGGTTGATACACAGCTGCTCTCTTGACCCCAGCACACACACCTTTGGCCTGAAACCACCAGAGACATGAGGGTTAAATGGACATGTGGGTTTACCTGAATGGCCTGATACTGACAGCTCAGCTCTTCAGTGTTGAGTGTTGTGTACATCTTGTACTGATGAGATAACAGAGTTTACCTGTATGAACTGTTCTTTAACTCACTGATAACCTGTGTGAGCTGAGAGTGTGTCCTGGATGCATATATGATCTTGGGGACATCAGTGTAGTAGGCTGGAAGACAATGAGAGCACACAATAGGCACATTATATTTCAGTTACAGGAAGCACAGTGATGTAGTTGGTCAGTGGTTGTAGTTGGTCTGCTCCAAAGAGGAGAACTGAATCACCAGTCTGGTGCCTATGAAACAGGGACAGGCTGCTACAGGATTATAGGCCTCTTCGTTTACGTGTACTGAGCTTTGTGGGACATGAACTTACTCGGCGTGTCCCCGTCGGTAGCAGCTGTCCCCCAGGATGCCAGCGGTGTGTTCGGGAACATCTCCCCCCCTTGCAGCCTCTCTGCTATCTTGCGGGCAGAGATGGTGTCCTTGAAGTGCTCCCTCCATGCCAGGGTGGCACACAGCAGACACAGGGTTTTACCGGTTCCTGTGGGACTCTCCAGAACCCCATTCGTCTTCTGGAACAAACAGGCAGACGTGGACACTGGTTGCACGAGTAGACAGAGCTACTGCCAAAGTCTGAGATGTTTTCTTCATTATCAGCAGGAGTTAAGAATATGGTGTTTCCCAAGTTCATGGTTCTGCTGCTCCATCAAGCAGCTGTTATCAACATAAAGACCCAACCTGCTGTATGCCATGTGCTCTGAGGTGTCTGATAACTATGGTTACCTAGTAAACACTAAGATTTATGCACATCAACAAACGTCTATCACACAGGGGAGTGTAGAAGCTTTCTAACAAAGCGAGAATGATGTTGTTTTTCTGAACAATAGTACACTGATGAGCCATGGCAGCTCGGTTAGCAGCAGTGTAGCGGCTGTGCAGTTTGCTTTCATTACTAAGAAAACTACTCACCCTCTGAAGACATTCAATCACTTTGCTCATGTAGTCTTTCTGACAGTCATATGGAGGAAAAGGGAAATTAACGGTCACTCCACGCAGAGTCAGTGAAGGCATTCTGCGTCTCTTAGCTCAGGCTAGCAACGGACTGAACAGACGTAGTGTTTTATTTAACAGACTCCTTCCGCCGCAGTGAACTGTCGTTACTGAAGACACAGACTTGAGTCTGAACACTTGGCGCCAGGTTTCCGCTTTGAGCGCGGCGCTCATGCGCATTGTGGCGACGCACCTGTGCTGCGTTCAGGTGCCCACGGAAACCATGAACACCGGACTGCAGAGGGTGGGTTTCAGATGTTTCTCATGATGGACGTCTCTGCCCGGAGACATGCAGATAACTGATGGTGGAAGTGATGTGTAGAATGAAAGGTGTAACGTTTATAACACAAGTTTTGTTTTAAAGTTTTCACAGTGACCAACAAGCTGTGTAGCAGATAGTCAGCGTAACCACACTAAATCACATGACTTCCAGTAGAACCAACAATTAAGACGCAGTTACTGCTGCTCTGCTAAGCTGAGCTGATTATCTTTGAGCCAGCCTGGTTAAAGTCAAGGCTGAATTACCAACAGAGCAAAGAGGTGCAAGGGCCCCAAAAGCTCCAGGTCCATGCTGTATCATTTGTCAGAAACGTGATCTACTGAAGTAGAATATCAGCTATGTGGGATCCTCCATCTTGTGGCCCTGGTCTTTAAGAGGGATCACGTTTTATTCATTTGTTTTAATTCTTTTCTATGTGTAAACTAATACATACAAAACCTCTGGAAAGGTCTATTATCCCATCATAGAAGAACCGGAAGGCTGCAACCAACAGATCTTTTCATTGTCAATACATTAGACAGTTCTTTTCTTTAATAACTTGTGCCAATTAATTTTCTCATTTGTGAAAGTGATATTATCAGGTTGATTTTATTTAAGAAAGATTAAAATATCAGTGCATCATTTATTTATTCACGAGTGAAAACCCATGAATGATTAAAAAAAAAATCAGTAGGTTGAATAAGAAATGAATCAAAGCTCAGTTCTTTTTCTTTGGTTCTGATCACTGGAAACTGTCAAACACTGGAAGCTGGCATTTGTGATTAGGAAACATTCAGATTTCTTTTTCAATGAGTCATTGTCCACACGCAACAATTACACAATTCAACAAGTACATCATTTATTCTATTACAGCGGAATACAATAACCATGAAATACAGTGAGTGGATGTTGGACATCCTACTCCTCTCCAGCTGAGGGCAGAACAATCTTGCTCGGGTCATAGTAGTTCTCATCGATGAGAGGAAGACCCTCGTTCTCCCTCTGCTGGATCACACGCTCTGCCTCCCTTCTGGCCCACTGCCGCATTCTGGAACACACACACACACACACACAGTAAGAGAGAAAGAAACTTTTACTACTTAGCATTGATAATAAACTCCAGCTTGACTGCTAACCCCAAAAACCTTCGAAACACTGAATTCTTCCACTGAGGTCTAATCTGTATGTTCAGCTGCAGCGTTTGCTGGCCAACCAATCACACGTGCTGATCCTGCTTCCATGTTTCTACTATTTAGTCTATGCTCAATGATACAAAGTGGGTGTGATACCAAAGCTACGTCACATGAAAAGTATCTAAAAGAAAAGCATCTGTCCTTTGAGAGGAAACCATGGCTCAGAAAAAATGTCTTGATCACTGTCATCGCGCATGTAACACCAAAACTGACAGCAGATAAGAAGAGATGAAGAAGTGGGAACTCACCCGTGATCTGGTAAATAGTGGATAAATGCTGCTCCGACGACAAGAGCCAATGAGATTCCAAAGAAGAAGCCCACCCTCATGTTCCACTCGTCCACCACAGGATCACTGGAGAAGCCATGGTAATCTGGATTCTGACCAAACATAAGGAGGAACAAATTATACACAAGAGAAACAGGGCAAATGTTCAGGTCTTCCTCCTGACCCTTACAGTCTCTGTTAGAAGTGTAATTTTAGGTTAAACACAGCTGCATCTAGAGGATCCAATAGCTAATCAGTGGATTTCCTGGCAAACACCTTATGATCATGATAATCCCAACAATCTTACTAAAAACCACAATTTACAGAAGGAAACAAAACACTGTGCTGAATCAGAGTAAAGTCAATCATGAAACCATGGAATCTGACACATCTTTTACAGAGAAGCAGTTCATCCAGAGGCCTGCGGACACTTTTCCATGTAGGAGATGGGACACACTGGTTTAATCCAAATGACTTTCTCTCAGTTACACAGTGTGACTCAAATAGGTCCATTGCTAAGAATGCTGGTGGCTGTCCACATCACAATTCACCAAGCCCTAAATGTATAACAATAATAACGGGGTTTTTTAGGTGTATATGAATTGATGTCGTGGAGACATCAATACATATTAATCAATGATCGATTCCAATCCTTTGGAAAACTGTAGTGGGCATTTTTCAATTACACTACTTTTTATAGACCAAACCACTAACTGACTAACCGAGAAAATAATCGACAGTGATGAGTAATCAATATTTCTAATAGCTCTTGGTTGCAGCCCTGAGATGTAGTGAGGTTTGATGCTGCACACAGACAGAGAGTGCAGAGTTTCTTGTGTGGCCGTGGACAGGACCGTGTGTTTTCCACTGGTAAATGTTTGATATGGTTCCTGCTTCTCCTGCTGATCAGTGTCACAAAGCACAGAGACAAACACTGTGACTGATGTCCACCAACCGAGGCTGAACTCCTCAGTAACCTGAGAACACTGGACTGTCCCTGTAGCTTTAGCTAGCTAACGTTAGCTAGCTGGTACAGTTCACCGCGGGTTCATGCATATTGGTGTCACGGCGTATTCTCACCAGTTAGCCCACCGCTGTCTGCATGTGTTAAATAAACCTTTGCTAGGGTGGTGAACCTTCACGGAGAGTCACGTTAGCGTATCATGCACAGCAACTCACCTTGACATACTCGCTGACCTCCCCGTGTCCAGCCTTGTCCGCAGCGGGGTGCAGCTCCGTCACAGCGGTCGAGCCAGCGGCACTAGACGGTTTTGAGTGGGAGACGAAGCGTGCCGGTGGACGAGCGAGTAACCGGGGAAGAACGGGCCCGAACCGTGACAGTCGGGTCAACATTTTGACTGTTTGTGGAAAAATATGGTTGACCCGGAACCGGAAACAAGATCGTGCTTCTTCTTCATCCTCATTTAGCAGACCATTACCGCCACCAGGAGCTGATCGACGGTAATGCACCCTGAGGATTTAGCAGCAGTACGGTCTGTGGTGAAACTGTGGTCTTCTCTATTATTACATGAATTGCAGTGTGTTCTTTCATGTTAGACCTGACAGTATCACTCTGCTGTGTTTTAACTTTGGTTTAGAGAAGAATTACCCACAGCAGGACATTCACTGAGGATACTTATGGTCCTCAGAGGATGATCCTTTATTCTGGAGATGAACTCAGTCCACAGAGGAAGAGGCCTTTCTGGTTAGGTTTACAGGAAGTAAAGTGTAAGGCTGACACAACAAACATTACCACATGTTCAGCTCTTTACAGTATTTAGCTCATGCTGCTTATGTGAAATCTGAACTCTGCTACAATCACCAATGAGTTACAGGGATTTTCAGCTTGTGTGAATAAAGAACATTATTAGCAACAAAGCATCAAACTCCAAATATACACAGCTGACCTCTCAGGATTTTGAAGAATTTTTCAGTCAACTCAAAAACACAACAATTCACCCAATCAGTTTCATTGATTATAATTTATTTGTGTCCAATATACAATCAGTAACACTGTTGTGTGTTGTATGATTAAAAAGTTTAACTTTGTGCACATATATAATTTAATGAGATAAACAAATCAAGTTTTTTTTCTTTACAAATGCACATATTGTAAGCTCATAGTCCAGCTAGTCCAGTTACTTCAGTTCTTTTTAAATATGCTATTAAATACTGATATACAAAAGGAGGCCGAACGAAGTGTGAGAGTAATAATCACAATAATCACAAGGGTCTTTCTAAAGACATGAGAGTACTTTAGTTTCTGCTTTAAACAGAAGCACTGGTCAGAGAGGGATTTCCCTTTTGGAGGTGGAGCCATCGCACATCTCCAGACATCCTGTTTGGTCTTCTGCATGACAGACTACTGAGAACACACAATACAGGCCACTCAGAACCAAGAATAAAGTAAACAATGTTGAGAAAACAAAAAGGAGAGAGACACTTCCTGACTTTGCTCTGGTGTCCATATATCCCCGTATTTTCCCACACTGCTGAAAAATCAACAGTGAGCTGAGAGAAAATCTGGGGATTTGAGGAACAACAACAACAACAACAAACACAAACTAATATTATGGTTCCATGATACACAAGCGTAGTGTTTCTGACTGGTGGTTTTCTTGTGTCCCGATCTGAATATCAATGAATTTTAAACATTTGAAAACAGCTCTTCAGCCCTTTCAATGACACAAATGAAATATTACATCACAGTTTTAGCAGCATTTGATCCATTTTTGGACCAAATGGAGACACAGGATCAACCTTTTGGATGGATGATGTCCACTGCAGTGGAAAGTTTAGTTACATCTTGCCTTCTCACATCTATCATATCAAAAATATGCGCACTACAGTGCCAGGAAGAGGCTTCCAGAAAAAGTCAATGAGGCAATGAAATTAAGAACCGTGTAGAAATATGCAGAGTCAGTGAAATCTTGTTAGATGATGACTTTCCTTCTGGAGTGAACACCATGTATGAAAGCATCATCGGTACAATCCAGTCACATTATTTAATTCCAATATCTGCCAGCCCTGAAACTGGCTTTTAGCTCAGCATGTATGACGACACAATGTAGACAGTGGCTAAGCGCACAAAACAAAATGGAAATCAAGGCTACTGATTAAAACAAGTGAGGCACTTCTCTGCCAAAAGGTTGCACATGTGCTAATATGTTTAATATATCCCACATTATAATCTGTCTATGACACTGAAGAATCAGCTGTAAGGATACTGAATAAGAATCAGTTACTACTTCCTCTCTTCTTTAAGGAACCACACACGGAACCACACAAGACCGTCATGTGAAACCTGCAACTGTGCATCACATCCGTCTCGTTCAGACAAACCTATCCATGGTTTCACTGAAATCACAACACAGAGCAAAAAAAAAAAAGACAGTCTTTGGGAAACAGCAATAACCAGAGAAATAAAACGATACGTCACAGAATAATGACCCACCAAAGCATTTAATCATGTACAGTACTTGCTTTGCTACGGTGGTGGTTTGAATGCATGAGTCCAGCACATACGGTGTATCAGCTGTTCACGCAGATCAGCACCTCACTGCTCCCTACAGTGCTGCATCCACATGTCTTTGTGCTGTAACGTGACGACATGACAAGATGTCGCTATTTTATGTGATGTCATCAATTCAGTACAAGAAGGATCAGCAGTTCCATCCTGTTGTAACTACGGAGACCCTAACTACGTACCAAAGTCGGACTTGAGACTTTGTGATTGGCTGAGTCATCTTCAGAACTAAACAAAGAAAAACCAAAAAAAAAAGAATAAAAAACTCAATAAAAACAAACACCTGTGACTGTTTTGAGTTGTTCGGGGTAATGTAAACCCCCTTCTCAACATGTCACTGATGCATATTTATTGCACTAACCCAAAATCTCTCACATCCCCTCAACCTAACCTTACTTATACTGCACTGTAAATCAAATGTAAATCGTGTAACCACTTTTTTTTCCTTACACAAGCAGTAAGACACTGAAGCAACATGAAACCTTTGCAAAGTTTTGGTTTGCTGACAACAGAAATAGGAAAAAAAGATCAAGCATTAAGGTGAGAGGCAAAAAAAAAAGGACATTAATTCATTTTGGATCATCTACAGCGTAAAACATACATGGTATGAAAGGGAATCAATGAGTGGTGGAATGTATGGGCCACTGCAACATTACTCTGTTCAGACCCAGGTCTCTGGGCATCTCACCAGGCCATCAAGTCCAGATGCAATAGCACTTCAGAAGAGTAAAAAGAAAAGTCCAACAGACAGCACTGGTTCACAGCAGCAATGTGTCTTGAATGTGTGCGCTAAAAATAAAGTACTCCACTGATTTAGTCTTTCATTTTCATAAAGCTCGGACCTGTCAAACTCCAAAAACACTGGATCCTCCATTTCCCATAATGCAACCCAACAGGCTCTATCTCTGTCAGAGCCTCCCTGTCTGGTAAAAATGCCCATATCTTTGAGACTCTGGCTGTAATGAAAGGCTCTCTGTTCTAAATCTGTTGTCTCCACACCCAACCTGACATGCTCCTGATGACACCACTCTCTAGAGGCCCAAGTGCTGGAAGGGTTTCAGGCTTTAGTGCCCGGTCACACCAGAAAATGGCACAGAGAAATTCATTCCCGTCTCCCTCCTGAAATAAGTTAACACAGTTAAATAAAGGCAACAACTGACTGCAGCTCTTTTGTTGAGCAGCTTATACACAAAGCTGTTTACACAAGGCTGGATGGCAAGACACAGCTTACAGGTTAGGTTCCTCTATTCAGGACTCTGTAGCTCTGTTTCCTCAAAAGGTCAGCAGTGTGAAGGCAGTCTGAATTTGTTAACGCTGCCGATTTGTGTGTCAAAAGTTCATGTAAACATGAACTCTACGCAAGAGCTCTCCTTCACAGCCGTTGCGGTTATCCCTTTGAAAATCAGCGGACATAGGTCTAAAATTTCACTGTTTAAAGTGCTGGTGTAATCGGGCCTTTAAAGTGTGTTCTTTTGTTGTTCACAGGAATTTGAACATTTGGACTGGTTTGTGCAGTCTGTGTTTCTTGGCCTCAAACAGCCAGTGACGTTACAGATGTTAGCTGAAGCTAGCTAGCGACGTACACAGTGACAGTGTGTGTCTATGATCTCAGACCTCAGCAGGAACTCCAGTTTTCTTCTCTATATCTTTATGAAGTGGATTTTTTTTTTACCTTGTGAAAATGTATTATTGATTTATCCTTTAAGGTTAGTGGTGACAGGCTGGGTCAGGAAGCTTAGCTAAGTATGTGTGCTGGCTTTGTCATCATCGTTTGTTTTGACTGACCTCGGTTAACAAGAGCTGTTTCTGTAAAAAGTCTTTATGGACAAACGAACTATTGAAACCTCAACTTTCAGCTAATCAGAGTTTGGATTTCTCTTTAGGTTTTCAACTGATGTAAATTGAGTGCTTTAGTTAAGACACTTACGTGGCTTACTGGACATAACATGAGCTTGTAAACAAAGTTAATAAAGAGGGCAACGCAGGCTAAATGCACCAAGTGGCTAAACTTTTGTTGGTTCTGGCAAAACTCGCAACTGTATGACAGTCAAACGCCTACATCACAGGGTTTAACAATGTCACGCACCAGCAACCTCAGAGGACACGACGAGAAATGAAGCTCTTTCATCCCCTATTCAAGGACAGACAACCCTTCCATCGACCGAAGGGGCTGATGGGAAAAAAATAAAACATTACAATGACTATTGACATAAGGAATATAAATATATATTCAAGCATACACAGAACGAGAAGATTAATAACAGCCCAATTCAATGTGGAAGGCTGACTAAAAAAAAGATCGACACCTCCAATGGGCCACAGTCTTCTGACGAGTTCACTGAGGATGAGAAGCCAATGATGCATGATGTAATCAGGAAGTGGGGGAAAGGGAAACTTGAGCTGTTGGGGAGGGAATGGTGGTTGCGAGGTTATAGGTTGAGTTTGGAGATGACGACTGAGGCGATGCTAAAGGGCTGTAAATGGGCCGCGCAGAGATGACTGAAGAAGGGGAGTGTTGAGCAGCGGTAGCCGTTGTCGGGGAGTCCGAGCTAACCTCATCCCCTTCTTCTGAGTCCCACACCTCACTCTGCAAGTAGTCTGCAAATAAGGCCTTGGCCCGCTGCAGCACCCTGCTCAGGTTGTGGCGCCGCACAAGGCGATCAAAGTGCATGGCCAGCTCGTTGTAATCCAAGCTGTTCTTGATGATGTGGTCTCGGTGCTCCAGCAGGATGGACAGGCACAGAAACAGCATGAAGGGATTGCCTTTGCCAAACTCTTGAGGAGGCGGCAGGGAACACGGTTTGATGCTGGTGGTCTCAGCTTTCAAAGAACTGGGCGTGTTAGCCGTGGTGCTGGGGGATTTGTTTCCCGGGGAAGGGAGATTGTTGGAGGACAACCTGCTGCCAGACAGCGATGGGCCCCTTCCAAAGGACAAAATAGGTGAGGAGAGTAGGGATCGATTCTGAGTGTGGGAGGGAGACGCAACAGATGTTTTTACTGTGGGGGTTGTCGGAGAGTTGATCCCTGTGCTGCTGAGCACTTGGGCAGAGGAAGTCAATACTTGTGGGGAGATTCTTGGTAAGGCTTCTCTTCCATTGGTTGTGGAAGGGGAAGCGGACTTTGGAGGAGAGTCTGGAGAAGCTCCTGGCCAGCTGGAGGGTGAGGCTGAAGATGTGGGAGAGACTGAGGAGCCAGTTTTCCACATTGGTAGGCCGTTAGGAAAGAGGGGAGGTGATGACATTGGAGAGAAACCATTTTCACAGTTTTTTATGAGAGGCGTTCTCTCTCCCGGGTCCTCCTCACTGTCAACTGTGGACTGGCGTCTTGGGATGGTCACCACTGCCTTTGAAGCCACCAAACCCTGTGGCTGCTCAGCATCTTCCATATCAAAGCTGTCTTCATTGCGGGCAGTATAGTATTTAAACTCTCCAAAACTAGTTTGCCTTTCAAAAGCAGGAGCCTGTGAATCTGCCTTTTCCATGTCCACTTGATGAATTTCACAATCGCTGCCCTCACTTCCTTTTCCAGCACCTGTGTTTTGCCTGTCTTTTTCTTCTATGAAAGCGTTCCTGCTCACATCTGGTTCTTCTCTTGAAGGTCTCAGCATATGTCGCCTGCGCTGCTTCTCTTTCTGCTCCTTATCATCTTCCTGGCAGTTCTCCACTGTCTTGTCTTTGTCTCTGCAGGTCGCCGTTTCATCAGGCTCCAGTGGTGGTCCGAGAAGCTCCACTTCTGTTTCAGGGGGATCCGGGGGCAGGGAGCTCCACGTGACCTCAAGCATCCTCAAAGCATCGTCGAACGCAAATTCTCTCTTGAGCTCCAGAAGCAGCCAGCGGTAACAGAAGAAGAGGTCGTCAGCTCCTCGGGACACCAGGTAAGAGTAGAATTCAGGATCAGAGTACTGCAGCAGCAGCTTTAGATGCTGGAACTTAATGGACATGAGCTGTCCATCTGGCCGGAAGTTCCCCTCCAAACGTTTCATGATGCCACAAAAGCAAATGAAGGCATGTGCCTCGTTGTCCATTACTGCAAGTATAGGGGAGGCGATGTCACTCATGCCTTGACAGTATGATATCTGAAAAACAACACATCCACACAAAGTCACAGAGGTCAGCAGTTCACACACAATAACAATTAAATCATGTAGATATTCGCATGCTTTTCAGAATAAGATTAGTTGTCAGATTATAGGAAAATTCAAAGAAACCACATATTCATTAACAGAATTCTTTTAGTTCAGTGGTAGACCAGGAGCCTAATTTATCATGCACACACTCATCTCTACACACAGAATTCAATTGATCAGTCGATCACTTGTGGTCTCAACTCATTCACTTGTAATAACTGTGTGTAATAACTGTACGGTAAGACATCAAGTGTGGAAACAGTAAAAATGTTGTGAAGCACAATGTGAAATACGGTAACACCACTAACAACACATGGACAAAATGAGACTACATCCGTAAGTATACTGCACCAGTGCATGCTGGGAAAGTTGTATAAGCCAACTGACTGAACATTTCTACAAACCTGTGGGTGTGTGATGGCAAATGTGGTGAGCAGGTCTGTAAGGGCAGTCAAATGTGGACTGTCTTCTGAGCCTGCATAGTATGGGTGAGCCCGGTCCGTCCTCAGGACGTCTTTGAGAACGTTTCCACGGATAAATTCAAGGTCTTCGTGGCTGACCCTGGCCGTCCACTCTCTCTTCAGTTGGTCATACTCCCTCGTCTTCCTCTTCATGTAGTCCATCCTTTCCTGTCCACTCAGCCCATCAGGGTAGACGTTCAGGAGGTACCGCCAAACAACCTAACAAGACAGCAGACAATGCAAAAGTTCATGGATTCACAGTCATAGAATATTAATTACATAATTTAAAATATGAATACATGATTTTTCACTTCATTATCTAATTAAAATTTGCACGTGTTTCTGTGTGGATGAGACACAGGCAGAAAATGGTGCTGTTATTGCTTTGTTCTCTGAAGGACAGAGAGGGAAACATAACCATAAACATTAGCATAATCACTAAAGACAAATGACTGTTTACAGCAGCCTAAATCTGCTGAAAAAACATGGTGGTTTCAGCTGATTTTGGTTTCTTTTCCTGTGTGATCAGATCAGAAGCAGAATCAGAGTCATAATCATAATCAATCACATTTAACTGACATGCAACCCTGATTATTTGGGGAAAGCCTGCAGTATATGGGATTGGTATGTAATGCTAATAAAACTCAGGGGCTGCACCTTGCGCAGTGAAGGTTCCACACCACCATGGTAGATCCGCAGTCTGAGTTCCTCCGGTCGTGTCAACTGGCCCTGTCCATTGAGGTAACTGTGAAACTCGGCGTCGCTCAGAGGAGGCTTGAAAGGCTTGATCTCCTCCCCGTACGACCAGCTGAAGGCCTGCTGGACTCTAGACAAAGTCCGGCCCACCTGAACAAAGGTGAAACAAGCACATAAGCAAAGACCCTGACTCATAGGAGGTTGAGGGTAAAAAAGACTATATGAGGAAGGTTAAAGAAGGTGGAGGAACCTGGGACAGTAGAGACTGGGTGAAGGGAAGAGCTGCAGATGCTAAAGACTTAGTCCTCTCTGCAAGAAGCTGCTCAGAGCCAATCACGTCTTTGGGGCTTATGATGTCCCAGTCCTCCATAACAGGACCTGCAGTTGAACAAAAAGTAGCAGATTTAACAATCATCCATTTCAGTTCTACCTCTACGTTATACTCCCTGCTTCAAAGGAATAGCCACTTGTTTTTGCTGCTGTAATCATTGCTGCTGTTCATTAAAAGATCCCTTGCTAATGGAAATGATGGGGGACAAAATCCACAGTTCCTGTTTTGTGCAAACCTCAAAGTCCACCGTGAGCTACTTCAAGAAACAGAAGCTGAAGCTTTGGGAATGGCCCTCACACTCCCCCATTTCTTCTTTTTAAACTGTGTGAACCCCAGCTGCATAAGTGTAAATCTGCTGAAGTGAGTGCTTTACAAAAAATAACTTCTATAATTATTGGGCAACTAATACAACTCTCCTGGATCTACAATCCAAATGTCTCTTGGTGATATCTAGAATCCTTTTTCCTCTTGGTCAACATCTTTTGCAGTTTAGGTTAATACATGGATAATATGTGGTATACATGATGTAATACGCTGTGACCTCCAAAGTTTTGCAGTTTTCCTTTAAGCTTTTAGGTTTTGTAAGTAGGTTTATTGACACACTGGTGTTCTCACTGTCTTCTGAAGGCTTTATGTCCATCTTGAGCTGCAGATATGGTTTGGCAGCACTGACAAATGCAACATCCAAATCCCAGTCAGCCACCAGAGGCAGATACATTTCAGCACCACTCCGATCTCGAGACAGGTAACTGATCCCAAAGTTCCGCTTCCTGTTTTGAAAGACACACAAAAGGAAATGCTGACACGCGTACTGTAACTCTTGTTAGGACAAAGTCCAATACTATTTGTGTCTAACAATAGTTTAGCCAGGGTGATCACCTCTTACCCGTTCAAATCAAAGGCTCTGATAAGAATGTGCTGCAGGACCTCCAGGGAAGTTATCTGAGGATCAACCGCAAAGGAGCGAAACTCCACAGGAAGTGCTCCATCACATTTCTGAAAGGCATCACATCCCATTCTCTAAAATACCATCACTGACACATAACAACAATAACAATACAATAACAATCAAGCATACAATACCAATCAAAAAAGAAACCCTGATTCTAATGATAAACATGGAAGGAGGTGGCAGCAACAACAGTCTAAACTCCATTACATGACATAATACCGTAAAGTATGTTATAATACAGAATAGTCTATAAACAGTAGAACATAGTCTATGCACTGCCGTTCTTAATATACTGGTGGTGGTTAGTATGTGAGAGTTAAAGTACAGAAGGCGTGTACATCATATTTAGATTTGCAAGGTTATCAAAAATATTTTTGTTTCTGTGTTTGTTACATTGTTTTGTGAGCGGACAACAAAGCTGTCACCCCAGTGTCCACATTTTTTAAAAGTTTTTCCCTGGGTGATTACTGACTCCATGTCCACTGTGCACTGCACTATGGGGACAACAGTGTCCATCAACACCTGAGTCAAGAAAGCCATTTTAGTACATGCATACATAATCAATGTGTGCTTAAACATTATTTATAGAAAAGCGGGGTTGTGTGGTTGAAATAATTATTACTATAATAAGAAATATGCTTTATGGATTTCAACATATACATCAGGATATGGCAAACGTACAAAACCACATGCGAAATCACTGAACCAATGCTCAGAGCAATAAGCTGTGCTCTGCCGTTCCCTGAGAGACCGCGCTGTTACTGTCCGACTCTAGTGCACCGTATGCAATACAAACAGCTATTAATAAAGAACTGTATGTGGTTTGTCTTATCGTGACCGTAAACATACAGTATCACACAATGCCTCTGCTCCAGGTAACGTGTGACGTCACGAAGCGAGGTCCAGTGTATGCACGCACGCACTTGCTGAGAAGGCAGGTGACGTCAGCTCAAGTCTGTGAGGGTTCACTGCTTTGGACCGAGCCTGAACCTGGATATTGATAATGTTTTCACAGATGAGTGTCAGTTATAACTAGGTGTTGAAGTCGGCCCAAATAACGTGACAGAAAGAACCGATTCGCACCCCCCCCCTCCCCCAGCTGTCACAGACTGGACTCAGTGAAACCTACGATGCTGGCGATAATAAACAACACGATAAATTCGCAGGTAGCGTCGCTCCCGCCAAACACACTGTCCCACAGCCACTGTTACAGGTGTGTCTGTCGACGTGTAGCACCCGAATGCGTGTTTGACAGACAGCTAGCAAACATCAAGCAGACAACTGAATAAACAGGACAACGGGTTTGCTAGCTACCTAGCTGACGCTGGCACACTATTTGTTGCTCAAACCATGGTCATCCTACCTTGACTTTGACACGGACCACCCCCCGCTCCTCCTCGCCTGCCATTTTAAAGACTCCGTGTTGGAACAGGACGGTTGTTCTGAGGTTTGTTTTCCTTCTACGCCGACATGGTGATCAATAACATTACGAGGGGGGAGCACTGGTCGAGTTTCTCTTCTTCTTTTGGGTTTTCTTGGCGGTTGGCAAACCACCTCATAGGTGCAATACCGCCACCTGCTGGATTGAACAATAGCAAGAAAAAAACCCAAAACAAATTCTCTTCTTGTTACTCTCAAGTAACTGCACAGACTTCCCATCGTGATACTGTGTTTTCTACCATTTACTTCTTTCTTCATCATACCTCTTGCAATCCATGTTTGTCAGTTTCCTGTAGAGTAAATACTGTAAAGATATCTTCCTTTGTCTCTTAAGTCCCAGTATTCCTGCCAGACTTTGCACAGGCAATTTGTATATGATGGTTCTAACCAATGATCGTTTAGCCCATACATCATCTGTCTCATTTATCCAATATGCAGTCCCTTATAATGTAGCCTGAGTGGCACATGGCAGATTTCAAACACAGTATCCTGCCTGATGACTTTACTTAATTTAATGCAAACAAGCACTGAAAAGCTATCAGAAGTGATCACAACACTGGGTTGATTATTTTCTTCTACCCATTGCAATGCTAAGACTATCAAGAAGTAGTAAACTAATAAAGTAATTCAGCTGTGTACTGACAATGGAAATGACAATGGATAAATGGTGTTTAGAGAAGCAAATGACTTTTCATTGCCTACTGTTGACTGGTTTAAAATTCCCCATGTTCTAAAATCTGCAGTGGATGTGAGAGTCAGATTAACTGCACTTCCTTTATTCTGTGAATGGTTACATCTTGTACCCTTTCCATCATAAATACACACCAAACCCATATCATCTGCCTGTATGTGCTTCACCCTCTTCACTGCCTCTGACTATGTGATCCCCTGGGAAACTGTAACTCCCTGCATCTCTGCTGCCTCCTTGCTGACTTCAAACCCTTGGTAGGCCGAACAGTGCTCGCCTCCATAGTAGCAACACTGAAGTTTAACTCCTTCTTTGCATTTCCCATGGTTATGTTCACCTCCACATCAATCACACATCTGCTTGGCTACATCTTGGTCTTCCACTTCCACCTTTGTGCAGTCATACATCAGAGTCATGACTGCTGGTTCAGTGTCTCATTCTCCACTTTCAGTGTTAACTAATAGAGGTCAGAGCACATATGAAAGAGAAACAGAAGTTACTGGAGGTCACTCTAGTTCTATGAGTAGGCGTGTAGCCCTCTGACACGTTGAATTCCATTATCTCTTATGAGGGGACCACAGTGTGCAGTCTCTACCCCCTGAGTGGGTGAGTTCACAGATCTGTCTCTGGGTGCTCAGACAGTGCCTCGAATGGATTAACCAATAACGAACCGAGGCCAGATCACGCGCTCATAGAACTCGAGTTACATCCAGTAACTACCGTTTTCACTGGAGAAGAAAATGAGATCAGCTGATGTACACTCACTCACACATCTGACAGCCCCCCAACCAAATATCCATCCAACTCTCCAGCACCCATCCGGTCATGAGACTGTCGCTTTTGGTGCACGCTGGGAAGTGTATTTCTTGGTTACTCATTTTCTATTTGCTCACGACTACAGTAGGCCGAGAGGAAACTCCATCTCCCAGAAACACCACCGCTATATTCCTTTATTACTTCATTTCCACACAAGACACAGAAATGTCAGGTTTGTTACGCTGGTAGCAGACAGTCCCGTCCAGGTTCTTTTTTTTTTTGGGAGGGAATGCAACAGATTCTTTCATTACATCCAAGCTTGTTCGTAGCAAGACGCCTCAGATGCAGCGCAGAGTTACGATGGATTTTGTTGGGGCACTGAGGAGTGGCAGCCTGGCTAATTAACTAGTAGCTAGTTCCTGGCTAACAGAAGATGGAAGCTCGCTCTCTGCCTTCTTCCCCGGGAAACCCTCACTAATATCAGCCACCTTGGTGTTATTCAATAACCCCGCTAGCACCACACGTGCAGTTAGAAGCTCTTAGCTAGTTTGTCTTCGGAGAAACGTCCGCCATGGAGGAAGTTGACAAAATCTTGATTCACGCCCTTAAACAAGTCGGAACGTAAGTATCCACAGCTATTTATGAATTCAGTGCCAACCCTACCACTAGTTACTGAAGGGACGTTAGCCGACTCATGTTAAAGTTGGTGGTTAGCAACATCTCTGTCAGAAAGCATTCATGTACTGAACTACAGCGTCGGCAGCAGCTAAACCAGCCCATCACAGCAGTGTAGGTATCTGTGTAACTGACAGCACGTTAATGTTTGATCTGTGACCCGCAGGGAGGTGAGTGAGGAGGTGGACAGTGTCAGACAGTTCAGCAGTGAGCTGATAGTGGAGGCGGTGGTCAGATGTATCCGGGTGATCGATCCAGGCCTGGGCAGCGCGCTGCCCACCTCCCTTCCTCCAGGCATGTCTGCCCGCTTCAGAGTGGGCATGAGCCTGGCACAGGCCTGTCAGGTAACACAACTCTCCCTTATTCAAGATGAATGAAGTATATCACCCAGTCTGTCCGTATTTCATAAACTGGTCTATGGGAAACACTGACTTCAATTATTAGGAAGAAGATACAGAACCCATATTATCAAAATGTTTCTAAGAATAGTGATAAAAGCAGTAAATCAGTAAATCTATTGAGTGGAAAGTGTGTCAGTGTAGTTTAATAAGATGTTATCCTGTATTCCTTATGAAAAAAAACTATGTAGAAGCACTGCCTGTAGTTCCTCAGGAGTTTCCTAATATATCATGTTGGTTTACAGGACATTGGTTATAAAGGAGAGATCGGCTACCAGACTTTTCTGTACAGCAACGAGCCAGAGATCCGCTCCCTGCTCATGTTCATGGTGGAGAAGCTGCCCAGAGAGAGCGCAGAGGCCTCAGACCAGCCAACAGGTATGGAGACCAGTCTGCCTGTCATACACACAGGTTCATATCAAGAAAGGAAAAAAGTCTACACGTATTGCTATGTTGATACATTTGCTGTCTCATTTGCAAACAAATATGCCATAATGCAAGCTGCTGTCATCCTGGTTTGTGTCTGTCATATAGTTATTATTTTTTTGTCTGAGACTTTTCACTGTTGTCAAAACAAACTATGAGTAAACTCAGCGTTAACCCTAACTGTGATTTTGAAGACGTGTCGTAATCTGAAGAGGAATAAAGTTGGCGGCTTTTGTTACTGAGTACCACCTTTTTTTTTTGGATCAGCAAAACATAGCTGACATGGACCAAATGTGTGTTACATTTCTAACGCACTGTATAACAGACACAGTGTGTTTTGTACAGGCAAGATATGACGGTGAGCAGAAAGCCTCCTCCTCCCCATGTTGTGTGTTTCTATCAGTATCTTTAGGACAGGACTGGCTTATTTATGGGCCTTGTAGATAATCATCACTGCAAGTTCTCTGAAAACTGAGAGGCAGATACAGGTTAGTAAAAATAATGTTAAGAGAAATGACTGACATCAGGTCAGAATAGAAGAAAGGGTCCTGCAACAGAAAACAAACAAACAAAAAGATGTTTCAAGATCATCTCATGACTAAGGTATGTTAAGATAAACATTTTAGTCCATGTGTAATTACATCATAATGGCTAAGAAGCTTAAACTACAGCCCAGGCCATAAGTATTTGGACAGGTACACACATTTTGTTGTTCAGGCTCTGAGCTTTATCACATTCACTTTGAAATAAAGTAACGGATGTCTCCAATGGACCTGGCATACTGACAGTTACTGATGGTTTCACTGCTGATGGGGGTAAACAAGAACATTATATACTCAGGTTCACTCAAGTGCATCAGTGTTCACTGGACAACATTTCACTCGTTCAGCAGGACAGTGATCTAAACCCCCCTTCCCCCTTATTCCTTCATTTCCTGTCTCCCTCTTCACTTCCAGTTATCCAATGACGGCCAAAAATTCCTAAAAATAAAATTTAAAAAGTAGACACCAGTCAGTCACATATAAGAAATCAAAATCCTATCCAAGAAATCTGTGTGTTACATGTCTAGAGGTGTAAAAGAAAACATTGTATGACGACAGATTAAGAAACTCGAGTCATCCAAAGCTGTCTTTTCACCCTACAGGTAAATCAGTGGTCCTCCAGAGAGCCATTGCTGCTGCCATCAAAGCCCAGCTGGCTGTCCCCTGGCTGCCAATGAACTGCAGACTGCCACTGCATGGTGAAACACAAGTAAACTCTTTAAAGTTGTATTTTGGTGTCTGAAAAAAAAAAGCTTCAATACATGAGGATGTCTCATGTCCATCAGCAGGATTGGGACCATAGCTTCTTTAGATCAGTCAGACTGGCTGCATAAAGCTATTTGCAAACTTGTGTTTATGTCCTCTGTAAAGCTGCCCTCAAAATGACCTGCTGTGTTGTTTTGGAAGCAGACAAGTTAAACAGCAGCCATGAGTCTCAGTCAGTGCTGGGACTGAGTGTTTGGCCGTGAGTCAGGGTCCACAGAGACACACGACGTAGAAAGAGAAGTCAGTTAACATCAGTTTGAGTGGTTTGTTTCTACTTTAGAACTGAATCATCAGTACGAAAGATGAGCTAACTGTTAAGTACATTGCAGCAGCAGCAGAAGAGGCTTATGGGTATTGTAGTATTGACAGTAATCTGCCTTGTGAAACTAATGGAAGAAATGTGATTCTCCAGAAATATAACTGAAAAAAAAAAACAGCTGTAACGACCCAAATCTGTTGTATCACTCAGTTAAACATATCAGATTATTCTTTGGTGGAATGTAACTGAGTTCATTTATGTGCTCGTGCTTTGCTTAAGTATTTCAGTGTATGTATGTATGTATAGAATTATACATAATGTGCCTGATGAGTCCTTTTACTTGTGATACTTTGAATCCGTTTTCTCTTTATACTTATGTACTTAAGTAATCTTGTAAACGTTGTAACAGAGCTGTACTTCTGTCTGTAGTGTTGCTACCGTTATTTAAGCAAAGCATCTGAATGCCAACAATTCACCCAACATGGTTTACATTGGAGTATTTTTGGACTTGATGCAAAGTTCACTCAAACTCATTTTAATGCAGGCTGACTGTGTATTATGTAAAGAAACTCACTCATACAGAAGGCAACTTAACTGCCAGCAAGTAATCAGGACTTAGGAACTTGGAGTTGGAATATTTCTAGTGGCAGAAATAGTGATTGTGTCCTGATTGTGACTTTAGTCTCAGCCTCTGGATGCGTGATGTTAATCAGTGTATCCTTAAATAGAGAATCAGTTGATTCCTGACAGAGTTACATGTTTTTTTTTCCTGTTTAGAGTCCAGGAGCATTGCACAGCTTCCACGCTCAGCCCCTCAGTTTACCACACTGCACTAAAGGTCCAGGAAAGAAGCAGCTGAAAGGTAGGCCTCCTACTGCACGCACACACACACACACACACACACACACACACACACACACACACACACACACACACACACACACACACACACACACACACACACACACTACGTGCTGAAGGAATTGGAATAAAGTGTGTGTATATGTGTGTGTGTTTACTCTGTTCATTTAATTTCTCTATTACACTGTGATTTCAGAAGTGAAGGACTACCAGCGAGACATTCTTCCTCCTGTGACCGCCCAGCCTTCCCATCATGCCTCTGTGGCAGCGTCCCTGCTCGAGCAGCATACCGCTGAGCTGAGTGCTGCTC
Source organism: Toxotes jaculatrix (assembly GCF_017976425.1). Lineage (NCBI taxonomy): Eukaryota > Metazoa > Chordata > Actinopteri > Toxotidae > Toxotes > Toxotes jaculatrix. Next base: position 4,305,075 of record NC_054395.1, on the reverse strand, counting down.
AGGAGTGGGACAACGAGTGGAACAGTCAGGGACTCCTGTCTCGCCTCACTCCACAGGCAAATCATCACACTCACTGTCATCATCACACTGGATACAGTCATATTTCCGTTCCAGACACTTTTCCATTATATGTCTGTTACTGTGTTTTTGATCCTGTGTACATACAGTATATTGTCAGGTGATTGACGCCTGATCATGCAGTTGCATGAAAACATGAACATGTACTGTGCATGTGTGTATATGTATACATGTTTATTATGAATCATCATCCATGTTAAAGGAGTTTGTCTGTCAAACAGGAGTATCAGTCAAGGAAACTGACCCGGCTGCGGAAACGCATCGAGGAGCAGCTGCGTTCTGCTGCGCTGCCCTCCCCTGAAAGTGCCTTTGGAGGTCCTCGCTCAACCTCTGACCTGTCTGAGCTACTGCAGGCCTTCAGAGGCTCCGCCCCCTCAGACCACATCCTGACCAAGGGAACCCACTTTACCCACACACAGAAGTTCACCTTCACACAGGTGAGGATCACTGCACCAGCAGAGCGTTAAAAAATACTGCATGGACCTGTAGGGGAGATTAGCTTAATCTGGGGAAATATAGCATTAATAACATTTAAACGCTTATTAATGTCAGGGGGCAAATTAACTTCAGGAAAGAAGGAACCTGATCTGAGGTAGAAAAGAACCAGAATCAGCTGGAAAAAGTGGTGATGAATTCAGGGTCGTGTTTGGATAGAGAAGCCTGATGTAGGTTCTCAGTTCACACAGTTAGGAGAACAGCTGTGTACTGTGTGTGTCTGTGGAGCGGTAGAAGCTGAGTCGGCGCGGTGGCGTCAGGAGAAGGGAAGACGGTGTCACAGCAGCTGTGTGGAGGTGAAGATTCCAGTGATTATCTTTTATAGGGAAAGTTTTGGAAAGCGAGTCAGTGAACTTTCCACGGATGAGCTCATGTCCTGGGCATGTTCTCCAGTAGAGGTCAGAGGCCACATGCTTAATAGTCTTACTTTTAAGACAGTTTCCTAAATGTCTGTACTTTGTTACTAAATAACTAAACACCTTGTGTTTAGCTATAAATGACAGCAGATACTGTGTGAGGACAGGATTAGGGTAAGAGGCTAGGGAATGCATTATGTCATCAATTGTCCTTACAGTTACAGTATGTGTGTGTGTGTGTTCCCTCCCTCCAGGAGTCAGCAGCAGTGACCAGCTCCATCCCCTCTGGGCGTCAGTCAGAGGGTGATATCCAGCTCCGTCAGCAGGAGGAGCTGGCCTCACTCCAGCAGCAGTTACAGCAGCTGTGCAGTGATGTTGACCAGCTCACAGCAGACATGAAGCACATGAGTGTCACTAATACACAGGTAAAACACAGACACACACACTGAACTGAGCCTGTGTTGGCACATGCAAACGAAGTAGAACAAAATGAACGTAGATGGATGATTGTTGATTTCAAATGTGTGGTGTGTGTTGGTGTAGGTGTTGGATGAGTTGAAGCAGAGGGAGCTGGGGAACTCCGAAAAAGAGGAGAAGACGCAGGTGAAGAAGAAAACTATCGACCTGTTGCCAGACGCAGACAACAACCTGCTGAAGCTTCAGGTAGGAGGGCTGAGTGAGAGCTCTGATAGTTTGCTGAGTGGACACATGGCATCAGACCCACGAGGGCTCAGATTTGCTGGAAACCAATGTGTTCTCTCACCAGGCTTTGGTAGAGGCCAGCGCCAAGCGGGTGGTGAACCTGGCCTCACAGTGGGAGAAGCACCGTGCTCCGCTGATCGACGAGCACCGCAGACTCAAAGAAATCTGCAGCAACCAGGACGTAAGTGGGTCCTTAGAACAGATGTTTGTTAAAGTAAAAAGTAAAAAAAAAAAAACAAAACACATTTAGATTCTGTTCATTTGTCTCCGTTTTCTTTAGCTGGAGTCATCCAGGAAGCTGTCTGAAATCAAGTCTCTGCATGACAAAATCCGTGTGTCCACAGAGGAAGCCAGGAAGAAGGAGGAGACATACAAACAGCTGGTAATGGACCTAACACTGTCAGCTAATCCTTATGGATGCAGGTGTATTAATCCAGTCACAGCTGAGTTAGTTTACAGTTAATCTCTCTGCACAGTGAGTTCGAATGCTGCTGAATGTGTGTTTGACTGTGTCGTGTCTGCTCTCTTCCGTCGTAGGTAACAGAGTTAGAAAACCTTCCTCAGGATGTGTCTCGGTCAGCATACACTCAGAGGATTCTAGAGATCGTCAGCAACATCAAGAAACAGAAGGAGGAAATTACAAAGGTACGATTACAAGCAAATCAGAAGAAGATGAGAGAAGAGATTTTTTTAGAGCATAACCAACACATGAAGTCAGCCAGAAAGCAAATGAATGCTAGTTTGAAAAGATCCAGTTTGTCTGTAGAGACAGGTAGACGTCTGTCAGACAGTTCATTTCAGTGTCGTCACTGCACTCAGTCAGACTAAGCTGTGACTGTATACTGTGTATGAGCTGTAACATCATCAGCACTGTGCTGACTCTCCTTGGCAGATTTTGTCAGACACTAAGGAGCTCCAGAAGGAGATCAACAACCTGACTGGGAAGCTGGACAGAACCTTTGCTGTGACCGATGAGCTGGTCTTCAAGGTAGCTGAGTTGTTTCTTCTTTTTTTTTTTTTCTTCTTCTTCTTTTTTTTGGTGAACTGTTTAGTTCTTCAAACTAGACCTCTGATGTTGTGTAACCAGTACCACTCTAAAGCAAAACCACAGTTCACACCTCTACTTCTCCAGCTGTCAAAACAGTTCACTGGATGAAGTAATGCTTAATACATAAACACAAATATCAAAGTTCAGTTCACTACACAACAAAATGAACAAGGTGGAAAAGTGGAGAGGTTGAAACACTTTCCAGAGTCAGTCTATGATTCTGTCATTTTATGTATGTGCTTTTGAACAAACCAGATTTTCTCTTGTTTATTTTTGTAGGACGCCAAAAAAGACGAGTCTGTCCGCAAATCCTACAAGTACCTGGCTGCCCTGCATGAAGTAGGTCATCGTGTTTCTGTGGATCCCTCATAGTTTGTGTTACCTGACGTTCTTATCAGAGAGCATGTTACATGTCTGTCTGTCCTCCTTCTGTAGAACTGTAATCAGCTGATCCAAACCATCGAGGACACGGGTACAATCTTGAGAGAGATTCGAGATCTGGAGGAGCAGGTAGGATCTGTTCATTTATCCGTGACGACAACACAACATTTTATCAAATATTAATTTGCTTTGTTATACAGAGCCAGTACGAGTGTCCCCTCTGTGTTCAGTACAGAGAGCTGCAGGGTGTGGTTTGTGTAGCTTAGCATAAAGACTGGAGGCAGCTGGGAACCGTTAGCCTACATCATTTACATAGAACAGGTGGATTTAACTAATATAGAAATACAAACCCTGACACCGTCTTTAGAAGAAGGTGAGTGTCAGTGAGGTGTCCCACATAATGTTACTGATGTGTCAGTCTTTATATAAAGGTGATAGTGGTGTGTTTGTGGTGTGGTTTGTTTACAGTCCATTTCCCCGTTTTTCATTAAGCTCTGATTGTTTAACAGGTCTGAGTCTTTTCATAACCCACAGGTCTTCACCAATGTCCAACCTGTGTCTCAGAGTAGGAGAGCCCTCTTTGCACCATTTCCAACCAAAACACATGTAAAATAAACCTAATATTACTACATCATCTCATGAAAACAAAAACCTGCAGCCACACCGGCCCTTTGTGGAACAGTTAGGACACCACTGGTTTAGGTGATTGGTGGAGCCTGGGTGGAGTGTGCAGGAGGCAGGATAGAAACGTCATCAACACACTCGCTCGCTGTGAATTCTCTGGACAATGAGCTGCTCTATTCACACATCAGCTCAGTCAGACCTCACACAGAGTTTTACCTGCGAGCTGGAAGGATAGAGTCAATTTAATGACCAGTTCAGCTGGCGTGGACATTTGTGGTGACACTTACAGCTCCTCCAGGTAATGACTAGAGAAGTTCAGAGTTGCAGTGTGTGTTTGAGAGCCGGTATTACATCCTCTCTGTACTTAATTGGCAGGACGGTGCACCCTTAGCATGTACGTGTGCATCTTCAAATGTGCATAAGAAACAACACAGACATACACAGTATATTTAGGTATTGAGTCAAACCTTTTCTCAGTCAGACTGAACAACATGACAGTGGACATGGCATCTCACCACCTTCCCATCTTGTTGTACACCTTGTATCACACCAGTGCACCAAAGGTCAGAGCTCTGCAGCATAGGACCTGGCAGATCCACACCTTGTCTTTTGGGAGTTGAAGGATTAAATTTCAGACTCTATGCACGGTGTATTTTTTCACTTCTGTTAGCGGTCCCCCCTCACACCCCTACCTAAACCTGTCTCAGACCTGCAGAATCTCTGCATTGAACACACAGAAATGTAAGTGGGTACTACATTTTTTTTTTTCCACTGGTGTCTTAAATTGTCCACAGATTGAGACAGAAAACGGCAACAAAACTGTGACCAACCTGGAGAGGATTCTGGACGACTACAAGGCCATTCGACAGGAGAACTCTGCACTCGCTGCCAAAGTGCGAGAAGGCTGAAGGCAGTCCTGCTTCGCTCTGCTCTGCCTGCTGAGGCCGAAGCTGTAGGAAAAACATGGAGCTGAATGGGACTGAAACAGCACTCCAGGTTTCACACTGAAGAGACTGCTGTTCATTAACACTGCCCTCTGTTGCCATTGGAGACCTGCTTTTCTTTAGAAAGGCAAGCTGATTTTTGTACCGTGGAAACTAATCTGGCGTTTTAATGCACAGCCTGTGTGGATGGACGGATGGATGGACGGATGGATGGAGAAGAAAATTAGTTTTTCATTTCAAACTGATCTGTGTGGCTGGACACGCTCTCTGAGGGTCCACGCTCTGGTTTGATTGCTCTGTAGCTAAATGAAACGTGACACTGGACAGCAGAGGGTGCTGTCACACCTCTCCTGTTTAAATTCACAGTCATTCCTGTCGCTGTATCGAACGTTTTCATATGTTGATTCAAATCAAATCTTTGACTTGGAGGTTTTTTTTTTGTTTGTTTGTTTTTTTAACAGGAATTATTCCAGCAGACAGACATTAGCAGTTCCTTTGTCGTCATGATTATATTTGAACTGAAAATGTTGAGTGAATGGCATTTGAATGTAGTCCATCAATAATGTCGTCCAGCCTCATCAGCAAAGTATTGTTGTATATATGGCACCAGCTTAAATAAAGATGCCTTACAAACTTGGATTGGAATGGACGTGATGAGTGGACCTGATGTCATCTACATTATCAACACCACAGAACAGTCTCTTAGGTTCAAATATGTCGCTTGACATTAATGTAACTTAATGTCTTATAGGTTTCTTGAAAGTTAGGACAGAGTGACAGGCAGGGGGGTGAGCTTTGAAACAAACATGTAAAATTTAAAAAGTAAGAGAAAGGCGAGAAAATGAAAAGTAAGTATGTAACTAGAGACGTCAGACAAGCTGAGCTCACAGCATAGCAAGTGAAGTCAAGTATTACGTTTTATCATGTCATCAATATTTTACAATATTACACAACTTGATGATGTTCATAAGTTGCTCATAATGTGCAATGTCTCTTGAGTAAGACCTTTAGAAACATGATCAGTTTACTGTAGTATTATAGAGTTTTATAATCATGTTTATGCACCAGAAAATTGGTGCATGAATAACAACACGTTATTATTTAACACCACCTATATTATCTGTGTTAAGTCAGTGGTTTTTTTTGTTTTGTTTTTTTTTTTAAATTTTGATACTGGAGCTTTGTGTAGTCTATGTGTTGTCTCTTATAAGGTCATAAAGTTTTATTATCCTGCACTTGAAACTAATTCACTTTAATTTTGCCAATGAAACGTGATGATTTCACTCTCACATTCACACCTGTGAACAATGTACCATTTAACCTAATCGGTCTTTAGGACGGTGGGAGGAAGCCGCCAGCTTCACAGGGAGAACATGCAAACTCCACACAGAAAGTGGATTCAAACCCAGAACCTTCTTGCTGTGAGGTGACAGTGCTGGTCTGGACTGGATTGGGTTGGGTTGGGTTGTGCCCTCTAATAATGCTGTTCCTTTAATGAAGTGATTTCTTCTTCTTTCTTGAAGCAGCACTGAGCAGTTTTTGAGAACAGAGAGACTCCGAAACACAGTGTGTGTTTATTTAGTGCAGATATAAATGGCTTACACCCACAAATCAAAACAGACAGGATTCATCTTTTGTGAATCTTTATTAAACAATATCCACACATGCTGTGCAGAATAAATTCACAAATCAATTATACCAAATTCATTGGTTCACAGTTGTATAAACTTAATGTCACTTTGGCTGATTGAACCACATCTTTTTTTTTTTTTCCAGTTTGCCAAACACTCCTCTGCAGAATTACAACACACAGCACATCAATTGAAGCCAATTATGTGAATGCATTCAATTGGTTGCCTCATACTGTACAGCTTCCTGATGAGCAGAAATAATTGGGATCTATTTTTCAGCAGCATTTTGAACAAGCACCGTCAGCAGCACCAAATCATTTTTCTCCATCAAACTGATAATTAAACACGTTTTTTCATTTCTTATTTTAGACATTTGCCCCAATTTGCTTTCAATATGACAGTTACTATACACCACATTTATCTCCTGCTGAGGAACAAAACTTTTCGTGGTTGAGGGATTTCCATGGTCTACACGTCTACATCAGCTCTTCATGTAGAACAGAGGAACTCCACCTGTGATGGATCCTGGTGGTTTATATCAACCTGGGTGGGTGACAGGACAAAACCGGGCTCCTCTCAACACTCTGGAGGAACAGACTGTCCATGTGATTAATGAAAACAGTCCCACCAAAGCCCTGATCCTTCCAGCAGTGGGTTGAGTCTTGGTTCCTATCCAAAGGACTGGAGGAGGGGCGCAGCAGTGGGCTGCTGTTGCTGTAGGGATTGGGAGGTGCACTTTAATGGCCGCCAAGACTTCGCTTTTCTCCGCTCGTCCAGTCCAGCCCGATGAATGTCAGGCTCATGGTCATGAATATGAAACCCAGTGCTGTGAAACACGCAGCCTGAAAAACCCAAAGGAGACGCGTCAATACAGAATCAGCAGGTCCTGCTTTTGTTTGAGTGTCCCCCCTCTCAGTGAACCCACCTGGATCTTTGGTCTGGAGGTCATGGGTTCCTGGTCGGTGGGGATGATGCGGATGTAGAACAGTCCAGGAAGGATGAAGATCAGACTGGGAGCAGTAGTTGCTCCTGGGACACACAGACGAGGCACAAAAATCATTACATTTTAAAACACAGTGTGCTGCACTTTGCTGTGTGTTTACAGTGCTTTGACAATAAAGCAACTGACATCACTGAGTCTGTTTGCTGTGTTTGTTATGTGGGCTTAGTTTAACTTTTTTAACTTTGGACTGCTGCACTTGCTAAAGGCAACTGAGGAGCTTTAAATCAGACATAAAAATGAGATATAAAAGAAACAGAAGTCTATGTGAAAACTTATAAAGTAATATTAAATAATATGAAAAATGCAGTGACAAACATAAAAGTTTAAATGTACTGAGAGTTGGAGCAGAGCTCAGGTTTACTGGGGGTTTGGACCTTCTGGACAGTTCAGAATGTTTCCAGATCAGAAGCCAGACAAAGGCCTGAGAACTGAAGTCAGTCCTATAATGATACCATCACAGCAGCTGAGCCTACTGAAGGTCTTGCTGACATAAGTCCTTTAATTCTTCTGGCTCAGTTTGTGGTCTTCAGACATCAGAGATTCGAGCGCTGACTTTTTTTTTTGGGACATGTATTCAGGGATTTGTTCAGTGCACTTAATCAGTGTCATATTGGAGTTTATTATACAGTTGTTTTTTTTTACAAATATCCCTTTTTTATTTGCTCGTAAGTCTAATATCCCACCAGTGATGCCAAAGATGTCTCGAATGTTGGGAACAAAAATGACCAGCAGGTTGACAGCGAACAGCAGACAAGCGGCGATGGCAATGTGACGGAGCCAGTGGAAGGGTTTCCCTGGGAACAGCAGCTGCAGGAGGGCACGACGGATCTGAAGGAGACACACACACACAGGAGGCACATGATGCCGCTCAGGTGTCACATCAAGTCAATGAATCAAACAACTTTATAATATAGAGCAGCTGTGTCAGAAACAACACCTTTTGTATTAGAAAATGATCCAGATCTTGTAGTTATGATATAATAAGTCATAATTGAGTTTTTTTCTGTTTTTGTTTTTTGTTTTTATTGGAGAAATTTACCAAATGGACATGTAAATTAATTGTAAGTGACAATAGTGTTTGTTGAACCTTCCTGCACAGATGTTTCATTTCAAAAACCTTCCATACTCATTCCCTTTCCTCTTAAGCTTTTAATGTGAAACCTCTACAGGAAGTAGATGGCAGTAGATACATCTCTGTTGTTGTACTGATGTATTTTTGCTGTGGAAATGCACATTATAGTGAATTTTCTATGTGAATTACTGTACCACAGGTACCTCCACCTCCTCCTCAGTGTTTTCACTTGGTCTTCCTCAGAGACAGGCCTTTACATGTCTCTGCAAGACTCTTTATTTGAACATGATTTGAACCCTGCCCACTTCTGTATTTCATTTAATACACGACACACAAGTATGTCACTGCCACAGAGTAACCTGTGTCGGATGGATGTGTGTGTGTGTGAGTGAAGGCAAGACAGGTTCTCACAGGAAACAGGACCACAGGTACAGTCAGAGTGACAGCCACCAGGACAGCCAGGCGGACACACAGGATGAGAGTGTCCATTAGGTCCACCTTACTGTAGGTATGGAGGAGCTCTGCTTCAGTGTTCCCTGTACACGCACACAAACACACACAGACACAATTATAGCATCTGTGACTTCTCATTGTCATTGAACTGAGCTGCGTGTTGCAGCTGAGTTAAAGGGATTCTGCTCTCACCGTAGAAGGTCAGGTAACCAAATATGGCAGTGAAGAAGTACATGACGAACATGCCCAGGATGGAAACGTTGCCAATATTCTGCATTCTTCTCTTGGTTGGGCTTTAGGGAAACAAGAGGGCAGATGTTTTAGCAATATGGCACATGAGGGCATGAGAGAGATGCATGGCTATTGCTATGGTTTAATTTCAGGGAAAGTTATATTTAAACATACACCCCCTTGTAGTGCTACAGTTCCCAAATATGAAACTAAGTGCTTTAAATGAATCAAGAGTGTGTTTTCATGTCTTGTATATGTGCTGTGATGTGTGAATCTTACTTGCTCAGTTCAGTGTAGATGGGAAGCACTTCAGGGTGACATACAAAAGCAAATGCCAGGATGGGGATGGTATACGCCGTCTGCAAATCAAGTGACAGAGGGACTTAACTTGGTTGTTTTCCAGGAAGTATACGAACTCTGAACACACGTGGCCATGTGCTCTGTGTAATTTGATGCATCCACAAATAGTTTCAGACCGTGCACGTGTTCAGAGCACGCTGCACTCCTCTAAACAGATCTCATTAGAAATGCACTGTTCAAATGCAAATGGTTATTTTTTGTGTTTGTGCTTGAAATTCAGGGAGTTCATCTCTGACCTCTTGGTTGATGGTGAAGAGTTTGGCGGTGCATGTGTCTTCAGGGACGGCTGCGTTCACAGAGTAGTTTCCAAACACCTCCAGAGGGCAGGCAATGTTGAATCTCTTGTAAATAACCTGATGTGACAGAGAGAGTGAGTCTGAGGAGGCATAACAACTTCTGCCTTTTCTGCCTTTGGTAACTAAATAACATACCTTTTGGTGATTTTTGGAACCAAACAAACAACATATGTTGTTTGTTTGGTATTTTAACTCTTCTCTGCCTTGTCTCCATATATATTGGGTTTTTGCATACCTTTCCAAAAGGGTCAAACAGTACACTACAGCAGCTGGTGAGGGTAACTCATCCCTGTCAGTCAGGGGGATTCAGCCTGGAGATACTGAGAAGAATAAGCTGAAAGTGACACAGAGACTATACTAGTTTTCACTTGAACTGTCCAATGGGCACTCGCCCAGCTATTTCCAAAAAGTAAATAGCTCGAGGGAAGCGTGCATCTCAAAGATGTTGACCTCCTAACCTGTGTCTGGTAACCTGTTGTCTTTGAGTCCCTGTCTACCTGCCAGCATGCTTGTCCATATATCTGCATGACAGTGACATTGTGTTGGTAAATGTGTAAGCAAACAGGAGTCATGTATGTGTCAACCTAATAAATTCCCAATATCCCCTCTCTTTTAGCTCTGTTTTTGGTCTCCACCAACTCCTGAGGTACATATCTGGCTCTTTAGCAGCTAAATGCTCCAATATGTTCTCCAGCTGCTCTCTGACTGCATCTGTCTGCTGTTTGGACAGTGAGCAGTGATTTTATTTAAAGCTTTTTATTAACAGCTGTCTGCTGCTGGAAACAAGGTTGATGGGAACACTGAGACTGAACCATAAATAGTCAGGTTGTTGTTGTGAAACCAAAACAACGAGCTGAAAAGGGCTAAAACTTTAGCAGAGCTGAGGGGAACTTCAGAGTTGTTGATAATTCTTTGTGCATGTCAACTTTTTACTAGGTTTAAAAGGACAGTTTTAATACTTTTGATTATGGAACCATCCAGTGTTGCTTTTTGCCCATAGTATGAATAGTGCTACCCTGTCTCCTGGAAATTAGATAAGATTTTTGTTTTGTTGCTGTGACTATAGCATTATTACACTTTTTATAGTTACATTTAGACTCTCACATGTTTAGGCTCTTGGTTAAGGTCAAGTAAAAGATCCCGGTCTGGATTAATACAGAAAAGTTCTCGGAGACAGGGTTGACACTCAGTGTATCTTGTTGCCTGGTAGTAGCGACTATAACTTAATGGTAATTTGTTTCCTCAGAGTTAACAACAATCGTTGCTCCAGCACTAACTGTGCTGTGACAGTAGCCATAACATTATGTGTGATGACCCACAGACTCACCGCAGAGAGGAAGAAGACCATGCAGGAGAGAGAGAATCCACTGGTGTAACCAAGATACCCTGCAGAACGCAAGAAACAACCCACAGACACACATCAAAATAAAAACCCCATGTAGGCAGTGTTACTACAGTCCAAGTGTTAGTGTTTTACAGCATTTTTTATGTGCATTTACTTTGGCTTTTTGAATTATATTGGAGAGTAGAACCAGTCTTTTCTCTCCTCCGTGACTTTGTGAAGTCTGTGTCAGATACAGTTTCCACCACACAATAAGGAAACACGGGGGCTGAGTTCTTTCTAAGGGAAGGAAGTAATTCATTGCCTCCTTGTACGAAAACTGTTAAAAGCATTACTTAAAGCCATCAAGTTGTTGACTATGATGAAGTTAAACAGAAGGAGCATACCCAGGTGTTTCATCATAGCCAGAGGGAAGATGATGCAGACTGTGACAATGATGATGAGGTAGTTTCCATTCATGAACCAGGAGCTGGGTGCAGAGCACAAGACATCACACACATACGGTGAAGCAAACTCACAAACAGTGTAAAACCATACAACCAAAAGTGAAGTCAAAGGAACAAAAGAGACCTCTGCTCCTTTCTAAAACATTTTCAATTTGTTCCACAGACAGGAAGTCAAATGTATACATGTGATGAATTAGCATTTTTCCTGCACATACACAAAGACAAATGGCTGTGATGTCTGTCAGTGGTCACAAACTTGCCTGTGTCCATTTACTTTGAAAAAACTAAAAGATCTAAGCAATACTTTTTTTTGTAGAGTGGGAACATAGTAAACATGGCAGCACAAAAGAAAGTCACTATGTGCCAAGCTCCATTGTTGTCCAAGCACCAACTGTCATGACTAGCCCCTAAGGGGGTTGTTCTCTGAACTCTTTTGGACTTCTGAACTCTTGTTTAGTTTAAGTTTTGTTTATAGTTCCTGTTTTATTTTGAAATCACTGCCCTTGTGTATCTTGTCTTGTTCTACTTCCTGTCTTTGTCTTGTTTCCCTCCTTTTGTGATTGTCTGCCCCGCCCTAATTGGTTTCACCTGTTGCCCATTGCCTTGTGTATTTAAGTCTCGTCTTTTCCCTGTGTTCTTGTCGGTTCGTTTGTGTTCCATGCCCAAGTCTGTGTTCCATGCCCATGTCCGTCTCCATGCCTGAGTCTGCGCCATGCCCCTGTGTTTGTTCATGTTCCTGTGTCTTGCGTTTTCCCCCTCATGGACTTACCTCGGTTTCTTTTGTTTCAAGTAAGGACTTTTGTATTTTTGTTTAGTTTTGTTCCTTGGTGTTTTTTCTCCCAAGTGGATGAGTTTTGGTTGTCTGAGTTTTGTTCCCTTGCCCTGGACTCTTCCAGTGAATTTTGGTTTATTAAAAGACTTTTAGTTCCACCTTTTTGCCTGTCTTGAGGGTTCTTGCGTTTGGGTCCTAGTCCTTGTTCCCCATAGTCGTGACAGAACGAACCGACCAGTATGGACCCAGCAAACCCCATTTGTGTTGCTGATTTGAAGATCAAGCTCTTATCCATGTCGCAAGACCTTGCAGAAATGAAAGAGATCAGTGGAGAGCTTTCAAATGTCTCCCGTCATCTGGATTTTGTGCTTGAGTTCCAGCGGCCGCCCACAAGCAACTGGGCGAGGAATTTGGCCTGGAAATTGCTCCGACAGCTGGTTTTAGAAAAACTCTGGTTGGTGGAGTTGTTTCCAGAGCTAGCTGAACCGATGGGGGTGTCCCTATCAGATCCAGCTCTGGTCGACACCCAGGGTTTTGCTAAGGAACTTTTCAAGTGTCTTGGGGGTAATGTAAACTCTCAGCCAGCCTCCCAGTCAGCTAGCCTCTGGCCTACTAGCCTCCAGCCCGTCTCCCCTGTCCCTGCATCGGGGATCGTGGCCATGTCTCCAGTCAGCAGCCCGGCTGACACTTGCTTCACGTCTCCCGTCAGCAGTCCGGCCGACGCTTGCCCCACGTCTCCAGTCGGCGGCCTGGCTGACACCTGCTTCATGTCTCCGCTCGGCGGCCCGGCTGACATCAGCTCCTCGCCTCCAGTCAGCGGTCCGGTCGACTCCTGTTCCTTGTCTCCAGTCGGCGGCCTGGCTGACCCCTGCTTCATGTCTCCCGTCAGCGGTCCGGCCGACATTTGCCCCACGTCTCTAGTTGGCAGTCTGGCTGACACCTGCTTCACGTCTCCTGCCAGCGGTCTGGCTGACATCAGCGGCCCGACTGACACTTGCTTCACGTCTCCAGTCGGCGGTCCGCGCGACATCAGCTCCTCGCCTCCAGTGGGCAGTCCGGCCCACTCCTGTCCCTCGCCTCCAGTCAGCGGTGCTGTCGGCGGTCCGTCCGACATCAGCTCCTCGCCTCCAGTGGGCAGTCCGGCTGACTCCTGTCCCTCGCCTCCAGTCAGCGGTGCTGTCAGCGGCCTGGCCGACTTCTGCTCCTCGACACCTGCTCCACGCGCCCAGCCGACACCTACTCCACGCTTCCTGTCGGCGGCCCGGTCGACATCTGCCTCACGTCTGCAGTGAGCGGTCCGGCCGACACCTGCTCCTCGACTCCAGCCGGCGGTCCGGCCGACACCTGCTCCACGTGTCCATTCGGCGGCACGGCCGACACCTGCTCCCCTACTCCAGTCGGTGGTCCGGCCAACACCTGCTTCACAACTCCTGTTGGCGATCCGGCCGACACCTGTTCCCCAGCCAGCTGCCTCCTCATCTCCGGAGGGGACTCGTCTTCACCCCCGTCGCCCTCCAGCCTCACCTCCAGTGGTGGCTCGCCTTTGCCGCCGTCGTCCTGCATGTTGGCTATCTGAGCTTCTTCACCTGTCTGGTCATTCTCCCGGGCGCCATCACCTGTCTGTCCAGCCTGGTGGTCGGCCTCCCCAGCGTCTTCACCAGTCTGTCTGGCCTCTGGGTTGGCCCCCTGAGGTCACCTCATCTGCTCCAGTTCAACCTTCAGGTCGTCCACCTGAGGTCTCCTGTCCTGCCCTGGCTCAACCTCCAGGTCATCCGCCTGAAGTTTCCTGCCCTGCCTGGGTTTGGCACCTAGGCCGTCCACCTGAGGTCTCTTGCCTCTCTCACCAGCTCTCTGATTGCTGGCCCCTGACTCCCTCCTCCAGACCCCCTCCGCCCACCCTGTGTAATACAACGGGTCTGACTATGGGCCGTCTGGTATCCGGCCCTTTAGGGGGGGGTACTGTCATGACTAGCCCCTAAGGGGGTTGTTCTCTGAACTCTTTTGGACTTCTGAACTCTTGTTTAGTTTAAGTTTTGTTTATAGTTCCTGTTTTATTTTGAAATCACTGCCCTTGTGTATCTTGTCTTGTTCTACTTCCTGTCTTTGTCTTGTTTCCCTCCTTTTGTGATTGTCTGCCCCGCCCTAATTGGTTTCACCTGTTGCCCATTGCCTTGTGTATTTAAGTCTCGTCTTTTCCCTGTGTTCTTGTCGGTTCGTTTGTGTTCCATGCCCAAGTCTGTGTTCCATGCCCAAGTCTGTGTTCCATGCCCATGTCCGTCTCCATGCCTGAGTCTGCGCCATGCCCCTGTGTTTGTTCATGTTCCTGTGTCTTGCGTTTTCCCCCTCATGGACTTACCTCGGTTTCTTTTGTTTCAAGTAAGGACTTTTGTATTTTTGTTTAGTTTTGTTCCTTGGTGTTTTTTCTCCCAAGTGGATGAGTTTTGGTTGTCTGAGTTTTGTTCCCTTGCCCTGGACTCTTCCAGTGAATTTTGGTTTATTAAAAGACTTTTAGTTCCACCTTTTTGCCTGTCTTGAGGGTTCTTGCGTTTGGGTCCTAGTCCTTGTTCCCCATAGTCGTGACACCAACAAGTGCGCCAACCAGAATGGCCATCTAGGTCGTTCTGGTTGGAGCCGGACAAACAACAAAACAAAGGTACGGACAAACGACCATATAGGTTGTTGCTCCAGCACTAACCTATAGATCATTTGTACATACCCACTGAGGTGACCTATGGGAGTGTCTCCTATGGCAGCTGGCGTACACCTTTGTTGTCATGGTTGCAATATAAACATGCGGGTAAGCTTATGGAATGGTCATGGTTCGGTTAGGTTTAGGCACTAAAGCAATGTGGTTAGGTTCAGGGAAAGATCATGGTTTGGGTTCAAATAAGTACCGGGTTAAGGTTGGAGGACCTTGGTCGTAATAGTTACAATAATAAACAAGAACAGTCATGGTGAGGAAGTACTGAGACAGACTGATACATTGATGGTTTTTGTTTTTTCTTCTTTTATTTTGGACCTCTGTCTGACACTTATCAAAGTGATAATACATTTTGTAGATTTCATAGCCGTTAGTGGTACTCACTCAGAGTTAGATGTCTGGCCAAGAAAAGCTTGGATGACCAGTGGTAACTCATATTTCACTATGAATAGGTAGCTGGACATGGCTGTAGGAGAGAAAGACAGAGACAGTCTGAGGGAAGAGCTTTTATCAGTGTACACACTGATAAACACGTGTATTTACACGTTCCCTCAAAACAGTGACATTCTGGTGCATTTGGTTCCTGTGGCTAAACGTACCATCACCTTCTCCATCTATTCATTTGACATAAACATTTCAAATAGCACACCTCTATACCAGTTTCTCACCTCCAATGTTATGTAACGTTATGATGACAGCTGCTAGAATCTTCCCTGGATGACCAAAAGCTCTGAGGCCCAGCTGCTCATAGGCACGAATGCCTGAAAAGACCAATAACAAAGAGCCGTGTTAACAGACTGTGGACAGACACTTTAACAGCATTACTACCTGAGCTGGCCTTATATACAAAGGAAGGGAAGTAAAAAGACAAAGACACAGGCCTTGTGAAAAGTTTGAACTATGAGACAAATCTCAGGTTTCTGACCATATTTTCTAAATGAAATAAAATCTTACCCACAACTCCTGCACTGCGTAGCAGCAGATGGATGGAGTAACAGGACAGACAAGCAATGCATGTCAACAGGATCCTGTAACATACAACAGGTATGGTGTGTAATGTCATTACTGTCACTTCTTATGCATTGATTTGTGTCAGTATTGTACTTCACAGCTTTGAAGCCTTGGGAATGAATCCTAAACGCTACAATCAGCCATTACAGTGTCACTACCACTGGAGAGATGTGGCTCTAAGGGAGCTGAGTAAAAAAAGGCCTTACAGTAGTCCAGCCAACGTGACACAACTGCTGCAACCGCCAGTTTAAGGCTGCTTCATTTAAAGTGTAATTTGACTAAAGAAGCTGTAAGGGTCAACATGGTGCTATTTCAATGTCTGGAGGACATCTGTGGTGTGTTTTAGAAATAGTTGGACATGCCTGCCATGCTCACTTAAAGGAAGGGTTCACAATTTTTCAAAGTCTGTCTTGAAGTAATCATTCCTCCTTTTCATTTCTGCAGCTCAGTAAGGAACATGAAGGGGGACATTTGTGCTAAAAAAGACAGTAGCTTTGGAAGATGTCTGTTTGATTTGTCTAACAGGTGGCAGAAAGTGACAGTTGGTGGTGCCAGGTGTCAATTTACAGTGTAGGAATTGGGATCAACCAGTCACCTTCTCCAGTTATTTTAATGGATTGCCAGCAGAAGACACTCGTCAATAAGTGGACAATGAGGATCACAATGTGGACTTTATGGATCCAGGGATGCCCCCCACCAAGATATCCTCATTACACTGTAATATTGTATGTTGTAATATCATGTGGTCCCAAGGCTTAGCTAAGTTTGTGCTCAGTCATATTGTGAACTAATGTCCTATCAAAGGTTTAGTATTATCATATGCCCCATTCATTGATTAAATGCTTCGTGGTTGCTGCTGTTACTTTATTTTAATTTATTGTTATCAACTAAATCACTGCTTTAACCTTTGAGGGATGTGATGGCTGATGACCCAGTTTGGGTAAAACTCTGTGGATTCAGTGGGATTCTGTCAACCATACAGTCACCTCTGGTTATTATACATGGCTTGAGTCTACATTAGATCGCTCTTGGCTCTTGGACAGTCAATCTCACTGTCGTAGTACTGGAATGTCACTAAAAGTTATGACTAGGATTCTCTTGAGGGGAAATGAATGTATTCCACGTATTAGCTCTTAATGGAGTTAGCTCATTAAGTCAGAAAGTGCTGCTCAACCATGTTGAATTCCTGTTTCTGAAAAGCATCTGTGGGCTAAGACAGTCTTAGACTGTAACAGACTTACAATGGGAAGTCATCTTAGCTGTTATGTCAGCTTATGTAACTGAATAGAGGCCCCTGTGGCCACAAGTGACAATATGGGGTAAATGGTTAAATGAAGTGTAACAGTAGCACTGTATCGACTCAGTAATGTCAGTTACACAGAAATATTTTTCTGAAGTTACATTAACATAAGCAAACATTAGCCACCATGAGCTAGTGGATTTAAAACCAAGTAAGACTGTAGCTGGAAAAGCCCTGAGTGCACTGAACTGAGCCGAGGGTGTTTTACAAATTCTACTTAAACCTGTAACAGGAAGAAGGCAGTATTTCTTCTCTCAAAGTTTACATACTTTTGCCTCAAGATGCTTTTGGAAATGGGGTCCATCATTAGTCTTCATTCACTGGTCAATAACACATCAGACTTGAACACAGAAGACCACTCTCTGTTTCCTGATGGTGTTTGTATGACCATGATCAGTGCAATGGTTATTGTTACTGTGATTACTATCACCAGCCAGCCACATATATGTACTCTCCTGGTTTCCTTGTTCCCCTGTCTGATCATTCCTTTGCAGCTTTTTCCTGGTGTTAATCTCTGTTAGTAGGTGACTTAGCTTTGTTTTCTGCTTGTTGTACTTTTGTGTACTTCCTGTCTGGATTTGTTAGTTTGGTTTGGGCTGTTTTTACCTGTGTAGGGCTGCCTGGCTTTCCAGTGAAAGACTTTGCCTTTTGAACTTTACTTTGTGTCCCGAGTCTTTCTCTGCATCTGAGTCTCTGACCTGCCCAGAAACATTACAAAACCGTGTTTGTCTTTCCTGGCCAGTTTTAGCTGTTAGAGGCCCACATTTGGATTTTGCCAAGCAGTGCAAAATAAGCAGTGGACATCCTTAAAGACCCAACTGGGATTAATATTAATATTTTATTCTGATTTTGGCCTGTGATGTGTGAGTATGTTTCAGGTTTTGGCTGGTAAACACAGTGTTTTCATAAGATTATTTGCCTTGATTATTTGTTTTCATAAGATTATAAGATTATTTGTCTAAAGAGAGACAGGAAACAAGGACAGAGAGTGAGGGGGTTATGAAACATAATGTTGTGTTCTATTTGACACAAGGTATTGATTTGGATGTACAAATGACTGATTCATTGTGGATCATGACTACTGTACATGTGCTATAAGCAGTAAATGTTGTGTAATATTTACCTTGTCTCCTCCTCGTGCGTCTGTTTGTCTACTGTCTGTCTTTTTCAGGGAACCACTGAGGTATGGGATGTATGTGTGGGTTTGTGTCCCACATTCAGTTGCACTCTCTAAGTGTTTGTATAAAGAGTGTGCATATCTCTGTTACTTACAGGAAAAGGATAATGCCAGTGTTTGACATGGCATACGACAAACCCAGGATGCCGCTGCCCATGATGGCGTTGCTCAGGTTGAAGACAGACATCCCAAATGAAGTTTTACCCTCAAACTGAAAAAGACATTAGACATTATTTCATGTTCGGCTGCACAATGTTGCAAAATGAGAAGTCAGCTAAATATAGTGTCCAAGGCTGTGCAACACAGCATCGGACTCACATATCATACAGAGACAACCTGAGGTTCAGTTCTCCCTTAGCATATGAAATGAACACATGACTTCTGCTTCATTCATACTCACATCTGTGAACTGAGGTCGCTTTGATCCATCGCTCTTGTGCTGCAGGAACATTTCTTTCTCTGGTGGGACTCTGCAATATCCATCCCAAACAAAACAAGAAACAGTTCTTCAGCTTTAAAATATGAACATGCTTGATTTACTATGAATTCATAGATAGTCGGTGTAGTAGGGCACTCATAGGAAACTTACCCTCCCTCCACAGCCACAGCAGCTTCGTGGTGGTGACCATTTGATAGCTTTTGCAGTTCCATACTTGTGACAGGTTCAGCTGGGGCAAAGTTATTTCTTGGAAAATTTCAGATGAATGAAAAGATATTGAGAAGTGAAATCTGAAAGAAGAAAGAGAATGCAATAAACTAAAAATCAGTGTTTGCATATTTTAATCATTTTATAGTGGCCGTATTTATGTGCATATATGTGTGTGTGTGTATACATATACATATACACACAGACACACATATATTTCCACTATCCATATTGAAAAGGTGTAACTCTCCATGTCTTATCCCATGATTTCTGATTCATGAAACAGCATTCAGTGAGAGAAAATTGATAAAGTGAGATAGTGAATTACACAAGTGGTTCATCAGTTACATTCAGCCCCATGTCATCAGTGTCAAAGTACACATCTGCGCCCACACACTCACTACAAACACACCCCTCTCCACGTGCCTGTGTTTGGTTTGCAAGTACCAATGGAAGAGCTGATCAACAAGCATTGCAGTATTCATCCACAGACACTTCAGGTCAAACACTACCACATTATTTTATTCACTTTTGGTTACAGTTGATATCATTGTGTAAAGTTTCCACCATTAAAAACTGGCTAAAACGTTACAAGGCTAATTAGTCAGTTGGTTTAATGACAGAAAAATGATTCTACTAACATTTTGATAATCAATTATTAGTTTAAAAAAAATTTTGAGGAAAAAAATATGCCAAATTCACTGGAACATGTCTGTGTGCTGGGTTTGTTTGACTGCATTTTATCCAGTGTCTGAGCCCTGTATCTGAACAGCAATTTTTGAATTTGGTATCTATTTAGCTATAGCTTTCAACAGACTTTAAATATTCAGCTAAACAAGCAGCAATGTGGTCACTGATGTGTATAAATAGGAATAAAAAGAGGAATGTGTCTGAAAACAAAATTGTTCCAACTTTATGGGCAACAGTGTAGAAATAATACAATTGCAGAAACCTTAGCCAAAAGTGCAATATGTCAAAGTTACGTTTTGTACTGGTGGCACAAAACATTTCCCAAACCCCACTGAAAAGCAACGTGGCTCTATAGATAAGAGGCCAGAGTGGAGCCAACTCTGAACAGCTCGAGCTGTGGATATCTTTTCCCTGTAGGCCTCACAAATGACAGGCAGTGTGATAACAGCTGAGAATGACCTCCCTGCTCAAACATGACTGAGCTGGATCCTCAGACACTGACATTTTGTACAGTAATTGTCACATGGACTTTATTTGTAAATACTGTTCCTGTTCAGATGCACATTTGACATCTTCATGGTCTCATTGCACTTTATGGACATTACTTAGTATATTCATGTTTCCCAGAGAGGACTCAAACAAATTTTAGTTTTAATGATTTCAATAAATACATTTAGTATAATGTGGTCATGCAGCAGGTTCAGGTGGTAGCAGAGCTGTTGGAACATGTATACAAACATAATGTATAACATATATATATCAAAGCTCCACTTAAACATAAACTTATAAATTGAAAAGTGTCACTGTAAGTCAGCCATGTAAATTGGACACCTCCCACTTGAACTGTGGATTTGAGGGTTTCAGATCAGGATCAGGTTCTGCCTGTCTGTGCATTCAAAGGATATTTTTTTCACAAAGCACTGGCCTCACTGAAATAATACTTAACCCCCCCCCCCCTTGTTAAGCCTGACCAGGGCTCTAAATTCCAAACTGTGTTCCCATCATAACTGATTGGATTCCATGTCTGATTGATTGAACATGGCTAAAAGATGACATTTCTGTTTCTTAATGAATATAACGCAATATTACACAATAAAATAGTCTGTGAGAGGAGAGTATATCAAAGCCAAACAGTTTCTGTTGGCTGTTGGCTGCACGCTATCTGACGTCTTGTGATGCAGGTACACACACCCATCCTGTGCACCAATCAGGCTCAGGAGTTTCTTGCCAATGCTTTTTGGCCAAAAGACACATTTACAGCTGTAGGCAGACGCTTTTCTGTCTGACAGCCTCTGCTTCCGCTTGATTAATGCAAGAAAAACCAGACCAAACAGTATATGGAAGTTGTTTCAACTTGACAATTTACAGCACACAATACATGTCTTCACCGTCCATGTGTGGGTTTAACTTAATCTGGCCAACATGGGAACCAGCTGGTGTAAAACATTCGTAACATAGAAAGTGAAATGATTTCTCTGAACTGGACAGATGTTGGGTAGTGAAAGGTAGTTAGAGGAATAGTTTGATGTTAGGGAGTACCCTGGCTTTCTTTCTGACAGTGAAACATTCAGGTGTTCAGAGGTACAGGGCTGTCAGGATGTGATTAGCCTAGCTTAGCAAAAAGACTGGAAGCAAGGGAAAACAGCTAGTCAGAAAACAGCCAGGCTCTGTCCACAGTTCAAAAATACTCCTACCAACTCCCCTAAAGCTCACTGATTCACATGTTGTATCTGTTTAATCTGTTTTTTTTTTTAGTTTTCTCTTTGTCTCCCCCTCCTTCCAGTCTTTACGCTAAGCTAGGCTAACCACATCCTGACTTCTGCTCTGCAGTTAACACACAGACATGAGATTTATTTCCATCTAAACATCTCACTCTTGAAGAGAAAGTCAATCACTGTATTTCCTCAAATACTGAACTATTCTTCTGAGGAAATTCCTTTAAGTTGATGATTCCCTTTGTTCCTCAACATGTCTGAATTTCACATTTGTAATCTTTTGAGATTAAAAAAAGGGTTTTGAAACACAGAACATTTGACCCTTTAACACTTTACCTAAATTTCACTGCATAGAAAACACAGACACAGACTGTGTTTTCACCCGACTGGGACAGTATACAGAGTCTGCCACACACACAGTGAGGTGAGAGGGAACATATAGTGTACAATGTGTGCCTGGCTGTGGCCCTGCCCTGTTTTCCCAGTAAGGAATGTGTAGATTTACATCTTATGTAATACTTCCACCTTTTTGTGTTTTAGTCTGTTTTTTTAATGAGCAGCACATTAACCTCTATCTGAGACCTACAGCATGGCAAGCATCAGCTGTGGCTCATATTTACCTCATAACACTAACAAAACTGCTTGTTTTGTTGTTGTTGTTATTTTGGTATTTTCTGCATTTATTTATAGCAATGACATATACGTCAAAAGTAAATGAGTGCGTTGAACTGTTCCCCCATAGTAATTTGTTCTCTCATTTGCCATTTATGAAAAATGATAGAAAATAAAATATCACAAAGAGGAAAATCCATATTTGTACACTACAGTAGAAGCCATCACCTCACTGCTGCATAAAAACCCTTAATGCTGCCCCCTGACTTTGTTAACAAAGTTAAAATTACTTTACGTAACATTAGTAATTCATTTAGAAAATAACCAGTACCAAACATATGGAGTTAATAAATATGAAAATTGCTTGAAATTATATTAGAATCTCAAGAAGTATCATGCTCAAGCTCTTTTGTAGTTAGTTAAATTACTTTAGGTAAGTTTATAGCAAAATAAATAAATAAAAGGCTCATAGAGAACAGATTGTCAGGAAGTGATTACATCTGGAGGACAGCTGCACTATCTGTGTCCTAGCTCTGATTAACCTTTCAGAATCAAAGCCTCTGAGCACCGGTTGGTGTCTGTAACAAAGCTCTGCTCTGCTCCTCTCCCGTGGTCTGTCACTCTTCCTGAGCAGACCTTCTCAAGTGGTCAAACCACGTGGCAGTACAGTGAGCTCCAGCTCAGCCAAGAAGAATGGAGTGGCTTACCTCCAGAAACAGGTCCAGCTGACTCTCTGAAGCAGAGGGAGAACTTGCGTGGTGAAGTCCTGGATCAGAGGGTGTAGTTTGGGCTGGGAAGGTGATTACACTGGCCTGTTTTTGGAGCCCAGCAGAGAAGCACAGAGCGCCTCAGGGAGAGGTTGGGGGAGAGGGGAGCAAATGTGGGAGCGGGCAGTGAAGAGGGAGGTCTGCTGAAAATGACGGTTTCACGTTTCTTGTGATGTCACATGTATAGGCACTCCTCTTCCTTTCCAAAAAAAAAAGGAGAAAAAAAAGAAAACAAGTTAAGTGTGACTTTCTCTCAGGCCCCTGGTGATGGATTGCTGTGTGGGGAGTTCACGTGGCTTCTAAAGTCTGCTCATACACACTGGGCCTATTGAATTGTTTTCCATGTTTCAACTCTCTCTTCCTGCTCCTGACCTCGGAATCGTGCTAACAGTGGAAATATGGAGAGGTGATCAGCACAGAGGTTGCATAAGAGCCTGGCGGCTTGTGGTGGGCAGCTCTGCAAATCGAGGCAAACTGGAAAAATCTAGCTCTATTAGATCAATGTGGAAACGTTCCACAGAAAGTAAATATATAAACCCGTGTTCTCCAAGAAGTGTCCGAGGTGACCTGAGGCCTGCAGCTGAACAGAGCTGGCTGAAACAACACATGGTCCAGCACACAGACATTCCCACGGTTATTTTGATGTACTGTTTCCACACAGCAGCACAGTTTCAGCTGTGTGTGTAGGCTTGCTCTACTCACTGTGTGTGTGTGTGTGTGTGTGTGTGTGTGTGTGTGTGTGTGTGTGTGTGTGTGTGTGTGTGTGTGTGTGTGTGTGTGTGTGTGTGTGTGGAGGTTTGGCTGCTCTAACAATGTTCCTCAAGATATTAAAACCTCCTTTATGTGATTTATGGTGTACAGAACATTAGGAATGATTTCTCCACATGTAAAATCACTCAGAATTCTTCTTTCTTTTCGTGTTACGTGATGTCTGGAAGCCCACTGCTGAAAAGAAGAGTTTTGGTTCAGCGGACAACACCCTGGATAAAGAAAGTATGAAGAATATAAAAGTTAAATAGGCAGTAATACTAGGAAACAGCAGAGAAGTATAATTTCTAGTCTTTCTTCACTAGTGGAGCCATCAATGCCCAAAGACACTTCGACATGAGGACCGGAAGAGTCAGGGATTGAACTACTGACCTTCCACCTGAGCCACAGCTAGAGGTACTTCTCTAGTTGTTCAGTACAGGATGTTAATAGAACATTATTCTACCACTGAATCAGCAGCTGGAGTTTTCCTCTGGTGAATGATAGGTTAAAGGGGTACCTCAGTGATTTAGTGTGTCATTTCCATAAAGCTGAAAGACTCACAAGAGACAGATTAAAACAAGAACTGTCAAAATCAAAGAAGCAGAGGCTACAATATTCAGACTTTTAGTCCAAAAAACTCTGGATCCTACATTTCCCATAATGCAAGTCTCTAGAGCCTTTCAGTAGACACTCCCCATGGGGTAAACACAAGTTTTCAAACACAATGGCTTGAGGAACATAGTTTCTGTTAGAAATGTGCTGTCTCTAAGAACAAGCTGAGATAACCCCGATCAATATCTCCAGCAGCACTAACGACTTTCACAACAGCCACACAGTCTGACAGTATTTGAGAGAATAGCGCCCTCTTGTGTAACCAGGTCATAAAAGTGTAGTACAAACATTGGGAAAATAAAATCACTGTAAATAATCAGTTGCTCTTTTCTATTTTTATTTGTCTTTATGTATTTAACAGGCTGGTGCTAACAACCTGTTAGCACCAGTGCTGTATAGGGATTTTACAGGGCAGTGTTATTCTGTTTTGTTCACCCCATAGATGTGCCACAGCCATGTACTGTAGCATATACTGTGCTGTATTTGTGCTTCATCGGATTTGTACTGTATTGCAATAGTACTGGATTTCTTTTGATTTGGTTTAAACAATATCTGTTTCTTTCTTTTAAAGTTGGAAACCATTTCCCTGAGTGGAAGCTACATTCACAGGTTGTAAATGGATAAACTGAGCTCTGATGGTTTGTTGGTTTTCTGTCATTTCCACATTGTGACCAAATAAATAAAATCAAGCACACAGTGTTCGTTATAGTTTGTAAATCCTTAGAACCCAAAGCGCTGAACTCAACACCGGAGACCAGTCATAGATGTGAAGCACAGTCCTTTGTTAGGGATAGAATGTAGTGAATGAAGAGCAGCTTCTCCTGTGGTAGGTGCAGGTGAACCTGTGGCACAGGAAAAAACAATGATGAACTCCAGAAAGACTAGCATGAGGAGAAAACACTGAGTAGCACAGATGAACATAAATACCTCTGAGGAAGTGATGAAGCGATGAAGTGGCAAAGAATGGAGAGATGAACTGGTCCTTATACAGAGCAGCTTTGGAGGCGGGTGGATGACGAGATGAGGAACAGGCGTGCAGGAGAATTGGTGGGAAGACAATCTGGGCCACCACACCCAGGCCGCAACACACACTCTTACACACACAAACAGGTAAAAGGACAAAACAAGGACAAACAAGACACACGGGAGGGGAAGACAGAGGAGACACGAGGGATGAGGGACAGAGAAGAGTCTAATCCTAACAGAGGTAGAGTCAGATGACAGCAAAAACACACATTCAGCAGCTGAGAGGAGTAATTCAATTAGTAAAGACACGTAGGTCTGCTGTGCATGGACGAGACACAACATGATATTTTTGGAATATTATTTTGATTGTTCTCTGTATGATAACATTTTTAAGGAGGAGATCTTCTCATCTGTCTCATTATGAAAAGCAGATTAAATTAAATGAATAGATAACCATCATTGCAGGGGTCGCCATGCCATGATTGTGGTAGTAATAATGATATATACATGATATGATATGACAGAGCAACATGAGTGAGTTGGTATTAAATGGATTGTCATGACGTTTGGCACCGACTGTCTCAGGAAGAAAGCTGATCGTTTGATCGACGATCGATTAACTTTTCATCTAGTGCTGTGATCAGGACTTTGGTTCATGATGGAATATCTGCAGAATGACTGACACTCCCATCAGCCTCAGCTGTGCATTGTGTTTGGTGCTAATTAGCAAATGTTAGCATGCTAATGCACTGAAATCTATGGTGACCACGGCTGACATCGTCTGACCTGCTACAACCACTACTGATGTCTGATGTGATAGGATGACCACGTTGGACACCACCCAACCCCCGACATTCTCACACTGCAAGCACACATACATATTCATGTGTTCATTTTCATGTTCAATGTTGAACTGAAACTTATGGAAAAGCGTTGACTTGAGTATGGGAATTTTCTGTTTGATGAAGTCGCACCATGCTTGTATAACGAGGTGTTAACAAGCAGCCACAACATCAGATCACATGTCAGGCACGTTGGCATGAGTGAGACAGTCTCAAGACAGTGACTCTGCTGAGTTGGACGTATAAATAGCTGCTGTGCTCAGTGGATTAGTGAGAGGTAGCTACAGCTTCTCACCTGGACCAACACGAGGGACTGCTACACACACACACACACACACACACACACACACACACACACACACACACACACACACACACACACACACACACACACACACACACACACAGTGCAGTGATGCTGGATTGAATTGGGGCCCCTCTGGTCACATCTGTGCGTAAATATAGCACCGGAGTGAGTAGTTTATACCAAACCGTGAAATTATTCAGGAATGTTATCATGGTCTCTGGGGGATTCCCACTGTTCCAACTGTTTAAAATGACACAAGCCCACATCCATGACTGACCCCAGTCAGAATTCATACTGAAGCAAAAACCAGAATCAGCTAATGAACCTATAAGATTTCCTTCTCCTCGAAGAAATACAAAACTAAATAAAACATTCTACTCTCCTTTAGAAGGATTTATGGTTCATATTGATTGTAAATTCAACAGCACGGGACTACGTGGATTGTGCTGGACTGTGTACACACAACCACGGTGAGCTGATGCAGGTTGTATCCTGATAATAAACTGGCCCTGTCTCTGTGCCCTGGTAGCAGGTTTGTTTTTTTAACAAAACAACCATAAACATTGTCTTACTCAGTCAGGTAACTGTGGAATTATCACAGACTCCATGTTAACCAGCAGACACTGCTGCTCTGCTGCTGCTAAAATCCTGATTTTATAACCACGACAAGGAGAACAGCCGTGTTGTGGTTTCAGCTGCATTTACCTGTCAAAGGATCAGTCACAGAGAGAGAAAGGTAGAAGCTGAACTGAATGAGACCAAAGAGTCACTGAAGGCTCTGAAAGGTCAGTAAATCTAGTGATGAAAGACGCCAAGTTGGCAGCACTGCCTGTAAACACCCCCCCGATGATGTAATACAGACTGTCTGGGCCAATTCCTTTTGAAAGAGCAATGAAAGATCTGAAACTGCTGTGCATTTATTTTGGCATTGCCCAGCTGCAAAGAATTTCTGGCAAAACCTATGTGCTTTCATCACTGAAAAAACTGAGGAAGGTTGGATCTGACTTTAGACTTATAGTCTAATTGTTTCTGTTAAAGACCTTTATGCATGACAAACAAGCTGTTAGGGGAATCCTACTGACAATCATCACTGAATTACTTTGATCGAAACCTTATCATTCTCAGGTCAGTCCTGAAGTTTTCCACAAATTCACCCTAGGTATTTACCTCTAACAGGTCAATCCCTCTGAATTGGCCTCAAAATTACTGCCACACACTGAAGCCTCTTTTTATATGATCGGGAATATTTGTGATCAATACCTGATCCATATCCTGGATTATGAATCTGTTAATGTATTCCCGCTCTGACCCCCCCCCCGCAGTGTTTCCCTCTGAGCCAATCAGCGCGGTGATCCCACTCCTCTCGGAGGCACGGCAGCCCATTAAGATCCACTTAACGCTGACGTCACTAAGCCGCTTACCTCAGCAGGTGAATGGAGGAAGAAACTGAGAAACATTTGTTTACACTGATATCGGACTGAATGATACCACGGACGGCGTCATGACGGCATGCCGCTGTAGACTGCAGACTTTCTGACTTGACTGACTTTCTAATGATCCGGATTCTTTCATAGTCTGGAAGGGGAAGTCTGGAGTTTGTGAGAGGGCCAAGAAGCCGGCATGGAGCTCAGCGACAAGGTAACTGCTGTGTGATCCGCGCATCACGTTATCGACTGACTGATTATGGAAGAGAGGCTCGATTAGTGTTCAGACAGTTTTGAGACAGTGGCAACAATAAATGATAAAAAAAAAAAAAATTAAAAATTATAAATAACATTTATCTGGGATGAAGTTCCTCTAAGAAGCAGTATGGTCCCTGCAGAACATGGGCCCTGCAGAACATGGGCCCTCGGAACCACACACACACACTCACTCACTAACTCCACATTATTCTGAAATTCCTAATTCATTCTTATTCTGTGAACCACCGCCTGTAAGCACTACACTAAGCATATTGTTTTTGCAGTTTTGTGTAAAAATCGACAAACCTTTAATCGATCAGTCGATCAGTCGACCTTAGACAACCCCTGCTGATTAAAAGTCACAAAAAGAAAGCTAAATGTATTCCTAAAGATTTTTGGGGAATTACGGAAGCTGAGAATGGCCATACTTGCAATTATTATTCTTTTTTTTTAATACCTAAAAAAAAGTTCATTTCTTTGTGATAACTGATTTAATTATAATTTATCCGAACTGACACCTGTCAGTTATGAATTCACCAGCTTTCTGTCCCTCAAACTTTCCCTCACATCGTCACATCGTGCCTCACATCCCATGACAGCAACTGACCAAAGACTTTTTGGTCTCTGCTGTCTTCGTAGTGATTTGAAGGACAGCTGGGTTAATAAACACCCACAGAGCAGTGTGACAAGCCTGTTAAATATCTGTTGGACGTCTTTGATTCTACAGAACCGAAGTGAAACGCTCCTGTTTAAACTGTGAGACCTTTTTCACCATCATGGGTGAGCTGTCTTGTTAAATGCAAACCTTCAACTGTGTTTCTCTGCTATAACGACAGGTGACACCCCATCTGATGATGGCTGTGGGGACAGCTGTGATTGGCTCTTTCCAGTTTGGCTACAACACAGGTGTCATCAATGCTCCTCAGAGTGTGAGTATTTTGTATAGTAACGTCAGAGGTTTAAAACAACAACATAACAAAGGTTATTTTCCTAACTAGCACGTTAATGAGAATATGCAGCAGGTTTTGAGGGCATTATGATTGCACTTACTGTACCACTTGACCGAAGTACTGGACAGTTAAAACGTTGACCTACTGGTGGTGCTGGAGGAAATGTCAAAGGATCGTCAAAGTCAGTAGGATTCATCCTCTGGGGATCATGAACGTCTGTAGCAAATGTCATGGAAATGAATCCAATAGTTAAAGTGGGGTGTTGAGACATTTCAGTGTGGATGAAAGAGGCGACTGACCAAGAAGAAACTGGAGAAGTTTAGAAGTTTAATCTGTTTTTAATTCATCTGACACATTGAGCCTACTGTGTGTTCTGTGTTTCAGATCATTGAGAGCTTCTACAATGAGACGTGGAACAGCAGGTTTTCTGAGCCCATCTCTCAGACCACTCTAACAGCTCTGTGGTCTCTCTCTGTGGCCATCTTCTCCGTGGGGGGGATGCTCGGCTCCTTCTCTGTTGGCGTCTTAGTCAACCGCTTTGGCAGGTATAACTCTTCCCATCACCATCAACATTATTAATAAACGTTATTAATCACACCTTAACTAAAAATGACAAACAAACCATTAATGAACCCTCTTATCTCTAAAGGAGGAACTGCATGCTCATGGCCAATGTACTCGCCTTTGTTGCTGCTGCGTTTATGGGCTTCTCCAAGCTGGCTGCTTCCTTCGAGATGCTCATCACTGGCCGTTTCGTAGTGGGTCTCTACTCTGGTCTCTCCACTGGCTTTGTGCCCATGTACGTTGAAGAAATCTCACCCACGTCTCTCCGCGGAGCATTAGGCACTCTGCATCAGCTTGGTGTGGTGATCGGCATTCTCGTGGCACAGGTGAGATCCTTACCTACTTTGCTGATTTTTTTTGTCTGGTGTTAAGCAACATGAAAATCAGCACTTCCTGTCCAGTTGTTTCACATGAAAAGTCTGCCAGGAGCAGATCCCTGTCTTTCCAGGCTTTAATTTGAAAGCTTGGGACCTTTGTAGTTCAACAAAAGTCAAAAAGTACTGTGAAGATAAGCATTACACTGAATTTATCAACTGGTAAAACATTTTTACATTTGTCTGTCTACATCTGTCTCTAAGCCAAGTCTATTAGCGACATAAAGAGCCAGTTCTCTGCTGCTGAGGTAAATAAATGCCCCAGAACTCAGGCTGAAATACAGTAGTTGGTATCTTGGGAAACTTGGGGATGTTGACTAGAATATACAACAGCTGTGTGAACATGCACACAATAATCCAGCCCTAATGTGATTAAGGTGCTGATGTGACTTAGTGTAGCTGATGTGACTGGTAGAGTCATGGAAACACTTCAGTCCAACTGTCTGTCCAGTTTTGAAACACTGACATCAGTCCAGCTGCTTGATAACATGTTTTTGTATTGGTAAGATGCTTCATTCTACAATAATAAAAAAAAAAATATATATACTGTATATCTGGTAATATTCACATATAATAAATAAAATACATTGTATTTGTTGTATTTATATTCTTTACTCCATTGTTTATTTAGACTACAAACAAATGTCCTGTGCTTCAAGTAGGACATTTGGACTCAAAGTGTGGCAAGCACAAAACATCTTAATTGGACTTAGGCCTTACCCTGATTATTGGCCGTAATTAGATTATTGTGTCCATGTCCATCAGGTTCTGTGGGTCACGACAATTCATGATTCATTCATGATTGCACAACACGGGTAATGTTTGTAATGATGTATCTGGCAGGGCTGAAGGTGTTAAAATGCGGTCAATAACGGCCTGGTGTGTTTACATTACTTTATTTAAAGGTTTGTTCAGATCAAACATGAAGCGACTTTTTCCTGCGGCGCACTAACATACAAAAATCAATGCAAAGACGGCGAATAGTGAACGAATTTGCTTCGGGCAACGTGAGTAGACACGAATAGAGTTGGAAATATTTCAAATTGAGCGAAAACTTTGCATGGCGCTGTGAAAGCCTATCAGCACTGAGATTCTCCTGATGTCATCAACAATTAGAAACATTATATCACGTTCTAAAATTAGAACCCAGCATTTAAGCCATCTCTCTAATTTTTGTCGCACGTAAGAGTTTTAAAATATATTTTGCAATGTACAAATTTATGCAGCAGCTATTAAATACAATTAAAATCCCAAAAAAGAAAATAAATGTACCTGGTAAAGTGAATGACAAGGACAGTGTGCTTAAAATTTTTTCTTCTTGGCTGCAGCTCCTGTGGTCTGTTACACCACCAGACGTCCGCAAATGATGGAGCCATAAATTTCATATATGAATCCAAAATAAAGTTATTACAATGGTGCATATACTTTAGTGATTTTGTCATTGTAGAAGTCTTAAACTGCAAAAACAAAAAACAAAACAACCCCCCCCCGCCCCCCCCACCACCACCAAAAAAAAAAAACGACAGGGAATCATCATTGCCGGCGACTTCAATTGTGCAAATTTAAACTGACCAAAATTCCACCAACATGTACAGGAACTTGTTTGCATCCAGGTTGTTGCTGCTAATGTAAGACTCTTAAGAATGTGTGTTGTTTGTTTGTCCATCTGTGCTGAACCTGAACTGGGTCTTAAAGAATGTTCCTGATTGGTTATGACTAACAAATGTAATGCTATGTGTACTCTACTGGGTTGTATATAGTGTGTGTAAGCAGTGTGTTGTGTGTGTTGTGTAGATCTTTGGGGTTGAATCCATCATGGGAAATGCCTCCCTGTGGCCCCTCCTGTTGGGTTTTACTCTGCTGCCAGCAGTGCTGCAGTGTGTCCTGCTGCCCCTTTGTCCCGAGAGCCCCCGATACCTCCTCATCAACTGCAACGAGGAGAGCAAGGCCCGAAGCAGTGAGACACGCACACACATACACGCACGAACGCACACACACACGCATGCACACACGCACACACACACGTCCTGCCAGACGCATCAGTGTGTGACAGCTTTATAAATCCCGTTTCCGTGCTGACATAGATGTAATCCGAACTACTTGTCTTCCAGTTTTGATGAAGCTGCGGGGCACCGACGAGGTGAATGAGGACATACAGGAGATGAAGGAGGAGAGCCAGCTGATGAAGAGGGAGAAGACGGTGACCAT
Organism: Toxotes jaculatrix; assembly: GCF_017976425.1. Classification (NCBI taxonomy): domain Eukaryota; kingdom Metazoa; phylum Chordata; class Actinopteri; family Toxotidae; genus Toxotes; species Toxotes jaculatrix. The sequence continues at coordinate 4,272,967 of NC_054395.1, read as the reverse complement.
CCCCGAGCTGTTCCGCTCCCCCAGCTACCGCCAGCCCATCTTTGTTGCCATCATGCTGCAGCTCTCACAGCAGCTGTCTGGAATCAATGCTGTAAGTTAAAGGACCAAAGAGCGAGTGCCATAAACATCCATTTGCACGGGTAGATTCTTTCCCACAATACACTCACTGGCCACTTTATTAGGTACACTCGTTCAACTGCTTCAACCCAATTATCCAATCAGCCAATCACATGGCAGTAACTTATGGTCACATGGTCAAGATGAGCTGCTGAAGTTCAAACTGAGCATCAGAATGGGGAAGAAAGGTGGTTTAAGTAACTTTGAACGTGGCATGGGTGTTGGTCCCAGACCAGCTGGTCTGATCACAATTATTAACTAACTACTTGTGAATTCTCCAGTAGGACCTCAGTAGTTACTTGTTGGTTTTGCAGGATGATGTTTGGTGACAGTAAATTACAGCTGGTGATTTACACTCAGTTATTGTTGTTATTGTAGTATTTTTGAACTGATCACTGTAGATACCCAGTCCCAAAACAGGCAAAGCTTTTCCTTGTTTAGCATTTATAAGCACTATATGAATATTTAATAAGTGCTTTATAACACAATATAATGTAACTGTAAGCAGAAACATAGAATGACTTTATAGGAGAAGTTATAATTGTTAACAAAAACATTTATAAAAACTTAAAATGTCCTTGTTGCTGCTTATAACTAGACAATAGTTTATGTACCGCTCCTTAAATGGTTATAAACTGTGTACTGCCATTCTAAATATTTGCCCTGAGAATTTATAATAAAACAACTTCTATCATTACATGAACTAGAGGGCAGAACAAACTGTCTAACTAAATAGGAGGATGTGAAGTATTACCACACAAATATGTTATGAGCATTAGTTGGTACTGCCTTTTTTCACAAGACAGCCTGACTTCACAAGAGGAGGTGAGTTAAGGGAGATTATAAGCTCAGCAGGTGGACTGGTGCTGTCAGTGGTGGAGGGGGGTGCAGGCTACTATCAGACTGTCGCGGTGTAGATGAAGCTGAACCTGAAATTGAAGCTCTTGAGTGTGTCAGGACTTTGACAGCTGTCTGACTGAATGAGGCGGTGCAGTCCTTCACAGGGTGTGTGGCCTCCTCTCTGTATCTCTGAGAATGAGCCCAGACACCCTGGAAGCCCCAGAAGGTGCCAGACTATAGCCACTGCTCCTGAGGCCCTGTTAAGACCCAGAGGACTGTATATCCCATCAGGCATTGGATGCGTTGGGTTCCCCCAGAAAGACCTGGTGGGCTTTGTTCAGCCTGCTGCCACCAGGACCCGTACAGATAAGCTGTAGTTTCAGGTTCTAGTTTCAGGGAGTCCAGCTTTTAGTTTTCAGGTGTCCAGTCTAAAGTCTACATGACAGCTCATATGCACTCCAACACAAACTCCAACTAGTGTAAAGGAGCTAAACTGTTCCCTGTGTTATGTCATTGTCTTCAGGTGTTTTACTACTCGACTGGGATCTTTGAGCGAGCAGGTGTGTCCCAGCCCGTCTATGCAACCATTGGAGCAGGAGTGGTCAACACTGCCTTCACTGTGGTTTCTGTAAGTCCTACAAAGAACCATTTGAAACCATAACCATTTAAGTCCAGGATTCCGGTAACATTTACCTTCGTTCTGTAATAAGATGCGTCCTCTTCCTTGATGCAGCTGTTTGTGGTGGAGCGAATGGGCAGGAGACCGCTTCAGCTCATCGGTTTGATGGGGATGGCAGTTTCAGCAGTTTTTCTAACTGTTGCCATGTCGCTGTTGGTAAGTTTTTGAGATCACCTTTTACTCAGTCTGTCAGGCTTTTCAAACACAGCGACTGAAAGCATCTGCGTGGTGCTGTGTTCCTCAGGACCAGCTCAGATGGATGTCCTACGTCAGCATCGCAGCCATCTTCAGCTTTGTAGCATTTTTTGAAATTGGCCCCGGCCCCATCCCGTGGTTCATTGTAGCCGAGCTCTTCAGCCAGGGGCCCCGACCTGCTGCAATTGCAGTCGCTGGTTGCTCCAATTGGTCTGCCAACTTCTTAGTGGGGATGTGCTTCCAGTATGTTGAGGTACGACAGTTTTGATTTAAAATGATGCTGGCATTGCACATTAATTACAGTTTAACTTCAGTCCACAAATGCCATCAACCTTCCTGTTACTGTTGCGCTGCATGGTCATGCTGTGGCTTGTGTCCATTATTTAAAAGAAATGATGTTTTACCTTTGACGCAGCAACTCTGTGGTCCATACGTCTTCATCATCTTCACCGTCCTGCTGCTCGGGTTCTTCGTCTTCACCTACTTCAAGGTGCCAGAGACCAAGGGCCGCACCTTTGATGAAATCGCAGCGGGCTTCCGCCAGTCAGCTGGTCAGGGTAGTGACAAGTACTCGGCCCCTGAAGAGTTCAGCACCCTCAGGGGGGATGACCCCGACCTTTGAAACGTGCCGTACATGCACACGCAGCAGAGTGACCGGTTACTCTGGGGTACACTGCTGGAATATTATCAATTTTAATGTTTATCCCATAAACTAACCTGACTGAGGACATCACTGTTAGTTACTCTGGGCTCAGTCTGTAGCCCAGGAAGTCTGTATCCAGCAGGTACCATGCTGATAAGTATGGTGTCCCATAGGAATTTAAAATGAATGATTGATTACGCTGATTAAAGAAGTGATTAAATAGAATAGAAAACATGAACCTTCAGTTGATTTGAAACTCTCCATTTCTCATCTCATCTGTTATGCAGTTCCATTTTCTGTCTTGGTTCAGCAGTAGATGAAAACTCAAACAAAATATTTATCTTTTGCCAATTTTCTGGATGTTTGGGTCAGATTTGCTCTGTAGCACATGCGGATGGAAATTTGATTTCCAGCTTAGTTCCTTAAAATTCTGACACACTGTACTGATACTGTACATGTTTTGACTCACCGTCTGAATATGAAAAGAACTTTTTTATTATCTCATATTATCATGAATGTAACTGTTAAAGGTTTTGATTCCATGTTGGTTAGTTGCAAACAGCCCGTATTTGAATGTGTGTGTGTGTGTGTGTTTGTGTGTGTGTGTGCTTTCTGCTGTTCATCAGTTTTACAGTAAAATGACTGTGGAGCTCACAGACACGTCACATTCCTTTATACAAAGTTAAGAGGAAAAAGTCCAACATTTTGGGAAATGTGCACATTCTCTGTCTGACAGAGAGACTTGGTTAAATCATGAAAATGTCTGTGGCGACACAATTAGTTGACTTTTTCCAGCGTCAGTGACACTAAACAAACAAACAGGATTTATAACTCTTTGTTTAGGTTATAATTTAGTGTCAGTTATTTCATCTTTATCATTATTAAATCATTATTTTCAACCAAGTTCTGTATATTTCTGGTATAGATGGGTTTCATCATAACTGGTTTTAGAGTAAAGTCACACAGTAAATATTATAACCTGTGAATATTTACTGTATAATTAACGAACCTACTGAAGTCAGCATGCTTCCTCATATATACACAGTTATGTTTCTATATGTAGTGTATTCCTTTGTCCTGTTATACTCAGAGGTGTAATATTTTATAATATTTATATATAAGATTAACCTTGAAATACTGTGTATATTCAGTTTGTCTGAGCTCTATTCAAAAGGTTTGCTGTTGCAATGAAACTGTTTCTCCACACGGATCAGAACATCTTCTTAATCCACAAGAACATTTACACACGAAATGTAGCTAAAGTTGCTAAATTCAAGTTTACATGTCATATCTGAGAACCATTGCAACAGCAGGACTTGAACACAGACAGAATTGACCCATTAATGAATTCATTCCTGAATTCATAAAATGAATGTAATTTGTACATTATGAAAGTGCTGTGACCAAACGGATAAACTATACAGTGTTTTAGAAAATAAAGGAGTGATGATGACCAGCTTCCTGTGACGTGACTCTAACAGTTCAGTAAAGACTATAGAAGCAGGGTAGTTTGCTGCATGTATAAATCTAGTTCATGGATGGTGCACAGAGTATTAGGGCATTGTCAAGATGAGAGAAATCAAGTCAAATTCATTTGAGAAAAAAAAAAAAGGTTGATATGACAACGTTATAGATAGAGGATAAAGATATTTGTAGTATGATAGTGAAGTGGCATTTTTCAAGAAAAAAAAGTGGGAATATTAGTCACGTGTGTTTTTAAAATCAGTTTTTTATTGTTGTTATTCTTATATATCACATACCAAACCAACAGGCGGTGATGTGGCCCTAACGGTTAGGGCCTAACCGTAAACACCCGTTGGCCAAAAAAAAGTTATTACAGCTGCCGGTAAGCTGACAACAATGGTGCAGAGAGGAAGGTGGGAAGAGTACATTTTTGTGTAAACATATTCAAAGTCCTGTCAGTTCTGGAAAAGGTCAGATTTCAGTGTGGATGAAAGATCAACATTGACTAATCAATAGTCAAATTTACATTCTTTCACCTTGAGTCCTCAGTCTCATGGTGTCAAACACCTGCTCCTCAAATCCACAAATCCACCTTTGTGGTGGTTCCTGCTGCAGTAGGTGTCTCCAGGACCACATTTACACACACACACACACACACACACACACACACACACACACACACACACACACACACGCACACACACACACACACGCACACACACGCACACACACACACACACACAGACACACACACACACACACACACACACACAAGATGAAAACTATATCAGCAACACTAAGTACGAAGCGCCCTCTGCTGGGGACATGGTGGAGGTAGACGGTCTCACCCTGGGAGAGTCCAACAGCTCCAGCACGTATAGCTCACACCCCTGAAGACTGAAGTGTCTTTGGAACTGTTGAAACAGGTGAGTGTCACAGCTCGCTGCGCTGCACCTCCTTCATCAGAGAGATGATGTAAAGGTGAGACTTTCATCATCAATAATCAGATAATCAGAGGAGGACAATAATGGATCATCCCTGGACACTGTCGTGTGTCTCAAGCAGTACACAGGACAAGACATCACACTCTTTAGATGGCTATAGAACAGGGGATGACCTTCAACATGAACACAGCGTGAACATTTTTTTGTAAATGTCAGACCAGACTGAGGTTCATGTGTCATTTACATTTAATCTGATATATTATTTTTAAATATATTTTTAATATAATAAGCAGCTACTGCCTATGAAGAGATTCAGTTAGTCCATGTGTTACCTCAAAAGAGTAAGTTTCACTTTCTGCCAGTATAAATTATTGTGATCTAGTACTGCTGTGATAACTGTGTGTATAGTAATCATCAGGTAAGTACAGTAACCAGTGTTCAGCCTTTACAGCAGCAGTCTGAAAGGACCATCACTGAACTCGTTTGACCTGGTCCTTTACTTTGTCCCTCTCACTCATCTCTGTCCCTGACAGAGCCCCAGGCCCGCAGCCCTCCCAGACCCAGAGGGTGTCCAGCTGGAGGTGAATGCTTCAAATGGAGTGTTGGTTTTCACCTGGCTCCTGTTTTTCCCTAGTCCCTTCAGCCAAACCTTAACCATCATAACTAAATGCCAGCTTTGCTTACACCTTGTCCACAGGCACCTCAGCAGCATGGTTGCAACACTGTTATCCTTCCACCGTAGCAGGACCATTTTCCCCTGTGTGACGACCTCAGAGCTTCCACGTAGGCATTTTTCACACTAGTCACATGACACTGATAAAGATTAATCCATTTTTTTTCCCCATTTAAAGGTTGAATTTCTAAGCCAAAGCCAGCAACAGCACTTTTAGAGCTTCTAGAACTGGTGGGATTGAACATGTTCTAATAACTGATAACTGAATATAGATAACAATGACTTATAATTGTTATACTACAAAAGTGAGATATATTACCATATATTCATGTTATAGTTATTAGTTATAGTTATAGTAATTATTTATTGTGCACCAATTTCCTCTCAGGTCTGATTTAGTAGTTTAAAACACTGGGGCCTTTCTAGAAGCTGATGATGTTGTCAGGTCCACAGTGTGTCAGCGTGAAGTGGGCTCCACACGTGAAAAGAAGCTGCGTGCATGCTGCATGTTGTAACATGACACCACGTTAGGGCTGACGGAGCAGCGAACTGCACGACCTGAAAACTGGCTTGTGTAATACTGACCGAATATTACACATGGGGATTATGATTCTAAAAAAAAAAAACATTTCAACAAAAATAAAACTATATTTACAACAAAAGTAAATAAAAAAAAAAAGAGTAACATTGTCTGAGGTCATTATTAAAGTATTTTATTTTATTGGGTTGATGGATGATAAACACAACATTAGGTCTTCCTTCTTTGTTCTTGATCTATCTATGTCTGTCTATCGTAATGGTGTTAAGGTTGGCATGATTAGGCCTGTTATGAAAATGACAGCAGATCTTGTTATATGTGTGAAAGTGAGCAGTGGTGACGCTGACCTTGAGGGCAGAAAAACAAATAACAACAAGCTTTCACTTTGAGTCACCGGGAAACAGCAAACAGCTGCCAACAACTGCAGGCAGAACAAGTTTGGCTGATGAAATGTTACGTGAGGAAGAGTAATGCTGACGGAGCTGCATCCTGATTTGCACCGTCCACAGTCAGGCCTTTAGGCTGACACTAAATCACACAGGTGCATATATTCATGTTCCCCTCGTGTTCCCCTCAGGGCGACCTGCGAGAATTTGAGTGATTCCTTCACTTTTCTTCAGGTCAATTTTTTTTTTTGTTTGTCCTATGCTGGTTTGTGACCATTAGATGCAAACTGACATCCCATCAGCCTCAGCTGTGCATGGTATCTAGTGGTGATTAGCAAATGTGTGCATGCTAACATTAAAGACTCAGAATAAAAGCCCTTATTTCCAGCCAGATTTCGTATTATTGTCTCTGCAATAAGCTGCCGTGCAAATTGTGCTTATTTTGATATACATGAGATCACCGTGTTGTCAGCGTGCCCTGCTGACACTATTTGGCACCTTTCCATCTGGGATGTAAGTCTGTGTGACAAAGGCGACGGCAGGCTCTGATGTAGGTTGGTCTGGTCTAAAGCCTCAGGTCAAAGTAAGGCTTCCAGTGTGTGGACTTTTCTACATCACCCCACACCACTTCTCAGCATGGTGAAGATCTGTACGTTCATTTGTTAATAGGCTGAGTTACTCAACGTGTGGAAAATCCCCACCATGTCGTCTGGCTGCTGCGGTGTCATGCTCTGTGCTGTGGTCTGGCCTTTGGACCCGTGGGTTATGTAGTGGTGGCGCTTCCCTCTCAACACCTCATAAATCACTGTATGTCTTAAAGCGAATGCTCCACATTCAGCAGGAATACACAAATGTGCTGGACTCTCTCCTGCATAACGTAGGAACACACAGTAATTAACAGGGGACTTGTTGTACAGTACTGAAAAACTTTTTAATGAGCTTCAGAAAGCAGGCAGAACAAATAAATATGGCACATTAAAAACATGTTAAGGCAGCGGTGCATCTGTCATCAGCAACTCCCACATCAGACGGTTTGTCTAATTCTTAGTATTATGACATCAGCATGAGAGTAAAAAGGACTTTCACTCACACACACATCTCACATCCCTACACTAGGTTTTCACCCAGAACCATTAATTACCATTAATTTTCTCCTATGAAAATGTAAAGCTTGTAAAAAAAAAAGCTTTAGAAGTTCAAGCAATTCATTCTGTGAGAGTTCTGTGTCCTGTTTGTTGTTTTTCAGTGTGCTCTATCCATGAGGGAACTCTTTAAAAAGGTAACTGGGTCACGCCCCAGCATGTCTGAGCATGTGTAGTTTATTAGCTGGAAGAACTGCAGAGGACAAAGCTACTGATCAGGACAGAAAACAAAAAACAGTCCTTAGTATGAACCTCTGGATTTTGTTCCATTGTTTTCCATTCTTCAAATGTTCAAAAACATTTATAAAAAAGTCTTTAAAATGACTGTGAAGTACACTGACACTTACTTTAGGCTCTGTAGTTTATAAATAGCAGCTTTGATGGGTAATGCATAAAATGTAGAGAGTTCCACAGTGTTCTTACTTTCGCTAAAAAGTTGATTGAAAAGGTGGATTTTATTCAGACTGTTTCACTGCTGAGCGGCTCTGGAGCTGCATCCAGCAGCTCAAACATATCATCAATGACCTGCCACAGACAGCTCTCCAGGGGAAAGTCGTTGTCCACCAGATTGACCAGGAAGTAGTTGTCGTGGATGTACTTGATGATCATCCGTGATGGAGACTCGTCCTCATAGAGCTTGGCCCACTGCTCGATCCACAAGGCAAAGGCCTCGTCCTGAGGGAAACATGAGGACAGTTCTGGTGAAGGGAACATCTACTAGGCCAGTGCTAAAAACTGCTGGTGTCAAACACAATGTGCTTCTGATAAATTCAGAAAAATGTGGTAATAAATCATTCAGCTCAGCATGTGTCTTACCTTCCAGTACATAAAGCTGACTGGGTCCACGACCGTAGGTTGAACAATCTCCCTGCCAGGGAAGATCCCCCACGTCACAGCGTTTGGCTGCAGATCAGGGGCGTTGGTCAGGTTCCGGCCCTGCACACAAACATGTTCATTATGACATATTAATAATGTAAAGTCGCACGCGAACACAAAGGGACAGGCGCTTGCTGTTCAAACTTACATGCACGTTAACAATGTGGTAGTTGACACGGGGCTCATACTTCTTCAGTACTTTGAGGAGAGCGGTAACGTTTTCACTGGAGGTGAAGAACTCCAGGTAGGCCTGTGGGGCCGGAAAACAAGAGCATTAAAGCAACATATGAGACAAAAAAACCAAAACAAAAAACCACTCCACAGCCCCAAACCACTGCGTCACCAAAGTCACCACCTTCTGGAAGACGTAGCCTCCTGCAGGTCCCCAGCCTACGATGGGGTCTGTGGAGGGTTTGCCGTTGATGTTGGGTTGGGAGTTGATGGTGAGGACTCCTCGCCTGTTCACCTTCTCCAGCTCGTCCTTCAGCAGGTTGGTCTCGGTGGCCAGGGGCTCATCGTTCCACGGCAGACACATCACCTAGGAGAAGAAGAAACCTTAGCTTCAGCTATCAGCACCGTATACTGTCTGACACTTGATGACTTAATGCTACACAGCTATGGGGAAATCATTGGTTTAAAGAAAGAGGTCCACGTTTTGGGAAGGGTCTGTTTGCTTTTCTTTCAGAGAGAGCGAGAGCGAGAGATTCTCAGATACAGATGCTTCATGCTAAGCTAGGCTAACCATGTCGGTCATCATCTGTCCACCTTGTGTCCGCTGCGGTTTGGCTGGGCTGTGATGTAGCAGGTGAAGACTTCATAGACGCTTTCTTCGCTCATCAGCTCCTCACCCCACATCTGCAGCAGTGCAGTTTTGGATGACTTGCTCTTCAAGTAGAACAGGTAGTAGTCGTTTAACTCTCCAAAAGCTGGAGATGACGAGTTTCCCCTGAGGACATGAACAACGGCAGTCATTGGACAGTAGGCTTCACCATTTCACACAAGTACAGGAACACCAATACACAGAACTCTCTATTCATCAAAATTATTGATACTAGTAAAGTAAAGAAATCGCCACTGCAGGTAAAATGTAACATCTGTTGAGGTCACGTGTAACCGAGCTCACCATCTGCCGTTGGGGAACTCGTCCCAGTCCTGGGTTCTGTAGATGTAGCTCTTGGGCCTGGAAGCCCAGAAGATGGGTCGAACATCTTCCACCTTCCGTTTGGGATGGGCACTTACTGCCCAGGGAAGAGGCCGCCTGGCCGGGAGGGGGAAAAAAAGAACATCTGAGTCATTTTGAGTGACAAACAACAAAACAACAAAAGGTGCACTGCCCCTCTAGACACACTTCTGCTGCTGTTGTACTAGTAGTATAGTGCCCACACTGGGATCCTTCAGGAAATGTAAATATATAATTATATAAGTTACATCTGAAGACGTCGTCTCTGTGTATTACTCAGTAGATATGAACAGGATATTGACTGAGAGGGAACTGATGTTACAACACATCAAAACGTGACTACTCCTGACTTTTGCTAAAATGACCAGCGTTCTGTAAGCAGGCGGAGGGATAGCTGACCTGGGGTCCTCTATCCACATGCCGAGCTGTCGGAGCACCTCCATGGTGGCGACCTCTCGATTCAGTGTGTAGAAGTGGAGGCCTGGTACCTTGCCGCTGTCCAGCAGAACGCGGCACATCTCTACTGACTGCTGGATTCCGTAGTTACGGATAGCAGCGTCGTTGTCTTTGATGGGCTCGACGACTTTGGTGATCTCCCCTGGTACCTCCAGCTTTGACAGTTTGACAAGCTGACGCAGGGACTGGTAACCCTGGAAAGAAACAGGTTAAAGTCCAGCTTTATCCCGAATGCTGTGTTTGAAATGATTTGATAATAGATATCGGGTTAGTAGTCACTACTCAAATCCTGAAAAGTCCAATACAAAGTAGCAGCAAAGGACAAAAGAAGTCCTAGACATCACCCCAGTGAACTTACAGTACTATAATATATATGTGTGAGTGTGTGTTTTAAAAAGGAAGGTGAAGTATGATAAATGTGCTTAACAAACAATGATATAATACAAAGAGCTTTTCTTAGGTTACTTCCTGGTCATAGTTAAATAAATAAAGTGAGAGTGTGAAAACAACCAAAGGCAGTGACAGATAAAAACAACAAAAGACTGGAGTCATACAAAGCACAATCATCTTTCTGTCTCTTTAAGTCGTAGGACTCGGTGAACATGCTTTTCTCAGAAAGAACTTCCCTATATAACCTCAGCCAGCGATCACCCAGTGATTTCCACAAGATAATGATAACAGCATTCCAGTTCCTGGAAGCAGCGGTGAGTTACCTGAATGGGGAAGATTCCAGGTAAGATGGGACATGTGATACCAATTGCCCTGCAGTCATCCAGAAACTTGAGGAAAGTGTCTGCCCTGAAAAACAACTGGGTGATGACAAAGTCCGCTCCGGCGTCCACCTTCTCCTTTAGGTGTCTGAGATCCGCTTCATAGCTCTCTGCCTCAGGATGGCCTGTGGGGTAGCCTGGATACACCAGCATATTTAAAAATCAATGAACAATACTTCAAGTGGAGTTCCACTTAATGTGTTTATTACTGATCTAGAGGCTGAAAACATACCAGCAACACAGATGTCAAAATAATCATCAAACTCTGATCGGATATGTTTCACAAGGTCGATGGCATAGTTGAAGCCTCCTTCCTCTTCCTCCCAGTCTTCTCCCACTGGGTCTATGGAGACATCACACAATATCACACATCAGCTGGCAGCTGAAATGTACTGACTTCTTCCCTGTAAGATTATGACTTTACCTCAAAATAATAGGACTTTTATTAAATATAACACTTTACTCTTATAACTTCCTTATACTCTGCCATGACCAGAATTTCACTGACTTAGAAAAAAAAGGTTGTGATTGTCTCTTTAAGCAGCATTTTGCAGGTACACCACCAAACACTGAGAAAAGATTGCACTGCATGGGACCAGTCCTCTAACCAAGAATGTCACTTCTCCTACCTCCTCTAAGTGCCATGATGTTCTTGAGGCCCAGGTGCTTTGCTTTGGCCAGGTGGCCAGTGATCTTCTCTTTGGTCTGGTTGCAGCAGGTCAGGTGGAGGATGCTCTCCAGGCCACAATAGTTGACCGCTGTGCTTGCAATCATCAAGGATGAGGTTTCCTTGTCTGAGCCCGGGTCCCCTGCTGGGTGCCAGGTAATGTCGATGAACAGGGGTCCTCCAGAGCCCATGCGGTCAAATCTGATGAACAGTGACACAAACACAAAATAAATGGTCCAGCTGTTGTTTGGTAATAATACAAGACAGCTCCTGTGTGGTTGGTGATAATGTGCTCATTAACCAAATTAAAACATATAAGCAAACTAAGCATGGTGTTTTGCTGCAAGGATTACAAAAAGCCTCTTGGAGCTACTGGTCTGCCAGTGTTGAACTAGGCTGCCAGAGGACAAAGAGCTTGTGTTCAGACCAAATTATTTACAAGTTGCAACTTTTCACCAAATTTTTTGTTGTTGTTGTTCGGCCTTTGAATGGGCTTTATTCATTCTCACGCGCCATGTTTCCTGAATAAAACATTCAAGTCCAGTTTGATTTCACATGCCTTGAGATGAGGTTGACAGCTCCACTGGCTGTGCGGGGAGGAAAGAATTCCAGAGAGAACCAGTGATCTCCGGACTCCATCCTCCTCCGCATCTTGTCCCGCAGTCTGTCCGAGCGGTCCGCATCCAGCACCGGCGTCGAACACCGGGAGCTCTCCTTGGAGCTCTCCCCGCCGCTGTTGCTGGCCCCGCTGGAGTCGCTCTTGCATGACTGCCAATTACCGTCTCCTCGCAGAACCTGGTTCACCATGGTGGCAAACTATACTAATAAAAGGAAACAAAACAAATCTCTCTGACCCTGAGATACGCAGCTATAATTTGACAGTACGGAAACAAACTGTACAACACATCCAGCTCAGAAAGTTCTCAGTGTATACAGTCGCCGGTTCATGTACAGAATCCATCAATCAGCACAAACACCCCCCTCCCCTCACCATAACCGATCTGCTGCTCCGTCCCTTCACCGCAAAGATGAGCTACAAAGTGACTGAGTTGTACCAGATGGTGATAAAGAGCACAGAGTGACACGAGCCGCTCGTTTTATATTCAGGTTTCCCACTCGTGCGCGCGCACACGTACGCGTGATAAAAAAAAAACAAACTAATTACCGCCTACCACCTCTGCTGGCTGAGCACAGCTAGCTAGGTGCGCAGAAGCGATGCTAGCCCATTGGTTATTGAAATAAAAGAGAAACACAGAAGCAGCCCAGGCTACGGTGTGCCGCACCAAGCCTCAATCTAAACCCAGACACATAACACAAACGCTGCTTCTCCCACCTCCTCCGACCAATTGTTTTTGTGTTGCGGGTGTCCCAGACGGTTTTCCATCCAAGACAGGACATTAGCCGCTACAACGTGGGGATCTCAGACGGAGAGAGAGAGAGAGAGGCCCCCCGCTCCCCGCCGCAGTGAGGCGAGCGTCAACCTCCAGGTGCTGCATTTGTGTTATATGGGAAAATCTGTAGCTGAGACACAACTGAATGACAACAGCGAGTAGTCCGCTCCTCACGTGGGCTCGTGAAGTGGTTTTATGGTATTTATGAACTTGACTCTGACTTAGACTTTCTAATAAACTTTTCACAATTATCACGGGCACGTTATGCATTTAAATGAATGTCTCACTAAATCACATGATAATACATACTTGCGAAATAGTTTTGATAGGCAGTACATGCGCTAGCTTATTTTGTTAAATTTAGTTGACATTAATACTCATCCTTGTCAACCCGAGGGACCGTAACAAATACCAAATGTCAGCAATAAACAAATGTTGATTATGTGAAACTTAAAAGTGAACAGTTGTTTCAATAGAAGGCAGTCTTTACGGCTTTCCCCACAGACTGCAAATGCAGCCTGGAGGATCCTCCACAGTGCCTTGTCTGATCATTGTTTCATTCATCATTCGGGGAATCGCCACATTCCCCAATATTAGATGCACAACTACAAAATCAGCTCCTTAACAGATCTGATGGCAGTCAAGTGGATGATGTGATCAGGAGGATGTGCTTCTTCCAGAATGCGCGCCTGTGCGTAAATTACACGCAGTTTTGATAGTTTGGAACAACCCTCCGCTTTTAGCATCACGTGAGGGAGAGATGCTCATGTTGCTTTTAAATATCATCGGAAATATCAAAGGATTTTAGACCTAGCTTTAGTGTTATGAACAGCTTTTTTAAAATTGAATTTTAGGACACATTTGCAACACGATCCGATCTGCTGTAAAAAAAACCCTTTCTTTCTGATGTCCTACCTACCAATATATTTTTTTTCAGGTTCTTCTAGAGGTTTTTGGTCTTTTCAAAAGACGCTGCTTTTGCCATAGACCCTGAACGCGGCGTGACACAACAACGAAGATGGCGTGTTGTGGAAACTGTTTTTGTTGCCAATGTTGCTGCAGAGAAGGAGAGACGCGGACACCAGAAGAACTGGTAAGGAAAGATGAAATAATTGGGCAAAGCAAGACTCTCTTGGTTATTTTCCAATCCGTTTTTTTCCTCTGAATTTTTCCTGAGTTCTCCTCACTGCCATATATTCTAGCTGACTAGCTCCACCCTGCTGCTCAGCGACTATGTCCCGTTGTCTTGTTACCAGCCGCGACAGTGGGGCTGGTATTGTTTTCATCTTGTGAGTCTGTGAGTGTCTGTGTGTGTGTGTGTCACCATGGCAAGATGTGGTCCTTTTTGAGGACTTTAGCAGGTGTAAACGTGTCTGTCTGTCTGTGGACAGATTTTGTGACAGTGATAGCGTCGCAACTGTGCATGATGCATTCATGAAACTTTACAGGTGTGTAGCTGAGATCAGAAATGAAGACCGAATCGACCCATAACTCATGCATATGTATGAGAACTCATGTAATAATGTAGTAGTGTAGTAATGACTACTGAGTACTCTAATGTCAACATGTTGACATGCGTTGAGCTGGAGTGATCCTATCACGAGATGGTCTGTAGTAGTGCGTGCACACAAAGCACAGTGATCTTAAATCCATTCACAATGCATGAGGCAGTAATTCTCTTTACAGTGTAACGTCGCTGCTCTGAACTCTGAAGCGTTTCCCTTTGTGAATTACACCAAGATCAGAAAGTAGCTGATGGTGTACAGTTTGTGGCTGGCTTAGTTTCAGGTAAATGGTTCCTATTGTGCTGGATGTGTCTGTATTCTGATTATACTGTATTATAACCCCCCCCCCCCCCCCCCCCCCCCCCTCCCAGACAATCCTTGGGGAAATCCGAGATGAAGAAGATGAGATTCTACCCAGGAAAGATTATGAGGTGAGAAACTTGTCAAAAACCATCATTAGGAGAAAGATCTCCAGTCAGTGTTGGTGGTTTTGTGCTGTCTCTGGTACAGATGAGAGCGAGTGGACGTGTGACTCCAGGTAATAGTTACACAGTGTTTGTTTTGGCTTTAACAGAGCTTGGATTATGACCGGTGCATGAATGAGCCCTATGTGGAAGTCCTGGAGGGAATGGACAACAAGGTAAGACGGGGTAACATTGTCTTTTGTTGAACAGCTGTTCAGACGTTGCTAACATAGCTACAGAGCATGCAGATGGGATGTGATTATTGTTTTGCATGGTGAGAAAGCAAAACTGTGAAAGATGCTGTTAGTGTTTTATTCAGTTTAGGATGTAGACAGGGCTCCTGATAATACGGTCATTACTAAGGCTGTTGTTGTAAGAACTACAGAGGCTAGGTGTGCTTTATAACATGCTCTCTTGTTATTATCACGAGTGGAAATTTGTCACTTATTAAAGAATTAACTCAGCTCCTCTCGGTATTAAACATGGTGTTCCACAAGGGTCAGTCCTGGGTCTGCAGAGAGTGCAGCCCCCACTCACAGCAACATAAAATGGGAATATTTGTGTGTGTTGCTGCTGCTTTTCAGTTAGGTTTTTTAAAAAAAGAAAAAAAAAAGAAGTCAGAACGATTTCAGTGTTAAAAATTTGGGGAAAGAATGAGTGACAGATTGAAAAACATAATAAACACCACCTTTCTGCGTGTTTTTTATTCTCAGTTTAAAATATCTGATGTCACTTTTTTTTTCTTAACATGTTTTCCTCAATAGAAAGCTAAAAAATATGAAGCGGTACGATGGATAATGGTGTTTGCTATTGGAGTCACAGTGGGTCTGGTAGGTATCTTTGGAATATTTCGGTTTTCTTAAGTCCCAACATGTTGCAGATGCTCAGGGAATGTCACCTTCGTGTCTCTTTCAGGTGGGCCTGTTTGTGGATTTCTTTGTGCACCTCTTCACCAAAATCAAATTTACTGTGGTCGGTGATTGTATCCTTTAATGTGTCTGAATTCACCTACACACCAGTGTGTAGTGATCCACAGTGGTGTTTATGAAAATGTACAGTCTGTGATGTGCAGTGGCAGGGCTGCTGTTAATCAGGCATGTTTTTAGTAATGTTGCGAGAATCATAATACTACAAACACACAGCTAAAATAAATTTATGAGGAAAAAAATCATAATATTATATATAATAAGATAATATGATAAGAAGTTTGTATAATAATGACTTCATTCTAAAAGTTTTCTACAGCTATTTTAACCTTTTCTTGAAAACTTTCTTTACTATTCTTCTTCCTATGTCCCCTCTCACAGTCAAACTGTAAACTTTTGTACCAGACTGTAAGACATTTACACCCAGTGGCCACTTTAAATGTTACACCTGTAAAATCTAATGCAGTCCAATACATTGACTCTGGCATAAATTCAACCTTTTCAATACAAATAACAATGTTCATGTTTAGAGGTATT
Organism: Toxotes jaculatrix; assembly: GCF_017976425.1. NCBI lineage: Eukaryota > Metazoa > Chordata > Actinopteri > Toxotidae > Toxotes > Toxotes jaculatrix. The sequence goes on along the minus strand of NC_054395.1, from coordinate 4,256,574 downwards.
CATTTAATTATGTGTTTATTACTGAGGGTATAGTTTGCCATGTGATTCAGTTGGAAACCATTACATTGAGAGGTATTTCTAAAGGTAATGCTATAGTTGCATTAGGTTGCATACGTTTCATTACTTTTTTGTTTTCAAATCATCCTCTTAAATGTAGAGTTTGTAGCAGATCTGTTGTATTGGATTGCTTATCATAGATTGTTAAAATGTACCTAAATAAGTGGCCTGGCAGTGTACAGTATACACATCTTAATTTGTTCCCTTTTGTTCTGTGCTCTGCATTCTCTCAGTACAATGTGCATAAGACTGGCGTCTGCTTGCACAATTATATGCACAGGTGTTTTTGTGTTAATGAAAAATCCCTCCCTTCACATTAATTCCAGCTGTTTTCAAATCATTGCTGTATTGCTGGAGATTTGTCAGTATCTCTCCTTTCTTCGTCATTCTCAATTAGTTACAGTACGTCCTGTTTACTAACTCAGTAACATCCCTGTGATAACAATAGAAGCAGGCACTTCTCATCAGTCAGAGGGGTTGCTCATCTCAGTAGTAATTCTGGAGAGGTGGGATTATCCTCAGTGCGGGTCTTTATTCTTCCTTAGCTGAACGCCTCCAGCTGTAGAGAAGTGCAGTGACAAAGGCTGTCTCCCTCTGTCTCTGCTGGAGCTCCTGGCATTCAACCTGACCTTCGTCTTCATTGCCAGTGTGCTCGTCCTCATTGAGGTAAGACCGCTCAGATACAGGAGGTTTTACCAGTCCCTGTTTAAAAGATCCTATCCTGTAGAATCATGTTAGGATGCTAACATGCTGTGTTGTTTCTGCCCTGTCATCCAGCCAGTAGCTTCAGGTTCGGGGATCCCGGAAATTAAAAGTTACTTGAATGGCGTGAAAATTCCTGGGATTGTCCGACTGCGAACGTTTCTGTGCAAGGCTGCTGGAGTTCTGTTCAGCGTGGCTGGAGGTAAAGTATGACACAGAGTTGTGTGTTTGGACTGAAGTGGCTGACAGATGACATTTTTCTCCTAAATCAGACTGAATGTGCATATGCCAGTCACAGGAGACATTTTACTTTAAATTCTGAGACTTTAAGCACATGAAGGTATGATGATAATTCATCTGTACTTTTTTTTACTAGAAATTTAAATGCGGGTCTTTTACGTGTAATGAAGTATTACATTATTATGTTAGTACTTAAGGAAAGATCTGAGTTGTTCTTCTACCACTGCACCAAAGTTCTACATGTATAAATAAACGTTGTGTACAAACGGCATTAAATCAGAAATACTAGGAGAAACAATGAATGCTTCTCTGATGTTGGAGCAGATGTGCAGCAGTAACTGTTTATGTGAAACTCAAACACACATGAAGTAATGAGGTAATACTGTGTCATTTATCAGGGTCTGATGTTGAAAATGAAAAAAAGATATAGTGACTCATCATGTCCTGTACCGCTGATGAGTCAGGGTCAGTGAAGAGCAGGTGGGTGGACAGTGCCTCTGACTCAGTGTGTGTGTGTGTGTGTGTGTCTGCTCAGGTCTGTTTGTGGGGAAAGAAGGACCGATGATACACAGCGGAGCCATTGTGGGAGCTGGCCTTCCTCAGGTACACTGCAACACGTTTTGAACACACTGTCAATCAGTGACGAACATTGAGTACAACAAAGTTAGAGCCTTTTGTATATTAAATATACTCTTTTGTATAAAAAATTCCCTAAGAAAAAAACAGGGAATTATTGGGAAAAAAATATGACTTTTCTGCATTGAGTTTGATTCTGTTTGACAAATGACTTCCTGTTAAATGCCCCGGTCACTGATGTGTGCCATGTGTGCTCATCAGATGTTTTCTGCCCCGTATCAGTTTCAGAGCATCACTTTCAAGAGGATCAAATTTGATTTTCCCTACTTCCGCAGTGACAGGTATGGCTGTGGCACACACTCTTATTAACGAAACACTGCACACCGATGCTGCACACTGTTCATCGCCTTCCTGGAAGCCGGACTTTGGTGCAGATAATGTCAAGCATGGCGTATTGCGTTGTCCTTACTTTTCAGGGACAAGCGGGACTTTGTGTCAGCGGGCGCTGCTGCTGGAGTAGCTGCCGCCTTTGGTGCTCCTATAGGTGGCACCCTCTTCAGTCTGGAGGAGGGCTCCTCTTTTTGGAACCAGGCCCTCACTTGGAAAGTGGTATGTAACCTTCCCCAGTGAACACTGACAGAGCTTCCTGTTCTTCCTGCTGACTCCGTAGTTTTTAGCCATGCTAGTGCTGACTGGTTGATCAGTCACCACTTTGGTTCTTCTTCTTCTTCTTCTGTTCCCCAGAAGATGAATTCTGCACATTAACATTTGTCACTGATGTTAACATTTAGCTCAGAGCATCACTTTAGTGGCCCCACATATTTGAACTAATAATCAATTCCACTTGCTTTTCTGTCTTTCATTTCTTTTATTATGCAAATGATACTTTCTATACTCCCATAGGCAACCAGTTCTTTGTAGGTATAGTGTAGTGGTACAGGGTAGCAACTGTACACAGTGGAGCAATGAAACTGTGTCAGTGTGTAGTCAGAGCTAATGATGTTGTAGATGTTTCTAAAACATGTGGAATGACAGTTATCTGATCCAACTGGTTTTGTGAAAGCTCTGAAAAGAAATGCCCATGTCACTAAATTCAACCCTGGGCTGGAAGAATTTGGACACGTACACATTTTTTTTTTCTTCAGACTCTGAGTTTTAGTTCATTCAATTTGCAATGAAATAATGGAGACTACTATTTATCTGTCTCAGCGTTAATTTGAGTGGGTCTAAATACTTCGGACAGGAAGTACGGTTTGCAGACAAAATCTAGAGGATTAAGCTCCATGAACTGAGCATTGTGACACAACACATGACATCGAGGACTGTGAGCAGCCATCAGTGGATGTTTTCTCTGAAAACTGTGCAGTTATACATATATAGCACGAAGCACTGACCACTGAGTGAGATGAACCATTTTTTGGTGCTCAGCTCCTCTGTTCCATCTTCTGTTCCAGCTCTTCTGTTCCATGTCGGCCACTTTCACCCTCAACTTCTTCCGTTCGGGGATCAACTTCAACAAGTGGGGCTCCTTCCAGCTGCCTGGCCTGCTCAACTTTGGAGAGTTCAAGGTAAAGAGTCAAACTCTGAACTTGTGCCACCATTTAGGACAAATGTATGTTTAAGTGTACGTTTGGGTAATCCTAATTCTAGTAAATGTTTTTATTGATTACAGAAACTCACATTTTTTTAAATAAAATATAAGAGCATTTCTGTCTGTATTCCGCATCAGTGTCCAGATGGAGATAAGAGCTGCCACCTGTGGACAGCTGTGGACCTGGCCTTTTTTGTTCTGATGGGTGTGGTGGGCGGCCTGCTGGGGGCGCTCTTCAACTGCATGAACAAGTGCTTGGCCAAGTATCGCATCAGACACATCCACCCCAAGGCCAAGTTTATCAGGTGATTGCTACCTACTCACAGATGAAAGAGTCCGTCCTCCTACAGTACATGGCATCTGTCAGCCAAAGATAGTCTGTAACATCAGCTGTGTTTAGGAAAGAAAATATTTAAAAAATGGGACACTGATTTCCTTTGAAGAGAGCCATTACACGAGTCGATCTGATCTCTTCACTTTTCCAGAGTTCTAGAGAGTCTGCTGGTTTCCATGGTGACAACAGTGGTCATATTTGCAGCTTCCATGCTGTTGGGGGAGTGTCGTGACCTGTCCTCCCCCACAACTCATAACACCACAGTAAGTATCTGCTCTCTTGTTCCCTCTTACATAGTCAGCTCCTCTGAATCAGTATTTAAACATTCAGTGCAGAGTTTGTGTGACAGACATTTGAAAACTGAGACGTAACTGAGGCACCGCGACACAGTCCACTCACCAGACTCTTCATTCAGGGTCATGTATTTATCATCTTATAATCTGTTTTAGGTGTCCAGCAGTGAGGACATCAATTCCACCATCCGCCAGTACTTCTGCACCAACAAGACCTACAATGACATGGCCACGTTGTTCTTCAACCCACAGGAAGTGGCCATCCACCAGCTCTTCCACCAGGATGGTGAGATGAGCGCACACACATTCAGAGCAGCTCTGTTGTCTGTCTAAATCATATTATTTTGAAATTTCCCCTTGAATTTCCTGACATTTAAGACACAGTTAAATTTTCATTTACATAGTCCAGTATTTATTTATTTGATAAATAATTTTATAAGCAACATTAGTAAGATTTCCATGATCCCATGGTGCCATCTGTTCTCGTGCTCTCTGTGAGTGCAGGCTGATGAAAATGAAAATGACTACATCTGTCATCTCCTCCCAACCTCCTTCCTCTCAGGTACCTTCAGCCCTGTGACTCTGTCAGTGTTCTTCGTGCTCTACTTCCTGTTGGCCTGTTGGACCTATGGTGTGTCTGTGCCCAGCGGTCTCTTTGTCCCCTCGTTGCTCTGTGGGGCGGCTTTTGGGCGTCTTGTCGCCAACATCCTCAAAGTGTAAGAACAGTGTTCTGATCTTCACAGACGCCTCCACCACATAAGAAAAACACACATGAAGGAAGTGCATAAGCACAAAAAGTGGAATGTTCAAAAAATGAAAAATACAAGGGAAACCACAAACGAGTCAACAAACTTCTAACAGGTCTGAGGCTGGTAACATGGCTGCTGGCTGTGCAGGTCCACAGCACATGTGTTGGAATCTGCTGACTGGACGATTGTTTCCTTCTCGTTCTGTCAGCTTCTTTCACTTCCTCCTTTGTCACACATTGACTTTGACCTGACCTCAGCTGACTGTAATCACTGTTAGCATAAGCCTGCTAACGGTGGGAGACACATTGTCACTGATCAGCCTCCTCTCTCCTATGGAGCGATACTGTTTCTTACTCTGTGTCCGTCCTCTGGTAGGAAACTGGGAATGGACATCTACTCGGGGACTTTTGCTCTCATCGGAGCTGCCGCCTTCCTCGGAGGCGTGGTCAGAATGACCATCAGTCTGACTGTCATCCTCATTGAATCCACCAATGAAATCACATACGGGCTTCCCATCATGATCACTCTAATGGTATGCCGTCATATTTACGCATTCAGCCTTTTCCAGCATCGGCTACTGTGCTATATTTTTAATCAATACAATTTCATTCAATTTCATTTCAATTGGTACATGGTTTTCTGTCGATGATCAGGTTGCCAAGTGGACTGGAGATTTCTTCAACAAGGGCATCTATGACATCCACATCCAGCTGAGAGGAGTGCCACTGCTGGAGTGGGAGACTGAGGTGGAGATGGACAAGTAAGAGTTTTATGTTTAAATGTGTTTTAATGTTTTCCTGAGGCACACTGATGCTCGGTCCTTACCTGTGCCAGTTTGCTAACTTTCTTCATGCAGCAGTGGGTTAAATGCTATCCCACAATTCCTCGCGGCAGCATCATTTAAAGCGACGCACCATTCCACGTCAGTAACATCCACTGCTGCGTAATTCTGCAGCCTGTAGTCTTTTCTACTTCCACTTTTCTTGACGTCATGATGTTTTCCATCGAGGTAAAGAGGTCAAAAATAGTTAGGGAAAGGACGTTATCACCTGTTATTTGATGGAAGCCATTATGACTCTATCTCTACCAGTCATACACTGTGTTACTGAACTGTGCATAAAGTATCCCAAAATGGTGGACTGCTGATTTACAGACATGGTTTTAGAGGTCTGTGTTGTCTGGATAGATATAATAGAACTGTCAGTAGTTTTTTCCCTCCTCCTGTTCTGACCCTTCTCTGACACACAGCCATTGTGAGTGAATCCTAACATCGCAGCTCATCCTGTGTCTTCATGTTATCGGTGTGTATTGTTTCCCTCCTCTTTTTAAGGCTGACAGCCAGTGATATCATGGAGCCCAACCTGACCTACGTGTACCCCCACACCCGAGTCCAGTCTCTGGTCAGCATCCTGCGCACCACCGTCTACCACGCCTTCCCTGTGGTCACTGAAAACCGGCAGAACGAGCGGGACTTCATGAAGGGCAACATCCTGGTCAGCAACAACATCCGCTTCAAGGTATGTTCTGTACCACTGAACAGTTTTAGCTGTTAAAGCCCAGCCTCAAATCCAGAGGGAGCTGGAGAAAGACAAGAGGGACTGAGCGTCCCACCAAGGACATTTCAGTAAGCAGGAGTGACCTTGTGGATTTGAAACATTTCCCTAATGATGCTACTCAGTTTTGCTGTTAATAGCAGCACCGTCATGACTTATATGTACAAGTGTGTTCAGCAGTGTAACCAGCCAGTAGATGGAGGTAGAGGTCTGTGTGTAGTGTTAACAGCAGTGGACAAAATATGTAAAGCCCAGTTTATTTTGCTCTCTCCTCCAGAGACAACAACCAGGTCGATCCAAAGGCTTTACATTTTTAATGTGCCCCAGCAGGTGATGAAGCAGCAAAGTGACTGGATCTTGGGGTGTGATAAACTCGTAAAAGTAAACTTACCCTTCACTGTTGTGTGTAGAAATCCAGCGTTGTGTCCCGTGCGGGGGAACAGCGGCGACGCTGCCAGTCCATGAAGTCGTACCCGTCCAGCGAGCTGAGGAATGTCTGTGACGAACAGAGCGCCGTGGTAGAGCCCACAGAGGAGGGAGAGGACCTGCTGCAGCAGATGTTAGAGAGGAGGTAGGACAGACACAGGTACACCACAGAGATACTGGAGCAGAGGGCTGCCAACTAAGGTGCCCGGGGAGCTGGGGGTGGATCGGGTGCCTTGCTCAGGAGCACCACAGCCATGGTTGCAGAGGCGGGGCGGGGCGGGGGGGGTGGCGTGTCTCCTTCACCACCACCCATATCCGTTGTGCTTTGTCAAGGGATCGAACCGGCGACCCTCTGATCTCAGTCCGGTCCAAAGCCGCACTATAGTAGAATAATCTAAAGTGTAAATAGTGGCCATTGTTTTTGAATGAGTGAGGGACTGTTTGGAAAATCCAGTTCCCATCAGTGTAATATTGCTGAAACAGCCCCTTGTTCTGTTGCTGTTCACATGCAGGCATGCTCCCTACCCCAACCTGTACCCAGATCAGTCTCCCAGTGAGGAGTGGACCATGGAAGAGCGCTTCAGGCCCCTCACCTTCCACGGCCTCATCCTACGATCCCAGCTAGTCAACCAGCTCATCAGGGGGGTCTGCTACGCTGAGAACCAGTCGGTCAGTCGCACACACACACACACACACACACACACACACACACACACACACACACACACACACACACAGGACACTACACTAAACCAGCACTTGTCTAAGCCCCTTACCCTGAGTCTTAAATGTCCTGCTGCAGAATGACCTAAAACATTTGCACAGCATGTACGTCCAACTGAATATCTCTGCATACCCTCCATCACAGAGTGCGTCTCAGCCCAGGCTGTCCTACGCAGAAATGACTGAAGATTATCCACGTTACCCTGACATTCACGACTTGGACCTCTCCCTGCTCAACCCCCGCATGATCGTGGTACGTCCGATGTAAACACGATGTAAAAGCTAGAGGAGGACATTTCTCAGTGGAATATCAAATTTCAAATTTGATATTTAAACAGTAATCCAGTGTCAGTGTCCTGTCTTCCCAGGATGTCACCCCCTACATGAACCCATGTCCCTACACGGTGTCACCCAACACCCGCATCTCCCAGGTGTTCAACCTGTTCAGGACCATGGGCCTGCGACACTTACCAGTGGTCAATGCTGTTGGAGAAGTAAGTAGTCACTGAAAAGAAGTTTTTATTTCCTGCAGAAAGAGCATTCAAAGGCTCCCAAGTAAAAACTCTTGTTTCATGTTTTAGTTGAGTATGTAGTCGATGTTGTGTCTGACCCACCTTTGGTTTATTATCTGCCATCTCTTTCAGATTGTTGGAATAATCACAAGACATAATTTAACCCACGAGTTCCTTATGGCCAAACTGCGACAGCACTACATCACTGTTTGACCCCGACGCAGGACGTACCGCTGTCCTTCAAACCCAAACTCTGTTCAGCCTGGTCCTGACACCCGGTCTCTGTCCATTCCTGATAGCATGTAGGCATTCCCAAACACATGCAGGACATTCACAAGCATACATACACACTCTCTGTGGTACAGTAGAGAACGCAGTTCTCCAGTAAGTGAAACCGTTCAGTTCTTTTTTTTTTTTTTTTTACTCAAGTCGTATGTTTCCAGTTCAGATCCACTGGCTTCAGTGGTGGGACTGGACACATAACCTGTGGGTGTAATACAACTATACTTGACTTCATCATGTTGATCTGTATTAAAAAAAACAAAACAAAAAAAAAGTTACAAGCATCCCCCAGATCGACGGCTGATAATTCAGGAGCCCTTGCCCTGCATTCAGACTAAGGGCTGACTCTTTTACAGCAGCACTAGAGGATGTGAAAGCATTAAGTTTAAAGCATTAACAGTGTTATTATCATCTCAGCAGCTAATTTAACTTCCTTCAGTCGTTAGCACAACTGGTTAAACTGAGAATGGCCTTGCTAGCAGCAGCACACTCTATATCATATTCATTCAACCCTAGTCCTGCTCCACCCCCCCCCCCCCCCCTCACCCACCCTCCAGATGGCCTGCACCCAAATTTGAGCACCACTGTCATAGAAGGATAGAAGTGATGACAATAGGAAAGATTTGTTCAGTGATACAGATAAGTCTAGAGTTGGAGGGCTGTAAATATAGTAGGAAGCTCTTTTGTACGGATACTGTGATCACGAGCCACCTGAGAAATAATGTGAAGAGGTATTTTAGTTTGGACACTACAGAGGGGAAAATCTAAGACGAAGGTAAAGCTGCATCTTAGAGTAAGACAAGAACATTCAGTTCAGTTCAGGGTACTTTTATTTCTATAGCAACAAATCATAACATACATTATCTCAAGACACTTTACAGAGTGAGGTCAAGACCTGACAGTATTATATTACGGGTACGGTAGCAGGAACAGCTGTGTTCACTGTCGTATTAAAGCAGTCGGACTGGGTTTTAGAGTGATAATAATATTATCAGAGACTTTTAAGCCTAATCTTTTACGTAGAGAGGGCATCTGCCTCCTGGACCCATACTGGGAGCTGCTGGAGCCTGAAGATACGATGGAGTTTGGTCATTAGGAGTGTTGTAGGCGAGGAGAAGGATTTTAAATTCTATTCTGGATTTTACAGGGAGCCAGTGCAGAGAAGCTGATACAGGAGAATCAAGATCTAGCTCTAAAAGGGCTAAAAGTGCCCTGAGATCACTTCTGATATGATTCAGTGCTGTAGAAATAAAACTGACTCAGATTGATTAGATCTAACGTGGAAGTGATAATTAAAGGTAGATCATCCTAAAAGTCGATGGTTTAGATGAAGAAACGGTTGAAGTTATCTCAGAGATCTACGGGAGAGAAGCAGTCTGAATAGGCCACAGCACAGGACAGTACATCTGTGTGGGAAGGAGGTGATGAGTTTTTTTTTTTTTTTTTCTGTAATAGTTACATTTTATTTGTAAAGAAGCTTGTGAAGTCATTACTACTGAGAGTTAAAGGAACACATGGCTCAGCAGAGCTGTGATTCTCTGTCAGCCTGGCTTCAGGAATGAAAAGAAACCTGAGGTTATTCAGATTTTCCAGGATACAGGAGGTTCTGGCATTACAGAGCCTGTTTTATGTGTTATTCCAGGTGAGGTGAAATTCTTCTAAACTGGTGGAACACCTCTTCTTCTCCACTTTTTGGGATGTTTTCGGATTCACTACATGTTCGTTTGAATTCATTTGAACTTCATTGTTTGAAAAAGTGACAGCTCCCGTGACTTGTTGACGGTGTTTGCTCAGATTTTGAAAGCCTGCGGTTTCCTTACCTACCTTCAAAAATCATCCTTTTGAGCTTTTGATGATGCTTTATCATTGTTGTCACTGTAGCACTTTTATTTTTTTTTTGACTGTTTTGTCTGTACATTTGAATTTTCTGTAGAAGCAACTGGAATATATGCACTAAAAAGCAGGCTGACATTCCCTCATGGCCTGCACCGTAACTGGACTGGAAGAGTCTGCTTAGGGACCGTGTTATGTTCATTCCAAGTCACATCTCTAACCACTTCAGCAGTCTGTGAATACATTCCCATTATTTTTGCACTTACAGTGTGTCGTGATGTTTTTCCACTGTCATCGAGTCAGCTCAGTGTTAGAACGTGTCAGGCCTAAGACTAGGACTGTGTATTTGACAGCCTCACATTATGTTGGACCACACTTTTGTTATCTAACAGGGAATCTGAAGAATTGGATCTATAAAGGACAAACTGCAAAGAAAAAAAAAAAAGAAATTCATTTCTAAACTATTTCATATTAGTACTCTGCTAATAGATTTTTAAGTATCTTTCTGGTCCATTGGCCTGATGTATCATTGCATTGTCATTCCTAAAAGGGAATAAAAATGTGACTCAGAACATAAAGGCAAGTAAAAGGAAGTGGAGTTGTACTTTTATAGGTGGACATAAAGGTCCATTGTATGTCAGGTTGGTGGATTATTAGCGACCATGATGGCACATATATGTACATCAAACAACCTTTATTTGTTTATCTCTGTTTTATGTTTTATTTAAGAGATTATTTTTTTATACAATTTTATTTTTATGATTTGCTGCCTGTATTTGGGAATGATTCAGCGTCATGCAATTACATTTATAAATGGGCCGAGGCTGCCCTGGATAATATTATTGTTTATAGTCTTAAGCATTGCTCACTTGTTATGTTCGAATCATTTTTTATGTTCCCACTTTAAATATGACCTATGGCACAGCAGGCGGTGTGCGGAATATGAGATTAAAAGAAACAGGGGATGCTATGTCCCGCTGTTGAAGCCAGACCTGAAGGACTGTTTGCCAAATACTTTGTGTGTCATATGACTTGTGGAGATTTAGACAGCGCCCTGTGCTTGTTTAGGAATTTGTAGTTTCTACAAATGTAGAGAACTGGCACATGGCAAAAAAAAAAAAAAAGCTGCAGCCATGGAACAAAAATGCAGAGACAACTCTGTGTAGTCTCTGTGTAGTGCCTTTATTATTGTTCAAATAAAGGTTCTTCTGATTTGTCAATCATACAAAGTGTGTCTGCATGATTTTTGGCTGTACATATTCATTCTAAACTGACTAAAGAATGTTATGTGTTCACTCTGAGTTAAGACAGTTAGTCCATTAATTAATGTGTAGATTGGTCATAAAAAAATAAAACAACCAGCAGATGAATCAATAATGATAATTGTTGCGTGGATCAGCTGTGTTGAAACTGGACAGTAAGCATATTATGGATGACTTTAATGTGTGCTGTTCATGCTGTACACTGTGTAATGTACAATGTTTGTGAGTTGAGAAAACAGAAGCGCCTTCATGTTCTGCTGCCTCTTAATGCTTAGGAAGAAAAGAGTTTTCTAATGTGCAAACACAGTTTGTGCATGTGTGTAATAATACGTTCAATATCATGACTGATCTCACACCAGTAGAAGCTGGCAGCTTGATGAGCACACCAGTCTGTAGGTAGCTATAGCTCGTCACTCATCAATGATCCCAGGATTATTCACAATGTTCAAATGTCCATAAAATTCTGTCCAGTCACCAGGTGGCGGTGATGCACCACAACACAACTCTGATATGCTGTACTGGACTGTACAGTCAAATAACTTTCTTTGGGAAGATGTTTGTTGCACTTAACACCCTCAGATTTTCTTTCCATCTCTTTTTTTTTTTATAATAGTCCTTAGGGCGATTTCTTTGTTTTCACCTTTTCAACAACAAAATACTTTCTTCAGGTTTTTTTTCCCTCCTTAAGCTGGACAGTCATTCTAACTCAACTTTTTATGAAAGTTCTGTTCAGTTAATCTAGTATCCAACATCACAGTACATCAGTTACCTCAGAGGGTTTTGCTCTCTTGCTGGGTAGCATCTCTTAGCCTGAGGACCCTCCGCCCGACGCTGAGAATGACTGTGACTCCTTCACACAGGTGCCACAGTTCCCAGCCAACCTCTGAGGTTGCTCCATCCTGGCCACCACACAGAGTGCTTGGCTCACTCCTGGCCCTTTGCTATCCCCCAGTGTCCTACATGCATTTTCTGTACTACATCAGTCTGTAGTGACTACAGCATCACCTGCACCTGTCTACTGCCCTTCAGCAGTATTCCATTCTACTGTGAGCTCACCAGGAAAGGTAGGAAACCTCTGTAAATCATTCTGTCCAACCCTCAGTGTAGTTCTTTTTTACTTGCAACAGCAAGAAGGATGTGCCTCTCTCGCTTGACTGGGTCAATTTGACACATATACACACCTCTGAATTACTTGGTTTAGGTACAGGGACCATTCCGGTGCACCAGTCTGTGGGAAACAGTTCCTGCATCTCAGGGTTATCAGGGAAAACAGTTTCCCATCTGCTTTGAGTTCATCTTTGCAGTCCCCTTCCATTTTACCTAGCCCCTCAAAAAGCCCCTTGCTGCACACGGTAGCTTGTTTGCTGAGTAGCAATAGCTGAACTTAACATAGCAGTCAGTAAAGAAGGTTCTCTTCTGTCTCCATGAAACAACCTCCCACTTCTTGTGCTCCACTTGGCAAAATTTATTGGAATCCAAAACCATAATGTAGGATACCACCTGTATCTGTCCACTGTGTGGCAGTGATGGAACATACAGCTCTGATAAACTATAATGTTTCAATTGTAACTAACTGCTTTACTAATCCTGGTAAGTTATTATCATCAAGTTATTATTAATAAGAACAATATTTGGGTTTCAAGTTTATGAAACATCATTTTTGCTCATGTTTCTCTTTTCTATTTGGTAATAGTACAGTTATACATGTTTTTAATCCAACAATAAATGGTCCAGAGAGCAAGTGTCCTGCTAAAGGAGACCATCCAAACACCAGCCAAGGGGATTTTTCACAACCTGGCAACCTTATAGTTGTTCTTTTCTATTTGGAATTCTTTTTTATAATTGATTAAGAAATAGTAAATTGTTAAATAACTATTAATATGTCATTAGGTGCATCACTAGAAGAGATTATAGGTTGTAAATAAGGACTTTACAAATTGTTTACAGCACCATAAAACTTTAGAGAATGATTCATTAGCTGATAATATGTTGTTAGAAGTCTGATTAGAGAGTGTTAAGATTGAGTCCTAAACATTACGAGATATCTCAGATTTCTACAAAATTCACTGTGGATATTCATGGTCTCCAGAGGATGACTCCTCCTGTGAATGTGAGGACACTATAAAATAAGATCAGGGAGGGGGAGAAATAAATGATGTTAATGGAGTTTCCTCATCAGGAGGAACTACAGAGATTTTGTGTGTGTGTGTGTGTGTGTGTGTGTGTGTGTGTGTGTGTGTGTGTGTGTGTGTGTGTGTGTGTGTGTGAGCCACCCAATGAAAATGACCTCCACAAATGGTCATCTGTTTATGCTTTAATCTTCAACACCTGTTATCATGTAAACTGGCAGAGTGGCTGGTAAGATTTTCCATTCGGATGTATCAGCAGGAGGAGCATGGGGCAGTGATTATGAGGTGTGTATGGTATACGCTGACCTACTTCTACTACAGCAGAGATGAGAGAAAATGTTCATACCACCAAGCAAATGATGCTCATCAATTACAAAATTGTCTGATTTCAGAAACATACTTAGCTAAGTATAGGAAGTATAGGAACGGAGTGCCCCACAGAAGAAGATCTCACATCAGCTGTGTTGTTCCATCCAAGCTCCACAGCGGTCAAACTAGCATGCTTGCTAATGGGCATTTCGAAAGCAAGCTTGGAGCTCAGAGTGCTGTTGTAGCCCTCCAGCTGTATCATGCTCCTGCTTGGCTTGGCTCACCAGCTTTGGTGATGGTTCACCAGCTCAGCCTACGAGCTGGTATTTCTAGTGATGTTCAAAGCAGTTCTTTTTAGTGACCTGCATCGCCACAATAAGTTTATTCAAAAGATTTGTTCATGGAATCCATCAGTGTTGATCGTAGCTCAGACTGCCTGATCCCTCTCACTGATCTGAAGCGGAACAGAAAATATATTTCTCATGATCCCCGTCCTCCAGAACCCAAAGCGCTGTCGCTTTGACAAACATGCCAAACTCTATAATTCTTCTTGAGAGTCCCCACTCATTATTGGCGATGAATTCTGGCTTTTAATGACTCCGAAATCTTTTGAATTTACCTACAGTTCAGAATCACTCAAGTGAAATCTTGTGAACAAATGAATGACGTTCACTCACAGGGATTCATGAATGAATGAATGACATGACACTTTCACTCAGTGAGTGAGTGTATCCCTGTACATTTACTCGTTTTTATTCCCTTTTAGGAATGACTACTATTCGTTCATACATGACACAACTGATTAGATTAGATTAGATTAGATTCAACTTTATTGTCATTACACATGTACAGGGACAGGGTAACGAAATGCAGTTAGCATCTAACCAGAAGTGCAAAAGCAGCAAGTGCAGGATATGGCAAAAAAAAAAAAGTGCAATATGTACAGTATTCACATTAGATATATACACATATGAATATATATAAACATGATATACAGATGAGTGTTTTTTAACAGTATGTACAGTTAAATAAGTATTATGAACATACTATACAGATGCATTATGTATCTAAGTGTATGTACAGATATACAGGTAATATGAACTTACTATATAGATGGATTTATGAATATATGTACACTATATAGAGAAGAAAAGTGGGTGGTGTGAGGAGTATGGTTGGTGTGTGTTGGTGGTGGGGGGATGTCGTCGGGGGGCAGGGTTGGTGTGGGAGGTGGAGGTGGGGGGGTTACAGGGGGGCTAAGTTCAATAAGGAGACAGCTGTGGGGAAAAAGCTGTTCCTGAGTCTACTGGTTCTTGTTCGGAGGCTCCTGAAGCGTCTCCTGGAGGGCAGGAGGTTAAACAGACCATTTGCAGGGTGAGAGGAGTCCTTGAGAATGTTGCGAGCTCGTCGCAGACAGCGTTTCCTCTGGACCTCCTCAATGGAGGGAAGTGGAGTCCCAGTTATGCGTTGGGCAGTTTTCACCACCCGCTGCAGTGCCTTTCGGTCAGCGACTGAAGAGTTTCCATACCAGACTGTGATACAGCTGGTCAGGATGCTCTCAATCACAGACCGGTAGAAGTTCACCAGAACGGCTGAAGATAGGTGGTTCTTCTTCAGTGTCCTCAGGAAGAAGAGGCGCTGATGAGCCTTCTTGACCAGGCTGGAGGTGTTGGTGGACCAGGACAGGTCCTCTGTAATGTGAGTCCCCAGGAATTTGAAGCTGGAGACACGTTCAACAGCCATCCCAACTGATGTGACCAGAGGCCATAGAAGCCACGAGAGTGTGACAGTGAGTCAACATGAACAACACCAGGACCCTGCACTGAAGCTGCTGCTGCCATCCCCATTTGATCATTTACATGTGTTTTTTCCTACTTTGACATGACAAAACGTCTGCTGTGTAATATATGAAGAAAACTAAGTCCAGTGTTAACCCACCACGACATGACAACAAACCGCAGTTTTCCTTGAAACTTGGTATTTCATAGATTATGAGCTGAGCACTGTGGACCCAGATAATGATGAATGACAGCCCTGGGAATCTCATTGTAGCACGGACAGGTGCACAAGCATTTACCCGTAAGTGGCCATTGTCAGAGCTGAGACGAACAGATACTCCCAACAGGTGCAGTGCAGCAGTAACCAGCTTTGACACCACCAACGCAGAGTTGAAAAGAAATCTGGCCTGAAAATGTCTCAGTAACAGGAAAAACATAAAGGCAGGAGACTGTTCTGTTAGGGCCAGTTTTAATGTGGTTGTTAGAACAGAGTAATGCAGGTATGACACTTTCAGAAAAGTAAAGACTGATTCTACTACACATATTTTCAGACAGTCTCTCGTGGGAGACGTTTGTAGAGTTGTACTCAATTATACACATTCAAAGTGCCAGAAATAATTGTATAACAAATAAAAAAAGGAGGCCTAGAAAGATAAATTCAAACCCTCTCTCACCCCCCGCACAGCTGGTCAGTCAGCTCATGTTGGGCGTGAGTGATGGATTGTCAGTTTCGGATGATCTAACTAAAGATCCGTGAGCCACAGTCAGTAACACCGACTGACCAACGGCACCAAATTACAAAAAAAAAAGTGGAAAGCGTGGCTGATGATATTTGGTTTGCTAACAAAGCTGTGCAGCAAGTGTTTCCTAAAAAGAACCTGAAGATGTTCTAAGAAATGATGGTAGATTAATGAGTGCCTCCTAACAACTGACAGGTGACTGAGATAATTTTAAGCTCTTTTTTCTATGCTTATATCATGAACAGTAATTTACATAAACACTTTTTTTTTCAAGTGATGTTTAATGTAAAATGTGTGTAAAATAGTGTTTATTTTGTAGTTAACAAAAGGCAACTAAACTAAAATACATGCACAAAGTAATCCCACAGTCGATTTCTGTGCCAGCTTCAGTCGTCATCCTCCCCCTCTTCCTACCTTCTGACTGAAATGTCACCTTCTTGATGATAAACCTTCAGGTTCTGTATCTTGCCTTTTCTTTTTTGACATGCTATTTGCCACATGCTGATGTACAGCAGGTCTGATACAGAAATGATGATGTTCACAATGTGTGTTCCTGAAACTTCCTGGGAAGCTTCATTCACATCGGTGGAGCAATCACATGGGGATCAGAACTGGGGAGTCTCTACTCTCAGGTTCCCCCCGAGTGCAGTCATTTCCACCCCCTCTGAAGACATCATGAACATTACCACAGTTAAACAGAAATTTGTCTGTCAAATGTCAGTTCACCACAGAGATCCATCAGCCTCCAGACATTACCTCAGAAATCCAGGAAACACTTTCTCCATCAGCTGAGAAGAAGGAAAAATCCAATTTTCTGTGTACAAAAATAACAAAGCTAATATATATTTTCCTATTACATTAGTGTAATATTAAAGAGACTGTGTGTATGTATCCAGTCTCTCCAGATATAGGAGGCTGAGCAAACTTTCACTGAGTGCACGCGGGATAGACACACCTATCACAAATGGGAACATACACACTGCTGTGGTGTTTACTGCAGTGAAACTAGAGGCCACTGCTTCTCGTCTTGAGGATCTGATGGTTTCTGAATGTTGGAGCGACTGCTAACTTTGCATTGTCACAAAAAACTGAAAATGTTTATGAGAATTGTAAAGTAAGAAGATCTGCTTGTCATTTAAACTCAACGTATTATAAGTTTTCATCCCCTCAACAGCTGTGAGCAGGTCAGATAGTCGTGTTTGTGGCACTTTATATTCTCGCTGCTGTAACATGATGAGAGATGATGATATTTACAAGAGACTCTTGTCACGCAACCTGGGCTGATTGAATGCCACGCTTTCATTTAGCTCCATTTAAACCAGCCAGTAACAAAACTTCACCTTTAACCTGCAGGGTAATTGAACCACGGCCTGTCTAACACACTGCAGAATGGCTGAGTAGCTGTTTGAAGAGGTGAAACGCAGGTCTCTGTCATTATTCAGAATTGGTGAGATAAGAGAAAAAAAACCCAAAACACTTGTGTACTGAGTGTAATTGTAGGTAATCCGTTAGCAGTGATGACAAATCACTGCAAACTGTCTGATGCTGTAAGAAGAGATGCGGCACCAGAGAACAAATCCTGACTGCTGCATCAGTTTACTCCTCTCTGATAGTCATATCATTTCCAAGTGTTATAATTACACACAGAGGCGACCTAATGGCTGGTGGTTAATAAGTCAGGTCTAATGGGATGAGCTGGAGGAGTAAAGATGGGTCACTGGAATCCCACCTTGAGCCACCCTCGCCTCCCTCAACAGTATCTCACTCATTTGCTTCATCTCCTCTCTAGTTTCAATTCACAGCAATTCCACCGCAGCCTGCCCTCCCTGCTGCCGCCTGCCTCCCCCCTGCTCCTGATGAGTCTCTCAAACTGTCATCTCTAACATGATCACTCTTCATTTTCAGCTCCTACAGGTTTGTTCCCTTCAGAATGTCCAATTCAACTCACAAGTAGATACTGATGGCTTGCGTTCACTTTCACTTTTTAGACTCAGACATGTCTCAATTGGAAGTCATGTTATTTTATTATGTATTTACAATACCTTACGCTTGATTGCTTTGTTATTTCAGTTCACTTTTAAATGATGAAAATGTTGGTGCTAGGCTGATTGGCTAGCACCAACAAGAATATAGCATGTACTGTACTGAATGATTGTTGCCATCAGTTGTGGAATTTAGTTAATTCGAAGAAAGCTGAGCAAAGCAAAACATGCTTTACACCCCTTCAGCTAACAGGAGTCAGGAGTTAACAAACCTGGATTCCAGTCAGTGAAACTGGATTGGAGGTGTGTGTTAGAGCCATTCTAACTTATAACAAACACACATTTTGAGTTTGGTGATTTGGGGCTTTGCTGCCTCTGGGTCTGAACAGCTCAACATCATGGAGGAAGAAATGAATTCCCGGGTTTGTATCTGACAGGATAATGTCAGGTTAGCTGGACCAGCTGAAGCTTTCATTTGTACAAGTACGTGCTCTTTCTGCTAAGTTCAAAGCCTGCTGCACCCCTGCTGGTGGCTGCTTTGTTAGCTGCAGGGTCATTAGCAGGGCACCGCTGCTCATGGAGGATTCATCCCTTATCCCAGAACATCTCATGGTGGCAGAGCAATGAACAGACGCCCCCTAAAACTAACCTCCACAAGGAGTTGCTAGTTCCTCCATGCCCTGTTCCATCTTCTCAGTCGGAACCAAAAGCTGTGATACTTTCCTGGTTGCCTTGTGCAGTCTGGCAGTCTTCAGAATCAGGTTTATTGTCATGTAAGTGAAAGGGTTTCACATTACTAGGAATTTGCTTTGGTGACTTGGTGCATACGTAGAAAGTAACTTCAATAAGCAATGTAATGTAATGCAATGTAAAAGAAAAATATATAGACAGTGTGAGTAGATGAGTAGATGAGTCACTGAGTCTCCAACTAACCTGAAGCACCCACCTCCACTGGGTGGAACCTCACACTCCATCCACCTTCCCTGCACTCTGTGATCAGATCTGCATAATTTGCCCTCTTCCTTTCATGGGCTGCCTCCAGGCTTCCTTCCCACAGGACTGTCAGTACAACCAGCAGTGCTTATTTTCCAGTTGTGGTCCTCAGCTCCACATTTGGTGGCAGTGTGGTGCTCTAGATTTCCCCTAGGAAATGTACCTGCTAGCCCAGATGCACCTCCATTCTCCACTCCAATCCTTACTTCAGGAGCTGAGGTGGTAGTCTCCTGTTAATGTTAGCTGTTGCCACCCCTTGATGAAAAATTAGTTGAGTCTGCGGAAGTTTCCAGAAGTCTTTCCAGCAGTGCCCCTGCTGTCCCTGTGCCACAACTTCATTCTGTACCTCTCCTGCTAGATCCTGGTAACCTCAGAGACAACAAAGTCCTTCTTGCTTGATCTGGAATGTGGCCTGGGTGGGTCTCCCCATCTGAGGCCTGTCCACCTGATCTGGACTCACCACCTCCTGATGTTGCAGTGTGCTCACTGTATTCTGAACTTTGTCCACTCGGGCATGCACATCCCTTCCCGCCTTGTTGGAGGAGTCCTATGACTCTCACCAACCTCACCTTCTTCTGTTGATTGTGCCCGAGTGTGATAGATTTCAAGGGTAGATGGAGTGAATTCCACCCATACAGACTTGCTGCTGAAAAGCACCACAGAAGTCCTAGTCATTGATGATGGAGTTGGCTTTTGCAACTGCCCTGCTTACAGGATGAGGTGACTTCAGACAGCTTCATGGACCTTATTACTCTTTGTTATATGAAGTGATAACACCACACCTTGTACTTTACTGGTAGCTGGTTTGAGTCGATCTTTGACAGACCCGCTGAAGGATGCTGAGGGATGGTTTTAACCATCTCCTTGTCTGTGGGACTGGGCTAGTCTGCGATGTGGGGGATGTTTTCCCTGCCTATGGTAAAGGTGGCCTTATCGCTCCACTCCCCTTTGACTTGTGTGGCTTGAATTTCCTCCATGCCCAGGCAAACTTGTCCAGGCAGTAGTGATGTAGTGGCCAGTAATGTCATCTTTATAGATCCTTATTGGTGGAAGCCTCTGGTCTACATGCAGCTAGACTCCTCCCACCACCTGCCTTGCTCCAATCAGTATGACTTCTTTGCTGCTATGAAGAGGGCAGTAGAGATGGGACACCCCAATCGCAACTGCCAGCTGCTGCTAGCCAGTGGTGAACTTTTGCAGCATGAAGCACATGTGCAGATCGTGGAAGTCGCTCATAACAATGGCCTTGATGTTGTGTGGGATGTAGAAGTCTGGTGCAAAAGCAGTGAGGTGGTGTGGTACTGACCTGTATGCATTGGCCAGGTCTACATCTATCATGTGCGGGTCTTTTGCTTCCTTCTTAGCGGTTTGGATCTGTTCCTTAATCGCTGTGGTATACTCAGTAGTGACAGGACCATGATCCTAAACATGGAAGTAAATCTGCTACAGAAAAACTTCAAAAAAAAAAAAAACTTCAAACAAAGAAAATCGACCTTTTGGAGCAGTCCAGTCAGAACCCAGATTTGAACCAGCTGAGCTGAAGCAGTTCTTTGATGAAGAAAGGTCCAAAATTCCTCCTGAACGTTGTGCAGGTCTGATCCACAGCTGCTGGAAGCTCTGATCTGAAGTTATTGCTGCCAAAGGACGTTCAACCAGTTATTAAATCCAAGGATTCACTTACTTTTCCCCTCAGGACTGTGAGAGTTTGATGAGTGTGTTCAATAAAGACACGGCAGATTAGAGTTGTTTGTGTGTTATTAGCTTCAACTTGTGACCAATTAATGCAGAAAACCAGGTCATTCCAAAGGCTTCACACACTTTTTCTTACCACTGTGTTTTCCACATACCGTTTTCCTTAATTTACCATAATCTCATTAGTGTTGTTGTTTTATGCCAGAGTCGCAATATCAGTTTCAATTCAGTCTGACACACAACTGTTTTTTTCTCCTTTTGTTCTTTCCTTCCTGTATTTATTCTCTTTCTCCTCTGTCCTCCCCCTCCTCTCTCCCTCTCCTTCCCCCTCTCCACTCATGTCAGCCACACTCACTTGTCCCGAGGTGTGGAAGGCGACTGAGATCATTAGGGGAAATGACTCTTGTGTTGCATACCAGCTCTGATAATAAAACTGTCACAAGGGGGGACAGCGTGATGACTGCAGCGCCGCAGTGATTAGAGAGAACACGCTTTCTGTCTGACTCGCCGTTCTCAACCGCTCCACCTTCTCCCCGCTCCATTTGTTTTTCTTCTTTGGTTATATAATCTTTTTAATGATGCTAAATGAGAATGATCATGTCTGGCTCCCTGAGCTGTCTTACAGTAGCTGTAACTTGTCAACAAACGTGAGGCACAGAGGCAGACGCCTTCACAGAGCAGGTCATTTCATTTCTTCCAGGAGAATGTGCTGCTTTGTGGTGGTGGCTATTTAGACTGTTTATGTTCATCTGAAATACAGCAGCCATCAGTCTGAGTTTACTGTAGAATACACTTCTACATCCTGCTGTCGGTTTAGGAAACTCTGCATGATCCTCACCTCAGTATATCCTTCTGAATTTTAATCAGCCAAATCAAGTGGGTATCCTCCAAAGTTCCAGCCTCTTCAGTGTGACTTTTTACGTTACTATTTTCCCTGCATGTTTATGAAAGCAAGGAAACTTTCATCAAGGAGACACAATGAGAGAACTTCACACTGGACACACAGTGAGTGAGTGAGTGAGTGAGTGTGTAATGGATGGATGGGTCCCCCTCAGTGCCACATGGACAGAAGGAAGCATTTTATAGACCAGAGACTGTCTCAAAGTGGACATGTGAGTATTGTTTTAAGGCAGACTTGAACCTGTTCTATCCTAATGATGATGCACCCTGAAGTATTCCTTGAAGAACAGCAGTGAGGTGCAGTGACACTGGAGCCAGGCAACCACAGCAGACGCTGCACAGAGGTGATGGCCGCAAGGATACACAGTTATTCGCCAAGAAATAGACCAAAGACTGGTCCTGTGAAAAGCACCGAATGCTGTTTCCATTGTAGATCACTAGCATCACAATGGCATGACATGTAAATAATGGAAACCATGTTACTACATGTGGATATGAATCAGTTACACATTGTTTTGAAGTGAAACACAAAGGTGAATATTGTTGCACTGACTGACTGAGTGCAGCACTGACTCTGTGATGTGATGAGCGCTGTAGACGTGTCAGTCTGGGAGGAAGTTCAGCACCTCTGCAGGCCAGATCTCTGTATCTACAAGGATCGCCTGACACTGTCAGGGCCTCGCTGACCTGCTAGGGGGCGCTGGGGTGAAAATGAACTGCTTGGACCACTGAACTAACAGGAGTGAATAGAACATACACAACACAACACACTGTAAGATACATAACCATAAAGGTCTCAAAATAAGACATTATTAGTTCAGAATAACAGGCTCATCATGTCAGCTGATGTTGTGTTTTATACCAAACATTCACATGCAGATTCTGAATTAAATCACTGTTGGGATTTGGTTGGTAAATCCAGTCAGAGACACAGCTGTGGTTGCCTTATTTTGAAGGTTTAGGTCTTTCTCTTATTTCCTTCCTTACACGACTATAAAGCCCGACAAGCAGATCCATTATGAAAGATGTAGCCCTGGCTCTGTCACTTACATACAGTACCAGGTTTAATGGCACATGAGTAATAAGAAATCCCATGTGCTTTTCATAACTACCCAAATGAGCAGATAATTATTCACAGGTGCACTGTGGGTGGTGTTGTTCGTGCAGTCGTCAGGTCTCTGCGGAGAAACTCCAAATTGCTTCCCCGGGGACTCGTTGGCATCAGATTAGTGTTTCACCTTTATAAACGCAGGGTATTTGAGAGTGCAAGCGGCCTGCTTGTTCGTGTAGACACCAGGTTGCTTTCTGTTCTTTGTGTGGTGTTACCACTGCATTAGTGACTGCGGGGGTCCTGGCAGCCCGAGGTAATGTCATTGATATCTGTCAGGACGCAGCGGGAGGCCAGCGGTGGGGAAAGGGGGGCACTAAAGAGCTTTTAATGACATTGTAAGCAGCTCTTTGCATCTGTGTGAGAACTATGTCTTGGAGGCATATGTGGAGTTACACACTGGAACATATTTTGATGTTGTTTTGTTGCTTTGGAGAAGGACTTTATGAATAGAAAATAGGGACTTGAACTGAGGCCACTCTGTCATTGTGTCATTCATTCTATATTATACAATAACCTATTAATTGGCTTGCTCCATGTACACTGAGTGACATGTTTAGACTCCATTCAAATGGAAATATTCTAGATTAATAAATAATAAAAGGAAAACAGTGAAAGAAGGGTGACTGTGAATTATGGCTTTCATTTTATTGATAGAGGCGAAAACAATCTGAGGGCTTCATGTGTCTTTGGTGTTGCTTGTAGTGTATTAACCAAATGTGAAAGCATGAATAGACACATAGTCACAGTGACTGGAAGTTAAGACGCGAGAAGAGTGCACTGGAAATTATTGTCCTTTAAAATCTGGAAAAATTGTCCATCCTTTTCCATCCGTTATGTCTCTTAGACAATGTCCTTTTTTTAAACGTAACTATAAAAAACACAACTTTTAAGAGCCCCTGCAGGTTCTGTGTCGACAGCCTGCTAATTTAAAAGACTAATGCAAATGTGTTGGCTCCACTGAAATAGAAAAGAGGCTTACCAACAGCACTGTAGGAAAATGGAGCCTGGTCGAAAAGATTGTGATTTAAAGCATAGTCACCTCTATCTGGCACTGTAACCTCCTCCATATCACAAAAACACAGCGATTCAACATCATGGTGCATTTCATCATAATGAGCAGCCAGAGGACGGTCGTCACCTTTCCTCTGAACTGTGCTCTCACGTTCGCTGATCTGTTGTTTCAGCCTCCTGCTGGTCTTCGCCAAGACCACAGGGCACACTGCGTCAAACAAATAACACAGATGGAGGCACAATAAAGTGTTTTTCCAGTCAAAGAACCATAAAAGAACAAAAGTCTTGAAGGTTATTATTATACTTATTACACAGTTTATTTGGCTGTAGTTGGGGAATGGGCTCAGGAGCGCCTGTGTAGGTGATAGCTGTTTAAATGCTGTAATATGTGACTGTGTTTCATCAACTCTGACTTGATCTGATCGAAAATGTTTTACAACTATTTCACAAAAGATCAGAGTGTGTTTTATGCTGTGCCCTGTTAAAGGCTCGACCCGCTCAGTTTTCATTTTCTGGTGGGTCTCTCTTCGGATGGGTTCAGGATGGGTTACAAATACAAGCTTCTGAAAAAAAAAAAAGTGGACTTTTCTGATGTGATGCAGTTATGAAGGGTTTCTAAGTACAACTTTAAAGCCATCAGTGAGTGGACTGCTGGTTTATAGAATGGTTAAAAAGAAAAAAAAAAAAAAAACTTTCACATTCTGTGAAATGTGTTTGGTTTAATAAAGACCAACTCTGAGATCCAACCATATTCTCTTGCTTTTTAAAAAAACAGGTAATAAGTTAAATAAGAACCTCCTATTGATAGAAATCTGTCTGAGCAAAATAGAATTTTTTATAGTGTGTTACTTTAGACACATTACGCAATAACCACATCTTTATCATTCAGGTTTTCTAACACCACAGGACAAAAATACCCTTCAGTCTAAATGGAGCAGCATTTAAATACAAATGCACTAACACCACAGTTAAGAGAGTCATTTTGATGAAGAGAGAAAGATGAAGGGAGACACCAGGACAGGAAACCACACAGATGTTTGGACATCCCTCTTACCCAGTGTGCATTTCCTCCTCCTCTGTGTCTCCGCTGGTTACAGAGGACGTTTGGAGGATGGAGGCTCAGTGGAGTCACTTTCCCTTGAGGAATTCTTCGATAAATCTTTGTTACTAATTTATTTCCCTTTAAGTGCTGATTAGTCTCTAGGACTGGCTGACTTCTTTATGGGTGTATAGTCGTCTGCACTTATTTACAGACTGGTTCCCATTTCCTGTGTTAAATTGCTGAAGGTTGCTTGACTGTGTTGACAGTGTTTGGGAGCTGATTTATTTATTTTTTTTGTCTTGCATCATTGCTCCTATTTCTCCTGTGCACCTGTCATTAAACAGGTGTGTAAGACGAGCCCTTCTGGAGTTTATATTTTGATTCAATACAATTTACTGCATGTGTTCTCATAATGCTCACAGATAAATTGTTTTAATTGTCTTTTTTTGCATTAAGTGACATATAAAAAAAAAAAAACAGCTGAGCCCAGAGACTCCACCTCAAGCACTCACCACGAGTGAAGCTCTTTAAAGGTAACAAAGAAAAGTGTGAAATGAATGTGGGGCATCTGATTCCCAGTGCAGTGCACTAAAGGCACAGCTAATGAGTATTAAGGCCCCTGACACACTCATCAAATCCATCACTTAACAGAAGCCAAGAGTTAATTAGCAACCACAATACAGATTCTAACTGACAGTGACATGTGACTCATTTTATCAACTGGAGGGTGGATATCTACAACACTAATCTGCAGGTCTGACCCAGTCAAACAGAGGCTGTCATGGGTTTTATTGTGCTTTATATTACACAATTTCTTATAGTAAAAAAAAACAAAAAACAAAGAAGAAATGTCAGCACCCAATCCAACGATCAATGACACACAGCGACAGTGACTAAAAGTGATCTGGGTTAAAAACAGCATGACCTGAGGCTAAATATATGCGACACCATCCGTGTTGAGTGAAAATAGCCTTATCTGTGTAAAGGTGGCATTAGAGGGGTCACATTTACAACATGTGTATGCTAGTCTTTCCACAGCCGGCGGGAAGGGGAAGGCATGATGTAATGGCGTGGGAGCCTGGGATCAGTCTAGGACAGGAATAGACAGCGCGGCCTGATGGATGCCGGGAAGGTTAAAATGGTGTTCTGCTGCAGCTGCAGCCGTCAGCAAGGTGGACTGAAGTGACACCGAGGTAGCACCATGATGCACAGCCATCTCTGAAAACTGTTTAAACTGACAGCTGGGAGAATACAGACCCCGCCCCCCAAACTTTGGAAAGAATGGCCCCCAAAAAGGCAACAGCAGTTGGAGGCAGACTGCTGTTGCCCTCCCCCCTCCCCTAAAAACATAAAACGACTCTATAGGTTGTCTGTGCAGCAGCTTCTTGTGACCCATAGTTACGCTTTATTGTTAGATGACCTCAAGCGATGGTTGCAGTTATTATGGGAGCAAAGGAGGAAGTCAGGTGATTTTGTATAAAGAATGACAAAAGAAAAAAGTTATTTTAAAGGAGGAATAAGTCTTTTTGTAAACACTGGAAACCTACAGGGAACAGACCTGGAAAACAAAACTTTGCTTTGGGAAAAACAGTATTAACCAACTTTTTCTTATTGTGTAATTAAAGTAAAAAGGGAAGAACAGCCACACATTATATCACAGCCTCAAACCTCATTCTTACTGTGTAATTAAAAGCATTACGATATTAATCACTAGGTTCTCTATTCAACATTAAAGTCGGGCACAGGAGCTCAACCTAACCAGACTGTCTGAGTGTTTTGAGTCCAAAGTTAATGTTCTCCCAGTGTGTGTGTGTGTGTGTGTGTGTGTGTGTGTGTTTTTCCCCACACCTGAGGTGAAAACTCAATAGAGTCTAGGTTTCAAACCTCTGACCCTCAATGGTATCATGCTGCTAAAAGCTAAGAGTGTGGTCACTTCCTCCCTGACCCTTCCTCATGTCGCTCAGTGTGAGCTCTGACAAGCCTCACTGGCTCCATCCTTCCCCAGATCTTCTCATTCTACAACTAATAAATGATCTTATCACAGGAAAATGATCAGTCCTACATGGAATACCATCTACAGGTACAGTACAGAAATAACCCCCGGCCTTCAATCATTCAGACATTTCATCTCCACCAACCAAGTTAACAAGTCAACTGGACCTACCTTATGGTTCACACGGACCAGTTCTGACTGCTATTTTTGGCAAAGTGGTCAATGATTACCAGAAAGTGGAAATGAGTAAGCTGTGGACTGAAGAAGGTCAGAAAGAAAGGAAAAGGTTAGGGTGAAAAGAAAAGAGACTTTTTTTTTTTTCTGAATGAAAACATTTAAAACATGAAAAGCGTGTAGAGTGCAGTAGGAGCATTCCCAGATACACGGATTAAAAACTGGGATTATCAGTGTGAATATAATGATGATGTGTTTTTATGCAGGGTAATCTGTTTGAGTCTGTCTGAGCAGGTCCCAGGTGCGCGGTATGAAACAGTTCTGTTGTGCTGCTCTTTCAGTCCAACAACACACTGTAAGCCAATGAGTTACACATATTACTCCATCAGTGGCTGAAGGGTAAACGTTTCAGTGAAAGTCTTAGTGTTTCACTGAAAAGCAGAATAAGGTTCTGCTCCAGCAGACAGTAGCAGATAGCAGCGTGTTGGTGATAAGATGATATGTTCATGGGAGGAAGTGCTGAGCCGGTGTTGACAGGATGGCACAGACGAGCATCCACAACTGACTGTCCCCCCCACCCCCCCCCCCGTCCCATCCTTTATCAGGTGCCACATTCCCTGCTTACACCACACATCACTGGACGCAGGGTTCAGACAGTGTTAGAAAACATGTCATAACCATGAGTTATTGCCATCCTTGGTGTTGCCACTGGCATGTTAGCAATGTGTCACGGCGTGTCTGCCTCAGGTGACGCTGTTTGGTAAAACATTACACTTAAGAGTCTCTCGCCCCTTTTCTCATTCTCACCCATAAAAAAACAGTTGACCTGACTGAGCTCACTGCATTGACTGATGTAATGGTATGAAAGGATATTGTAGTGGCAAAGTAAACTACTAAATCATTAATTATTAAAGTATTAATGGGGTTTTTCTCTTTAAGTCTTGTTCTTTCTAAAAGCCCCTAATTCCTGGAAGTAGTCATATGTATACTGTGCTGTTCTTACATAAAAAAGGAGATTTAATAAAATGGAGATTTAACTTGACTGTTTATTAGCAAGTAAAAGCAGGTGAAGACCTCACTTCCACCTCTGTTCTGAGGGGTTAGAGTTTTGACATCTAAAAATACTTGTTTAAAATCAGGGAAAGATCATGGTCATGGCTAAAGAGTATACAAAACTATTTTATACTATTTTACATTAACTGTACGCACCTTGATCTATAGACTTGAAGCAGCTTTAATCGGTATTTGGTCACATGGGGACAGAGGACAAATCTCTTGGATTGTTTGTGTCCACCTGATGAATCTAAAGTCTAAAGGTTAGCTCTGTTTCTGGTATCCACCAACTCCTGGCTCTTTGGCGGCTAAATGTTCAGCAGTTACTCTCTGACTGTGTCTGCCTGCTGTTTTCTGCTGAGCAGGTAGTGAACAGAGGCTTCTTATAGCTTTCAAGAGTTTTTAAGAGTTCCTGCTGGACCAGGTTTGATGAGAGCACTAAGACTGGACCACAACAGCACAGCTATGGACTGGAAAACCAAAACATTGAGCTGAGGTCAAAATACTCTACAGAGTTACTTTGGATGATGGAATGTGGTTAAGCAGGGCAGAGCTGGTTTATCCAGATGTTGCTTTGCAGACTTCAGATGTTTGTGATGAGGTAGCAAATGAGGTTTCCCTCTGATGATTCTTCCATGCAGAGCTTGTTGTGCATCAGTGCTGCCCAGTGGATCAGTGAACCACCTCTCCTGTATCAGAAAAACCTCTCTGCAGCTCCTTTGCGGTCATATGGGGTCTGTTTTTACCTCTCTGTCCAGCAGACCTCCTCCTTAATCCGAAGGTGTTCTTGGTCCAGATTGGTCTTTTCACGACCTCTTCTGCTTCTGTGGCATCAGCTAGCTTCATTTTCAGATCCTTAAAATAAAACGTAACTGTTTAAAGAAAGGCTTGTTTTTAATGTGTTTGCAGAAGCTGGATTTACTTCTTTACACTTCACATTTCAACAAAATGTGGAATTTTCTCCAGAGTGCCAAAACGTCTAACTTTTTAACTTTGCAGCCATCGGCATTCTGCATATGTTGTGGCGTGCGGGTAGTTGGTATATGTGCGAGGCTTAATGCTGATTAATTCTGTTAGACATAACAGTCTGGTCTCTACAGCACTCCCTCTGCTGTGATGCTAGTTTGTTGGAGGTTTCAGCAGCACGGTTCATGCATAGCAGCAGCTCAGTGACGTTGCACTTGGCAGAGTGATGTTTTGAGCTAAATGTTAATGTTTACCATGGTTGCCATCTTAATTTAGTGGTTCCCAGACTGGGGCAGAATCTAAAAGAGGACTGTCAAGCAAATATTTAGCAGATGAGGAAACCAAACCTCTGACTGCCTCAAACTTCACAGGTACAAAAACAAAGACAGGAAAAGATGAAGACTTGTGAAACATGTATCCAGCTGTTGATGGTCACTGAGCTGAATCAGACGGATCATGACCTGTCTCCCATCATCATCAATTTACTTACTAGATGACACTATCTATGAATGACAGTGTCATCACTAAATATGTGGCTCCTTAGAAAACATGATCGTATCTTGTAGTAGAGTTTGCTTTAGCATGATAACAGCTATGGCTGACGTGTACACCTTCAGTTCTATGCCAAAGTTTGGCTGTCTGAACCAAATGACATGGCAATCCATCCAATAGCAAAAGAAACAAATGTGAGCTTGCTGGTGGCGCTAGAGGAAAAAACAGGTTTCATCCATCTGGGGACGGACCACACATGTACAAAATTCCATGGCAATGCATACAGTATTTCATCAGAACCAGTATTTCAGTTTAGACCAAAGTACCAATCCATCAGGAGACATTTCCATCACTAAAAAGTGAACCACGTTTACTCTCCATTCTACAGCAGTGGAAAAAAAAAAAACTACATTCTCATTCACATCATCTACATTCTGTAAATTCAATCAGTTCTGGTTAAAGGAGTGATAGTTCTGTTAAACTGGTAGTCACTTCACTGGGGAGTTCCTCCTGAGGGACGAGCCTCTGGGAACCACTGCAGCATTGCCTGACACACAGCGCTGACATCAGTACAGATGCCTCTCATTTCAGAGGTCTTTGCTTTAGTTCAGCGAGCTCCATCGTTTAGATGATGAGGCGCTTATGTTCTAATTAAGGCCTTTAATGGAGGGGAACCAGTGTGAGGGTGGATTGCACGTTCTTCATCTAAGTGACAGTTAAGAGGTTTAAATGTCGGCCGTGAAAACCGGCACACTGCTCGGCTCAGTCCTTCTCAAGCTGTAGAGACCTACAGGGAACATACTGTCAGCTGATCAAATACTGTCACTAACAGTCATGTCGTCAGAGACAGAGAATCAGCCTGAAACTGTCATGTTTCAACAGCACACTCATCAAAGTGAAATGTTTGTTCATCAGTTATGTGACTGACACACAATGGACCACATCTGACTAAAATATGTTGCTTTATTCTATATTTAATTGACATTAACATTTTTTTCAGTGTACACTATTGATGCTGTTACTCATGTAATGGATCTAAATCCGCAACTTCTCATTTGACTTAAACACAAAAAGACAAACTTGAGTGAGTCACTCACATCACATCTTCCTCTGTGTGACAGGACCAACAGATAGAATTAGCAGAGTTCTGATTCTTTCCATGAAAAAAAACAACAACAACAAAAAAAAAAAAAAAAACGTGGAATATTCACTGCTGCCCTGAGGCCCTAAGTCAATTTGGTATGATGGCCCTCCAGTTGAGAAGCTGGTGAAATGTCAATTAGCTGTCATCCACCTCCACACAGTGCACTCAGTTTCACAGGGTCCAGGGCTAATCGCTCATCATTTGCCCTTGATACCTGTCTGGATGGTGGCAGGGCAATTGGAGGGGTGGGGAGGCTGGGTGGTAAGGGGATGGGGGCATGATGGAATTTGGGGGGCACAAGAATACAAACACAAGACAAGCACATAGAGGCATACACACACACACACACACACCAAGTACACAAACTTCAAATGAATCTTAATTTTCACCACCTCCACCTTTGCAGGTGCACACATCAGCCTCTTCAGAGTATTTGTGAGGAATGAGACAGAGAAAAACGACAGCAAGTGTCACTTCACACTGCTCATGTTTCCACTCAGCAGCAAACCAGGAGACAAGGCGTATGACTTTGATTTGACTGCACTGCAGGGAGACTGTAGGTTCAGGATGTGTTAAGTTTAAATCAACCTCACACCAGGGAAATGATTAGTTAGCCTAGCCCCAGCAAATATACGTGTTAAAAAAAACCCCAACAACCTAATAAAAGTGAGTCAAAATCAGATTAAAGATTCAGTGGTTTATAGATTAACATTCTGTATTTTAATCAATTATTATCTAAAGAACAAAGAGCGGCATCACTTGTCTCCTGTCAGTTTTACTTCTGTGTCTGTCACCACAATTTTCTGTTCTCCTTATAAGACAGTGCACAATTGATATCCAGTGCTATGACATCCACATATGACGTAGAATGCACCTTTGTGCAGCAATGTAGAATGATTCGATGATGGCTTCTGTGCACTGATTTTTGTAGAAAGAAACTTGTCACTGAACAAAATCAGGGTGTTGAAAACAGATGTCTTTCTGCCGACGGGGCACAGGCCGATTTCAAAACCAAATCTGCAGTGAATCTGAGAACAAAGTTTATGCAATGCAGCTACAGAATTCACAGTTTGGATTAACAGCTGCAGTTTAAGTTACTAAACAAATAAACAAACAAATGAAGAACTTTTTCCCAATGGAGCAAAAACATGGGAAATCAGAAAACAGGAAAAAAAGGAACCTGAGAGCTGAGGGGCAGCTCAGTATGACACTTAGCCCAAACAAAACCAACAAATGCTACTGAAGTTTGTTTAGTTTATGTTTGACATCGCGATGTTTGGTTTGTGGTAACTGAGAACTCAGATGCATCATCAATATGAAGTCCTGACCCCGAGCGGCTCAAGACCTCAGCCGAGTCTTCAGTCATGTCGTCAGACCGCATCAGAGGAGTTTGGACCCGTGAAGACTTCCAGTCCCGATTTTCAACACTCAGGTTAGCCTGTACTCCCACGTGGAAGGGCATTAGTCACGCCTCGTTAATTTCCTCAGACCTCGTGACGGAATCAGGTCGCGTATAAAGGCAGCACCTGCCCAACCGCTGGAGAGCCAGAGGAGCGCGAGACGGAGAGGAGCAGGGACGGACTGAGTCGCGCGCCACCTAGTCTGTAAGGGGACAAGAACTGAAAGAAAAAGAAAAAGAAAAAAAGATAAAACACTGGAAAAGAAAATGAACCCAAATGTCTCCGTGTGCTGTTTTTCTCTGCTTTTACTGCTTAATTTCGTTGGAGCCAAACCGGTTTCTGACCTACAGGTAAATTTACCTGTCCTTTAATGAGTGAGTGACATGTGAATGAGTGATTATGAGTGTGATTATAGGCTGGATTTAACTTCTCAGACACACTGAAGTGACGTGAATGCAGCAGGCCTATCTGATGATGAATTGGTGTTTTTATGTTGTTAGCTGTGTGTTTGAGGTGATGTTTTGTTTTTTTTCCCCCACAGAGTTTGAAGCAGCTTTTAGAAGAGGAGATCAACAGGGCGCCATATTACTCCTCGGAGGAGATGGAGGTGGAGGGGAAAGATGCAAACACAGACAAGTCGGTGTTCGGAGCTCCAGAGCAGCACCCATGGGACTCCTCCGACCCCAGCAACTCGGCACTGGCGGCTAAAGAAGACGCCCTCGCGCGTTTCTTCAAGGACCTCGTGAGGACCTCCAAGCGCTCGTGGAGCCGGTACAAGAAAGGCGGGCTGAGGAGCTGCTTCGGTGTCCGGTTAGAGAGGATCGGCTCCTTCAGCGGGCTGGGATGCTGAAGGTAGGAGTCAGGGAACCGTGGGAGAAATATTATGATTTCGGTACCATAGTTGTATTCACATTTTTTGTTTTAATTGCTTTAAACGGAGTTCCTGCGTCTTTGTTTTTTGTTTTTGTTTTGTTTTCCTTATTATTATGATGATATTATTAAATCTAAGACAATTTGTTTGTACAGTCACAGTTTTTATAAAATACAGGAAAGACATTACAGCACTGTGAGACGCTTTGTGTCTGTGGAATAACAAAAGGAAAAAGCAGTTAGACTGTGACACAGAAAAAAAAACCCTCCGCAGACCTGATTTGAAAAGAAAAACTACATTATCACAGTTATTGTACGTCCGATTTGTTCATATAATACACAAAAATATTTGATCTTATACACCAGTTTATCTGGTGTATAAGATCAAATTATCTTTTACAAAGATTGCACAGATTAAATATGATGCAGCAGACACATGCACACATAACAAAAAAAAAAGTTCAAATCCTCCGTGAATAGTTTTCTGTGATAAATTCATTTTAATTCATTAGCCTGAAAATACATCAGAAACATTTCATATGTACTTACACAGACAGAATGAACTGAATTGTAGCTGCTTCTTCACACTGACTCTGAGAATGGATTCACTGAACATCTGCATGGGAACAGCTGTAGGTTTAGGGGCTCCTGGCTCAGGGGGCTCCTGTGCAGCAGCTGCAGTTGTGACCGATTCAGAAATCAGAGCTTAACAACCCGCTCTTCATAGTCTGGTGTACTAATGTGTGTGTGTGTGTGTTTTTTTTTTTCTGTCAACAGGTGAATCAGTGTGTGACCATAACCAACACCGGAGCTGTCCTCGCACTCACGAAGCTTTGACTGACACTTTAAAAGGGCGGTTATTCTGTCTCCTCTGTCCATGGTTCACATGCAGAACTGTGATTGCTTTTTTCATATGTCAGCTGTTAAATAATAAATTATTGTAAATGTATTTATTATTTATTATTTTCTTGTTGGATAAGGTAGAGTTGCCTTGTAATAGACTGTGTTCTAGTAAAATAATTATTTTGCATAATAGCTGATTGAATTGGTTTCTTTTTTGGACACAGCCGAAAGCAGCTTTTTTTTTTCACAGGGAACACTGTCATACTAAATGCACGTTCAATAAACCGGTGTGTTAGATTCACATATTATATTTATTATTATTTCAGCTTTGAATCGTCAGCAGTTAAAGGAGCTGAGTCTGAACTGTTTCGGAAAACGTGAACACGTTTCGCCTGTTCATGCTGATATTTTAATTACACAGATTTCACACACGTATCCATGAACAGTGTGTATTTTAGGTTTTAGGTTTGTTTCCTTTTTAACCCCATTTTGGGTTCGATTAAAAAAAAAACAAAACCTAACTAACAAAAAAGAAAACAGCAAGCAAAGAAACAAACCAAAAAGGAGGTGACGGCACCTGGTGGTCTCCATGCCCGGGGAACCAGCCAACCTGCTGAACACAGCTGAACTGGATGGAACAGCTCGAGTCTCCGACCTTTACGCACGCAATAAAAAAAAAGTGCGCGTAGAACCTGTTATAGGCCGGATCCATGCCATCAACCTCCCTTTAAGCTTTCCTGTTACCGATCACACATCATCATGAAAATCAAACAACTTCACAGTTTTAAAGTATAAAATGAAATTTCCACAGTAACTCCATTACTGCCTTTAAACGTCTTTCTGACGCAGAGTAACTAAGTACATTTACCTAAACATGCATTTAAGTACTTTAAGCAATTTCAATTTCAATTCAATTTTCAGTTCAACTCAGTTTTATTTATATAGCTCCTTCCACAATCAAAATTGTCTCAAAGCGCTTTACAGAGACCCAGAGTCTGACCCCAGATCAGCACTTAAGGCGACAGTGGCAAGAAAAAACTGCCTTCTAAAAGGAAGAAACCTTGAGCAGAATTTGGCTCAGATGGGGGACCCTCCTGCTGAGGGCCGGGCTGGGTGAAAGGAGGAAAAGGAGGAAGATAGGACAGCTGGGAATGGAGGAGAGGAGGAGAAGGACATGCAGCATATAAAACAGGGTTGGCAGTGAACAATGTTAGAGGGCCAGCATTCAGATTACAGAACAGTGGATACTGAGTCCTCAGCAGATTACAGTTATGATAGGAAACAGAGCACAGAAGCAAAAAGCTGTCATGATTGGTAATTATTTACATTACAGTCTGCATAGAATATTAATCCAAAATGTATCTGAAGCAGAATGGAACATTAAGCATAGTAATGTGTTAGAAATGGATCATTGTAGACAATAAACAGCAGCAGGTGGGTGGAGTCAGGACCACAGACAGAGAACATGCAGCTCCGGAGCCAGAGACACCTGCAAAAAGGTACAGAGACAGAGAGACCAGAGAGAGACAAGCACAGGACTACGGGGGAGAGAGGACACAGAGTTAATGACATGGAATAAAGGTTAATAAATGTGAGAGTGGGTCTGAGGAGAGAAAGAGAGAAGAGAAGAGGTGTGCAGAGGATCATGGGAAGTCCCCCTGCAGCCTAGGCCTATAGCAGCATAGCTAAGGGATGGTTCTGTTGCCTGAGCCAGCCCTACTATGGGCTTTATCCTTAACTGTAACAGTGTCTATAGAAATAATTGTGACTAACTATAGGTTTAGTCATAAAAACTAAAACTGTAACTACAACTAATTATAAGATTTGTCAAACAAAAAGCTTTTAAGCCTAATATTAAATTTAAATTTAATTTCTGTAGTTTCCCGTTATTTATAGCCTCTCAGAACCAACTCTGAATGTAGAATTTTAGCAGTATATTTCTGTGTGTTCAAGAAGCAGCAGTACCATACACATGCTATATAATCACCTGATAAAGTTGCCGTGGACAGTGTACTAACAGATGCTGATTAACACATCAGTGGACACAGAGCAACACCATCCTTCATTTGGAGCCACGTCTAAGTCTAAGATGAATCTAAGTCCAACATTCCCTCTCTTGTAGCTCTGGTTTGGTCTCCACCAACTCCTGAGAAACAAACCTGGCTGCTAAACAGCTGCTACTGGAAACCAGAGTGATGAGAGAAGTGAGACTCAACCAAAACAGTAAAGCTGTAAAAACAAAACTGAGCTGAAAGAGGCTAAAAGAACTGAAGAGCTGGTTCTAATTCTCTGTGGATTCATCAAGTGTCACATTTTGCATTGTAGTCATTTGAACCATTGCTAATATAAAAAATATTGACTAGCGCATCCCTCATATTTTTAAATTATAAGTGATATATGTCAGACTGTAATATATAAAAATCAGACTAATAGTCTTTATGCTATGCTTCATGTTCATCAATATTCATTATGTGATGTTTCTCTTGCCTTTTGCCACAAAGAGGTCAGAGGTCACAACCCGCCAAAGAGCAGCTCCCTGAGAGCTGGGAGCACACTTGGCAGTCTGAGTTAGGTTCCTCCCATTGAAGGCCGGTCTCTCAAACCAGCAGGCTACCCTACCACAATCACGTACACCCCTCAATGTAGTAACACTGTCACACTCTGTGTTAGTTTACTACTTCCCGTAGCTCAGTGACAACAATGTCCTGTGTGGAGGGGGGGTTGGAGTATGTTTCTGAAACAAAGTAGCATATGGAAGCAGCTATGTCATACGAATGCCCCATATCTAAAAGACAACGCTTTAAAAGGAGCAGTTTCCGACAGCTCCTGTTATCATAATCAGGTGTCAGGAATGCCAGTCCAATTCCTGGCATACCTACTTGTGTCAGGCTTAAGTATAAAAGAGCAGAGGGTGCTGCTGTGGGCTCCAGCATCCAAACAGCTACTGGGCAAAAAAAAAAAAAAAAGCCGAAGAGCATCCATCCATCCATCGATCCAGTCACCAGGAACTCACAGAGAAACATGCATCTGTCTCCCATTCTCCTCTGCGGTCTCCTCCTCATCGTAAACCTGCAGCTGTTCAGCACGTATCCCATCAGCACCGGCTTGACTGACACTGACATGGACATCTTAAAGGTGAGTCTCCAAATATCGCATTCTAAAACTTGGGTGTGGAAAGTTGGAGTTTTAGGGCTCCACCATGGCTCCCTGTGGAAATGTAGCTGAACTTTGTACTGAAGTTGAAGTGCTGCTCTAAGTGAATAATAACATATGTAATCAGTACGTGACAATTAATTAGTGTCGCAACTGCATAATCAACAAAATGAACTTGAAGGACATTTTACATGACTGTGTTTATTTGGGGCTGAAACACTAACCCAACTCATGCCTGTGTGGATGCTGCAGGTGCTGCTTCACAGACTAGAAGAGTCAGTTTCAGAGCAGACTGAGGTGGACCAGAGAGTCCCTGCAGAGCAGGATGGTCTGGACAGCCTGAATACTGAGGAGGACGGAGGTGAACAGCAGTCTCAGACCGGACTGGATGTGGCAGCGATCAGGGAATTTCTCTCAGCCAAGAACCTGAAGAGCGTCCGCAACGACCCGTCGAGGAGGTCCTCCGGCTGCTTTGGTCGACGGATGGACAGAATAGGATCCATGAGCTCTCTGGGGTGCAACACTGTGGGCAAACACAGTAAGTTACAGTAACTCTACTTCAGTAATCCACAGCACCCCAGCAAATCCAGGCTGATCTGGTCTAACTTTTATGTGTCACTGAAAAAAAAATCCACACAAACCAGCAAAATAGCTCCACATGGTTTTTTTGCCTGTCTTTGTCCAGACAGTATTATATAGTTAAATATAGTACACACACACACACACACACACACACACACACACATTTGTACCATTACTGAAATGAATGAGAAGATATGAATCTTTATAACAGAGCTGTTGTCATCTTGTTCTCTTGCAGATCCAAAGTAAAGATGAAGTCTTACCATCAAAATTCTGCAACTGCAACGTCTCTACCAAAACATATTTTTATTTGAATGCTATTTATTTACTAATATTTATTGAATACTGTTTGTGGCTTACAAATATATTTATTTAAAATTGATATAAGATTGTTCTGTATTGTTGAATGTTTTAATAAATGTTTACAACTGCACGTCGTTGCTTAAGAAGTGATTACTTTTTCCATTATCAGTGTAAGAGATTTCAATTTGAAATTCAAAAATAACATTGCAGCTACTTTTCCCAGTAATGCTGTTACTTTGCCATTTGGCTATATAGGAGTTGGCTGTGTAGGATCAAATCAAGTCGAGTTTGTTTATAGAGCATATTTCATACAACAGGCTTCAAGATATAAAGAAAAAGAAACAGGAAAAGGTCACAAATGATAAAAAAAAACATATTAGAAGGTTTTACAATAAAAAAAGGAAATAAGATAGGAAGATATTTCCATCATTATAAAAAGGGAATGATGGCAGATACAGATACAAGTTTTAGTTATACAATGTATTTAGAACCTAACTAAAAACTTAGTGACCTTAGCAAATTGTATTGGATGAGGCCATTCACCAGGTTGCTGGCAGAAACTGATAAATATAACTGTGTGTCATCAGCATATAGGTGATACAAAGTATCATATAGCTCATGTGGAATTACAAACATGACCATAATGACTGAGGCTGATTTGGAATTTATCCTAGGTATAGTGAGGAGACCTTTGCTTGATCTATCCAGCGTATATTAAGTGAACATGTAAACACTGTAGGAAGGATAGAAGACATTCCTAGGAGTAAAAACAATAAGAAGTATCCTCAAATCAAACCTTCGTTTTACTGGCAGCCAGGGAAGAAAACTTAAAATAGGAGTGATGTGTTCAGACCTTAGTTGCAGGATCCTGAATGAGCTGGAGGTTATTAAACACCTACTGTATAGCTTTGCTACCCTGTCCCTGTGAGCAGGGTTAGGGTTAGGGGTTAGCACTTTTGCTGGTAGAGCGGCAAGGCTTTGTGTTAATTAATTCCACCAGATGTAACAAAAAATCATTTCTCCAGTACTCCCTGTGCTGTGGATAGTAAGGAGCACTCCACATTAGTATGGGATTTTTTTTTCTTTTCTTTTTTTTTTTTTTTTAGCTCTGAGTCTATTTCTTCTCTCTGCTGTAATCTACACATGCAGCAGTCATAATCACACAGATCTCCTGCTGTTTAAACCCCAAGAACATATCAACACTATAATGACTGATGAAGGCCCACAGTGTGGCAATGAGCTTTCACATTACATTATAGGCAGGGGCACAGAAATGAAGTCACTCAGCTTTTCATTCCTGCATTCTCCAAATGAAGCCTGCATATTTTAGTCCACCCACAGCTGCCATGACGTGGTCAACACGCTGAATGTTGCTTAGTTACTCGCAATTTGATGATCTGGCTTGATGATTGTTCGGGAGGTCCACGGGGTTCATGTTATAACTGAAATCAAAACCCCAAACAAAGCTCCCAGAATAAACAGGCCTTTTAAATGGGTTAAAACCAGTGGTTAATAAATGAATTCACAAGACAAAACTAAGGTTCAACCAAACAAAATAACTAAGACACAAGGCAGCTGAGGACTGTGTCTGTGACTGTTCCTCATTCACTTTGCCTTAATTAAGAGGTTCCTGAAATGTGAATCAGGTCCGTGTGTACAAAGCTACAGGAGGTGATTAGCGTAGCTAGGATGTTCACAAAGTAAGAGTTAAATCACATATAACTCCCCATAAAACCACCAATGGTCTTTGTGTTTGTACAGTTCTCTTTGTGTATGGAGTAAACAAATGACGTACTATGTTAATTAGTGAGCTTTAGAGGTGCACTGCTGAACTTCTGAAGAAACCAAGCTAGCATTTTCAAGTCTTTATGTTAAATTAAGCAAATTGCTTCCTGGCTCTAGCTTCATACTTAATTCAGAGTGGTATCAGTCTTGTCTCACTCTCAGCAGGAAAGCAAATGAGAATATTTTCTAAAATGTCAAAGTATTGCTTTAACATTGACTGTTGTCTGTTAGCATTCAGGCTTTAACACTGAAGCTCTGACTAAAGGTAAACAGCAGCATAAATGATACACCATTCTGTTTATTTTTCTCGACCTTACAAACTGAAACATGACTCAAAACCAGACAGAAGTAGGAAGAAATGTGATCAGCTAGAACATTAAATATTCCATTTGACACTGTTTCCTTTCCTCTCTCTAATCTAAAGCATGTAGTCACCCTGTAACCCAGGAGCAGCAGTTTTAACCCACTATGGTATTTTTCAGGCTCATGAGTGCAGACAGTGTGAAGTATTTGCATGGTGAATGCTGGATTCCTGTTAATACTCATTGCGTCTGAGCTCAGAGCTCCAAGATGGCTCCTGAGGTCATGCCACTGCTAGCTGGTAAGCATGATTATACACAGACACATATACTGCACACACACACACACACACACACACACACACATACACACATCACTTACCACCAAGGGCCACTTAAAGGGACATCTGACCAGCTGCCTTATCATGCAGAGGTGTCAGAATGCACTTGAGGTGGTCTACAAAATGATGAGCCACTGACACTGACTGTCTGTTGCATGGTGAGTGTATATGTGTGTGTGTGTGTGTGTGTGTGTGTGTGTGTGTGTGTGTGTGTGTGTGTGTGTGTGTGTGTTGGCATGTATATATAATCTTACAGTGCAGACTGTAGTATCAGTAGTAGCAGCAGAAGGATAACATGAGGACTGCGGTCCTGTGGGGCCTGCTGGCCCTACTGTGTCAGCACACACTGGTCAGCAGCCACATACTGGGAAGGGCCTCTTCTACCAGTGACCTTGCTCAGCTCAAGGTAAGAAGCCATGTCAGCCCTTTAGTCATCACACCTTTTTGTCTGTCTGTGTGTGCGTTTATTAATTTACAAGAATCTAATAACTGGCAGTGTGGAGAAGGTACTAGGTCAGCACTTCAAGAGCTTCGTGTTGCTGAACATGTTATTTTACGTGTCAGTTTTCTTTGAAGTTTCTACGAAAGAACCATGGTACAATATGTAACATGTACTAAACATAGATAAAAGGCATCCTCTGCATATTCTCACCAAAGAAACAGTCCCTATAAACACTGTGAGGTTTCAGGAGAGTTAGTTAATCAACAACTCATTTAAGTCAGGAACAAGTGTTTCATGTTAAACTGGCATTTAACCCATTTAACTCCACATTTGCCTGAGAACTTATGAAACCATTGTGTTAGTAACTTCCGGATGATTTTTCCATCAGAATTAAGTCATGAATTCCAAATTCCCCACTGATGACCCCCCCCCCAAAAGTAAAGCATGTCACCTAAAACTGCTGTGAAATGTTGTTTCAATTCAATAATATTTATATAGCTCCTTCCACAATCAAAATTGTCTCAAAGCGCTTTACAGAGACCCAGAGCCTAGATCAAATAAAAATGTCACCAATTTCTTAACAAATTATATATCTTATATAATTTGACAAAATCTAACCCTAATCAACATCCAGTCTCCTTAGGTTAACAGGAAAAGTTTCCATCTAAAGGTAATGGAACTAATATCACTGCTGTTATGTGAATATTAGAGCCTGGGTACATCAAGATGCAGGAGAAGAGGACACAGTGAGATTGTCTCATAAAAAGAGCTCCAATCAAAGCTCAAACAAACAAAAACAATATGGAAAAGAAAAGCTGGAAATATGACGTTTCTGTTCTTGTCATCTGTTCTAGGATGGTCACAGTCTCCACATCGCTCCACACAGATCTGATGTTTCATTCGCAGCAGCTTTTCATTTCTTTAGAGGAGCAAAAGCCTCAGTAACATTTAAGTCATATGCTTTGTGTACGTCATGACTTATTTGACGTCTTTTCCATATACAAGAAATCCTCATTTTAAATGATACTGATATTTATAATAATGTAAATGACTAATAATTCAGCTTTTGAATATAATCTGTAGTGTGGTTTACTTCATATTAGCAGGGTCACACACCCAGCTTTTGTTCAGCACATGCATGCATAGCAATACAGTTATCAGTTATCTAAAGTGCACTACAAAAGCTGCTGTGTGGCAAAAAGTGTGGGGTATGTGTATTTAGTGAGTTTATTACACTATTATTATATTATTCATTGTGTTTTTGCCATAAACCAAAAGAGACACTTCATCAGTTTTGAATATGGCACAAATAGCACTGGATCAGATGCTGACGGTGTGCACTCTGAGGGCTCTACCCAAGCACACGTGTTTAAAGTTCAGCAAGTTTTCAGTCAGCATGCTTCCTGAGTCTAAAACATATTAGCAGAATGCTTGGGTTTTGAATCTTAACCTTGCTCACCTCTCCACATCAGTCTTTACTGGAGCGCTTTGAGGAGACTCTGGCTCAAGCAGCCCAAGAGGAGGACTCTGAAGCTGATTATGAAGGGCCAAACCAAGAGCTTCAGCGCAGCCAGGCCAGCCAAGGATGGAGCCTGGACCAGGAGGGGGACCAAGAACCTCTGACATCAGAAAGATCTCAGCTACCGGCAGAGGGCCACAGCAGGGCCACGAGTCAGAGGAGCCGTCTGCAGGATCTGCTGCTGACCGCCAGGAAACGGGCCTCCAGCTGCTTCGGAGCCAGAATGGATCGGATAGGAAACGCCAGTGGTTTGGGATGCAACAGCGCGAGAGGTGAGAGTGCAGCTCAGGATGGCAGAAAGAAATCAAAGCAGGATTTAGATACTGGAGCATGGGCGTCAAAACTTTGTTCTGCTCAGGTGGTTATACCGTAGTTTATAC
The DNA here is from genome assembly GCF_017976425.1 of Toxotes jaculatrix. NCBI lineage: Eukaryota > Metazoa > Chordata > Actinopteri > Toxotidae > Toxotes > Toxotes jaculatrix. Next base: position 4,214,015 of record NC_054395.1, on the reverse strand, counting down.
TTTTGTACATAGCAAGAAAATGTGGCATGGTTATGTGACATTTTGTTTACGTCCTGATCTTTCCTCGCCGTGAGGGTTTCATTTCTTCTTGAACCATAAAAGGAGTCCATTTCCCCTCCAGTGCAACGCTCACACCTCTGAACACAAAAAATGTCTCGATCCATGAAATAGATCGAGACAAAAAATGTCCCATGGAGCACCTTCACTCTCCCAGATGATAAACCATCTCAGTTTGAAAGCAAAAGTTTTACATTTTTGGGGAAATATATTTAATCACTTTCTTTCTGAGACTGAGATGAGGAAATACATTTCAAAGTCATGTCTGTGAGTTTAATGAGGACCTGGATCAAGAGAAACTTTCCCCTGTAGAAAGTTATTGCTCATTTTCGGCATGAAATTGTTCCCAGCATGTAACTGCCCCTGAAATCACAAACTTTGAACAGGGCCATGATAACCGTTTCCCCCTGCTTCCAGCCTGACCCTCCATGAGACTGAGATCCACCCGAACACGTCACTGTCAGAAAGAAAGCAAACAACTATTTCCCAAAAATCTGAACCATTTCTTTATATACAACGTGATCTTTCCCATAGAATCACCTCATCCAGATCTGCTGCAGCTCACTGTTGGCTGTAATGAACACCGCAGCCTCTACAGACTACTAACATGAAATAAATATGCAGAAATACCCTCCAGTGTTGATGATGATCAGCTGTTCATAATAAATGATGTTTGCTTTTTGTCTTTGTGTCGTTTTTCCATCAGGGTAGTCTGACAGTTTCCTGGGACACATGTTGGATCATAGTTTTATCTCCAGCCGAAGACGCAGCCAAAGAGAATGGATGTGTATGATTTTGCTTTAGAGACAGTTCAGCTGTGTGTATCTTTCATGTGTTTTTCTGTAACATTAACACCCTGAAGGACACGAGTTCACTACATAACTGTATGTGCTAACAAAGATAAATAAACTCTTTTTTTCATATGAAGAATTCTGTCTTTTTTTAAGCCTCCTCCATGAAATATAGTAAATACTCTCTGTTGTCTAAAGAGGGCTCTTCTCTTCCTCATTCAAATCATACCTGATTTCATGCAGCACGGTCACTGTGATATGAGCTACAAACGTCTGTTTCTCTGACATGACATGTTAAGTGGACAATCATAATGTCATAAAGATAAGATACTGAATTATGTGTTCACAATCAGTTGAAGATCATTCCAAATCCCACACCAGCTTCCCTATGTTTGATTTTTCTTCTTTTAGGGATGACAGTGTCACACTGTACCAAACCATGGTCAAATCAAAAAGCAAGTCTACTTGAAATAATTTAATGGTGGTTTACTTCATATTAGCTGTTGACTGATCCTACCATCTGCAGCCTCAGCAGAAATCCAGATCCATTAGACCAGGCTATGGTTTTCCAGTCTTCAGTGGTCTAGTTTTGTTGAGCCTGTGTCCGCTGCAGCCTCAGATCTCTGGTCTTGGCCGACAGGACTGGAACCTGACGTGGTCGCTGCTGTTTTAGCCCATCTGCTAATAAATTGCTTCCAACTTGCTGTCAAATAAAAATAGATTGTTGAGAGAGGAAGTGAGTCATGCAGGAAATATGTCTGATTCACCCATTAATAACTGTTGTCTAACTGCATTTGACAGGCAGCAAGGCGGAGAAGTCACTGTGGGTTATGATGAAGTAACTGTCACACTGTTCTGTCCAGTTTGATTATGGAGACCATGGAGGTCAATTAAACTCCGGTACACCACTGAAGCATTTCACCTGACGGCAGCAGCCGGCCTGACAGCTGCTGAGCTAAACCAGCCCAAACTGACCCCAGTCCATTTATCACACCATGTTTCATAATGTCTTTGGAAACCAGCAGAGCAGTACAGGACTCTGAGGGTGGCTGCTGAAAGCCGGCGTTAATGGTCTGATCCCGGTGATAAGGACAGGCGCAGGTTTTCCTTTCCACTGTGGACCAGACTGACCTGATTGCTGGTCTGTGCACCACATCAATGGGAGCCTCGTTCTTTACGCTCCCTGTGAGTGGGAACTTAGAACTGGGCTTTAGAGATCTACCAAAGTAGATAATCAGCATGAACATGCATCTATTCACTCTGAACTCTGAGTCTGAAGGAATAATTGTACAACTGTCACACATATGACTAAGTAAGCTGTGTAAATAACAGCTTGTACAAAGACCTATTTAACAGGACTAAAGCCCTGCTGACAGCTGCAGTGATACACCACACCGTGATACAGCGTTAGACAGAATGATGTACCTGTTCTTAACATTAACATTGAATCTCTGCACATTGCTTCTACTGTTCTGCTCTACAGCTCTAAAACAAAAATGGGCACATGGCTGTGCCCATTTCCATGATACAACGGAATGAAGCAGTTAATAAAACCTCAACGGTCTCAAAACTGGGGGAGCTTTGATTTCCCAGGGGACAATTTGTCTCACAACGGTGTAGTAACAGATACCTTCACCTCCCCTCAGCTTTTTTCCGATCAGCATCACTTTTTATCAGAGAGCGCCCTCTAGTGTAGATTGACATTTATTTTCATTACAACTGAACTTGATTGTCATTGATGAATTTTTTATTGTGTGTGTTTTTTTTTTTTTGTTTTTTTTTTGGGTCACTTTTCAGTGGTGTTGTCACTGCCTCAACATCTGCTTCCAGATTTGGACAGTTATATTATTATCTCATTACATTTGTTACATTCATACATAATAATAAACATTATTATTCTTTACGTGGATCCAGATTTTTTTGATTTATGTTTAATCACATTTTTGTCTTTTTCATTGTCAATTAAAAGTATTTTATTGATCAATCTGATGATCTCAGTAATCTAACTAGTAACTGTAACAGTAACTATGCCCAGTACAGGCATCAGTTAAAATGCTGCCAAGGCACAATATACAATTAAATCAAATATTAAATTCAAATGAAAGTGGCTATAATCAGTATTTTCACTGCATGAAATGACATGTGTGATAACAATGTGACAATGTGGGTCGCTGATGGACACAGAGGATTATCAGATGAATCTGCAACTCCTCTCAGCTTCAGGGAGCTTTATAATGAGTTTCAGTTTCTTAATAAATAAAAATAAATAAACAAAAAACCCAAATGAAATTAAATTCATAAAACAATTAAATGACAGTACATTAAAAAAAAAATTAAACAAGGCAATTTAAACAATGAAAATAAATTATATTCACAAATTAAATTAAATGAAATATTTTTAAAATTAGAATTAATAATTAAATAGATACAAATAAATAAAAAATAGAAAAATGAAACAATAACTACATATGAATTCATTAATATTTATCCATTACATTGTGTTAATTAAATTAAATTGTTGCTTATTTTGATGTAATACTCTAAGTAGCATCTCCTCCAGTTAGAATAGGTGTGGTGCAGATACAGGTCAGTGAGCTCAGAGGTGTCCACCTCAGCTCACCATGTCTGATGACATAACTCATACAAACTGATCAGGACTGGTCTCGTGTTGAAGTCTGGTCGAATGTCCAGGCACGGAGACCAGAGAGCAGGGACAGTGAGTATCCACTGGAGCAGGACACGACAGGAGGTGGTGATTGAGAGACAGGTGCAGGTGAAACTGAGGCAGAGCAGACCATGAATCAAAGTGAGGAATTATAACACAAAGAATTCACTTTAGATAACTTTCGAATCAGCCGCACGTTACCACATGAATGAAGTGACTGATCTGGCGAAGAATGGAGTGAAAGGCTGGTGTTCAAATACTGCAGGGAAGGGGTGTGGTTGACTGGCTGATCGGGCACAGATGAGCAGGTGTGCTGGTGGGAATCCAAAAGTAGGTCAGATAAGCCCAGGCAGGAAAACAGACAAACAGGGGACAAACAAAGCACTGAGAATCACTGATATCAGTGATTCTTTGTACTTGTATGAATCACTTTAAGAACAGGTCTGTGAACAAGTTTGTCAGCACCTTCCTCTGTGTTGCAGTGACTATCACAGCTGAAAACCAGCCACTGAAAGCTTGATTATCCAGCACTCAACATGGGTGAAGCGATAACAAGGTTCCTGGAAGAAAGGGGGCTGCAGAAGAACCTGGTCCAAATTGCAGGTAATGGGCCCCGTGTCTATTCTGTAACACTCTTGATGAGAAGTTCAGTGATCTAGAGCCCACCACCATGACCACCAGCTCACCTCAAAGCTCTGAGGCTGGGATTAGCCAAATGTGGCTCCCAAGAGGAAACTGGAGCAAAGAGTTAAGACTTCAAACTGTTAGTTATAGCTGTATTGTTGATCATCATCAATTTCTGATTTGTTTAACCTAATAAAATTTTGTTGCATGTCAAAAACAACTTCAGACAACAGTCATATGACTTTGCAATGTTTACTGGGGTGTGGCAGAAACCAGTGTATTCACTTTAATCAAAGAAACGCAGCTAGATCAGCAGCTTATGCATTGCATGCTACTTGCTGTAGCCAACAAGGTTATGCAGTATTTACTCAGCAATGCAAAGTATGTTACTGATCAGAGAAACCAGAGTCAGTATACCGTGACGTGTGCTGAGCTGAAGCTGTGAACAGAAGCTTCCAGCTGGTGTCAGGCTGTATCTGTCAACACCATGAATATCTGTCAAACTCGGTGCTTTATTGATGAAGGACAATCGTTTGAGATTCTTACATCTGCAAGGGTGTACCTCTCCCCCAAAGATGCTGATCTGGGATCAGTCTTTCAGACCAGCAAACTGCCTCCTGAATGATGCTTTGCTTAAAGCCATGTCCTCAGCCATGTCCAGAGTGTATGAGTTTCCGTTCCAATTCTTCTCAAGTTCAAGTGAAACACAGATACGGTTTGTTGTATTATTTTAGGTTTTCAGACCTAAAATATAAAGATATGAATCTTTATAGAATCTTGAATAAAGATGTGTATGTGTGTAGTAACAGAGTTATAGATAGATAGATAGATAGATAGATAGATAGATAGATAGATAGATAGATAGATAGATAGATAGTGAACGTATTTATAAGCACAAGTGTAGTATAATATGGAACTACTTAAGTAAAGTGTACCTCTAGCTTGTTCTCACAGTAGAACTACTCGAAAAACAAAAAGAAAAAAAAAACCAGACGTCCACATCTGCACATATGGTGTTCATTCTAATTTTTTTCCCTTCACTTCAGTCAGATTTAAACTTTTTGTTTTGGATTGAGTTCCTCTACATCCAGACAAACCCAAGCACCACAGGGTGCTCCTGCTCGGGCTGAACTTAATCCTTGTTTTCCAGGCGGACGGTTAAAGCTAATATCGATAAACTGTCGTATCTACCGGTGGATGCTGAATGTACAGAAAGAACCGGTCGCCGACAGTAGGCAGCACATAATATGAGTGCTCAGACCTCTGCTTTGAACATATATATACATATATTTACACATATAGTGTCCCATTGAAGCGCGGTCTGCTCAGCCCGCACGCGGACAGAGGCTGCTGATAAAGGGTGTTTAGCTAAATCTCCGCCCCAGACTCCAACCGAGCCGGCTGCGCTGCTCTCTGCGGCGGGAGAGCGGGACAGGGAGAGGAAGAGGAGGAGGAGGAGGAGGAGGAACGAGAAAGGAAACACAACAGGAAAAGCCTGGAAAGAAGAGTTTTATTTGGTGGGGCGGTTGGAGGACCTGTGTTTAACCAAAGACATGTTTTTGGAGTAGGAGTGTGAGAACGCTGCGGGACAGCCGGCGGACTGCGTTAGTGGGACCTTTTTAAGGGGAGGTATGTCTGAGACAACTTGTTTGGCTTTCATCTCTGTCTTTGAACAGACAGCCCGGACTGTAGCCTGATACAGCTCAGCTGTGTCCAGGTTATTGACAAGCCAATATCAACTCTATGGGAATTATCAGTGAGGAACAACATGGAGGAGGTCTGTACATGAAGACCCTTTGACATGTGAAAGTCTACAGTGTTCAGTGTTAGACTTACAGCCTGTAGCTTATATTCTGTTTTCAGGAAGTTGTATTCCTACAAATTAAAATGTTTTCACATAGTTGAGTTGTCAAAAAAAGATCAAACCACTGAAATATAATGGTGTAGTCTGTTTAAAAGATGGGAAATCATGTCCATATTTATACAGAATAAACTATAAAACTACAACAGTAACAATATACACTGCTATATCTACTGGAATAAAACATCTGTATACAATAAGAAGTTTATGCATAGCAAATCTGGCAACCCCTGTGTCACAGCAACAGGACAGTGTGACTGCTGAAAAGGACCAGCATAGTTCCAGTCTAAGTTTATGAGCGACATGTGACCTGTCAGAAGAGCAGCACAGACTGCAGGTTTATGATTAGGTGTGTCTTCACCGTGTAATGTTCATAATTGACAGTCAGTGCTTCTGCAGCTGTTTGTGCTCCAAGAAAAACAATTGGGGACCTGCAGTAAACCTGCCCAGGGCAATGTTCACAATATCTGAACAGCCTCTGACTGACTCAGACTCCACTGAACAGTGGATATGATACAGCTTTTAGAGCTGCTTTTGTTTACTGTGTAACCAGAGACCATTTTCAATAACTGCAGACACATGATACTTTGACGCCAATTCAAATCCTAACACTCTGCGATCAGACTGCCTGGAGAATCTATGGCAAGGAGACTTTAGGTGGAACAGCACCTTACAGACACACCGAGTGGAAGAGGATTCATCCTGGGGACCAAAGAAAATATCATTAAACCCAGTGTTTGGCACAGGGAGTCATTTTAACTGATGATGGAGCCATCAGTGAAAATGTCACAGGGTCCAAAATCACTCAGAATCTGGCTGCTATAAATCTCTAATCCACATTTTCAGCTCAGTCTGGCCAGTGGTTGTTGACATGTGTTGTGTTGTTGTCCTGACTGACAGACTTACTGACGTTGTTGTCTCATACAACAGAGTTCATCAGCTTTCAGGGAGACATTATGCAAGAATGTGCCTTCATCTTGTTTCCATGTCCGGCTTGGGGCTTTAACTGAATTCTGTCATAGCAGTGGGAGTCAGTAGATCACTTATAGCGGACAATCCAGAGGCTGTTTTCTCATCACGGCCGACTGACAGAGCTCCCTCTCTCTCTCTCTCTCTCTCTGCTATTGTCCATTCAGATGCCAGGCCCACGGTTTCACCTTCAGAATGGAGGCTTTTTTTTTTTTTTCACCACATAGCCTGCTGAATTATTTATCCATCTTTGTTTTAATTTGACCTGGCACACGGGATTGCCCTCTCAGTCTTTATTATCTGAGCATTTACTCTCAAATGCTAATGACATGACCTCTAGTACTGAGAGGTCTAGTTACCTTTGAGAATGATCAAAAGCTGTGGTCTCATGTTTAAGTGGTTTGTCATCTGGTTGACTAACAGAGTCTGGGAAAGGGCATGTCTGGATTTGCTGTACAGGAATGTAACAGGCTCATGTTGCTTCTAGCAATACGCAGCAAAATACAACTATAGCTAGTTGTCCACATGGATAAACACAGGTTTCCCCAAACCTCTGATCTTCAATACATCTGTCTGTCGTCACATGTTCGCGTGAGAGCAATTTTCCAAATTTAAGAGATGCTTTACAATTCTGTTTTTCATTATTCGTTATCTGTGTTTCATTGTATTAGTATTCTTTATTTTACATTTCTGCGTGTGTTTATTCAGTAGACATGATTTTGGGGACGTCATTTGAATGTTGGATTTGAATTCTACTTTTTGGACATCATTTGGAATCCTACTCTTTCATCCGGATGATTTTCTCTGATTGAATCATTTCCAGACTTTGGTATTTTTTCTGAAATATAGAAAGAATTTTTACTCCTAAGTATTTACTCCACCGTTCATGATGGACAGTTTTAAAGAAACAAAAGGATCAGAATCAAAGCAGCCAAACCAGAGACGTCTTCTTTATTATTCCACACTCTCTTTTTTTTTTTCAAAATCTGCTGTCTACATCACCCTCAGTGTGACTCGGCTTCTGACGGTTGGGTGGGAGATCTGGGTGTGATGTAACCTGGAGCCTGCAGCCGAAATCCAGATCACTTCATCTAACTCCACCCCAGACACAAAAACCTTTACACATCGTTTTTCACATATCCAGCATTAGATGGGCAGCAGTATGCACTATGCAGTAGAAAACTATCGTGCTTGTGTCAACAGTTAATCATCTCTCTGAATAATTAAACTGTCTTTAATGAGGTGATTTGTATGTTCGCAGGAGCTGATGTGACCATTTAGAAGCACCCAGCATGACCTCTCCACACCCACTTCTCTGTCACCCTATGGGTGAGTCATTCATCTGTCATATTGATGTTCAGTGTCATCTAGATTTCCATGTGTGAATTCTTTCTCTCTGGCAGATGTGGATTGTATGGGTTTAATGAGCTAGCATTGGGTCTGCACCTCCACTCCCATTCAAAACACCATGTCTCTGGGTGGAAGAAAACGGTGGAACAACAACTTGGACAGAAGCAAAAAACAGAAAATCATACAATTGAACAATTCCACAGGTGTTACGCTGCTTAATGCACTGTTTGAATGTGCTGTCAGTCTGCGTAGCTATGTTTGCTCTGCAGAGGAAACCCAGTTTTACCTCTTTTTACTTTCTGTATGACTCCTGCTGCTTTCATGTTTAGTAATCTGCTCAGAAGGATGTTTGAGATCTTGAAAGCGTGTTCTTGACCAGCTACCATCACCTCCCATTTTAAAGCAGACGGGAAGCAAATACTGCTTTATTTTTACCAGCAGTCTGGTTTATAAGGATGTCCTGGAGCTGGAGGCTGTTGACTTTCAGATTTGTACTGTAGGAGATAATCCACTGTGTTCATGGTGCATTTGAAAACACCATTTTATAACAGTTCTATCAGACACTGATCTTATGACCCCTGTCGAATAATGATAAACAGCAGAAGCTGAAGGTTTTATTTCCTTCATTAATCCCAAATTAAATACATTTCTAAGTTACTCCACAGTTATTCACTTGCCAGGTGACAGGTCATTTAGGGTGACCTGTCACCTTAGCAATTCTCCCAAAATTCTGTCTCAGACAAAAAAGAAAAGGGAGAGCAGGAAATTTTTATTCTATTGTGCCAGGCTGCAGTTTTTGCTTTGTAAGAAAATAATCTCAGCTCGTCATCTTGTGTGTTATGTAAGATTAGAACTGTCTTTTGGATAAAAAGTACAAATGAATGAATGAATGATGGTAAGGTTATTTATTATTATTATTATTATTATAAACCATTACAAACTGTTTATTATTATTGAGTATGACATCAGTATGACATCAGTAGCCTTGTGCCAGGTGCAGAACAAGGTGAACTATAGTATTAATCTCCACAGACTGATGATGATGATGATGTTTAGATATCTGTAGTGGATTTCTGGATTCATGTAGTTCAGTGAGAGAAAGTGTCTGGTCCATCTGTACTGCTCTTCCATAAAGCTGGGGCAGATTTAAAAAGTAGCAGACTATTTGTATTCTGTCTTCTGAAACTGTCTCAAGATCAAGATGCCCCCTGATGACATCATCAGGGGAATTGTCTCAGAGTCTGTTTCCTAATGACACGGCATATGTCATTACACCCCGCAGCACGGAACAAACAAATTTTGACAGAACAACAAAATCTGACCTGTGCATGTGCAGCCGGGCTCAGGGGGGGATCACCTGTAGTTGAAGCCTGACTCATTAATCCCCTGCTGTTGTGGGGGAACAGGCCTACTGGCCTAGTTAGCATATGGCGTGTGAGAATGAGCAAGCCTCTGCAGGCCATATGCTTCTGAGATATCCCTGACACAAATCTACCTGTCAGGCATCAGCAGGCCAGGAGCGCTGGCACAGTGAACTCTGGATGCCTCTCGGTGGAGCAGAGGGCTTTGAATACAGGGAAGTACTGTGAGAAAAATACTCATATTATCAACAAGGTAAAGACTTTTCTTTATCCATGAGTTCATATCTTGTTCATGGACTAATTAAAACTGGAACACTGTCTGAACCCAGGTTAACATACAAATGAATTTAAGTACATGCTATTTCATTACACTTCAGTACGTAACTGTTATCAGGGGTGTTATTTTTATTGCCTTTTCAATCCTAAAGTTCAGCTTCTTTTTAAGGTGTTTACTATAAATACACATAATCACTAAATCAAAATGTAAATGTTGACCCTGGGGCTTTTGGGAGCCCTTAGGGCCCTCTGAGGCAAGGTGGGTGTTTGTTTGTAAGCTGTGGTACAAATGAGGAGTGACAGGTGGAGGGTTAGTGCTTAAAAGCCATATGTTTAGAGTGTAATCTCTCCCACCAACAGCTTTCCATGGCCGTGGCACAACAGCGACTAATCCTCTTGTTTTCAGTGGCTGCTGGTTCCCATGCTGCATCAATCTGTTCAGCATATTGTACTGTCTTACAGTGAATGAGTGGTCTGTACCTTTAGGGCACTCTACCTGCTGATAGATCCTATAGATCAATGAGGACAAATAATAAGTCACCTTGTACACTTTGTTGGCTCACACCTCCTGGGGCAGTTTACTGCTCCTCAGGCTAACTGGAAATCTGTGGCAGTGCAAGTACAAACACCAGTCAGTGTACAGTATTAATGTGACATGAAGGCATTTCAGTGACTAGCTTCAGCTAGCTAGCATTGCTCTGTCCAAAGTTTAAACATATACCTACCAACACCTCTAAAGCTGACCACAGTTTGCAGTTACAGATGCTGCTGGGTAGCTACAGTGTGTAGGAAGGTGACATCCATGTACTTAAAACCACGTCCAGAGCTTTGATTGGTCAGTTGCTTCTGCAGCCAGCTGACAGTGGGTAGAAATGTCTGAATGACAGAGGAAATTGAATGTTTTGGCGATGACTCAGAGGTTTGCAACCACAGCTTCCCTCTTTCCTCTTGACTCTTACTTTTTGTTTCTTTATTCCTAACCAAAGAGGTGGGCACGCTGGGTCAGTACTGGGACTTCTCCGATTCACATCTCAACCCGGCGTGGAAAGTCCCTGTTCCTGTCTGGAGTTTACATGTTTGTATCTCTCTGTCTCTCTGTAGTGGGCAGTAAAGTAGTGTCTGTACCTAATGGGGCATCGCACATCGAGGAAGATGAGGATGAAGATGAGCAGGGGGAGAAATTTGAGTTTGATGACTGTGATGACATTGGACCTCCAGAGGTGAACTCTGGTTCTCCTGTGAAGTGTGAATGGACCACACACACAGAGGTGTCAGACCTTTATGCCCAGACAAACACAGCCCAGGAGGCAGAAAGGCAAGGCATGAATGGAACAACCAGTGCAGGGCAGGAGGGCCAGACCACCTCCACTGTGAACCAGCAGTACTGCTCAGGTGAATGCAGCTCTTACACATACGGTATGGATATGATGAAATGAGGGTTTACGTGCTTGATTGTATTATAATGTTCTCATCTCTTCTTTGGCAGATATGGAAGTCAGAGAGTCACCCGAGGGGTGAGTTATGATGGAATAAATTATGGCCTGAAAATATTTCAAACACATCATGCACACTTAGAATTTCATCAGACTCTGTAGTGCCCCCCTGTGGCCCAATAAGGGGCCTACAGTACAGTTCCTTTACAGTGCAATAAACATAATGCATTTATAAACAAAGTAATGTAATGGGAGACTAAGGACTGTAGACATTTTAAAGTGAGAAATATTATAATTCCTTCTTTGAATAACCTTTAGACCAAAATGCTCTTTGCAGGCGTTCCACCTCCTCTGATCTGGGAGTGGCCGGGGACTTGGAGAGTTTCTATAAGGCAAACAGTATTTATGAAGGTAAGAAACAAAAGGAAGAGCAGCGTCTGATACCACACATCCACATCCAGGCCTGAGGAAGAGCTGGTCTGTGTCTCTGTGCTCAGCAAAGTGAGGATGTCTTTGTGTTTTTTCTGTTCTCGTTCTCGTTCTCATTCGGACAGTCCAGGCATCACATCGAGCCAAGGAGTGGCTCAGTGTGGTTTCAGAGCTCACACTGAGATTGAACAAAGGTACACAGCCTGCCTGTGCTGTTAGCTTTGTTAGCAGCTAGCTCGAATTTGCTGATTGCAGTGAAATGCAGCCAGTGAAGTTTGACCCAGCTGTTAGCTTTAGTAAGCTGCCCTCTGCCCCATAGCCCCTGTAATGTCTGTGTACATAAAGTCACAGTTCCTGATCTGTCTGAGTGTGTGTGTGTGTGTGTGTGTGTTCACACCACCAACATACCACAAACATAGACCTGTCATGTATTTCTACCATCTGAACAGTAGTTTACAGTGAGTTCAGTAATTAAATTGTACCTGTGGCAACGTTCAAACGTTGAACTAGTGAGACTGTGTTTGCTTTTAATTGTATCTTTCCAGTCTTGACAGGTAAAAAGCGTGTGATGAACCCGTTCTTCAGAGACTTCCTGTGTCATGAATTTAAATGAGTAATCTCCCCTGAAGGCAGCAAACATTCTATCAGAGAATAAATCAGTATTCAGAGTCTTTACAGAGACCTGACAGAGACCTGAAGACAACAACACATGAAAACTCAATGCTGTGGCCCCAGTTTACCATAATGATGAATAAATAATATCAATTGATCAAAGGTGTACAGACACATATCACACAATGACATGGAGTTTAAATGTACCACCTGAGCACATTTAAAGCCCTGCTCAACAGAGACTTATGAACCCAGACAGGTTCTGGGTGTATTAAGTATAACCATTATTTATTTTCTTTTTTTTTCACAATGTTAATACACTACACATTTTTTTCATCTGTTGAAACACATGCCTCCAACACTTGGAGCCTCATTTAACATGTAAAGAGCATGTTTTGCTGTGTTAAAATGAATGATAATCACTGGAAACCAAATCTGAAATACCATAGTCAAGTTTTAGACAACATCATGTAAAGTATGTGGGACATTCAACTCTGCTATGGTCCTTTAACACTGTGGTGACTTTTGCTGTTTTGTAGGAAAGTCTTCTTTAATGCCTGAATGCGGTCTGGAGTCCAGCAGTGCTGTAAATGGAGACGGTCCACAACAGGACACTGCTGAGGATGAGGCATCGTCTCCAGTCAGTCCACAGACTGAACGTCAGCACACAGCCGGTGAAGACGGACCAACCAATGAGAGCGCAGTGACCTGCAGCCCAGACGCTGTGGTCCGAGACCCTGAAGTCATCTACGATGACGTGCCTGCTGAAAACCAGCAGCAGCCAGTGGACAGTAAGTTGTCTGAAGAAGGTCTTCAGTTTTTTAACGCTGTGGACTACACAATGTAAATACAATAACTATAACAATAAAGGCTTAAGAGACACAACTGTTAACTCCGTTACTGTGTGAACCTACTCTCTGTGCTTTGTTCATCTGTTGGCTTCTGTGTGTAGATGTGGATGACATCTATGAGGACATCCAGAGACCTGACCACCGTGGCTCCAATGGCTGGAGCTCCAGTGAGTTTGACAGTTATGATGAACAGTCTGACAGTGAGACAGCTCCTCCAGCGCGCAGCAGCACCAGCAGCAAGGTAAGATTAGCAATATCTCACTGTGGGTCTCTGAGTAGAGTCAAAATTGTGTGTTCGCTCAAAGTTACCGTGTACATGCTGTGTATACATCGTGTGATGACATCTATCAGGGGCTGAAGAATCGATGCATGTTGTGAGACATCATGGAAGTTTGTGTCATTTCAGTTCTGCATTGGGCCATTTTTCAGATTTTAGTTGCACTTTTTAGTTTTGCTTTGTATATTATTTCTGGGTTTCGTTTTTTCAGTTGTTTTTCCTCATCAACATTTACTGGTTTATTTAAAATCACTAATACTACTGAAATAGGGAAAACATGGATTAGACTGATATGTGATCGATATATAAAGACATCTATTGGTCACATCTTTAAAAACAAGTGCACAAAGTGCTGTACAGATCAAGGATTCTGAGGTAATATTAACTAACTAAAGAACATGTTGTGTTTTTTAGGTCATGATTATTCAGACCACATATTATAAAACGTATAATGGACTTGATGGCAGTTAAATAGCCATTGGAGTCATGTTTGTGTCCATCAGACGAGTCTAAAGTACCAACTTCAGAGAACTAAAGTCGCTGGCTGAGTCAGAGCAATAAGACACGTCTGTCAGTGACTTCCTTCCACTTCAGTGGCTTGTCCACAAGTGGACAAGTCACTGTTAAGAACAGCTCTCAGCTGATCACACGATCATCTGATCGATCACATGTCCACTCAGAAAAGAAACAGCCAATCAGAGATGTTCTTAAGTTTGGGAGCAGGAGTAAAAGTGAAGGACTTTTAGTTTCATCTTTCACTTAAGTGCAAAGTTTTACTTTTAAACGTGTGCTAAATGCAGGAGCACTGAGACCAGAACAGTAAAATGTGGTCTGTAAAACTCAGGCAGTGACTTTAAGATCAGGTGGGTTTTCCAGCTTCATCTCCAGTGGAGGGCTGTTCCACAAACCTTTTATTTTTGCATTTATACTGTTGAATCATGAGGAAATAATAAAAAATAAAAAAAATCAGTGATTATTGACCATAACATACTGTTCCAACCCAAATATCACGTTGTCAGGGAAGAACCACAGCCAGACTGTAGTTGTTGTACAACGTGAATGAAACCTGCTTTGATGAAAAGAGGAAGTGGATTATTTCTGGCAGCCCCTCGCTCTGTCAGCACTTCTGTCTTCTGCTTCACCGTGTGTTACTCCTGCTGTCGGACTTTCCCCACCATATCATCTGTTAGCGATGTGAAAACGACACAGTGTAACTCGAGTAAGGCTTTCAGAGTGGAGATGTCACGAAGGTGGTGATAAGGAAGAGCCTGGGTGTGAATGCAGAGGATGCCTCTGGAATAATCTGGATGTTTTTATGAGGTTTTTGAAAGGAGATTCACTGATAAATGAGGTAGGCGTCTCGCGTTCTAAAGCTACGTTCAAAGTCAGCGAGTAACGGATGAATGAATGAGAGCTGGGTATTGAATGATGTTGATCTTTGAGCCCAGCTGGAATTTGAACTGTCACCTACCTAAAAGCTGACACTGTGTCAGTGCTGTGACACTCCGAGTCTTCTTGTTTCATTTGACCTGACTTTATAGAGAGATTGAGAGAATTTCTGATGGATTTTAATGAGTGTCAGTGCAGCTTGAATACGTTCATGGGTAGGATTCAGTGTTGGGTTTGAATTTGTTTTGGAGGTTGTGGCAGACGGCTGTGGCTCAGGTGGAAGGTGGCGGTTTGGTCCCCGCCTCCTCCTGTCCACATGTGGAAGTGTCCTTGGGGCAAGACACTGAACCTGAAGTCCCTCCTGATGTGCAGGCCGGCCCCTTGCATAGCAGCTCTGTCGCCATCAGTGTGTGTGTGTGTGTGTGAATGGGTGAGTGTAAACCCCCTAATACAGATTTAGGTGACAGAGATCTAATGTTTAATAGTCCACATTTAATTCTCCTATTTTGTTGTACTTTGGCAGGATTGGTCTTAATTTTTATGGTTTTTTATGAATAACTCCTCTTGTGTTTACTTATGGTATAATTCGATTTGATGTTTGGGGGCAGAGAAGTGTGTTGGACTGCAGCTCTGTCTCCTGCTCTCAGCTCTGGGTTGTCATGGTTTAGATATGAGAGCTGTTCCGTCCAAAGTGGGATTGTCTTTACACATGTACACACTGACTCCACGTTCATTTTAGTGACCTCAGGTGTGTTAATCTTGTATTGTTCTGCCAGCTGCCTGCAGATGTGCTGAGGCTGAAGGAGCGTTGTGCTGTCACCAGGAGGGAGCTGGCGCTGCGTCTCAGCGCACCTCATGTTGCTCACATCAGACAGAGCTGTGACACTAAGGTAGGAAATGCCTTCTTCTTTTTTTTTTAATAGATAGAGTTCAGTCTTTGAGGGAGGAAGAATAATAGATTTTTAACAAAATGGTGTTCTTCCATTTTTGATTTCATCATATGAAATAACCTGTGTTTTCCAGGTGCAGCAGTTTATGAAAGCAGCGAGGAACGGTACCAAGGATGGTTTAGAAAAGACGAAGTTGGCCATGATTCGCAAAGTGTCATTCCTGCAGAAGAAAGACTCCACAGGTACAGAAACTGGAACTGGGATGAGCAAGTTCACCTGTGGCAGTCGGATTTGTAGTCTCCCTTTAGCACCGAGAATGCCAAAGTTATTTATTTATTTCTTCCTTTATATACATAAGAGGACGTGCACACATTTTGAACCAGACAGATAAAACCGTGGATAAAATGATTATAACCACACAAAAACTCCAGTTGTTGCCAGCCACATCAGCTTATCAGGATACAGAGCTGAGAACTGACTGAAACCCACAGAAAACTGGAGAAAGATGCAAAAATCATTTAAGCCGCAGCTGTCCTGTAAACCTGTAATAAGACCGCCTGAACAGATTCCTGTGATGAATGAAGTCGCTGTGTTTCATTTTTCAGGTGAGGGAAAGGACGATGCAGGTTACATGCATGTGTCTGTGTGCGAGTTAAAGCACCCTCCACCACAACTCTGCCCCATGCCAGAGGGGCTCAGCAGTCAGCAGGTGTGTGTATGGATGTAGGTGTATGTACACTCATGCATGTGTGTCTTTGTGAAACATCTGCAGGAAGTGCAGGGGTCTCAGAGATGGTAACACTGATTTAAAAAAACAAAAAAACAACAACAAAAAAGCAGAGCTAAGTAGAAGCCAGTGGAATACATTTGTGAATGAAAACGATAGTGGCACTGGAAAGAGAAAGTGAGAGCAGCAGACTGGTGACAGAGTGGGTACTGATGAACCATTACATCCTTTTTTTATGTCTGACCATCACGGTACATGCAATGTTGGGGCACATTACAGTTGAAAAATGTATAAGATCCACTGTGGTGTTGTTAAAACAGTTTATCGGTAGAATCCTGTCATATTTACTTGAGGTCTTTCAGGTTTATTCCAGATTGATGTGAATGTTAGTTTCTCGCCGCCTCCCTCAGGTTGTCAGACGTCTCATCCTCAGCTCCATCGTGCAGAGCGAGAGCAGCTACCTGGACTCTCTCAAGAGAATCCTCCTGGTGAGTCCCCTCTGTCTGTCAGCTAACTTAGGTTAGCCGAGGAGGAAGTAACAGTGGAGTGTTTCCAGCTGTCTGTTCTTCTGTAGACTTTTCTGGAACTCACTCTAAAGTTTCAGTTCTTGGATTCTTGCGTGGAAAAGATCTTACACCAGTGACGGTAAGAGCAGCAGAACCCCACTGATGATGGCTCTGTTCTGTGCGTCCTCTCTTTGGGATTTGTTGTGATATCAGTCTCTGCTTTATTTATCTGTTGAGAAATAACTACAGTAAGTGTCTGGAGCGTGCACTTAACGGCACTACCTTGCTGAAAATATTTGCAAAATGAAAAAAGAAAGAAAGAAAGAAAGAAAGAAAGAAAGAAAGAAAGAAAGAGAGTAATGCTTTGTATGCCATGCAGTCCTGAAAGTGACAGCACAGATCTACCGTATGACCGTGCTGACCTGTCTCTTTCTGTTAGGAGTACCAGAAGCCTTTGCTGGAGCCACAGAACAGTTTCCTTAACCCCAAGAAAGTGCGTCAGATCTTTTACCGTCTGCAGGAGATCCATCAGTGTCACTCCATGTTCCAGATTGCCCTGGCATGTCGCGTGGCTGAGTGGGATCACAATGAGAAGATCGGAGACCTGTTTGTTGCCTCGGTCAGTCACAAACACTTCTTCTTCTTCTTCTTTCTTTATTCCTTTCTTTTCTAGCTATATATTATAGCGGCCATGTTTACTTTGTGTTAACCTCTATTTCTGTTGATATTTTTTGAAGCGGATGTTGGCTGTTCTTATTTGTTCTTTGTCCATTTTTAGGAAAAATGTTCCTAAAAATGATTAGAGCCATTTTATGGATTTCTGAATGAGTTTCACTGTAAATTTGAGAGGAACTCAAAACTCCACAATCTGGGTTCATTATGCTGTAAACATTATAATATTGATTATTTATCAGTCGCAGACTCCTGATGTTCCACTCTCTCCTCCACAGTTTTCAAAGTCCATGGTGCTGAACGTGTACAGTGACTACATCAACAATTTCACTGGCGCCATGGCACTGATCAAGAAGGCCTGTATGTCTAAACCTGCTTTCCTGGACTTTCTTAAGGTGCTCACACTTTGTGTTTTGTTTTTTTTTTGTTTTTTTTTTTTCAAGCCATGGCTTTAGAGTTGCTGACAAACAGCTAAACCCTGTCTGCCCTGGACGGGTTTCAGTGGAGTTCTACAGGTGTTTGTCGGAACTGAACCCCCCCCTCTGTTTTATCCAGTGCAACAGTCTGTGCTGGACATACACTGAAACTTAATACATTAAAAAAAAAAAAAAGAAAGCGTTATTAGTTTTTACATCAGCATTGAACCTCAACACCAGAGCAAGAAAAAATAAATAAACAACAGCAACTGCCTGCATGACAGAAATGAATAAAAACATTTATGCATTTACTTAATGAAGTTCGTGGACAGGCTATCAGCAGTGTAAATCTAACTAAGAAAAGCATATAGATTTATACCAAAATTTATTTATTTTACTTCTTACTGGTGTAAAATGACTGTGGCTCCACAATAAGTATATAAAAGTAAATCACTGGAAGCTTGTAGTTCACTCAGTCTGCATGATTCTACAAGAACCTCTAATGGCATTAAATTGTTTCTTAGCTTGAAGATGAAGTAAAGCCAACAGCACACCAACTGAACAAGCCTCAGGGTCGCCAAGGCCTTAAAGTCAAAGGTGTCTGAGCAAACCTTGGCTCATCACATCAGCCATAATATTAAGCCAGTCTGGCAACATGGTCCAGAAAATCTAATCTGCCCCTGTGGTACAAAGAGTCTCAGGTAAGGACTCAAGCGAGTCCAGATCTAGGGTCAGTTTAGCTGTTTAAGTAGTCATGACCTTATCGTGACTATGATATGGTCGAGGAAGCCTGTTCCTGGAACATCGTTCCTTCTCTGAATCGCTTTATGAATCAGTTATTTGTGGCTTATTAGGAAAAAAGAAAACCAGCAGGTGGATCCTGCAGTGCTGATGTGAAGCACAAGTAAATTAGCTTCATATTTACAGTCAGGAGTCTTTCTGCGGACCTGTTGTTGCAGGTCTCTGTCTGTCCCACCTTTACTTCTGCCTGTCTCCACTGTCCAGTCTGATTCAAACAGACAAGCAAATGAAAGCAAAACAGTTTTGCTTTCACTGCCTAATTTAACTCCTGCCCACATAGTTACCATTTGAAGTGCTATGTTTTCAAAGCAGAGAACAGCGACCAACTCTACTTTCTATGTGACTTGCAGAAGAAGCAGGCGTCCAGTCCAGACAGAATCACTCTGTACGGCCTCATGGTCAAACCTATCCAGCGCTTTCCTCAGTTCATTCTGCTGCTCCAGGTGAGTGAGTGACACAAAGTGCATTTAAAAAAACCCCAAACATGACCACAGAAATACGGTGATCCAAATGGGCTTGGATTCTTTTACAAACAGGAAATGTAAAGAAAGGGGCAGTATGTGATCAGTATGAAACTAAGTGCTGCCACTTCAATACTGGGCTTTATTTCAAGCACTGAGCTGTAGCTCTGAAACTTTGTGTAGGAGGTTCTGATAAGAGGAAGTGAAAGACAGTCACTCGCGTCTGTGCTGCAGACTGTTGTGGGTCCTGAATGCCAACAAATGGTTGTAAAGCAGCCCTCTTAACACCTACTATTACTAAAGGCAAGCTTCCTTGTTTCCGGTTTATTAATATGTAATCAACTGATTTGTCATGTGACCACCATAGATCTCATGTACACAAAACAACTTTATCATCATCCTTTTCTTCAAAAATAACTGAACTTTCTGTGCTGGTGGTTGTCGATGCATCGTATCAGGACATGTTGAAGAACACTCCAAAGTCCCACGCTGACCGGTTGCCCCTGCAGCTGGCTCTCACTGAACTGGAGACCTTGGCTGAGACACTCAATGAGCAGAAGCGTCTGGCTGATCAGGAGGCTGAGATCCAGCAGTTAGCGCACAGCATGGGGGACCGCAGCTTCAACAAGGTGTCTGTCAAGGCTTTTGACATCCAAACTAATCAGCCACATTCATCATTTATTAATTCCTTTAACTTCATGCTAACTTGCCTGCTAGCTTGATTTTGTCCTTTCATAGATCATGTTCTGTGAACTGTAGTTGGTTCGGAACAGCAGGAAGACACTGTGAGAAAGGATCTGCTGTAATCATCGACGTGCTTTGTGCTTCCAGCTGCTGAAGTCGGAGCAGAGGCAGCTGATTCAGTGTGAACCGCTGACTGAGATTGTTTATGGCGATAACGGTCAAGTCCTCAAGTCGAAGGAGCGAAAGGTCTTCCTGCTCAACAACACCGTGATCTGTGCTAACATCAACCTGAAGTAAGTACGTCCCAGATCTTGAAGGTGGTCCACAGTTTGAAACAGATTCTCCAGAGTCTCTCGGACTAGCTGAACTAGTCTCTCAGCCTAGTTCAGCACAAAGACTGAAAAGGGACTGGACAGGGAGAGACTGCTAGTCTTCTTCTCTCAACTGAAAATGCTTTTGCTCAACTATTGTGGTGAATGGAACTTGCTCAGACATTTGCTCCCAAGGTCAAGAGTGAATCTGTTAGAACTATTTCTTGCGCAACGACCTCTAACATTCAAAGATTCAAAAGATTTTTATTGTCAATTCACTATATGTGCAGGACATACAGACAAACCGAAATACTGTTTCTCCCTCACCAAGTGAGAGGTGCCATTAAAAATAAAGATTAAAAAATAGAAGAGTAAAGCTTATGTACAGATAAGTATTTAGGTAAAATAAAGTAGAATAAGAAAGAAAACCTATGTACAATCAGAGTGTGCAGTATGGCAGCAGCATAGTTGACATTAGTACAAATTTATTAAGTGAGTAAAGTTCAGAATGAAACAGTGCACAGGAGATGGTTTATTAGCAGCAGATGAAAAGTTGGATTGTGGTCCAGGGGCTGGGGGAAGAGGAGGGAGGTAGTGGATGGAGTTCAGCATCCTGACAGCCTGGTGGATGAAGCTGTCTGAGAGTCTTGTGGAGCCCGGAGACTCCAGTACCTTCTCCCTGATGGCAGGAAGCTGTGTGAAGAGAGTGTGTGAGGGGTGCCAGGTGTCACCAGCAATGCTGATGGCTCTGTGGGTGAGGCAGGTGTGGAAAATGTCCAGTGCAGCCTCCATACCACACAGTGATGCAGACAGTGAGGATACTCTCGATGGTCCCTCGGTAGAAGGAGCACATGATGGGGAATGGGACTCATAGAGGCGTGTTTGAGCCTTCTTGACCAGTGATGTGGTGTTGTTGGTCTATGTACGATGTACTCTGATTGTACATAGGTTTTCTAAGTGCAGTGAGTCCTCTTCTCATGGAGTTTCCAGGTTGTAACACTGAACAAACCCCAGGTGATATCACGGGGAGCGGGGATCAGTGGGGATGGGATGCTTTCCTCTGTGATTTAGACTGACGATTGAGAGCTATGTAGTAAACATTCATAATATGTTTGTCCACCAGAGGTCCCCCTGACATCACCAGCCTGGTTCCTGTGGGTCCTAAGTACACAGTGAAGTGGTTTGCTCCTCTGCTTCAGACTCAGGTGGTGGAGGTGGGACAGGACAGTCTGCAGAGCAGGGACAGTTTCATCTCAGCCAGACGCCATAGCTCCACCTCCAGCAGCACAGGTACACCCACACTGACATACTGCAAATACAAGGCCTGCACAAGACTCACAGAGCTGAGACAGACAACAAATACAGATAAACAGACACCAACACTGCACGTCACACTGTTTTTTTAGGAAATAATTTAATGACTGCTGTGTGGCAACATGTCTTCTCCTCAGGGGTTATCCTCTCCTCTCTAATGATGATGGCTGTGCTGATGAGTCACTGATCAACTAGGTGTTAAACAGTCACTGTATGTTCAGCAGTAATAGTGGCCACCAAAACCACACGGGAGAACTCATTGTTCTGTTTTCATTAACTTATGGACCAGCCCTGCACCATCTACAGTGCTGTATTTATATTTGTATTTATATTTGTATTGTATTTATTTGCTATGTATAATAACATGGCTACAAAGCAAGTTATAGGAAAGTATTGACTCAATTATATGTCTTATTTATGGATTTAAACAGTGGATAATGATCACAGATTAATAAATCAATAGATTTTAAAGGGTGACTCGTTTTGCCCGTAGTTTCTTTAAATGTTGAATTTATACAGTAGTTGAATTTTAACATGCAGTCTTTTAAATCCATCTTACTTGTGCATCTGCCTATGAAAGTCCAGCGCTGACTCAAAAAAAGTTTTTTGTTTTGGTCTGTCCGATCAGATTGTGATTCCCTGTGTTTCAGGTAAAGTCTTTCTGGGTCCTCCCAGACTGTACCAGGAGCTGGAGGAGCTGCAGCATGACCTGGCTGTGGTGGAGGAGGTGTCACTGCTGGTGGGGACGCTCAATGGAACCTACCAGGTAACAATTTTTATTATTATTATTATATTATTATAGACATACAGTTTGAGTAATGATCTTAATGCTCGTATTTCTTCACCTGTTAGACTTACCTCATAGAAATGTTGACTCAAACAACTATCAGACCTGAGGAACATTAACATGTGACCACAGTTAAAGCTGCTGCTCAGTATAGGCTGAAACTTTAGATTTTTTTTTCCCTCATCTTTCTCAGAATATGTTAATAAAGCAGAAGACAGTCTAACCGGCCCTTTCTTCCTTTCTCCTCTTGTGTCTCTTTGTCAGAATCTGAACACCACGGTGTCTCAGGACTGGTGTCTGGCTCTGCAGAGACTCATCCGTCTGAAGGAGGAGGAGATCCAGAACGCCAACAAGTGTCGCCTGCGTCTCTCTGTACCAGGCAAACCTGACAAGTGAGTGTCGGGAGGTTCATATGAGACAGGCTCGGAACAGGGACACTAAGGTTTTTGAATGTTAATGCGGTTTCGTGTCCATACTATACTTCTGCTCCCAGGTCCGGTCGTCCAGTGAGCATCATGGTGGTCTTCAGCACTCCAAGCCCCCTCAGTAAGATCTCCTGGGTGAACCGGCTTCACCTCGCCAAGATAGCTCAAAGTGAGTTCAGTGTCGTGAAGCTAGGTTTCCATCCTGATGTAGCACAAATCTTCACTGAATTTCACTGGAGATGGTTCATGGAGACAAGCAACCGGTGGCACTAATTTTCCAGACTGGTGCCGTTAAACCATCGCAGAAGACGAGGGAGCAATAAAATGATGTAATTAAAAGATCACCGGTGGAAAAACGACGTAGAAGACATAATGGAAATATGGCGTTTTGTTTCAGTTTGTTAGACGTTCTACATGAAGAAGTCACGCGGGACATGAGTGACAGTGGAGTGCACACTTTAAAAGGAACACTGAAGTTTCACTGTGTGTATTCTGTGTGCTCAGGTCAGGAGAACACTCCGGGGTGGGAATATGCTGAAGAAGATGGGAGGACCAAAGCTCCATTTAGTTGTCCACTGCTGGCCTGCAGACTGCCTGTTTTCTCTCCCAAAACACGGCCACTGAAGGTGAGAGCTGCTGCCGCTGGTTACAGATGGAAATATTCCAAAGGAATATAGAATATGGGACCCTGTTATTTCTTTTGTTGGCCCTGTGTGTCTGTGGTTTTAATCTCCACCGAGCAGCTATACAGTTTATGCCGGTTGTGTATCGCTCTCTTCGTCAAGCAAGTGGCTGACTACAGCTGAGGAGCTGTCATTTACATCAGACTGAGGCTGAAGGGAGAGGATGTTGCAGCATTTCAGCATCAAAATGATTTTTTTTTTTTTTTTTGCAAAACAAAGCGTGAAAAAGCATTAGAAGATGATGAAATTGAAACCATCACAAATCTTGAAAAAATCTATTTTCAAAATATTTTTCTTCTGACTCTCCAGGACCAGATCTTCATTGTCTGTGTTTTGGCAGAGCTGTGCCCTCTGATGTTTGATCTGCTTCCAAGGCTGTGTGATGCTGTGGGTTGCGCCTATGTTTTAATAACTGTTTTAATGACTTATTCATTAATAAATAGGCGCAAAAAAAACAAATAAATAAATTAAATAGTAGTCACCTGGATGGAGCCCCAGTTCTACGAGTATCTGGCTGTAATTCTAATGGGCTTCGTTATAGGTTTACGCCTTCAAGGCTCGGCCCTGGCATCCGACAGATCTTTGCACTCATCACTCCATTAGGAGGTAGCATCCACCCACTACAACATCCCAGTTTACCTGCTCCTTGCCTCGTAGGCTCTGCAGATTGTATCGTTGTCCAATGAGCCAGGTGGCAATTGCTAACCGGTCATATCAAGTCAAGCTTTAAGAGGAGGTCTCCAGAGGATGATGACAGCTGCTTCAAACGTGTCTCTCTCTCTCTCTGTTTGTGTAGCTAGGGGCAGCTCTTCACAGTCCGTCTCAGTCCAGCCTGCTTGGGTTCTGCACTGCCAGTACGTCCTTACCACAAGGTTACCTCTGGGTGAGTACAGAACTATGACCTTCTTTAAATGTACAGTGCTTAACAAATTTATTAGACCACCACCCAATGTAAGGTTTATGCCACAGCGGCACTAAATTAGCAGCATTGGTAATTACCAAAATCATTTTTTATGTTTCTGTATTGGTTAATAAAACCAGTTTGTAGAAGCTCTTTAAACTGAAATGATATTTTTATTGCTAAAATATAATTATTATTTTTATCCATGAATTTTTCAAATTTACTGTTTTACTATTTTTACTGAAAAAATAGTAAAGATGTCAAATTATAGTGATTTATTTAAATTTATTTATTGGTGGTTGAATGTCATGCTGACAGGTGGTCTAATAAATTTGTTAAGCACTGTATGTGTGTGTGTGTGTGTGTGTGTGTGTTCATGTACTTCAATGGTTTTTCTATGATATCGTCTGCTGATCTGCTCACTGTGTCTTGTTGTTATTTCCCCCTTTCTCACCCTGTTCAGGTTGCGGGTACAGGAGGCACCTCCACCCACGGCCAAGTGGAGATCTTCTCCCTGAACCGAGCCACTCCTCGGCTGGTCAAGACCGTCCCACTGAGGTCCCCAGTCCTCTGTCTGGAGTATGTGAAGGAGCCGTGTCCCAGCACAGAGGAGGAGGCCGAGAAGGCCCAGAGTCCTGCCAAGATAGGAAACATCATCTGTGTTGGCCTGCAGGACGGCAGGTCAGTCACCTGTGCCAGGCTCAGTGCCTCAGTCTGTAAACACAGACTCTGTCAGAAATCAAACAGAGCAGATACAGAATGTTATGTAGTGAACATTAGGGGTGTTGGTAGGTGTATTTTTGAAATTAGGACACAACCAGACTAGCTGTCTCCCCCTGCTTCCGGGATTAATGCTAAGCTAGGCTAACCACATCCTGACTCCAGCTCTGTACTTAACACACAGACACGAGTTTAAGATCCATCTGAACGTCTCACTTTCAGAAAGAAAGATGTGAGTTTCCCAAAGTGTTGGCCTATTCCTTTAAGACTGTCTTTGATTTAATGTGCACACTTGGACCTTTCAGTGTAATGTGTCATGCCTTGTCTTCCCAGCATCCATGTGTACAGCAGCGTGGATACAGCTGTTCAGTGCCTGCTGACCCTGGTGAACCCTGACAGCTGTCCAGTCCTCTGCCTCAAACATTCGCTGTCTTTCCTCTTCGCTGGTCTGGCCAACGGCAAAGTAGCTGTGTACCAGAGGAGGACTGGAGGTTAGTGCTCAGTGAAAAACACCTGCTGCACCGATGTGATGGTTTGGTTTGGTTTGATTTGCATGTGAGAACCAAGAGTTCTGAAGACGTGCTAAATCATGGACCACTGTATTTCTCAGAGAGGCTGTGGGACACGGACTCACGCAGGCTGGTGTCTCTGGGCTCTGAGCCGGTCTGCAGTCTGCTGACACTTGAAGACGCTGTATGGGCCAGCTGTGCCAACCAAGTCTTTGTCATCCAAGGTTCCAGCCTGGGCACACAGGTACACAGTTTCAGCCTAAAACCAGTCTGATATGATGAGCTCAGGCTTCTGAAGCTTCATATGAGCCTCAGTTAAACTTTAGAATGAGGACTGCGGAGTTTGTTAAAACCACAAACAAAGGGAAACCATGCCCAACACATCTATTAATGTGATGGACAGCTTGGTGAAGGACAGTTTGTTTGTGTTTGTTAATTTAAGAAGTGTCACAGTCTTCCCATCGTCCACCGGCCGCCATTTTTAATCTCTTCTGGAGCGGGAACCTCCACAGACGTTCTTACATTCTAACGTTTTTAAGCTTGTTCACATGTTCATATGGTATTTTTTATATGATACAAGACAGATGACATTTCATGAGTGAAATAAGCACAGCACCAAGTATTTCCACTTTGGAACTGCAGTGACCCAATGTCAGACTTTCATATGTCAAAAGCCTGAAACCTGAAACGTCCAGAGCAGAGTGGACTTGCGGACTTGCAGAGAGCGAGAGCTTGCATTAACATAACCACTTACACATTGTCAGCCAATCCCATTTACAAGCTAACAAGCTAACAAGCCAACAAGCAGCATAAACAAATAAAAGATGCTAACCACACTTATCACTCTGATACGTCTGCTAGTTGCCTATTTCAGGACACAACTGAGTCCTCCTCTGAGTTTGGGTCTGACCGAGTTTCTCTCTCATGTTGCTCTGGCCCTCTTCCCGCGTTCTGATCTGTCATTGGTCAGTCTAGAGTAAGCAGCAGAGTGGTGGGCGGGGCCTGAGGCTTGAATAGAATTTTTCAGGGAGGAAGTAAGCGTAGATGTGCTTTCTACATATATCACCACATGTCTGAAGGGGGACTTTAAGCCATGTGATTTCTATACTATACTTCCACTCATCTCTGTTTTTTGTTTCTTTTTGTGCAAATTGAAAATGCACATTAAAAACATCTGGATGGAAACACACCTACAGTACTGAACCATGGTTTCACACACTACATCTCACACCTGCCAACCAGGGAGCAGCTAACCTGCTAACATGAGCCGTGGGGCCCTATGGCTTAACTCTTAGGTGTCGCCTCTGAAGAACATAACACTGCTCCACATAGAATGAAATCACACTGCAGTGAAGAGATCTTGTATGATGCATTATGTTGGTGTGGGATCACATCAACATGCAACACTTTGCCAGACACTCACCCCTGCTGGCTTACAGTGCAGTACTGCTGCCATTTTCACAGAAGCTGAAAATTAATTTAGCTAAACTCTGTAAATTCAGATAATGATGTCAAGTCAGATATTTCATACCCCTGTCCCAGCAGTGATCGGCTCAGTGTCTAGTTTCCTTTTCCTATTACTCTTTCATCAGCATGAGTGTCACATGTAATGAGGTTGTACACCTTCCCCCCTCTGCCTCTATCACAGCCAATGTATATTCTCACCTTCACACAACCAGCAAGCACAAGCTGTCAGCTGTAATTCCTCACGGTGCTGTCACTTTGATAGACCTGTGTCGGGGATCAGGTGTACACGGGAGGTGTGTGTGTGTGTGCTGCACTGAGTCCCCAGAGACTCCCACCACTTGTTGTGTATGAGCCTGACTGACAGCTGAGTGTGTCTCTGGAGCTAACACGCTGCCAGAGGCGGTGAGACTCCTCTGCCTCCATGTCCACACTGATGATTGCGGCTCAGTCTCTGTGGGGAAGGCTGGAAAATTGAATTGAGGGAAAGTGTTATTTTGTGGACTCAGTGATGTGAGTGTCTGTATTTCTGCTTTTGTGGAGCATGTGACCTCCACTATCAGGCCTTTGTGGAATTGTTGATATATGAATAGAGACCTTACATGGAAAGGCATTGGAGTTGATGAATTTCAAGAAAAGAAGAAAAGAAAGAGTTTGAATTTTCTTCAGATTGAATGGAAATTTGGCCACTAGCTGTCAGGATTTCATGATCACAACTTGATGCACAATGACGCACCACTTTAAAGTCTAGTTTTCATATTGCATCCATTGTAAATAAAATCGTTTGCCCCCCCCTTCTTCACTGGTTGTCAAATAAAAGGATGTCATGTTTTACCTTGAAGTGCTTGCTGACAGATTACCTGCAGGCGATGACCCTCTCTGTCTCCCTTGCGTCTCTCTGCACTGTAGAGTTTTGAAGCCCACTCCGATCCAGGCTGCAGTGTGAGCCACATGGTTCGCTCAGGTGGGGGTGTTTGGATGTCCTTCGCCAAGGGCTCATCCATTCACCTGTTCCACACAGAGACTTTGGAACCACTTCAGGAAGTCAACATCTCCACCCGCACCACCCATCTGACACCAGGCAAGTCCCAATAAAGATGTTAACACCCAGTCGCTGACTGTAGAGTAATTCAGTACCATGCTCAATCAGACACTTTCCATAGAAGCCTCCCTAATAACATTCCTACATATAAGTAGGTCACGATGAACCATTTGATATCTCAGGGAAGTAAGATAATTATGTTATATCTGCTGACTGCAGTGCAGCTCAGCAGCCGAGCTCTCAGTTAGCTATCACTGTTAGCCGAAGCGGTTTAATCAGTCAGTGAAGGAGGAAGATGACCTGCACCATCTTTGATTTGACATGGTTTGGACTGACTTCAGTGGAAGGAACCTCTTCTGATCATTGGAAAGAATTGTATGTGTGGCTCCGTATGTGCTTGAGGTTGTTCTCTCCACCTTATAAATCATTAAAAAGATGACCTGCTATCTGTTTCAGGTGAGGTTTGTGTTTCCAGCTTGCTCATCTGTCAGGGCCTGCTGTGGGTGGGGACCAGTCAGGGCATCATCCTCACCTTCCCTGTCCCGACCCTGGAGGGCATCCCCAAGATCACAGGTCAGCACTGAGCACCTTCCTATCTTCATGCTTAAAGTAAACTAACCAACAATAAAACAAAAAGAAAATCAGTGTACTGGATCATGATTCTCTCTTTCAGATCTAGCTGTTGTAACAATACCATAGATCAAATATTAGTTTCAAACATCTGCTAGTGGATCCAATAGTGTGTTGTACCCCTCAGGTAAAGGAATGACGTCTCTGAATGCTCACTGTGGACCGGTGGACTTCCTGGTGTCGGCCTGCAGCTCCCTGGCCTCTGACTTGCTCAGACGGGACTCCATCCTCAACAGCAGCGAGGATGTTGTTAACGGAGACGGAGGGGGAGGAAGAGGACGAGGAAGTAAAGGTGATGTGGGAGAAGACGAAGGAGGGCAGAGGTTGGAACAGAGCAGCTACCCCCACGATTCAGAACCTTCTCTACCAATGGAGCAGAAGCCCAAGCGCCTGTTGTTGCAGTACCGCCTCCGTTCAACCAGTCAGTTGCCTGGTAAACTGCTGACAGCCCAGCCCGAAGTGGGGAACCTGAGAGCCCTCCCAGACTCACTGGAGCACAGCCTGGAGGACGGCTCTATCTATGAAGTCAGCGAGGACCCTGATGTGTGGGTGAGGGGGCGGCCTGTGGAGTGGGGGAGGGACGGGGAGGCCCGGCGCAGTAAAGTCACCTCAACAGCCATCTTCTCTAGTGGCAGAGGATACCGCAGGATAGGACAGACATCATCTGCAGACACCTGCTCAGACTCCTCTGAAAACACACTGCTGGTGTGGCAGCTCCCCCTAACTCTCAGCCAATGACAGACGAGCGGGGCACCTGACTGAGTGACGCATCTGTGGACTCCAGCACCAGTTTACCGCCAAACCTTTCAACTGGACATCTTGTCTCAAGTCAAAGGAGCAAAGGACACATCAGAATCAGAAAAAAACTTTATTAATCCCCGTAGGGAAATTCTTTGAGATGTCAGTGGTTCTGTTGTGACAGCACCATAACCAAATAATGTTAGCAAGCTAACGCTAGGGGTGACATTAACTGTGAAGCCTAACAATACTTTAGTGAGCAGCTACCTCCAGGAATGTGGGACATCAGGGAGACCAACATTCTTCAGCTCTTTTCCCACATGTGATTGTAACACCAGGGTCTTCAACTCTATCAGGTTTTCACATTGGGACTAGTTTACGTTCCTGCTTTTGGATCATGTTTTGCAAATTCTCCGTTGTGTCAGTAGGTGTACTGAAAGCCAGGCTACCTGTTTCCCTCTGCATCATCCAAATGCGGGCTGCGCCAATTCTCTTTGTAAATCTGTCCCTGAGTCTTCCTGTTGAGTACAAACTGTCATGTAATTTGCATTACATGCACCTTTAGCAGGAGGATACCAGCGGAACACACTGCTGCCATCTAGCAGGAAAACTTTTTGCCTTGTCAGAGTAACACTGTAAAACCTTGATGAACCTCCACTAAAACATTTACCAGGGGACTGTCATTCCTAACAGCAGGAATATATATATATATATATATATATATATATATATATATATATATATATATATTTCAAGACTACAAAAAGCACAACTGAACAGAACATGGAGGAAATGGTTGAGTGTAAGATTCAAATATTGACAGCACCAGACGTTAACAGGACTGTATGAATGTAGAGAATGGATCTGCAGAGCACTGTTTGTTCTGTGTTCCTGACATTGGTTTGGTGTTGTTGAGTTTTAATAAATAAAAGATCAAGTTAAAAAAAAAAAAAAAATTCTTAAACCAACTTGCTCACACCAATTAAAAAAAAAAAAAAAATCAATCTGAACTTGTTTATAAGATAAATAATGTCGCTTATGTTCAATGTCCAAAATCTATTAAAGGGATTAACAGCCGTCACAGTATTGATACGCATGTAAATGTAGCTAATTTCCCATAAGAGAGGCACTATAACATGCTCCTGACATAATCCTGTGTTTACTTTTGTGGTAATTCAAAGCACTATTGGTACTTAGAGTGATATTTAAAAGCCATGTCAAAATATTTTAAGGAACATGTTATAATGTATTCAGGATAATGTTTTATGTAAATAGCACTTTTATGAAACATTATAATATTACAAGATGATTTTATCAGAAGTGGGGAGTAAAGTTGTGATATTAGACATTAAATGAGTGCTTTTATTTTGAAATAAAGCAGTGATTTCATGTCTGTAGTGAAAATGTCCAGTGTCCTCAGATCCAGAGATCTGACCTGTTGAATACTGCGCGTCCACAAATATGTTTGTTTTTGTTTTGTTTGTGTGTGAAATTTATTTATGTATGTCATCAAGTGATGTGGTATTTACAATTTGTGAATTTTGGACACTTTGTCTCAGCGTCTTGACTCTTTGGCAGCATGCATTTGAACCTCTTTACACAACACTTTAGTTTGTTTTCAAAATGTACAACTGCTACATGTTGTATGTACATGGTACATTTTCTTCAGTCTGAAAAAGGTTCAGATTCAGATTCAGGTAGATTCTTCACCTTCGTGTTGTAGCCATGCTGTATTCAGTATTTACTGCTACATTTCACACTGGCACTTTTAGATACAATAAAAGAAAAGATGTTGAAAGAAGTAGGTTGTTTTTCCTTGTCTGGAACTCTGTGTTTTTTTTTTTTGGTTTTTTTGCATAGTGGATAAAATCTAACAGGACGAGTATATAACGACAGTTGGCTGAAACATCTGGATTACAGGTAGGCTTTAAGCAGGCGTTTCTTTTTTTAATTTAATTTTTAAAATTTTAATGACTTTACTGATCCCTCCTGGGGAAATTACTCTCTGCATTTTACCCACACCAAGTGAACGAAACACACACACAAGCATGCACATGCACTAGAGATGCTGGGGCAGGCACTGGGGTAGATCAGGTGTGAAAACAATAGGGTTATATGAGGTTTAAGTAAAAACATCCAGTTACATTCAGGTGTATGCACAGACCGTATACACACCTGCATCACTACCAGAGCAGCAACTGAATGGTATGTTCAACATGAAATTCGTCTGGAGTCACAGGTGGGAGTGGGAGTGTCCCACCCAAACTGTTACATACAGGCTGGGGCTTCCTTAACCAGAACAGAGACACAGATTCATTTCTTGATGGTCTCTGAGAGATGTGATGTGCAGAGAGTTATTTTTAGAAGCTCGGCAGAGTTTAACCATCTGTCCAATCCACTAAAAGGAGTAATGTCACAGTGAGAAGTGAGTCTGTAGGTCTGCAGGCAGCGTAGTTGGATAGAAAATGGGCAGAATATGGTCAGTGGTCAGTGTGTGTGTGTGTGTGTGTGTGCACCTGCAGCTGACCAAGTAATCATCTCACAAGTCACTGCTGTATAAGATCCCAGCTCATTCATCCAGACTCAGGCTCACCTGAGGTTACCTACGCCTGTTTACCACAACACCTGCCATGTCCAGCCTCGTCGTCTTCCAAGCTCAGCCTCGGCCTCGTCCACACCCAGCCTCGTCCTCGTCCTTGTCTGATGTTTCCAGTTTGTACTGCTGCTGTCTGCTCTCCTCTGCCTTCAGCCCCCCCTGCTATATCCATAAGCCATTGGTTCCATCTACAAGTCAAGTAACATTAAATTACTACTCCTGCTCTGCGTTTGAATTCGGGTCCAAAACTAAACACGTCCGACAACCACGGTGTTCTCAGTGAGGTGGATAACCAGAATAGTGTTTAACTTTGTGCTGCTGCAGCCATTTACTGAAAATTAATCCAGCAGTTTTTAATTCACGTTTGTTCTAAGATGTGAAAACTGACATTTGAAACAATATCACTGAGCATGTGCAAGAAAAAAAAAAAAAGTGATCTGATCTGGGCTGCGCAGTAACTGATGCTGCATTACAATGTGATCAGTTACCCAGTCCTGCATTACACATGAATGAAGTTACCTGTACTCTGTGGTTCTTTCAGTTTGCACAGGTATTCTGATTATATTGTCACTCTTCATTCGCTTGTCTCCCTCAGTGATTATTTATTTATTTATTAATTTATTTATTTATTTATTATCAGTACCACAAGTTCTAATTGGTCATTTCTGCTAACATCCTACATCTGTCCCTGCGTTTAGTATCTCATTACTTATTCTCTTTCAGCCTCTTGACCAGTTCCATTTATATAAATGCTCATGACAAATTTCTACATTTACTCAAGTTGACAGAACCACATTTGTTTCTCATAGTCAGCTCTTGGTCTGAGTGTGGTTTTTTTTGGCATTAACTGCTAAACACTGAGATGTCACTATGTAAATTTGAGCGGCTGATGTACGTGTGACAACACGCATGTGGTAACACAGCAGCTATAAGTCCATTTGCGGAGCCTTCAGGGGAGACGTGGCCTTATTTTTGACATCTTTTAATAACATGGCAGGCTGAGTACAGACCCAAGCACAGCTAAAATATGGTCTCTGGCAGTCCAGCTGTCCTTAAACACTGAGCACACACTGCTGGCTGTGGTACTGCTTCACAGCTCTACTATACAGCTGCTCCAAGATACAACTATACAAGCAAAAGTTTTCATTGATTTTCTGTTGGAAGCCACTCAGGTGTCAGAGTGTCAGCTGGATGTGGACTGTTTCTCCTTCTTGATCTTCCTCAGACAACACGTGATCACCCCAAGGTCTGTTGTTAGAGTTGGAGTTTCCAGGTCTTCCTGCTCCTTGCTGTAGGACTTCTCCTGTATGTCACCGCAGGAGTTTTGATCTCCTGCTCTGTTTGGAGAGTCCAGCTCAGCTCTCAGCCTCTGAATGAGCTTCCTGGTCCTCTGACAAGCCTTTCAGCATGAGACTTCATCTCACGCTTCATCTGAAGGCCGTTGTCTTTCTGTTCTTCAGTGTGCAGCTCAGTCTCAGCTTTTTTTTTTTTTTTTGCATTTCCTCCAGTTGTTGGTTCACGTGGATCCTCCGAGTTTGCTCCTCGAAGCACTTTCTTTGTGGAACACATTGTTCTCCTGCTTTCTCCTGCTCTGCACTCTGGGGAGCTTGTTGGTCAGATTCTGAGAGAGAGATTTTTTAGTGGTCTCTGACTTCAGGTCAGTAGTGGGCTCATTGTCAGGGGTGGAAGCACTGAACTGAATTTAGTCTTCTTACTGTAAAAAGGCCATTCTTTGTGTATTTTTATTTGAATCAGTAATTTTACTTTGACTTAAGCATATAAGTCCCATCTGTTACAGAGTAAGAACTAAAGTCCCATGAAAAAGCTGCAATGTGTTCAGCTGGAAAAAGAATGAAAAAGCCCACAGCGCTATCGTTATCTACCGTCGACCATTTTTATTTAATTATCTGAGGTTTGTCCACTTCCTGCTTCATTAAGACTGTACTGAGGGAGGTGGCTGTATATTTAGAACTAATGAGCAGAGTGTGCACAGGCTGCAAAGTGCTGTGAACTGTTCCACTGCTGTGTACGTTAACATATTAATGCATTTCAGTTTGTATCCTAAAGGTGTTCTTTAATTTAATTGGTCTCTTCCATATATATATATATAACGCTCCTTCCTCCCACTTAGAAAAATGAAAAATAAAAGGCAGCAATGCTTCCTCAGAGTATAACTGACCGACTTTTTAACTTTTAACTGCATTTTTTTCTCAAGTTTTTTTTTTATATTTGTACTTGAGTAAAAATGTGTTCTCAGTAACAGCACTGAGGTATTTAAAGAGCAGCTGGTGTAACAACACACACGGAACAGAATTACTGAGTTACACACCTCCTGTTCTTCTGTTTAAATCCAGCTTAGGTGGATTTCACAGCTCCACACCTGACATTCTCTAACAATAGGACTTTGCAATAGTGCAATAATTATGCAAATAATTATTATGCAGTAATAATGCAAATACTTTATGCCATGATGGTTTGAAGTTCTCCTACTGTAACAAACTAGTCGTTATAGTAGTTTATTTTATATTAGGGATAGGAATCAGGTAAAGATAACAGACTGATCTGTTCCTCCTTAACTTTATGATGCTGAAGGTCGGTTCGGACTCACAGGAGGAGGAAAAAAAAAAGGAGGTGCAGAGACAAGTCCTGCAGCCAGAGACTACTTCCTGAACCGGCATCGGCTAAGGCTCAGCCACGCCTCGGTGTTGAGTCTCAGGAGCAGCTGAGTCTGTCGTGCGCGGAACCATCTCCAAACAGCAGTCAGAGAAAAGTTCCGCGTAACGGCCTCCCCGTTACGCGTTGCCATTGCACTCACCCACGCCCCCGGTGAGCCGGAAAGCATGATGAGTCCAAAAACAAATAGGGCGCAGAGAGAGAGTGAGAGTGAGAGGGAGGGAGGGAGGGAGGGAGAGAGAGAGAGAGAGAGAGAGAGAGAGAGAGGAAGAGCTGTAATCCTCTGAGTAGCGGCGAGCGGCAGAGCGCGGCAGCCTCAGTGTGAAGGATGGGAGATGACGGACGGAGCATCCCTCGGTCTGAGCCGCAGAAGCCAGCAGGATGATGACAGCTCCTCTCGCCCTCTGCTGCCTTCTCTCCGCTCACACTCTCAGTCTGACAGCCGGTAAGTGGAGCTGACCCAGGCCGAAGAAAGGTCTGGGGAGTAACTACAGGTAGATTGAGTGTGGAGGTGACACACTGTAAAACCCTGACAGGACGCAGCCTGAGTTTTATCACTTCATGTTTTAACCTGACTCATTCTTACAAGCTGATTTATGCTTGAAACAGGCAGAAATGTTGTTACTGCTCTTGTTTTGGGAAACATAAAGTTTTTTAGACATAAAAATCTCAGATGAGATTTTTGGAATGTGGTTTATGTGTTGACTTGTGCTTTTTAGCTGAGATTATTGTCACCAGTACTGAGAGCAGCTCATTACTTATATTGGATTTTATTAATTAAATGGTGTGTGTGTGTGTGTGTGTGTGTGTGTGTGTGTGTGTGTGTGTGTGTGTGTGTGTGTGTGTGTGTGTGAATGAACCACACCAATACGTCCATACAAGTCATGAAACTTGAAAAACTATTTTTTAAAAAATGAAAAAAGATGAGATTAAATTCAAGGTTCACCTGCTACCCTTTTTGTTTCCACATCTTTCAAGCAAATCAAATGGTCTTAATCAGCAAATGGAGTTTTCTCATTGCTCATCATTTAACCCAAGTATGGAACTTAAGTCACATGACAAGAGTGATCATACATGAGAGATACTAAGGTCACGTGACAATCGCCCAGTAAACTATGTTCACTGGTAGAGACTGTGAGATGCAGAGGAAAGAAAGAAAAATCGAGTA
Organism: Toxotes jaculatrix; assembly: GCF_017976425.1. NCBI lineage: Eukaryota > Metazoa > Chordata > Actinopteri > Toxotidae > Toxotes > Toxotes jaculatrix. Next base: position 4,177,952 of record NC_054395.1, on the reverse strand, counting down.
AGTGGCCTTTGAATTTAAATTTGCTGTCAGATGTCTTCCAAAGCATCTTGTAAGTTGTTTTTTTTATGTGCAGTCCAAACAGCAGCTGGTTTCCACTCAAGATGAAAATCACCCTGCAGAGACAGAAACCGAGAAACCTGTTTGCTTTGAATAATCCATCACAGCGAGCACTGTGTAGTTTTATTGTTATTGCTGCGTGGTAACACAGAGGAGACTTTTCAAAACTGCATTATCACAAAATGTAAGTGTGACCTAGTAAAGGCAGGCGTTATCCACACTGTGACGGATTATGTAACTGAAGCAGGTTTTAAGTCTCTGCAAGTACATCTTCATATAGCAGTGAAATACAAGGCAGGATTACTAAGCACACAATTTGTGGTTTGAGAACACAATCTGCTCATAGAGGTCACATTCCTAAAGCTGTGTTGAAGGATGGTTTCGGTTATCACGATTTACGTCCAGTCACTACGGTCAGTGCCAACACAGGAAGTAGTGTGTCCTTCACACAGGAAGGTGGACAGACAGGGTGTGGAGGTTGAGACGGTGGATGAGAGTGCAGCATTTCTGACTCTAATGAAGGAGGACAATGGAGGACATTTTGTCACAGACTTGCGAACCTTCCCTGTTGCTTAACCGGGATCAGGATTTATAACTCTAACCCTAACCTAACACTAACCAGTCCAAACCAAAACCTAACCTAACACTAACCAATCCAAACCAAAGCCTAATCTATAGGTTAGGTCTTAGTTTCCTCACCCAAACCATGCTTAAAGGTATAGTGAGCGATTTTGAATCCAGATTTAGTGAGTATCTCCTCAGGGTCCGTTGTCTGTTCTGTGTGTGTGCTGAAAATAAATCGGTGTTCCTCCACAGCCCTGACCCTGTAAACGGAAAATAAAAGGTCACAAAACTCTGATCCAGCCAATCAGCAACAGCTGGGGCGCTCATACTCATACTCATGCACTGGACAAGGAAAAGAAGAAGAGGGGAGATGAGGCGAAATGAGAGACAGTAACTCAGTGACATGCTAATGCATTGAAGTCCTCAAAGAGGTGAAGGTTAGACAAGAGCAAAGAGACACCGGTGGAGAGACCTCAGAGAGTTTGCTGTCTCCGCCTCACAGGTGTGTGAAACATTAGTTTTACAGAGTCAGTGGGGTCAGTGTTGTTATGTCCCAGTTGCTAATATTTGCAAGCGCTAATCCCAACTGGTTAGTTAGTTAGCACGCAGGTACCTGTGTCACATTTGTGTGTCAGGTACCGTTAAATGACTTGCCCACAGACCAGTATGTTGTTGGTGTGATGTTAGCTACAGTAGTCCTCTCTGCATGTTAGCTTAGCAGCAGCAACTGTAGCTTCACTTTGCTGTCTCGTTGTTTGCTCTACATCATGGTATTTGTCAGGTAACGTTACCCTCTTTGTTAGCTACAGTCCTAAGGTGCTCTCTTCTGTCTCTGCAGTGTTTTTAAAAAAGCTGTCCAAACATCTAGTGTGTTTTGTATGTTGTGTTTGTGTACATGTTGTTTGTTTGATGATGTTTTATAATACAGTGTTTGTTTTGCTTCAGCTGTGAGAGACAGTATCCACTCCTACGCCGTATCAGATGCTCTGGATTCTACCATATTTTTCTTTTGGTCAGCTAGCCCAGTTGTTAGCGTCGTTGCCTTGGCAATGCGCGGCCATGAATTTGGGGGCTGGGGGGGTGGAGCTTCTGAGGGAAGGATTTGTTCAACTGTCTTTCTCCAGAATCATTTCAGTTTATTTGCCATAACCATGACCTTTCCCTGACCTTAACCATGCTCCGGTGTTGTAGGGAGTGAGGGCAGGGCCCTCCAGCTGCTTAACCAGGCCATTATGAAATTACTGGGAACCAGTGGCTGACAGTTTGTCTGCTTTGTTTCCAATAATAAAGTTTAGGGACATACAATAACATTGCTGTGTTGTGGCTCCAGAGCAGGAGAGATGTCATCTAAGTAAGTTACCTCTTATTTTTGGAGATGTTTTCTCTATGGGGATAAAAAGCCCATTGTCTGCCTCTGACTCATACTGCTGAAGGTAATCTGTCCTTTAAAATGATTAAATGCTTGTGCCTGTTCAAACCACAAAGTGCTTGGATGTTAATCCCGAAGCAGAAGTCACAGATTTTCTGTCCGTGATCTTGGAAGCCTTTGTCTAGATTTTAGATTATGAGTGAATCTCTGCTAGAAAGCAAGAGCCGAGGCAGCCGTGGAGCCCTGACACGGTCAGAGGTGCCAGGATTCGGGGGCAGGGGGAGGTGTGTGTGTGTGTTGGGGGGGGGGGGGTTAGATACAACCAGTTCAGCCTTTTTACAGCCGCTATGACAAACTGGAAAGCACCAGAAAAAAGATAGTCAGAAAGTGTAACGGTAACAATTAAATATAGTAGTAATGATTAAATATGAGAGTAAAGATTTAATGCAACTTTGGTGTTGTGGTTACATCATGAGCAGAGGGCGCTTGCTTTTAATTTTGCTTCATTGTAACTGAGGTTTTAACTGATTAATCAACATTAAGCCACATTATTTGCTCCAGTTGATTTTCAGTTAGGGATGTTTTGCCCCCCCTCCTTCCCTCTCTTAAATACATAATGACCCTAAATTGTAATTGTATAATCTTTTAAAATCTCCACGCTTTCTGAATAAAAAGGGTTTGGTGGTGTCTGCTGTCTGACTCCAGCCGAGTCAAAACCTTGCTTTGGTTGGTAAAATACACTGAAATCATTCATAAAGTATTTATTCTTTTCTTTCTTTCTTTCTTTTTTTTTTTTTAACCCTGTTGCCCTTCATTTTTTAAACTATACATTATATATTAAATATTCTGGTTGTTATTTCTTAACATTTTTCAGAGGCTCTGTTCGGTCAGAGCTGGACAGTCAGGTTGGACTGCAGAATTTTCTATTCAATTTTCTTTTTTTCTCTCTTCTGCTGTAGTAAAGACTTCCTGATGTTTGGGAGATGAAAGGATTTTCATATATGAGTTCTCTTTCAGGAGGGATTTTGGCCTGAAGTTTGGCAGCTTGTTAGCCAGATGACAGATGTGGTTGCCCTGAATATAGAACTGAGCTCTGTGATCAAAGACGGGCATTAACATGAGGTGAACCCTCCGTATTTCCCATTCAGAGCAGCTTTTGTTTTGCCTGATGTCCACCATTCCTAATGCACAGTGTAGCAGCACCAGTTGAACGCTTTTTATGAGTCTTTCAACAGCGCTGCGCTGAGTGGAGCCTTTTATCTGACAGCAGGGCCGACTCCCTGCCTTCTATACTGGGAGACATATACAAAGAGGAGTTGGATAAGCCAGATTTATCTCCTCCAGAAAAGACAACACAAGACATGGAATATCAAACACTTAACAGTACACAGGCCTCTGTAAAGGCTAAGCTGTTGAATTGTCCTTTCTATGTTTGTCACATAAAGTAGGGCAAAAGCAGCCAGAGTCCACAGCCAAACCTAAGCTGAGCCGCGACAGTGATATCACCCTTCAGTATCTCATTTCACTAACCTTAATCTCATTCCAAAATATGCTGTCCCTCAGTTAAATGATTGCTTTCTGTTGTTTAAAGGGGGACATCATGAATCAGTTATGATGTGTGAGTGCTGTGTTTTTTTTTTTTTATGGTTTCAGTGTTATTCTGATATGTGTTAATCTCTCTGCCACATTGTTTGTACGTGTGCGGAGAGACCAGAGCTTGGCAAATGGAGCCAGCTCTTTAGATGAAAAAGCTGGAGGGAGGATTACGAGGAAAAACATGGGGAAATAATCTGTAGGCAGGCTGACGTCATGCGTCGCGAGCCGGCGTTTGCGGAGGTGAGGCCTGACTGCGATGACAGAGGGCATCAGAGTGCCTCTCGGCTCCGCCAGGCCGCCGCTCTGCAAGGTGCCTTTGGTCCTGGTCCATGTGTCAGAGGGCAGCCAATTCAGCTCCTGGATACTGGTCCACTCCACAGTGAATACATGCAGTTCTGTAAAGAAGAGTACCCCGCAGCAGGCTGGGGTTTGTTTCAGTCCCCGACACGTCGAAGCACATGTGGGATTCAGCTTTTTCATATGAAGTGTAGTAACATGTACAAAGCACACAGATTGTGTATGAATTCTGTGTGAAAAAAACACTTTTACCTATATATGAAATTCATGTTTTCACATGTGACATGTGACCTATACTTATGTATGAATTAATAACATTGAAGTGAAATCAAATACATGAGGTCACTTCATTTTTAAATGAAGTATCTGAAAAAAGGATTTTTCACATGATGCCTCATGTGATTAAAATATATATACAGTATATAAAGTGAACTGATCATATAAAATCTCACATGTGAGGTTTTGCATTTGAGCGGGGTGGTGGGTGTAAGGGGCGTGGGCGTGGGGTGGGCATAAGGGTGTGTGGGTGGAGTGGGGTCGGTGTCAAACACTGATGCAGTTGAAGCAATTTGCATTAACCTATTTAATCTCACTGGTACCAGCGCAGCAACATCTACATCTCAGCCTGATGTAAATACCATTGCTGCTGGGGATTAGTACATCTAAGCAGTGAGCTGTGTGAGCTGCCTGTGTGTCTATCAGACTGGTAGGGGGTGGTGGAGGGGTCGGGGTCAGTTCACCGTTGAGCACACACTCGTGGGGCGGCCGGCCTTAATGGATGGAATGATTACCACGCTTTGCATGTTTGAACAGCACCAACTGATGCTGAGCCGCTAATCTAACAGACAGGAGCCATAAAGTGTCATAAAGAAGCTGCTGTACGTTTTTGCTCAAGTTAATCCCACCCTCTCCGAGGGATAGAGTCCAGATTAAATATTCAAGTGTCAGAGGGGAGGGATCTGGAGCGCTCCAAGGAAAAAGTCCAGAGCAAATACAGCTGCTTTGAACGCTGCAAACATTATTATTATTATTATTATTATTATTTTTGTAGAAAGTTTTGATTGTTATCGATCGCTGATCGTTTCATTATGGTTTCACCACAAGATAAATCGTCTTATTGCTGCTCTTTCTGAAGCTATATGATGTTTTCACTGAATTAAATATTCAAACCCATGACTCCGAGCTCCGTGGCTGCACTGCTGCATCAAATTGAAATATTTTAGATGTCTTCAGTGTCTTTTTAATCCACATTTCCCCAAAAATCAGCCTGGCAGATATGGAATCTTTGGAACCTTTTGTGATAGTAATTAGGATTGAAAATAAAGGTGGGTTTCCAGTGTGTTTGAACTAAGTTTGTCTGGAGAGTGTGACTTTGGAAAGACTAATCCATTACCTTAAACTCTTGGTCCATGTCCCCGGTGCAGCCTGCTCACGCTGCAGCAGGTCTGTCTCTGTCTCTGTCCCTGCCTCTCTCTCTCTCTCTCTCTGCTCTGCACCTTTAGCTTTTCTCTGTCCTTCTGACTTCCTCACTTTCCACAGTTTTATGTGTGTTTTGCTTTGCCCTTGCTTTGAGGTACAGTATGTGTCTGCGTTCCATATTCAACACTGCTTTCCCTCTGCTACAGGTCCCAGAATTTCAGCTGCTCATTTTCCACAGTGGCTGTACAACGCAGCACAGTCATCTTCTATTTTATTACTAAGAGATACCATTTAGGTTTGACTAACACCTACAGCAAATAAAACCCTTCCAGTATCAGCAGGTGGACACAATAGCATAAACACCTGCACATTAAAATTGATGCAACCACCTTTTAACTTGGGGGTTTTCCACGACCTGAGCTGTAAGAACCTTGTGAGCCTTTAGTTCTTCTGGTGTATTTTACATATTGGGACATTTTGGATACACAATACAAGGCAACACAATGCAGGGCAACAGTTGGACTGTCTACACAGTGTCATAAGTAGCTGTGGGTCAGACAACAGCAGGAGTGCTGTTAACGTTGATTTTCCTGTACCGTCAGTACCTCCACTGTCAGTGGCTCAGAACAGCCTCCACTGTGTCAGACACTTTCCTGATGTGTTTGCATGAATCTTTATTTGACCTGCATGGTGTAAAGTGTAAATGTAACGGTGACCTCCATCAAAAGGTATTGATGAAGTAAGAGCTCCATGTTTCTTAAATGAGAGTGCAGAGATATTGACTGTGCAGCTGCTGAGTTCAGTCCATCATGTCCAGCAATGCTTTCACTGCTGTGGGGAAAGCAGAACAACACACACACACACACACACACAGTCTCTAAACGTGTCTCCCTGTCTTTGTCTCTTGGACAGGCTACCTGACCGTTTCCATTGAGCCTCTTCCTCCTGTGGTCATCGGAGACACGGTCACACTCAAGTGCAACTTCCAAACAGACGGCAACCTCCGAGAGATCGTGTGGTTTCGGGTGAGCACACAGGTGAACTTTGTGTGATAACAGCTACCTGCCAACTGTGTGTGTGTGTGTGTGTGTGTGTGTGTGTGTGTCTGTGACTGATGAAACCTCAGTGTGTCTGTTTGAAAACATCTGTCTTTACTTGTACTGAACCATGGTCATTGGTTAGAACTGAGAAAAATGTATTTGTACTGAGTGTACGTCCCTTGGCGCTGACTTATTTGGTGGTTGTGGACACAAACAAGCAGATGAGAAAGTGCTTAGGCACAGCAGTGCTATCAGCTGATTGCTAATGTCAGCACACTAACATGCTCCTAATCACAGTGGGAACGAACATTTTCACTATCAATTAACCAGTCATTTTCCTGATTAACTGATTAATCATTTGATCTATAAAATGTCAGAAATAGTGAAAAATATGGATCGTCTTTTCTCACTGTCCTTGGTGATGTCATCAAATGACTTGTGTTGTCCACCTGAAAGTCCAAGACCCAAAAACATTACTATTAGTAATATTATCAATTACTTTAAAAATAGTTGCTGATTCATTTTCTGGACTGATTGATTAATTGACTAACCGTTGCAGTGATATTTAGCCTGTTCACCACTTAATGACATTTTGATCATGTATGGAGCTCAGGAGGTGTCACAAAGAAAACAAATAAAGCCTATAATTAATAATCAATAATAAATGGAGTCTGAATTTTGAGTATGAAGAAGACGTTTCTGAAGCCTCCAGAACCCTGAAGCTGAGCTGTGATGAACTGGATGAATGGATGGATCTGTAGTCTCATCAGAGTTTTACAGATTCAAGCTTCAACATGAGACTGTGGGACGAAAATGATGAAATGACAGATGTAGTCTCTTTATGCTACTCACGCCACTCCTTGTGGACGGGAGTGGTGGTTTAAGTCACCCGCTGTGGATTCATTCACAGGATTTAGCCCCCATGAAGTTCCCTTAAGAGGTACAGTGGTCTCTGGGCTTTCTTTACCAGGGTGGAGGTGTGTGTCATGACCTTGACAGGTCATCAACTGTTCGCCTGCTCCACCTCAGCTCCACTGATGTCGACAGGAGTGTGTGTGTCTTTGCCTTTGTTATCATTGAGCAGTAGGTTGTTCTCTGTGAACCACTGTTCTTGAAAACTTCACAGTAGAGTTCCCTCTGCGTGTAGGAATGACACAAGCGTGGCTAATTAAGCTGTATTCACACTGTCATGTGATGTAAACGTACTCTCACTCTGTCAGGTGACTGAAGGAGGCAGTGCCAAGCAGAAGATTTTCACCTATGATGCCATGTACAACACCAGCTACTCCCACATGGAGGACAACCGCAGGCGGGAAGACCTGGTCTATCAGTCCACTGTACGGTAAATAACCCATCCATCCATCAGCTATAATGCTAATCTTTAAGGGTCTGGAGCCTTGAAGCTGGAGCCCATCCCAGCTGACACTGGGTAAGAGGAAGGGGTCCCAGTGGGATCTTTCCACTCTAGTCTTAAAAAAAACTGAACTCTTAAAAATCTGTAATCTCTGTGTACATGAACAGTCTCCCTGAGGTCCAGATGGAGGATGACGGCCTGTACGAGTGCCACGTGGGGATCTATGACAGGGGCGCCAGAGACAAAGTGATTCTAGCGTTGGGCAGCATCGTCCTCACTGTCATAGGTGTGTACTGGTTTCTGATCTGGTCTCATGATGGGAAATAATGGAAGATGATTTCATTTCAAAAATTCATTGATTGATCCTTTTCATTTTCATATTTTTATGCCTCCACGTTGATGACAGCTGTGGCTGGAGACATAATGTGTTTTGGGTTGTCCGTCTGTCTGTCCCTGTCTCGCGATACCTCAGGAAAAACGTAGCAGTCGATAATCATGACTAAACCACACTTTTTCAGTTTAAGCGCTTCTGACAGAATAAAGAAAAACACCTCAGCCACCTATAGGTAGGGCCAAAATCCTGTGTTCACAGAATTTATCTGGTAACCTACATTATAACTGAAGAAGCTGCACAGAAGTGCAGGGGCAGTAAAATAGTTCCAGCTGGTTGTTCCCCCATATTTCTGTTTTGTCAGAGATGAACTGTGTTAGCTTTAGAGGGGATGATAGGTGTGGTTTTGAGCCTGGACTGAGGCTAGTTGTTTCCCTCTGCTTCCAGTCTTTATGCTAAGCTATGCTAACCTCACCCTGACTCCAACTCTGTGCTTTTCTAACACATGAGATTGAGATGCAGCTCAAAATTCAGCATGTTTCCAAAATGTATTCCTTCAGCAGTCTCTACTGATGCATCACTTAGCCCTGATTTCTTTTCTTTTCCACACAAATACCTCATAACTTATATTGTTTATTTACTTTCCTTCAGTGAATCAAAAGCCTATGTCTTCTTTGTATTGTCCCTGCAGTACCTCCCAAGTCCATCTCTGTGGTGGCAGCCAACAGTCCGGCTCCTTTCAGCCGCTACGAGGCCCAGAACTTCACTCTGGTTTGCATTGTTACAGGAGCAAAGCCAGCTCCCATGGTGAGATTCAGCCTTTTTACTCTTTGTCTCTCTTGAAGGACTTGGCGTCCATAATCTAATTTGCATCGCTGCTTTGTGTGTGAGGAAGGAAAACTTCATAATCCATCCATCTACCCATTTATGACCATGGGGAAAAAAAAAAACAACAACTCTAAAATCTTTTGGAAATCGTGATGCTTGTGTGTTCAGTGCAGGATGGGAGAGTGGGAGCTCTGCTGGATTTAAAGTGTTAAGTGGTCACAGACAAAAAGAAATCAAAAGCAGTGCCCTCGTTTCATGCTCGCTGCTGTGGATTGCAAGTTTAAAATGAAAAAAAAGCTATTTACAGCTTTGGTCTGTGCCCTCTGTGACCTCTTTGGAAAATGTATTGGGAATTAATATCAGGGGATTACAGGACAGCTGCATATGTGATAAAATAAAAGTCCACTGAAGAGCGGGTTCACATGTCCTCAGCACCATCACATGGAATCATAATCATGACAGAACCACACTTGATTTCATTTTTCTGTTTTCCATTGTTACTGTGTTTATTTACTGAACTGGACTTGCTGTCTTTCTTTAACCAAGGTCACCTCTGCCCACCACTGGGCTGTGGGGGTACGTAATGATGGCAGGCGCCAGTCTCTCTGGTCACATGACCATATGTTCCAGCAATAAACAGGATTAACAGCAACAACCAGCTGTAAACTACCCACTGACACACAGATAGCAGTGTGTACAGAGAGAGAGAACTGCATTAATGACCCAGCAGCACTGCTGGAGCCTGAACAGTAAGGAACTTAAATACCTGCTCTGTAATGATGACCCACTGCTGCTGCTGCTGCTGCAGTCACCCACACAACCAGGACCACAGCAGCACCTGGACCTCCTGGAGCAGAACTCTCAGAACTGGACCCTGATAGTCAGCTTTAACAAATCTACAGAGGTCCATAGAGGCCCTGCATGCAGGATTCTGTAGGTCCACATTAAACATCCAAAGAGAAACACCAGCCAGTTCATGTCGGGCAGAGTTAGTCTGTTACCCACTGATTATTAATATTAAACAAATGACACTTACATTTTGGTTATAGCTCAAACGGAGCCCCCAAAGACACACTGAGATTTCAGGCACCTAGAACCAAACCCCTAAAAGAGCCCCTTCTGTCAGCTGGTCCTGAGACTAACACATCAAACAGCACCAATACTGGTCCACTTCAGACCAGCACAGCAAACCAAATTAATTAAATGTCTGATGTCTGATGAGCTGGAACACTGGATGAATCAAACCAAAACTAAAACCGAACAGATCCGAACCTAATACAGTTAGAGAGAGTCAGAGACCACAGTCTGACCACAGAGAATGGACTACACAGGAAGTCCTGGAGAGCAACAGAGGAGAGAGTCTGTGGTCACTACAGTACAGGTGAGGCAGAGACAGAGGTGAGGCAGGGACAGAGGTGAGGCAGAGACAGATGAATTTCCTCTTCAAATGTGACAAATATGATAAAATCAGAGGGGAACTCACCGTAAACTTAGCTGCACAACAGGTGGCTGAAAAACAACATCAGTGAATCAGTGAAGTCAAAGCATACCAGTCTCTGTGGGGACGACGACATTAAACCCTTTGTTCTGTGATCAAGATCCACATTATTGTTAAACTGATGAGTCAGTCAGTGGTTAGTGCAGTGGGTTAACTTTCACTCTGTCTCTCAGGTGTACTTCAAGCGGGATGGTGAGCTTATTGATGTCGTGCCAACTCCCCAGTCCTCTTCCTCCTTAGTGGGAGACCAAAACAAGGCCCCAGTTCAAGACAAGAGTCACGGTAGGAACCAGGCGGGACTCTGGAACTCCCAGGTTCTGAGCAGTCGAGACCTTGATGACACCAAACTCCACAAGTCCCTGTCCCTGCTGGAAGAAGAGGGGAAGCTGGCTCGGCTGGGTCAAGACAGCCCCAATGGCCCCGAACACGGCCAAGAGCAGAGGTCCGAGTCTGACCCCAAACCGACCACTGAGGTGATCCCTGAGACGGTGGTGAGCCGGGAGTTTCCCCGCTGGGTCCAGAGCAGTGATCCGCTCTACTACTTCCAGAACCGGCAGCTGCCAGTGGGTGATGGCACCATGGAGGTGAGAGCCATGCTGACCTGGAGCCTCAACCCCCAGCTGGACAACGAAGCCCTGTTCAGCTGTGAGGTCCACCACCCGGCTCTGTCCATGCCCATGCAGGCTGAAGTCACACTGGGTGAGTCGGGCACAGAGGATCCCCTCTGAACCCTGTCTCTCAGGTCACCTGGTCATGAGGTGACTGCAGAAGAGAACCAATCAATTCACTGATACGGCTTCAGATTTGTTCGTATGTAAAAGTGGTGTATGAGTGCAGACCTGGGACGTAGCGTAGTGTAGCTTCACATGGTGAGCCTTGGGGGCCTGCCAGGTCTGTTCATGTACAAATACGACACAGTACGAATGACTCTCGAGGGCTCTGCTATGCAGGGCGAGGGTCATGTGACAGATGCAAACAACTAAACGTGTCAGTAGACTATTTGGTGACCTTGCTAGCTTGTCCACTAGCTTGCGCTGAAAGATGCAAATCAGCAAAGAAGTGCGTAACAGTAAAACTTGGAGCAACACATGACATGATGACCCTTCATGAATATTCATGTTAACATAACCTTCTGTTAATCAGATTCTAAAACAGCATTTAATAATCTCCAGCCTCCAACTGTCCAACCACAGAGGGACACTCTGAGCGGAGATGGTGGGGTTTTCTGTTGGTCAGGGGCAAGCCTCTGGATTCATTCATTCACAGTGAACACATGAGGGCAACAAACAGTAAATGGGTCACGATGAGCTTTCAGTATATTTCAGCCGGTTTATACCATGGTTACGTGAAAAGGCTGTGGACGGGAAGCTATATTCAGGTAACACGTGCTGTTACGACTGTATGTTGTCTTACTGCACAGCACCAGTCCAACATGGCGTTTTTTTTTTTTCCCACCAGCTGCTCCCAGAGGACCCAAGCTGTCCATGAGCCCCACTAAGGCCAAGGTGGGAGACACGGTGCGGATTGCTGTCCAGGGCTTCCAGCTGGGACCTTCTGCAGTGAGTTTCCTACACGGTTGCTCTTTGAACAGGGAGACATCCACGTATCAAAGATGTGGACAGAATAACCATTTTTCAGAGTCTACCACACGTTATTGGATTGAGTTCCTTCCTCCCGGGGCAGCAATTGGTTTCAGTGCTTTCTCTGAAAATCAGCTTGCAGAGGCTTGAATTACATTTTGTCATGTGTCCTACGTGACAATGAAGCTGTAGAAAAGCAGGGACAATGTTAAAACACACTCCAGACTGGCTCCTTCCAGGAAACTGTTTGACTTTCAGTTAGTGGGATTCTTCTGTATGGGAGCCTTACCTAAAGTCACAGAATGAGAATGTGTCTTGAGTGTGGTGTTTTCACATTCAGCGCTTGAGCAGACATGATTTCACACACACACTTTGCACAGAATGTAAACAGCCGTGTTATTTTTGCTTCTGAGGAGAACAGCGTGGTGCGGCAGCCTGCAGCTCAGCTCCTGAAGGAGGAGGAGGAGGGAGTTTGCCCAAGGACACTTGATATGGATTAACATTGTTGTGATAATTACAATGCTCTGTGACACATCTAGATGCAGAGGATTTCCCTCTGTAACAAACACATCTGTTTCCAGAGCGCTGGTATATCCCTGACATGACACAGATGGTGATGATGAGCTCTCATCTTCACTGCTCCGTCTGTTCCAGGGTTTTCCTGGAAAACAAGAACATGACGCAGGTTTTTCAGTTTGTTCCAACGCTCCAATAACATGGCCACAGATTTTCAGCAATGTGCAGTTATCACCTCTGCACATGATAACAATGTGCTGTATATTTTTGTATCGTCTCGGGGTGGATGCACACACCTCTGCCTCAGACGTGGCCTTTCAAGAGTTCAGTTCAGTTGAAGGGATCCAGGTGATAGTTGTCTTTGTTGTTATCAGCAGCTGCAAAGTTACACACTAACTTCTGTTTAAAAAAGATCTCAGATTAAGATGTTAGTCCCCCAGAGCCCCACATGCAGGCTGAGGGCCCTCAGGCAGGGGCCAGAAATGACTGAGGCTTTGCCTTCAGGGCCGCGAGGCTTTGAAAAAAGCAGCCTGAGGAAATCAGCTGAACCGAGTCATTGTCATCTTTAATATCACCTCTCAAAACGTTCAGAAATAAAAACATCTTTCTTCTGTTTTCAGATATCAGTGTCCTCACTATGTGACCTGACCCCTGCAGCTTTCTGCTCACACACCTGTGTGTGTGTGTGTGTGTGTCCACAGAGTGAGGTCTTCCCTGAGCCCATGTACACTTGGACCATGGTGGGCGGGCGCCTGCTGGACGGCAGAGAGGAGCACAACGGCAGGGAGCTCATTCTCGAGAGAGTTCCCGCTGAGCTCAACGGCTCCATGTTCCGCTGCACGGCCCAGAATCCACTGGGCTCCACGGATACACACACCCGCCTCATTTTGTTTGGTGAGTCTGTTTGTTGGAGAGGATTCGACCTCATGGTTCATTCATTTGTTCACTGCTCACAGTAATTTTTTTCTTGCGTGTGTGTTTTCACAGAAAATCCGAGACTGAAGAAACACTTAATTGGTAGGTCATCCATCCTGTGACGTCATCCGTTCAGGCTCCTTTTAACCGTCAGTGTAACTGCTGAAACTCAAGAGGCAGAGCTGGAAAAGTACAGAGTACTTCACTGAAGTCAGAGTCATTGGTACAAAACTGTGTCCACTGCAACTTTCAGAGAGAAACATCCAATCGGAGAGCTCCAAACTCTGTCGCCATGCAGCTCATGGTGGAGGTTGAGCTTTGTAGAACTCACACTGTGGATTCTGCCTGGAGTCTTAGACCACAGCAGTGTGGCTGAGGAGGATCATGGGTACTGTAGCTGGTACTCTGTATCTGTGTTTGTGATCACAGGATCCAGCAGCTCCAGCACTTTGCTGCTCTACAGTCAGTCAGTCAGGGTCAGTCAGTCAGGCTCAGTCAGTCAGAGTCAGTCAGTCAGCAGGCGTTTCACATGACGCAGCAGTTATTAGGCAAACAGAGTCAGTTCTTGTGGCAGTGTCTCAGATGGGATGGGGATTAAAGGACAGCCTTTTTCTGACTAAAACCATGGTGACTGAATGGGTCGTCAGTCACTGAAAGCTTTTACAGATTTGAGGGTCACTGTATAAACAGTGTCAAACCCTGACAAGGAAGCAGCAGCAGAGACCAGACGTTTCCCACCAGACAGGATTTTAGGAGCAGGCACGATTTCTGACCATAACACCAAACACCACAGAGGCCAATGAAAGTCAAAGTGGCCATCCTAGATTCAAACTTTGATTGACTGTATTTGAACCAAATGTTACTCAATCAGGAGGAAATAGTGCATTAGCTGGGACTAGTTTCAGCAGCGGATTAATCCGCCAGTGTTTGGGGTGGCAGGACAGTGTGTGTGTGTGTGTGTGTGTGTGTGTGTGTGTGTGTGTGTGTTCACACACTGCAGCTTTCTCTGCGGTTGAGAGGAGTCAAATACATGAGACATCTCAGGCTGTGGTACACAGTACGTGCTAGAGACGCTCAGTGTTGGTCTGACTCTTGCACATGTGATTTGCTTCCAGTAGAAATTCAGAACGCAGTCGTATCCTTTAATGTTAAGTCATGTTTGGTGTGTAATCATGTGTACCTACAGCCGAGCTCTGTAACACCTTCTGTATCTCGTTTGTGTGCAGCTATCGACGCCTCGGCCGGTCGACGCTCCCTCACCTTAAGCTCCATGCTGCTGCTGCTGAGCTTCTCCTGCGAGCTGACGTGACCCGAGGCTCTGCTGTGACCCCCCCTATTCCCCCACCCGCCACTGCCCTCCTCACACGCCCACATCTACCTGAGGCACCTGCTCTTTAATGACCCCCCCCCCCCCCCAAGTATCTAAACCTCCACCCAGCTGTTAGCAGCAACACTCAGCGCTGCTGCTGGAACGTTAAAAGACTTCAACCCTGGGAGAGAGGACAGATACTGACTCAGCATCTGACACACAACAACAAACGCAACACACAACAGACATCCAGCTGCTGTACGCCATGTCATCACACTGTGAGCAGCTGTGATGACACTGATCATGAGTCTGTACCAGGCTCTAACTGTTTCATGCTGAGGGAGATCCTGGATGTAGAGTCTGTAATATGTCACTGAGAAATAAATGCAGGGTTCACACCACATCCCAGTGTTTAATGGTGCTAGACAAGGACGGTCCTGATAGGCTACAGGCTCTACAACACAAGTCTACTAATCATACGATGACAACAATAGGGCTAGTTAATAGACTAACATTAATAAAACTAATAAGACTGACAATAACAGTCAATAACAGAGCCTAATAATGGGGCTGTAGGTGGTCCACAGCAGCAGATCCAGACTCTACAGCTCTGGAGGCAGGTGAACCTGCAGAGAGCGACAGCAGAAGAGAAGAGAGGAGAGAAAGAACAAGACTAAAGGAAAGAGAAGAAGCTGAGTTAGTAACAGTATTATTAATGGGATTTGTATGAGAACAGATAGAGAGAAAGAGAAGGAGAGAGGTTCAGTGCATCATGGGAAGTCCCCTGGCAGTCTAAGCCTATAGCAGCTTAACTAGGGGACGGTTCAAGGCAAAAGCCTGAGCCAGAAATAACGATAAGATTGTGAAAGTGATCAGAGGAGCCTGTGACCACCCACAGAGGCTGCTCAGACCATAAACCACCATCAGGCATTGACTGCTCTGGGCTGTTCACTCTGTGGGTTCTGGTGAGGTTGGTTTAAGGTTACCCGAGTTCTCAGACAGCAACACGTTTGCAGAGGAGCATTTGTAGCTTTTATTTTGTTGTACAACAGCCGATCACCTTCAGCTCCACAGTGACTGACAGCTGATGTGAGGTGAATTTTCGCCTTGTGTTACAAATACCACCTGTTTCAGTATTCTGAAATCTGCAAACAGCCAATGGGAGCACTGCTTTCAGAAAGGAGGAGACTAAGTAACAAGTAACAGATACAGATGTTCAGAACATACCTGATTGTCCCACAGTCTCTCTGATTTCTCTCCGAGCCCTCTCCTTTTTCTGTTTTGTCTCGGTAAATGACAGAACTCTGGACGGGCGTCCAGACGGCCATGAAAAGTTTATCCTTCATTTCTGATTGTCGGTGACGTCAGGAGAATCTCTGATCGCTGATAGGCTTTCATGACAAAAAGTTTTCACTCAAGTTGAAATATTTTCAGCTTGCGAGGTCGCGTCTACTCGTGTGTCTTTGCATTGACTGATCACCACATACCACGACCTAATGCTTGTGCTTAACATGTTGGCGTTGAACTGGATGGAAGATAAAGTTCTACTGTAAAAACACTGTACATTTGTTGTGGTTGAGTTTGGAAACAACAGGTCGCACACAGTGAGCGCTGCAGTCGTGGTGGCTTTATTTAAAGCAGTGTCTACGTGAAGGTTATTTTTTACAGATTCACAGACTGGGGGCCCTGTCCTGAACTCCACTCCTTCTGCTCTGCTCTAGCACACAATTCAAACTCCAAGCTCCAGAAAAAAATCTCATCTGACACCAAACTGAAAACCCAAAGCTCTCCACAATTAAACAGGCAACAAGTTGTGTGTACAATTTAGAGTGAAGCCTGGTTTAGAAGGCCGTCCGCGCTCTCCTCCCAGGAGGAGAGTTAGTGGTTAGAAAGAACAGAGGGGCTCATTTAAAAAAAAAAAAAAAAGGCTGCTAAATAAAAGTAGAGATGCCCAGACCTGGAGGTGTGTGACTGTAAAAGGCAGAGATAACAACACACAGCTCCAAGTATGATGTGTGAGGCAGGGGAGCTGCAGGTCCCTCCCCCCTCCCTGTGTCAGTGCAATTTACCCCATCCACACGCGCACACACACACACACACACACACACACAGTCTAATAGTCTCTTATACACAAAATAGAGATGTAAAGGCAGTTTGTTACATTTCACATGATTTCAGCTTCCGTTGTGATTCTTCATACTTCATCATTGATACAGTATGTACACTGCTTTATAGGGTTGGTGTGTAAGCTCTATTTACATTTCTGTCTATTCACAAACATATTGAACAGCTGTGGGATGTGTGGACCTGCTGCCATCAGCAGTCACATCAGCACAGAGAGCCAGCTTGTTACAGGTGTTTCCTACACATACACATAAACTAACTCTGCCTTGCATATGTGGTTTTTTTTTTTTTGGTTTTTTTTTACATATCATGTACACGTCTGTGCTTCATCAAACATCAGGTCAAGTGACCAAACCATGTGCACGGCTGCCTGACTGATTCCCTTTACTGCAGCTTGTTAGAGGTTAAAAAAAAAAAAACCAGGAGCCTACAAAAAAAAAAAATTCAATAAAAGCCATAACCTTCAGAGGATTTAAGAAAAGATAGAAATCCTTTCAGACCCTTTGTGAGAAAAGTCACGTGATCAGGACTCCAGCAGTAAGTAGTCCTCATTCTCAGTGGCGGGCAGCATGAGCTGCTGCTCGTAGTACAGACTCTTGGCGTAGTTGATTTCTTGAGAGATTTTGACGGCGAGGCTCTCGTTCTTCACGTGGACCTGCGGAGAGGACGGTTACATGGTTAGCAGCAGAGCCGCCACCACCACCACCAACACATGTCCCGGCATGTAATCATGGACATAAACCCTGATTGTTGAGTTTGGGATTTAACTGAGTGTAAAATCAGGATCAGTCAGATGAGTCTCACCATGGGTTTCTGGTGGGAGGGGCCAGGAATGGCCACCCCGCTGCTGGTGCTCTCAGCCTTCTTGGTGAGCTGAACGTACACCTTCCCATGATCCTTAGAGACCAGGCAGTGGTAGAGGTCGTCGTATTTGACCTCCAGGAAGATGGCCTCGCGGTCCACATAGTCCCCCGGCTTCAGAAAGTAGACCACTTTGGAGGAGATGAGGACGCAGTAGCTGTCGATGGGCTCCACAGCGATGAAGCTGGAGTGGGAACAGGAAACAGCTCAGTCTAATGGAACTGCAGGTAACCAGGGTATCACACACGCACGCACACACACACACACACACACACACACACACACACACACACACGCACACACACAGCCAAATGAGCGAGACTCACAACTCAGAGTGGATGTTGTCCGTGAGGCGGAAGAGCTGCTCCTGACCGTCAGCTTGAGTGCCGGAGTATCGAGGCAGCAGGCCCTGGGGCCCCTTACAGCAGCGAGGCTTCCTGACCCTCTGCACGCTGAGCCTGAAGCACACAGTGAGATCAGAAACACACACACTACTCTTTGTGTATTGTATAACCATGAGCTTTGGGAAATGCAGGTCTCCCCAGAGACTGGGTGTAATACAGACGGTGCAGTCATCGTACAGGTGACAGACTCACCTGTGGTTACTGAGACTGGCCATGTCCCGGACCGTCTGCGCTGTCTCTGAGGCAAAGTCCAGCGCTCCGGCCACCGGTTTGGTAACCGTCCCGACCAGACCTTTACCCAGGCCCGAGAAGAAGCCGCTGACCCCACCCTCTGTCTTCACCCCCTCCACCGTGGAGGTGATGATGCTGGTCATGCCTCCGATGATACCTGGGGAGGGAGGGGGGAGGGGAGGGGCAGATTAATCCCTGACCTCTGACACAGTACAGCAGCAGTTTACTGATGCAGGAACTCAGTGAGGATTATTTGATGTACGTCCACTGTATTACATATGAATTGCACTTTAATCTGTACTGACTGCTTACATGACTGATCTGCTTTTATATACTGTATATTTGTATTTGAAATAAATCTCTGCTGATTTCACTCTGTGCATTACACTTCATACAGACTGCAGCTGAGATTACAGAAAGTTAGAGCTCGCAGGTAGTGAGGATTAAACTGTGGCCCAGACCGTCAACGACCGACAGCATGTATGAATGTGCTGCTTTTCTATTTCGGTATAAAACAGCAGGAATATTTGGAAACGTATGTGACACTACATAGCTACCATAGATTAAATTAAACTAAGTGACAAATGTGTGTCAACACCAGGATTTAAAGAGTACCGTGAGCCAGTCCATGGATCCCTGCTACCAGGTGCTCTCCGCTGGTGGCTCCGTGGTATCTGATGTACTCCCGCTCGCTCTGGTGCCGGTTATCCATGGTCTTCCCCAGCCCGTCCGACAGAGTCCCTGCAAACTGATGCACAGAGGACACAAGGATGTTTCCAACTCCCTGGCTTCTTCCACTGTTACACCTTCCAGCTGCTTTTCTTTGTGATTCCCCCCCAGTGTGATCACACAGTACTAAAAGCAGTCAGACTCAGAGACGTACCTTGGCGGCAGAGTTGGACACACCGTGGGTCACATTGCGTATGAGACCGCCCACGTTGCCGTACTTGATGAGCTCAGACACGCCCTCGGTGACGTCATTGAGGAGGCCCATTGGATTTCCCAGGAAGTCCACGGAGCCCAGGATCTGGGCTGCCTGGCTGATCAGCTCCTTCAGACAGACAGCAAATTCTTATTAGTTCATCGTCCAAGTGGCACAAATTTGAGGACATGCTTAACACAAATACACGTTTCCATTGCAGCTACACTGTGTATGTGTATCATGAGTATCTAAGTTCCAACCCTTGTTATAACAGCAGCGTGTGTTCCTCTCACCTCCCTGAAGTGCTTGAGGATGTCATTGATGATGATCTCCTGGGTCTCGTAGGGGTGCACTCTGGTGAACGGGTACATGTTGATGACAGCGTCTTCAAAGCGAACCAGAGGAAAGCCCAGGGTGCCTTTCAGAGCCTGCAGTGACAAAAAAAAAAACAAAACAAAAAAAACATTGTCCATGTGAAGAAGATGTGAGAAGATGTAAAAGAAGAGAAGGTGGAGGGTACAGGAAGTCAGAGAGTGAAATCATGTGGTAACAGGAAGCGGCAGCATGACTTTCTGTGATCCGAACAGATGGATTAAACTTCACTTTAGTTTTTAAGTGTTCTTTGAGTGAGTAATACTTGCCTGTGCTGACTGAGTCTGACTAAAGGAAGAGTGGTTTTAAAACTGAAGTATGTCAGGTTACCTTGAGATCAGGAGGCAGCTTGTGCGAGGTAAAGACGCTCAGTTTGACCTGAGGGAGGCTGATCTTCAGGTTTTCAAAGTAATAGCGTTTGGGAGGCCCTGCGTCCTCACTGGGTTTCTCATGGAGGTTTTCATCCAGCTTCTCCAGCTCTGCATGTATCACAAATATTTGTGTTTTTTTTTACTCTTACTGAAACAGCGTCACACACATATCAACAGTGACACTGAAGTAATGACCCACCAGCTTCTGTCTGTCCGTATCCGAAGAAGCTGAGCAGCTTGAGCAGCAGTTTCTCCTCGATGATGACAGTGAAGCGTCGGGCCGTCACCATGAGGTGCTGCGAACACATCGGGGGGGGGGGGGGGGGGGGGGGGTTACATCACAGGACACGTGAATCTAGGATCACTCTAATGCATCGGAAATGTCGGGTTTGGGATGTACGGAGGAATTAATGGAAAAAGAAAGACTCCAGTTGTCTGGAGAACACAGTGATCCAACGTAACACGGCACTCATTCACCCTCGCTCACCTTGAAGAGATCAGTGAGCATGAGGTTGCTGGGAACCTTGACAGAGTTGACCTGCAGGGCCGGCCCGCTGTCGTTCACGCTGCTGTCACTGGAACCGGGAGTGACGCACAACATCACAGGCTGGGTGGTACCCAGCAGCTGGTTGTCCACCTGATAACCAGAACACAACAGACCAAGTATTTATACAACAAATAAGTTTATATGAGTACTGATCAGAGTGTGACATACGGTGTCCGTAACACAGGCATGACTTCACTTTCCAGACTGTATGATGGTCTGGGAACAGGCTTCAGCAGTCTGTGCTTCAGCAGAGACACCAGGACATTTCACCTGCTGACTAATCAGCTGATCAACACCAAATGTTTGCTGCTGAAGGGGGAGGTTGGTGGTTATGTTAATGAGCTTCCAACCCACAAGTCCAGATGGGACTGCATGATGGTGGAGGATGGATTGGTACCGTTCCTTCTTCATGATACTCTATCACCTCCAAAACATCCACATCCCCATCTCTCTTATTTGTGGTGCTGATTTTCGCCGATCTCTCTTACTGGTTCCAATGATATGTTTATCCTCCAACCCTCTTTCTTCCACACCTTTTTCTATCATCATAATGTCTCTCACCCTTTCGGATGCAAAAAAGCTCGCCCATGCCTTTGTGTCCTCCAGGCTTGACTACTGTAACGCACTACTCATCGGGATCCCTGGCAAGAGTCTTCAAAAAACTTCAATATATACAAAACAGTGCTGCCAGGATCCTTATGAGAGTGAGAAAACATGAACACATCACACCCATCCTCAAATCCCTTCACTGGCTCCCCATCTCCTCCAGAATTCAATAAAAAATATCCATCCTCACACATGAGTGCATCCATGGCAACGCCCCGGTCTACCTCAAAGAACTCCTCACTCAGCAAACGTCATCCCGCAATCTCCGTTCCACCAACAGCAACATCCTCCATACCCCCAGAACTAAGCTCCGGTCAATGGGAGATCGAGCTTTCTGCTCAGCTGCCCCCCCCCCCCGTCTTTGGAACTCCCTTCCAGACCATCTGAGGGCCCCACAGACTGTGGCTTCTTTTAAAAAGGCCTTGAAGACCTTTCTCTTCAAGAAAGCATTTTAAACTTGTTTATGTTTTTATTTTATTATTATTCTTATTATTATTATAACATTCTAGTTTCCCGATGTTTTGCAGCGAGCTCACTTGGATGTTCTGAATGCTGAGCTCCAACACCTCGTTGGCAGCGGTGCGAATGAAGTGGACGTCGATCCCGGACAGCGTAGTGAACACCAGCTCCTCTGGAACCTTGTTGACCAGAGACACGCCCAGACCTTCATCCAAGCTCACCAAGACCTGAAGATTAATACAAAAGAGAACAGGGTTCTCATTCAGAAAATTACTGTGGAACTGCATGCAGTGAATGCAACATTTCTTTTTAAATATAACAAAATAAGAACCAAATTTGATTAATATATCAAAGTAAGGTGTGTGGGGCTTCCTGAATATGTCATGTAGTAATTAGGAGTTATTGTTTTTTTTTTTTTGCAGGACGTGAAGTGACAAACCACGGTGCATGTAGCTCGTACCTCCAGCTCCTGCTCAGGCTCTTTCTTCTTCACGTCCTCTTTGCTGCGGTCCTGCTCTGAGCTGGGGGAGCTGCGGATCATTCTCCTCTGGTTGAAGTCACTGATCTACAAACAGTGAGGTCAAAGAGCCAAACAAACATCTGTCAGCAGAAGTGATAGAGGTCTATCATCACCGTTATGAGAGCTACTGCCAGATGTTCTCAGAGAATCAAAGATCCTTTACATTGTGATTTAAAAGCCTTCTGCAGCAAGAGCAAAACCTAGGATAGAAAGTGCAGCCAGACTGTGTAGTGGAAAGGAGCAAGGGTTTCATTTTGACTCAACTAAAATCCTTATTTAAAAAAAAACAAAACATGTTAAAAAGTATTTAACGGTCATAAATGTGTAACTACATGTTGTTGTGTTGTGTTGATAGTGTTCCCCATCAGTTCTTAGAAGTGTCACAGCTGCTGATCATCGCTTACATGTTGCTTATGTACTTAAACTCCATCACCTTTATATCCTGGTTCAGACGTCGGGTTTTAACAGTGCTGCACCACATGGAGAAAATGTAGAACACTGTAAAGCAGCGTGGGTGTCTCTTTGATGTGTGACTGACATTAGGATTAATTAGAGCTGAGAGAAGGAGGCTCACTGACAGTAACACAGAAAGGGTGAGTGCAGAGAGCATTCAGAATAAAATGGACTGTTACAGTTCAGTGTAGGAGGCCGGGTGAATTAACTGTGAACTTGCATTGATACACAGTATGAACACAGGTGCTTATTGATTTGAACAATGTTAGATTTAATACTTTTCTCTTGTGTTAAGTTCACTTTAATGATAAAGGCTAGTTTTTAGTGAGATTTTTGTTTAGTTGGTGGGCTCAGTCAGACTCAGTCGTCTCAGGCTGATTTCAGTTTTACTGGTGGGTTCAGACCCAGTCATCTCAGGCTGATTTCAGTTTTACTAATGGGCTCAGACTCAGTCGTCTCAGGCTGATTTCAGTTTTACTGGTGGGTTCAGACCCAGTCATCTCAGGCTGATTTCAGTTTTACTGGTGGGTTCAGACTCAGTCGTCTCAGGCTGATTTCAGTTTTACTGGTGGGTTCAGACTCAGTCGTCTCAGGCTGATTTCAGTTTTACTGGTGGGTTCAGACTCAGTCGTCTCAGGCTGATTTCAGTTTTACTAATGGGCTCAGACTCAGTCGTGTCAGGTTGATTTCAGTTTTACTGGTGGGTTCAGACTCAGTCGTCTCAGGCTGATTTCAGTTTTACTGGTGGGTTCAGACTCAGTCGTCTCAGGCTGATTTCAGTTTTACTGGTGGGTTCAGACTCAGTCGTCTCAGGCTGATTTCAGTTTTACTGGTGGGTTCAGACTCAGTCGTCTCAGGCTGATTTCAGTTTTACTGGTGGGTTCAGACTCAGTCGTCTCAGGCTGATTTCAGTTTTACTGGTGGGTTCAGACTCAGTCGTCTCAGGCTGATTTCAGTTTTACTGATGGGCTCAGACTCAGTCGTCTCAGGCTGATTTCAGTTTTACTGGTGGGTTCAGACTCAGTCGTCTCAGGCTGATTTCAGTTTTACTGGTGGGTTCAGACTCAGTCGTCTCAGGCTGATTAGAGGGCAGAGATGTATCAGCACTTCTCTGGGCTGTTTACTTTGTGAGATTTTGGCTTTCTTTTAACTTAAAGACATCAGGCTAAAGTTCAACTTGTTATCATTCAGACATGAGAATTCAACTGAATACCCCCACATCATGAGAGCTTTGGATTAGAATTTTTGGAGTGCAGAGCATCTTGGCTGCTCACCACATGACATGATGAAATGTACATGGAAAAAAAATTGAAAAAGGCAGACAGTGTTCCCTGGGAATAACTGCCTAACTCAAGTGGCTTTCAAGTGTATGGAAATGAAAAGAAAGGTTTTGTACTCACCTGCAGGACACGAGTGGGTCCGTCTGGCAGCACCTGGACCGACAGCACTCCAGAGCCAGGCCTCATCTTCTGGTTGATAAACTGCTGCTCAGGGCCAGGCTCCAGCAGGCCTGAGTCTGGTCCCAGCACCACCTCAGCTCCATCATACAGGCCTGCCATGCCACCCTTCACCTGAAGAGTAAGAGTTATGCATTGAAAATAAAACTGAAGGAAGTTATAGTGGAGAACACGTGAGATTAATTTCTGAATACTTTCTGAAGCGTGGTGGACCCACCTGTACTACCAGACGTGGAAGGCCACAGGTCAGCATGCCTGAGCTGAAGTACCATGTCTGGGTGGTACTGCGGCGTGAGTCTGGCCTCCTCAGCATCAAAGGCTCAAAACTGGGAGAGAAAAACACACAGGCATTCATTTCCATGATAGATTTCCTTTCATTTTATGGTCCAGGGCCCCGAAATAGTTTGTAAATTACTCCTGAGAGACTTATCTGTTGCGCTAAGCTTATGGACACCACTACAGCTGCACACAGCACAAACCTGTTGTCGCTAACGGCTGCAAGCCCAGCAATGTCCAGCACCAAAGAGGAGTCCAGCGGGCGCGGCTGGGCGGGTTTGCTCTGCGGCGGAGACGAGCCTTCGTGGCACAGCATGCCAGTCCCCGTCATCCTCCACAGCTGAGAGCGCTTCCCCGGCTCCTGCACAACAATCAGTGTACATGTTGCTACAGATTCCTAAATGGAACTGTCTCAGTGTTTCATTCATGGGCTGCAACTCATGAATATTTTCATTATTTTACAGTACCTTCTTTTTCAGGATGACCCTCTGAGTCTTGGTGTCCACATCCAGAACTAGTTCAGCACAGCTCACCAGACGCTTCTTCCCAACAGGTCTCTTCTCAGCGTTCCTGTACGAACAGAACGATGCTGCTTACCTTCATCTACACGATAAAACTTATAAGTTAGAAAGTGAGGTTCTTATTAGTCGGTCATGACATCGGTCCATACTGTGAGAAAGTGTGGGTGGCTGCGATGTAGATGAAGTTCTCGTAGTAGAGCTTGTTGTATTCTCTGAAGAAGTTCATGTCAGCCGTGACCTCTGAGGATCCAGCCCCCTTCACAGTCAGCGTGAGGTAGGGGGGCAGTATGGGCTCATCACAGGCGTAGTCCAGCTCTGAGCCTGCCTTCACCTCCGTGTGCAGCCGGATGTCAGCCACACCATGTTGCCAGAACTGGATGGGCACCTGAAGGGATTCAAACAGTGGAATCCATTACATGTATTCTAATTGGTTAAGTTAAGTTACTGAAGCTGTCACCTCAGTGGCTTACCTCAGAGATGTTGTCGATGCGGAAGGGTGGAGGCAGCTGGTCAGTGTCCGTGAAGGAGATCTGGTAGGTGGCTCCCTTCAGGGTGATCTCCGTCCGCAGGAAGAAACAGTTCCCCAGCGTGTCCCTGTTCATACAAAGATCCTGTCAAATACTTCACCCACCCACTGTACCTCAATGATGATGCACTCAGAGTGGGTGGAATATTAGGAAGAGTTCACTTCTTACACTTATTACAATAAATAATTCTAACAATATTCTCTGGTAAACAATGAAGAGTGGCAGGTGTAATAATATAAGGACCAGGCTAACTATGGACACATTTATGTTCCAAACTGACCAGTTTATACCATTTATACTCTCAACCACCATTTTCAACACAAGAACTCAATAATAAATAGCATAAAAACACATTTGTGATTTTGGGCTTTAAAAAAAAAGGATTTTACCTTATGATAACGGGGCGTAAAGATCCAACCTATTCTGAGTAAATAACATTTGTAGCATCTGTAGCTCACCTCATGTTGACATGGAAAGATTTTGGTTTGTTGACCTCGAAGCCTCCGGACCAGGTGCAGTTGGGGGTGTCCATGAGGCGCACGCACAGCAGCTGGTCGTAGTCATTGCGGGGCCAGTGGAAGACAACGCTAGAGCCTGGCAGGGTGGAGATGTATCCCTCTGGGTTGGCCGTACCCTTGAATGAACGTATTCATGAATGACCTCTGTCATTTTGTATTTATTGTCCTATTGTAAGAGAAACTGACCTTTGAACAATTTATTGCTTTCTTTCTTGGAATTTTGCTTTTCTCACATAGGTCAAAGTAGAGATGGCAGAGTAAACAGAGAGACAGGAAATGATGCAAAAGAGAGGGAGGGGTAGGACGCAAAGATCCTTGGCCTGAATGGTGTATTCCTTAACCAGTAGGCAGAAAAACAGCCGGTGAACAGGTGAATTCCTCACCTTTCCTCTCGCAAACTCTCTCTGAGCGAAGGCCAATTTGTGCGTCGAGCGGTTGTCCAGCAAGTAGCGCGGGGCAAAGGTCACTATGTGTGTGTCCCTGTAGCGTCCTTTCCCTTTGCGCACGCTGATGCCTGTGTGGATCAGAGAGGTAAACAATGAACGTCGGACAGACGTTTTTACTGATAACATGACAGTGGCAACCGAGATATTTCAGCTCTAATATCCAACCGTGAAGAATCTGAGAAAAAAATGTCTTAAAAGTTATATCTGCATCTGGAAAATGACACGCCATAAACAGGAAACTAAACCTAACTCTACAACTGCAGTGCCACACAGTAGCAAAGAAAGCCACAGTTATACGCAAACGCCTGGGCGATCACAGGCTGTCTCGCTCACACGGCCATGATCTTCAGTGACGCTCAGCCTGTGTCTTGAATAGTTCATGGTGGGCATGGTGAGATCTGCATCGGATCACTGTCTGTTGCAGAAGCCAGCCTCTTTTCCTTGTCACTGACTTCATGACATTTGCATCCAGAGTTTGCTGATATTCAGCGGGATCCATTCTTCCCTCCATCTGTGTAGCGTCACTCCATCTGCGCCACTGGCTGCCACACAACCCCCGAAGCAGAATATTTCCACTCCCGTTCTGAACTGTTGAAAAATCAAATCCTGCTCCCCTTTTTTTTTTTCCTCAGTCTGAACTTCATCTGTTTGTAAAACCACTCTGGTTTATCCTGATGAGCTGGTAGCGGTTTGATATCTTTTCACAGCCCCCTCTGCTTCTGTAGCATCAGTCAGCTTTTTCAGGCTTAATATAGGTCATTAAAATGATCTTCCTTGATTTCAATCCTATGGTCTGAGGATCGAGATCTGGATCCTGTGTATTAAAGCAGACACTAGTTCAGTTAGTGCTATCCGTTTGCATTGACGGTGAATGTAGCAACTTGCCTATGTTGTAGATGAGGCCGGGCCTGTTCCCGTGCTGTATAACCTTCACTGCCCTGACTCCACTCCCACCATCCAAGGAGAAGCCCTGGCACCAGCCTGGTACTCCCTCTGGGTGGATTCCTTTCCCAATCCGCATAGTACACCTGGGGTTTGTGATAGACAGGGAAAATATGGAATGCAAGGATAGATGAATAAAAAAACACCAGGAGGATGTCCTTTGGGTAGAACACTGCAGTGTGTATAGTCTAGATAACAGAATGGAGTGGTCTGGTGGTGGCACACACTCACATAGCAGGCTGCTCCTTGTCCGTGTAGCAGAACAGTAATGGGCTGAGGCTTCGGGCCAACTCGTGCTCTTCAAACTGACCTGCTGCATCAGCTTTGCCATTGTCCTGGCGGAAAATTAACGGCAGACCTGAGAGAGGAAAACTGCTTTAGGAAATGAATAACTGACTGGATTGGGTGTTTTTCTTTTGAAATGTGCACTACTGCAGTTTTTAAATTACAAAGACAACGTTACCAGTCTTGTTGATGAGCCAGTAGGGGGCAGAAATCAGGATCTTCAGTGCCCCTTGTGCCCGCAGGATGATGCGGATGGTGAGGCACAGCAGACGTTTGTTGGTGTCGTACAGCCGCATGCGAACCACATAGTTCTGAGTC
This sequence comes from Toxotes jaculatrix, assembly GCF_017976425.1. Taxonomy (NCBI): domain Eukaryota; kingdom Metazoa; phylum Chordata; class Actinopteri; family Toxotidae; genus Toxotes; species Toxotes jaculatrix. Next base: position 4,150,119 of record NC_054395.1, on the reverse strand, counting down.
CCAGGAGGAATCAGCAGCTCTTTGCACACGGAGAAGTTCTCCAGCAGGACTCCTGAAGGACACACATCGTGAACATCAGGAGTGAGAACATGGGAAGTGTTTAGGAAACGTGTGTGGTGACAAAGATTCGGTAGGTCCTGACCTAGCTCCATGTTCTGCGAGGTGTCGGCTGCATGCAGTACGGCCTCTTTCCCCGGCTTCAGTGAGCCTTTGATGGATGTTCCTTTGATGTAGAAGTTGAGGTCACATGGCAGCAGGTTGGCCAGCACCATGGTGGGCAGCAGGTAGACCGTGTGGCCCGGCTGTCGATAGATCTGCTTTGAACTGCCAGAAACTCTCTTGGCAGGCTGCTGGTCCGGGTAGTTCTCCTTTTTGATGACCACGCAAAATCTGCAAGACGCAGACAAAATGAGGGGAACGGTACCACACGTGAGGGAGACGACGGCGAAGAAACAAAACGTCTGAGTAACTGTTCTTACCTGAAGTTGCGCTTGAGATTGTCATCAAAGTCCGCTGACTGACACTCCCTCTTACTGCTGCTGATCTCTCCGTGCCGCTCCACGCTGGTCCAGTGGATGGGAACCTTACAGAAGAATAAGCCCAGACCTTTGGGCCGAGCCTGCAGTCGCCAGGATGTCAGGTGGAGGGGGACCGCCAAGGCCTGGCCAGGCAGGATGGGAGGCAACACCACTGGCTCTGTCAACACAGGTACACAACTGTAACTACAATTACATTTAATTCAGTTGGGTTATGATACAATAAGAAAATGAATGGAATGAAACAGGATCAAATATATCATATTACATAAAAGACAATAAAGGTACAATATAGAAAAAAATGATCATATAAAATAAATAATTCTTAATTGAATTAAATAAACGGAGCAGTGTCTTACTGTCTGGAGCGGAGGGGCTGTCCAGTCTGACCTCCATCGGAACATCCAGCCGGTTCTTCACCATGAGGGCAGAGCGCACAGTGATGACCTTCCTGGCACTGCCCTCCATGGTGATGGAGAAGACCACTCTGACTGGAGGCAGGGCCGAGAACTGAGGCACCAGAGAGATTCAGATCAAACCATCAGGTTCATACTGAGCACTGGTGTTTTTTGTTAACTACAGGTCTGCCATCAAACACTAAGGACATCCACAACTTTAAGTATTATTATTATTATTATGATGGTGATTATTTTTTTTTAGAGGCGGGCCTTATATTCTCATGCTCTGTTTGTAGTAGTATGTGCCACTATGTGTTAATGTGTTTTCCTGACTTCTGATCTGCTCCTGTTTGAATTCCTGTTCATCCAAACTCAACACTTCCTCCATCTTTGTGTTTTCTTGATCCATTCAGCATCATGTCCATTTCCACAGCTCTAATTCCATCAGTGCGACAACAGTGTCAGTGTCATAATCACATCTCTGCAGCTCTAACCTCTTCTCCAACAATATCACAACATTTTGGAAATTCACTGGTTAATTCCAGTCTCTTCTTTGCCATTTTTTAAGATTGCAAGAATCTTAAAGAAAGATTTAGGCTTTAGGTTTTGAACTGTTGGTTGGACAAAACAAGCACTTTGATGGTGTCACACTGCAATCTGAGGAACTGTGACTGCTGTTTCCCTATAATCTGATGTTTTATTAAAAAAAAAAAAAAAAAACATCTGCAGATTAATTGATAATGAGTTGCAGCCCTGAACCCAACTTTACTTTGAAACATCCACCCATTTGTTTAGTTTCCTGTTGAATAATGAGCATAAAGCTACTGACTGTATTCTAAATGCTCACTTATCTAAGAAACCAGACTTGCCATACTCACATAGACATGGGGGTGGATGATGTTGGTCCTACTGATAGGACTGCCAACCTGTGGACGAGTGAAGGACAAACGAAACATCTGACATCAAACTCTGGGCCAGTCCGTTAGGAACTCTTCAGATGATCAAGGCGAATTTTAATTTTTAGAGTTTTTGTTCAGGAGTTGTTCTCATGCTCACCGTGTTGGAAGAGTTGTTTCTGTCCGGAGCTGCATAACGGAAGAAAACACCCACTTTGTCCACAGACACTGGCTTGACTTGCTCCCATCCACACACCCGAACCAGCAGCTGGTGCAGCTTAAGCTCATGAGTGTGTCTGCAGAGGAGGAGGCAGCAAGGGATCAGTGATATATCATCACAATCTATGAAATGACAGGAACTAAACTGCTGAGTTAAATGTTATCAAGAAGTCAAAGTCTGTACCGGTGACGGAGTTTCTCTCGGGCCTCAAACTCAAAGGGAATCTCCTCCCCTGGCAGCACCTCTCTCCACTGGCTAACATTGTGGGTGTCATCAGTTCCTGGACCGTGGACGTCTGAGATGGAGTCTGCACTGCTACTGTGAGACAGTGCCACTCTGTGGGGAACAAGTGAATAGCTGTTTGTTCTCAAGGTGGTGCTGGTATAAAGGCCAAAGTACTGCATGAGTATGCTCAGTGAATTTGATGGGAACATGATCAATCAGGAGATATGTGTTTTAGCTTCATGTCCATCTGGACAGTGGTTTTTTTTTGAGACATGTTGCTCATATGCATACTAACAGGTTAGCATGTAGCACTGGTAACATATGGATGATGCTGATGCCAGTGTTCTCATTACTTGCGAGTTTATACCCAGCAGCAAAATTTGGTGCAAATCCAACCACAGGTGGGGATGTGACACCTTTTTCACTATATCAGGATAACGCCGTTCAAAGTTGGCATCCAGATACAGTTTGTGCTTTATAATACGGCCACACCTACCTTGTGGGGGTTGTAGTCAGAGTGGCAAACCACATGGTACATCCCGTGTGGTTGCGCAGAGCATATGGCACAAATGGCTGCCTCCGCTTGGACAGCTTGACATCTGCTGGAAACAGAAATGCAAACCCAATCAGAGAGAGAGCGGAGCAGCGTGATCGGTCGTTTTACATCATTCAAAGCTGACTTCAGTCATGACTGCTCAGGTCTAACAGTCATGCGCTTCCTTTTGTCCTGGGCTGTGAGACCTAAAAAGCAGCCAAGGCACATGTGCTTTGGAATTCCGTCCTTTAAAGGGGCACTCCGTCAATTTTACACAAAAAAAAATATCTGCAGCTCTGGAGACTCTGACACTTTACCCCTGATGATGTCATCAGGGGTTATTTCTCTCAGATTGGGCTTCGAGATTACAAGCATAAAAGTGAACAGAAAGCCTATATCAACAACTTGAACTATGAAAAGATGCTTTTAGGTGCATTATCCAGTACACTAGAGACAAAAAGTCAAGATGTCTCATCCTGGACCCAACTTTACAGAAATCACTGGAGTACCCCTTTAAAAAAGGCAACTTGTTTAGGAATGAATAAATCATACTGAGCTTCGCAAATTTGCAATTATAACAGTATAACTGGTTATAATTGGCTGGGTCTACTGCTCATTTTTCATGTTTTACACATGAACAGAAACTCACTGAGCACTTTATTAGGAACACCATAAAAATATTGGGTACTTCCTCCCATTGCTCTCTAACAGCCTCAGTTCTTCTTGTCATAGATTCCACCAGATGTTGGAAATCTTCCTTTGAGGTTCTGCTCCATGATGGCATGATTCATCAAATCATTCCTGCTGCCAATTTCCTGTTCTACCACACCCCATAAAGGTGTTCTACTGGATTCAGGTCTGGAGACTGGGGGAGGTCACTGAAGTTCACTGAACTCACTGTCATGTTCAAGAAACCAGCCTGAAACGCCGTTAGCTTGAACATGGCCAGCAACAACACTGTGCCGCCACACACCATCACACCACCACCACCACCATCCTGGACTGTTGACACAAGGCAGGTTGGCTCCATGGATTCATGCTGTCGACCCTACCATCTGCAGCCTCAGCACAAATCCAGATCCACCAGACCAGGCTACGGTTTCCCAGTCTTCAACTGTCCAGTGTTGGTGAGTCTGTGTCCACTGCAGCCTCAGGTCTCTGGTCTTGACCGACAGGACTGAAACCTGACGTTGGTCTCTGCTGTTGTAGCTCATCCACCTCAAGGTTGGATGTGTTGTTCATTCTCCCAGCACAGTTGTCCAGAGTGGTTATCTGAGTTACCGTTCATATGTTGCACTGCTGCCACGTGACTGGCTGACTGGATAAATGCATGTATAAACAGGTGTTCTGAATATAGGGCTCAGTGAGTATATAATATCTACAGATAAATATATGGTATCAAGTACAGACTAAAAGCACACAAACACTCATGTCAATTTGTAGATCAAGAATGATTTTGAATGAAGTCACTCAAAGTAAAATGAACACAATATTGCTTCAGTATTTTTGCTCTGTATGTACCATCGTGTTGGATTATTGCTGTTTTTATGAAATGCCACAAAACTCACGTCCTATTCATACACCACAGTGAATGAGTAAATCTTATTGAACAAAAAAAAACAAAAAAATAAAAACAAAATAGCTTCATGGCCAGTTTCTCTGTGTATGTGTGTATACACACACATACACAGAGAAACTGTAATTGTGAAATGCTCTAAAGCACACTACTCTGCAATGTCAACATGTGCAACGGTCTACAAAAATCAAAGAAGACTGCTGTGCCATGATGTCAAGTGAGTTTTCACAGGATTCACAACAACTGGCCATGCAGTGGAAAACAAACGACAAACCAGTCATGCAGTTCAGGCAAAGTGCAAAGCAGAAAGAAACTTAAATCACTCCGGAGGAGGAGGAGGAAAGACAAGACGGACTGTAATCATAGTGAAATCTAGGCTAGAAACTGACTGACTAGACTGATTTTAAACACAGTCATCATCACTACTCAAACCTGCAACATCACTGAATATACAACGTTCAGCTGTGGAGCAGATTTAACTGTAGCTGAAAGTCTGACAGAATTCCTGCTGTAATACCTCCAGCATCCACTTCCAACAGTGTATCTTCAACTGCAGAGGGCCTCTCAACTTTAACACTGTTCTGTCCAGATAAAGTACAACTACTGCTACACTATCCTCTCATTTTAATTGGATTTTTTAAAAATACATTTGTACAGTTGAATATGGTTTACCTGGCTTATTCGTCTTTTACAGCTCATGTCATTATGTCTTTCTAAATCTTTTTATTTTCTCATTACAAATACAAGTTTAGCCATCTCTCCTGTTTGCCTGCCACACATTACCAATTACAGTGGTTTGACATTCTTTTTGGCATAGGTGCTGTGGGACTCTCTCTGATTGACAGGTGATCAGGGGCCAGGCGTGTATGCACCAAATTCATAAGCCATTTCCCACACATTACATGTGTTTATATGTTCTTTTTTAATTCCAAGGTGATTGGGCAGGTAGTGAAGGTCTGTGAACTTATGCTGTCTCAGTGTCTACTGTCTCTCATGGGGACGCAGTGGTTCATGGTCGGAGCCTTGACTCCACAGGACTGCCCCGTGCGATGGTACTACTGCTGCTATTATCTATTTTGATAGATCTTGCTACAAACTGACATTGCCAAGATGTCTACGTACCTATGGGGAAGAGTTCATGATAACTGAATGAGAGCTTTGATGCTGAGTGTAGGGGGTGAAGGAGACTGACTGGGCGACTAAACTCTGAACTGTACCTCTGGAGTGAATCTGCTGCTCGAGGCAGGTCAAGCTCGCTGTGCTCCTAGTTCTAAGATGAGCAAGAGGAGCACCTGACAGCGGAGAGAGACAGTTACAACACAACAGAGACACATGCAGAGGGAACACACAAGAGGGTTAGAGGTTCATCATCCTCATTCAGTACTCTGTGCTGGCAATCATCACTTCTCTGCATATTAGAAACAGTGCAATTCATGCTTCACTTCAGGTCCTCTCCCTTCTATTTACATGTGTTCAACGCTGCAACCAACATATCACAAGTCCATTCTTTTCAAATTCAACTAGAGGACCAGAGGAACTTGGTTGATGAGTTGCATTTTTTTTTTTTTTTTAATATTGATGCTACTTATGTCATTAGCACTTCTTAGTTAATATTAAAAATAAAACAAAACACTATAAAGGCTGGAGCAAAGCAGCTAAAACCCGTTGTTGTGTCTACAACTCTTCAGAGCAGAGCAACCCATCAACCAAGTTTCTCACAGGAGAAACACATACAGACCAAAGTCACTGACTAAAGCCCTACCAATTTTAAACCAGCTACTTTATGGATAACTGGTGTTATTCTATGTTTTTCTTATGATCAACAACTCTCATGAAAATATAAAAAAAAAAATTATATTTTTGACTTCTCTACCCTTTCTGTCTCTCAGCTCCAAGCTCATTGGCTCCTGCTGAGGAGCCAGTCTTTGAATATACAGTTTCATGTTAAAAAAAGGCTCAGGAATTTACACGTTCCTCAAAATCCTGCATTTGTTGCGGACTATTTTCAGAAGTGGATTGATACACATTTGGTGCTCTAGTGAGTATTTGGGGAAGCAGGATGGTGTATGTGGGACTGATGTGTTATAGTTTTTGGACAACGGAGCTCTGTGGCTCAGAGGAATCAGATAAAGTGGTGAAGCCCTTGGAAAAGACCTGGTTTCCTGAATGAATGGGTCATAAACTGTGCTGAAGTTAATAACACAACACTTCACCTTTTATTTTGAGCATCCAGGAGTCGGCTGTGTGCCCACTTCAAGGGAGAATAGCTGCAGAACTAAATCGTCTCCACTTATGGACAATTTGTCTGATAGTAGAATGATGAAGTCACTGATTGGACTTCATATTTTTGACACTGACTTTCTTTTTCCAACTTACATTGTGATTGTTTAAATGATGTACTCAGTTTGGACAAAAACAACACAATGACCAGAGTGTTATTAGCTCAAACAGACAAACAAATAAAAATCTGACCAAATTTGAAGACAAATTTTAGAAAGAAATGTAGATCATTCCAAATTTCTCACCACTGAATATCAGACTTGTACTCACACACAATCCATGTTAGTAGGATACATGAATTGTTAGTTTAACTCCGAACATGAAATTTGATGAGGAAAAGAAGGGAAATATAGAATATCACCAGACTTATAATTATGCTGCCATTGAGGCAATGTTGTGCAGATTGTGTTGCCAGCTAACATGTTAGCTGTGACTAGTGCTGGTGTTTTCAACTGTAAAGACAATAACAAATAAATATGAAATACACCTGCACAGTGAAAACATATAAGAGACTGCCTATGAACTATATTTTAATTATCTGAAGCTTTCACCTGACTGTTTCGTTATATTTTCATTTATTATATATATATATATATATATATATATATATATATATATATATATATATATATATATATATATATATTTTTTTTTTTTTTTTAATAAATGTGTTATCCTGGATCCTACATCTGGTCATCCATTCAAAACAAATTTTTGACAAGAGTATTTTGTGAAGAAGTCCTTCACTTCCCAGTGATTTATTAGTGGTTCTTGTGTGTAGCTGACACTCACTTTGTCCGAAGCTGGGTGGGTCGACTGAGGAGCCCATCCAGGGCATGGTGGGAGAAGACTGGGGGCTCTCTTCCTCCTCGTTACAGTAGTCAGCTATCCAGGAGCTCTTGGTGGTGTTGTATTGTTCTGCAAGGACCAAATAAAGACATGTTCAAAATTTCTGGCTTGCTGGACAAGTTTGACACTGTAACTGAAAACCAGTAACCAAGTGGTACTGGGTGATCTGCATTTGTGTTTATGTGCAGAGGAGCACAATCCAGCCTTTGCTCACCCAACAGGACAGAGGTGATGTTGATGTCCAGTCTCTGCTTGGCTCGAATCCCCATCTTTAGACGTGGAGGGTGGAGACGGCCTGCGGCCTGCTGCTGCCAGGACAGGAAGCAGGGCCAGGGCTCGATGAAGGGTTCCCAGCCTGGCACACACATACAAACACACATGCTGATCACAGACTTGCATTCATTTCCCGCATACTTATGCCTGTAACCCTGACAGTAACTAAATTAGCGTTTTCCCAACTGGGGTCGTAGCTGAATTCCATTCATGATCAGAAAAATGTTGCCCAATAAATCATCAGAACATTAAATAAATGCTACAAGTAAACCTTATTACCAGACAGCTCTCTGTTGTAGTAGTCTCCAGACAAGGTGAAACTGGCGTTTCCTTCCTGGGTGGAACCAATGCGTTGCAGCACATAGAACCCTGCAATAACAAACAGTCTGAAGATCAGGCTGGATACTGTAATTCCCAGTAGGATCAGGATGTCCAGTTAATTCTCTAAAAAGAGAGTTTGCACACCTCTTCTCTTCTCTCTTTCTCTCCTCAGAGCCACTCTCACATTTACTAACCTTTATTCCATGTCATTAACTCTGTGTCCTCTCTCCCCCGTAGTCCTGTGCTTGTCTCTCTCTGGTCTTTCTTTCTCTGTACCTGTCTGCAGGTATCTCTGGCTCTGGAGCTACTCAGTATCCACTAACTGTTCTGTAATCTGAACGCTGGCCCTCCAACATTGTTCACTTCCAACCCTGTTTGTATCATGTTTTATATGCTGCATGTCCTTCTCCTCCTCTCCTCCATTCCCAGCTGTCCTATCTTCCTCCTTTTCCTCCTTTCACCCAGCCCGGCCATCAGCAGGAGGGTCCCCCATATGAGCCAGGTTCTGCTCAAGGTTTCTTCCTGTTAAAAGGGAGTTTTTTCTTGCCACTGTCGCCTTAAGTGCTTGCTCTTTGGTCAGGCTCTGGGTCTCTGTAAAGCGCTTTGAGACAATTTTGATTGTGGAAGCAGCTATATAAATAAAACTGAACTTCCTGAATGGACAGTCCTTTATTTATTTACATTATTTGCACCTGGAACATTGACAGTGACTTTAACTTTTAATGTGATATTTTCTTACAACCAGACACTGATAAAATGTAGCACTTGTGCTACATTTTTCATCATCAAAAAGTGATATCCCAGTCTTCATCATGTACTTATATCTTACATAAAAGAGACTTACTAGAGAAGGTGAACTCAGCCAGTGGTATGTCACAGTCCAGACAGTCATCGATAAAACAGATGCAGACACTCTCAGCCTTCACCTCAACCCCGGACAGAGGAGCAGAGTGGCTGCTGGAGCCAGACTCCGCCCTGGCTCTGGGATGGCCTGCCATGTTCTCAGCATTCTCCAGCAGCCACGTGGCTGCCTGGTCCAGCTGGCCTGAGGGACACATTATTCTGTCTTCACTCAGGTTTTCATTCAATAATACTTAAGACTTTCTTAGCTCTAATGTGCGTGAGGAGAACAGCATTAAAGGTCTCACTCACCTTTACAGTGGATCAGGGCTCTTTTGCAGTCCTCTTTCCTGAAGCCAAGGTCTTGTAAATGAGTCAGCTGACCCTCTGTGGAGACCAAAGAAATCAACCTCAACAGGAAGTCATCACTCTAACTAAGCAGTAGTCCTTCCAGCGTTTAAGCTAAAATACACAAATAACAACATTTAAGATTTTGTTGATTATTGAAGGGAAAAGAAGTAAATAAAAATATCTATATAACTTACATGCAAAAAAAAAAATATCAACAAAATGTAATTTTCTCCAAACTTTTGCATACAACAATAGGAGGTAGAGCTGAGATATGATCCTGTGTTTGGGAGTGAAAAGCTTCTGACCATGGACAATGAGACTAAACCTGAATAAAAAGTAACCTTAGAGCACGAGAACTAAAAGCAAATGTTGCACTGCTGTTAACAAGAAGCATCCTACCCTCAGTAACGTTCAGTCTCAGTCAGTAATGTTATTTGATGTTAGGGGCGGGCAGTATCTCAAATACACTTGCTGCGTCTTGTTCTATGTGGGACGTAGTAAATGACTATTTCCTGAACACTAAAATTGTCACGTCATTTTTTTAAAACCGCCAGCATAAGACTCACTTTGATGTTTTTCGCTTCTCTCGTTCTCTCCTATGGCAAAAACAAAAAACAAAAAAAACCCCACCTCACACACATATGTCACACACACTCTCCAGCCCACCACTCTCTTGGGCTAGTGTGTGTGACTGTATCTGGAGGGAACGTGGTAGCAATACCGCTAATTTGTTTCAGCGTTTGAAATGTCCCCCACTACTATCTCTCAATATCAAACCATCCAACAAGTGTGATCGTACACATCAAAGTATTTGTGAAGTATTTTTCAAAATAAAGATATATATATGTATTGTGTATCACGATATAGCCTAAAAATATCCCTATGTGACGATAGGTGATGTCAGTGAATCTTGGAGTGTATTTGGAGAGAAGAATACTGAAGAGTATTTTAGTGAACAAGTGAATGATTCGCAGTGGAGACGACATGTAGGAAAATTGGACTAAAATATATTCATTTTTGACTAAAACGAACAAAAATCAAATGACTAAAATTTGTCTAAAGCTAAAATACATTTTCGGCAGGTGCCAAATTTAACGCTGCTTTACATACCGATGAGAGCCTCAGTCTTCTGCCTGAAGCTATCTTTGGGTGTAGCAGCAGGCTCAGTGCTGGGTGCAGTGGAGGTGTCAGGTGGCAGCGGAGCGCTGGCAGTCGGGATGGACTTGGCGATGGCCAAGAAGAGCTGAATGTCGTTGTAGGACAGACGGATGTCTAGAGCAGGAAACTGAATCTGCCAGAGAATCACATGCAAAATGCACAGGTGATCATGTGAAAACCGCTGCATAAAGTCTTCTGTGCTTTCGCTTTGTCAAGTCAGAGATAAATGACTTGAGGTACGTCGCCCTAAAGCTGACAGACATTAACACTAAGCAGGAAGTACAACTGTTGTTCGAACCACTTAGATGTAAGGAAACCAAACACGGAGTCTTCACACAGGCAGGAAGTTGCTAAACTGCAAACTCCTGTTATGATCTCAGCAAAAGATGGAGATCAGGTCTTCAGAAGTGTTACTGGGTCCTATCACTTGTTGCCACTCTGTGACCCTTCCTGTTTTATGTCGCCACTGAGGAAAGCTCCAGCAGCGCTGCAGGTTACAGAGGTTCTCGGTGTCACAAGGCTAACAGCTATTTGTAAATTCATTATTATTATATTATTATTATAATAATTCATTCATTTAGTGTCATTTATTTTACTGTTTGTTGCTACTTGTCTTATTGTTTTGTATAGTTTGATGTAGCTGTTTTTATTCTACTTTCATTCTACTACAATTATTTGACAACTATATTTTCCAATCAATCAGCTATACCTGCTTATCCTTTGAATGGCTTATGGGGCTACGCTAACTCCTTACCTCCAGCAGTGGTGGGATGTCCTCCACATTGAAAGCGTCCAGCAGGCCTGAGCTGCTTTGGTATGTGGGACTCCCACACAGCTCCACCTGAACATTGACAGGGTCAATGATGGACAGTGCTGTCTCCTGCTCACTGCCAAGCCGACACGAGAACACCTGCGAACGACAAGATACCTCTGAATCAGAGCTTATCAAATTATAAGGTGGACATTAGTAGTAGTTAGCAGAACTCCTGCACTAATGCAGAGTTTATCAATCCCATTTTACATACAAAAACCACGAGTAACACTGTACTGAGCTTCACTGTATGCTGTTTCGGCCATTAAGGGTAGGAGTGGAGGAGTTTTAGTCTCATTAGACCTGTTTGACCATGAACTAGTGCTGTGTCACCTCTATTCCTGCGAGGCTGCCAGAGAAGGGTCTGTCCAGCAGACGGGGTTTATAGGTGAGGACAGTGGTGCCTTTCAGAATGATGGCGCTGGTGTCCAGACAGGATGTGTCCTCCACAACCACAAATTCCGTGCCTGAAGACCACATGAAAATGCAACATTTTAAAAAGGTGAATTGAGTCAAAATACACAGGCCAGGTTCATTTAAGGTTCACAGTTAGAAGTCCATATAAAGAACAAATGTTCATCATGGCTCTTTTTGGGCATCATATTTGACATGTGATTGACATGTCACTAGACTAACTGCCTTGAGTCTAACTAATCTGAGAAAGGCGACTTGCTGACTTTAGTATAGTGTGGAACAGTGCACAGACACCATGAAGGTTGAATCATAGAGCAGTGAGAGGTGACATTTTCTGAACGACTGTGATTCGACAGAAATTACTACTTGTTCTACCTTCACTGTTTCACCTGTGGCTCTGAGTGATCATTGAGCTGTTACTGTTAACCTTCTCTGACCTGTGACATTGATCTTGACCTCCAGACAGCGGTCCTGGGTGACTGGCACTGTGGACCTCTTGGTGACCACGCCACTCTTGACTGTCTTTGGCATGACGGCCCCAGTGGTGCCGGCGGTGGGGGTGCTCGAGTCAGTACTGGTGTTACTGGGCCATCGCTGACGACCCTCAGCATTGCCTGTCGTCTTCTCCGCCGGCATCCGCAGGAAGTCTCGCACCAGCTGGAGCCAGTCGAAGATGAGAAAGACCCTCAGGTTGTTGAGGACCACCGTGAAGCAGGAGGAGTCGCGTGTGGATCTGCAGGAAGGTAGACCGCAACTTTTGAGACTAACTCCTTACTATCTAACTATCTAAAAAAAAAAAAAGAGTCTCCAGTGATACCTGTAATGCAGCTCCAGCTGCAGTGACGCCCGGTTAGCGCCTGTTTTGGAAGGCTGGAGGATGCAATCAAAGACATTGTGCTTTGACCCGTCAGCTCTACCAGTGCTTCTATTCTGCCCAGAGTACCGAGTGTCATATGCCAGCAGGGAGTGGGACACCAAGTTGACAGACTTGGATCCATTGGAGAAACTCTCAAAGAGGAGCTTAGATTTCATGAAGTCGAACCTTTGCCAGAAAAATACAAACAAAATATTAAAGCAGCATTTTTTTTAAACCTCACTGTAGATATGTGTTTTGTTTTACACATCTCGCCCATGACAGAACCATCAAAGGGTTCAAATGAATTAGCAATAAGTTGTGAGGGATGTTGATTCGTGATGATTCGTGTGATTCGTGATTCGATTTGCATCTAATTGGAATTCGCCCACCTTGCTAAAGAGCGTTCGTTTTCAGTGGGTTTGGGGCAGTCCAAGAGCTCCAGACTGACATCCATCATGTCCACCAGGAATGACAAGCTAGTGTAGACATCTCCACTTAACACCGTCTGACAAGAAACACAACATCCCTCCATAAAACAGAGCATATATATCAAAATGAGAAAAACTGACCATTACATTGTATAACAGCAAATGTGGACTGATACTACAGGTCACGGGATTCTGAGGGCAGCAAAACAAACTACTGTCATCTTAATAAAGAAGTCAGGAAACCATTTTTTTTGTGCATCAGTAGAAAATGTTCAGTTTGTGTTAGCAGTAACTTAACGCAGCACTTTTTTTCTGGGAACGCTGCCACAGACACAGTTCATAATACAGTAGATATATAAATATCATACCATTAGAGATTGCCACTTTAAAAGTCAGATGGGTATAAAATACCCTACAGTTTTGTTAAATATGCTGTAGGTGTGTGTTTAACTGTGTATATTGTACTATACTGTAACTAATAAACTGTTGTGTTGGCCAGAGTGTATGTGTGGTTGCCTGCGTTCTAACATAGGTGCTGGGGTCCTGCAGGTTGTAGGGTCGCAGGAATTCCTCAACAGGCTCTCCCAGGTTGTTCTCCAGCAGCCCTCTGATCAGCTGGTAGTGCTCCAGGTTCAGACAGCAGTGCACTGACGACAGGCTTCCGTGGATGGACATATCAGGCACTGCGTGGCTCAGCTCCCTTTCAATGAGCAGAAGAGGGAGTTTGGATTGTGATTATGGTCCTATACTGACATATTTTCTTTAGACACAGAGGTACGATGAGGACAACAACAAGAAAAAAGCCTGAATAGCCCTAAATATGATTTACCTGTTAAATGATCATAGCTTTTGTCTTAAATAAATGAATGTAAAGCAGGACATACTTGTCTAAGTTGCGTTCCACTTTAAGTTTAAGGCGGCAACAGTCTTTCAGCAGGTTGTCTCCAGTGCGACGGACAGAGTATGAAGGAAAGATGAGGTCTGAGGTTTCAGGAGGTTTACCACTGCTGTCCTGGGGCTGACAGGGCAGACGCTCTGCAGCAAAGATATCCATCTCTTGTAGGTCCAGTGCAATGCAGTCCAACAGGCACACGTGGTCCACTGATAAGGGAAAAAAAACAAAAAACACACCTTTTTAATGGAGTGTACAGCGGAGAGAGAAAGTACAGCACAAGTGACAGGGAGACAACAAGAAGCCACCGCCAAGAAGAAAACCAATCATTACTGCTTTTTGTCTTGGGTTTATTTTGTTAAGTCAGTCTTTCAAGGTGATCCCTGTGGCTTAGTGTACTGAGTTCATTGCACATTTTCAGGTGTATCAGCTCTATCTCCTACATAAAGTATTTGAAGGTACATTATGTGGCTCTCTTTTAAGCTTTGCAGCAGTACTAACCAAAGCTGTAAGGGCTGTCCTCTTCAGGGGCCCTCCCTGTGCCCGGGGCCTGTGGCCTGCCAAGGGTGAAACCTGTGGAGGAGAAGGAACTGGAGGGGGAGGTTCTAGGCTTCTCCTGGTCACTACTGCTTCCCGCTGCACGCCGGACATGCTCCTTTTTTAAGTAAGTAGAAGGGAAAGAGACTTAGAGTTGTGCATTAAGATCATTTAGCAATATGATCAATACATACACACAAAAGCAGATTATTATTTTTTTTTTAAAGGGGCGAAAGCACGACATGAGCACAAACTAATTTATCCAGGCAGCTTGATATGATTTCAATACATGTTAATGATTCAGTTTCAATGATTTGCTTTACTACAGGAAATTAGTTACCAATCCCCCTTCAAGCATTTTCAACTTCTTAACGACAACGACAAGGGAGGACCGGGGCAATGATAACTGACTGACACTGTGGCTTTATCCCCTAAGCCAGAAAAAGAATTTGACGCAGCAGTGTCTTAGTCTAAAGGAATTACTAATAAATAATATTCTTAATGACAGCTAAGTAAAATTCGACAGACATTGGAATTTCAAAGTCAAAGTGTATCAAACCAATACACCAACTTTGGCCAGCAAGTTCTCTGATCAGTGTATACAGCACATGGCTTTAGGTAGGGTAACATATCGAGATTACTGAGCCAATTCTAGTTCCGATTTGAGCATCATGACTGAGTCAACCAAGACGCCAACCAGTTGACAGTCAGGAGGTGAAATCACACATCAGTGTGTGTGATTTGTCTTACGATCCAGTGGACTCATTCTCATTAAGTTTATTTTAAACAGGATTCACTTTTAAAACTGTAAACAGGACTGACATCATGCAGCAGGAGTAATACTACTTTAAAATAAACTGTGAGGTTATCTGTGTCACGGCATCATGATACAGGTACCTCGATATCTTGTTCTTTCCCCCTTTACCAGGGGAACAAGGCAGGGCTGCCACATATCATTTCCATCACTATTGAGCTGCTGGTTACATTTACAGGACTGGAACACCTCACAAAGTTTCATTATACGCAGATGATTACCCCCTATATAATACTCCACTGAGTATCTAGGGATCTCAATTACACATTCATTTAAAGTGAGATTCTCCCCTTTTCAAAAGAAATGGCCTCAAAAACATCACAATTTTTGGTACACAGAAGGGGACTGTTCTAGTCATACATGATCAGGCAGCTTGGAAAGTTGGTGTATTCCTTTAAACAAACCATGCAACACTTATTTTAGCAGAAAGCTCAGTCCATCACATAACCAACAGCAAACAGACAAACTGCAAACCAGGGGCTGACAACATTTCATTACAGCTAAAGCAGTGTAAATTTAAAACTGTATGATCAGAGGTTGTGAAATACAGGAGCATTACCATCTGAAATCCAAACCAAATGAAATCCTTGACATATACTGAGAGTTGTCAGCCGTCTATGCAATGTTATTGGGAAAGTTTCCTGTTCTGTGAAACTGTAAGATGAAAACTGAAAGGTAAAACTGTGAAATACTGTGACAACCCTTTTTCAACATCAAAGCAAACATGCCATAGTACCTTGTAATGGGATGGATCCTTGTATGAATTTGCATGCAGTATAAAATTCTTCACACAAAAACACAAGATGCATCAAAAAGACAAATAAACTAGTGTTCTCCTTCCAAAATACACTAATGATTGATGCTGACTTTCTTAAAAGCTAGTTTAAAGTGTATCTGAAAATGTGGCCATAGCCTTAAGCTGAAACCAACAGAATCTTATTCACAGTTAGCTGTGTCATGAGCAGGATTTTTCAAGTTCAGCTCTGGACACAGACATTTTAACGACAAGTACTGAACAATCAACAATTTTTGGCACAAATACATTCATAATACATAATGACTATAATCACTGATAATGATGTTTTTTCATCTGAGTTCTGAACATGGCTAACATCATTAACCCTCCTCACCTGAATCTGATGCTAGGCAAGGCAGCTAACCAGCTTAATAACTAAAATGTTGGACTTTAATAACATTAAATTTAAATAACTGAATGGCTACACAAAACCAAGCACAAATAGAGAGGTTGACAAGGTTAAGCAACCATAATTTACCATCTTAAGTAAACCATCAGGCAATGCTGTATTCATTGAGCATTTCATATCAGATTTGTTACTAAAATAGTAAGATGATGAGAAATCAGTACAGGGTTTCCATTACCTTTACAGGAAAGCCAGGCTGGCAAGTAAGCAGTATCACAAACCAAGAGGAAACCGTAATGAAATTTTACAACTTTGGTAATACCATTAAATGCTTAAATGAATACAGTGTCATTAGACAAAAGAAGATGAGGACAAACGACAGGCAGGGAGCACTGCTTGGGTGGATGAACTGGCAGCGTGACTCACCAGAGAGGGGAAAAAGGCATGTGCCATGGTGAGTTTTTCTACCTTGTCTCGAAGGGAAAAGGTTCCATGAGCCCCGGCGGGCAGGAAGCAGTTTTGCACCCTCAGCTGTCCGAGGTTGGCCACAATGACCCTTGGCGACCGCGAGCTCTCTGGGATGAGAATAACTGGGGCGCCAGCCTCAATATCCAGTAAAACCCTGGACGACCGCTGAGGATGATCCCGCACCTGCGTGGAGAGACAGGAGACAGGAGGCAGGAGACCAGAGAGGAGGACAGCAGGATTGGAAGACAGGAAGAAAAGGGTAGATAAAGAAAGAGAAATTCATAGACGGAGTATATATAATTACTAAGAAATATCTTGACATCAGAAATATTACTGGGTAATATATGTAAGACATTTTATTTGAATGCCATTTTGCCGGTCTAATGATCTTGCGTATGTGACCATCATGGTTAAGGGCTCCAGCAGGTAGTACTCACAGTCTGGCCCTCCATTGCAGCCCTCTGCCTGCCCAGAACATCCTGTAGCTGAGTGAAGTGTTGGATGAAAGCCACCACCTCAGCTTGGAAGCGCTGAGTGTGGACATACTGAACTGAGGCCATCTGCAAAGACACCTTGATATCACATTCCCGCTCCAGGTAGGGATCGGGCTGGCCATACCTAAGAGAACCAGAACACAAAGGTGACTGAAAAAAAAACAACAACAAGTATTTCTCCAAGTATGCTAATATCGAATAATTGCCTGTTGAATCTTCAGTGATACATACTTATGGATGTTGAAAATCAGGGCCTCTCCTCCTCGTGTGGTGAAGCGCTCTCTGTAGAGATCACCATGTGGGGTCAGGTCACTCAGGGACAAACTTCCCAAACTGCCTTGTAAGGCCAGGTCACCATCTGAAACATTAGACAGAATGTAACTGATCTTCACAAGTGAACCTCACAGAATATTATGTTATGTATAAATAAGGCATTTTTTTTTATACTCACCCAACATTTCTAGGTGAGCAGATAATTTGGAGACACTAGCTCTAGCAAGCTCATTGAGTTTCTTGTTCAGTACAAGAGACAAAGAATGAACCTAAAAATGAAAACATGGAAAAAGTTTAGTCATGAAGCTGTAGAACTGATTCTTATAGCTTCGCCAAGAGTGACAGAAGATTCAGATTTAAATGATTAGAATGATACATTTTAGAGGTAAATATGATATATAAATATGTTTCCACAGGTTTTTAGCCACCCCACCAGGTGCTGCACTTCCATCCAGTGATAGTCAGCTGAAAACAATATAGAATGGCTCTATGAAACGAAGCATGTACGATACAAAAGAGAGTGGGCATGCGTTGTACTACAATTTATACCGTGGTTTCAGTGTTGGTGCAGTATAGGCCAATAACACAAAATCTACTGTTTTAAATTTCATTTAAAAAGTCACAGGCATGCACTGGAACTATTTGGATGTGGATGGACAGACTGACACTGCCTTTCCTAGAGCAATGCAGCTAACCCCGGCTAATAAATGCTAATAACTCTCTCTCTCTCCTTCTCTCTCTCTATGTGTCTGTATGAGTATATAACTCACCCACTGTAACTAGATGCATCAGGTCCAGTGCATAGCTTTTGTATATATTGTGTATTAATCTTTTTTTTTTTTTAAGTGTCTTGTTTTTCCACCTCATGCGGCTCAATGTGCCTTAAATTGCCTCCCGGGGACAAATAAAGTTTTCCAAATCTGAATCTGAACCAACCTTTAGGTCTACTTTTGTGTTGACGGCCTCTGTTGTGTCCTCCTCACTGGTGTCTGGCTCATACAGAGGGTGTCCTGGCACAGGCTGAGGTGACATAGGGAGGACCTTCACTGCATGATTATTAGCTGTAGAGCCAATACCAAAGAAGTCCAGGATAACCACCCAGGTCTGCAGCGTGATCAGAACATCCAGGCAGTTGAAGTCAACATCCACGCTTCGTCCCACACTGCCATAGCGCGTTTTGAACTCTGGGTGGTTCTGGTCCACCAGCAGCACATTGATATGAACTAATGAGTCATCAAAGTTTGGTGGCGGCTGACTGGAGGGTGTACGGTGGGTAGGAGAGGGAGGTGGAGTGCTGGGGCAGTCCGGGTCCCTCTTGGATTTGCGAGTGCTGGCTGAAGGGGTGCTGGGATGCCTCTGGTAGAGCTGGAAGACATTCTGGGCCTCTTCCATATGGGCAGGCAGTGAGCGAGGCATGTCTGGGTACAGGGCATTGGATGCTGATGGACAGCTTTGTGAAAGGTACTCCTTTGGACTGAAGGTGGAGGGCTTAGGAGCGCCGCGAGACACCATCAAATGTTTGTACTTAGACTCTGGGTTCTGTTCCAGGAGGTCCTCCATTAGCAGCGAGCGCAGAGCCAGCTGGACTGCCAGTAAGTTAGGGTGATCTTTGGTAAAGTCTCCCTCCAGATCTTGAAAGCGCAGACTGACTAGGCCCTGGGAGCCCTGGGTAAGGTCAGCACTGAGCTGGACCTGCAATTCTGCCACATGTAAGGTGACTTTTAGCTGAGTGAATGAGGGGGAGTGAAGAGCAGGTTTGTGAGACTGCAGAGGCAAAGGGGAGGAAAGCGATGAGTGGGAGAAGCTGATGTGGGGAGGGTCCCTTGCAAAAAACCCTCCTTGGGGGTCAGGGAAGCGGTGAGGTCTGGTGGAGGAAGGAGTTGGTGGCGGGGGTGTGGGAGGTTGGCTGGGTGTGACACGTTGCTCCTCAATCAAGAACAAATTGTCCAGAGTCTGGAGGACTTGTTCATACACAGACTTGCACAGGAACACCTATCATCAGAGAGTCAGATATTAATACAATTAATGAACACACAGAACCCCACATGAAAACTTTCATTTAATGGCCCTGCACAGCCACCCTGGCGTTTTCACTGGCTGATCTGTCAAGACCAGTCTGAACAAGCTCAAACAATGGTGAAACTATTTCAAAATAAGATTCTGTTCAATGCAAACATGGCCATTATCTCCAAACTGACTTATATTTGAGAATTTAGTATAGATGTAGAGTATACCTGAACAGGGTTGACGAATTTGCCCTCAATTCTTAGTAACCCTGTGCTCCTGCAGGGCTCCTCTGTGGTGAGGAAGGTAAACTGGTTGTCCTCTTCAACAGGAACTTTCTCAAGGGTGAACTGTATTGTGGTGTCTTTCAATATATGGAACGCTGAAAGAAAATTATTTATATCGAATTAAAGGCTGCATATAAAAAGGTAATGTTTGCAAGACAGTAATAGAATCTACCAATCTAAATACAACTATCCTTGACATTTGTAACATTCTCACCTTTTCCCCGGTTGAGGGATTCAAAGAAGTCCTGACGTGTGAACTGTGGTCCATCCTGACCGATGCTCCCATTGCGGGATGGTGACATGGTGCTAGCACTATCCCCTTTGGGTGGCCTCTTCAAAATCAAATGACTCATGTTGAGTGAATACAGCCGAATATCTTTGACAAACACCTGCAACCTCTCTCCTTCAGAGTCTTGCCCTGTAACAAAATTCTGGATTGTTATGCTTCCCAGATGACCAATCAATAGCTCAGGGTGTCCAGGTTTACGGGGAATGGACACAACTGGTGATTCAATGCTGATATTAAGGGTGAGCTTCACCATGAACGTGTCTAAGGTGGATTCCTGTTCTTCCATGGGAACATCCTCGTCATCCTCAAATGGACCAAAAGTCCAGCTCTGGCTCTGAGTTCGACTTCTACGCGAAGGTGTCTCAAATAGTGAAACCATACCACTGTACTCTGCCGTCTTGGTGACCAGGACTGTTGACACTTTGGTGGCAGCACTTTTCAACATGGAGCGGAAATTGTCTTCTACCTCATTGGCAGATAGGCTCAGCTCCTTCAAGAACTTAGCAGAGTGGTTATAGTGCAAGGATGCCATTTGAAGTTGCAAAGAACACTCCCCTTGGGTTTTCTCCATGAGGCGAAAATTTAAAGCTTCTGAGGGAGAACTTCCTGAGTCAGCAAGGAATGTTAGATCATCAAGAGTTGAGGAGCTGTCCTCAGCGTTGCCAATGCTGACCACAAACTGGCTTCGAGCTCCTTCCTGGGTCAGGTCCACCAACTGCATGGACCCAAGTGAACCATTGATGTCCAACCGACTGCCCATGGACACATTGACCTTGGTGCCAGTGATGCTGGCAGTGGCAATCTTCAACCCTTTCTTCTCAGCAACCAGGACAGTGCCAGTGGACACAGTTCGAAGGAGAAGCAGGTTAAGGCGGTGGATCTCTACAGTCAGCTCTTTGTTCTGGTCATATGTGGTCCCTTCCTCTTCCTCACTGTTAGGCTGTGTTGTATGTTGTTGCCCCGATGACATCCAGCTGCTTTCTTCTTTGGGGAAGGACTTCTGGAGGAACTTGAGCAGCTCCACCATGGTCTCAGGGTTGAGAATGATGTCGAGATTGTTGACCTGCATGCTTGTCACCTGAAGAGAGCTGTCCAGGTTCATAGAAGGGCATTCTGAGCTCACAAACTGGTATTCAAGCTTAATTAGGGCCTCCTGGTCCTTGAAAATGGAACTGAAGGGGGAGATTCTATCCATGGGCATCCCGGAGGATGACTCAGAATTGTGGCCCTGATGTTTCGGAGACCTGCCATCAGGAGACGATACAGGGGAAGAAGGTTGGCTCTCTCGGAGGCTGCCCGTGGGTATGTCAAAACTGAGATGCTTATGAGAAGCCACAAGGAGGTCGAAGTCTGAGCCATAGGTCTGTAGGGTGTCCACTAGCAGAAGACCATGGACAGTCAGAGAGACTTCGGCATCATAAGGCCGCTTGACAAAATGAGCATTTGTGCCAAACACCTTGAGAACAGATATGTAGCGGCCATCACTCTCTACACCGAGCTGCATGTAGTTAATGTTGAATTCAGCCAACAGTAGACGGGACTCCACCAGGACTTCCCGTGTGTGCTGCTCTAAAGTCATCACACTCTGAGTCAGGTTCTTGGCTGAACCCTGCAGTTTCCAGGAGCTGTCCTCCCTCTGAAAGATCTTGTCATGGCGGAGGGTAAGAGGGTCAGGAGACCTTATATTGGGGCCTCTCTCTTGACTTTTGTCCCCTTCATTTACAGCTGGACTGCTTAGTCTAGCCAGACAATTCCTGAGGGCCGTCATCTTCTCAAGGTTGATATGGACTTTGAGGTCTGGTAGGGTTCCTGACAGCACAGCCCCAGGGAGCTGGGGGTCTGATGTATAACGCAACCTCTGCTCAAGCTGCAGCAGCACGTTAAACTTCTCCACCACATGAGTGGGGCCCACCTCACTCTCTTGAAGATGTTTCCAGTTGTCCTTATAGCGACCAACCATTATCTGAAGGTCCTTGAAGGACAAAGAGTATTTTTCATAAAGCTTTCTGCTGTAGGCCTGAGTACATTCAGGGGATCTGAGGCTGGGAAGTTCAGGGCTTTTGAGTTGTGCTTTCAAAGGCATGTCTAGTTCAGGCGGTGGAGACTCTGGCGGGGTGGCAAGGGGTGTCTGGTACTCATCGTCACTCATGTCTTCCTTTTCAGGCTGAGCAGCATTTGAACTGGCCTTATTGTCATCTTCAAAAAAAACGAATAACAATAGATGTGAGCTGGGTTGGAAACCTTATTAGGCAAAGGAATGATGACCTTTTTTTGGGGGGTAAAAATGGCGGATTGGTTTACCTTGAAAGTTTGTGAGGAGAATCCTGCCTAAATCAACAACAACTAGCATCGGGTCCCCTGACTGGAAGTCATCAGGAAAAATCACCTGGGGTGCGCAGATGTCTAATTTCATGGTCCAACGCTTACTGTTTTCCTACAAAGCAAATACATCAGTTCTAATTAGAAATTATTCAACTGACAATCATTTCACGTCACCATCCAGGAAATCTCCCTTACAATAAACTCTCCCACGAGCAGCTGATCAATGGTTTGCCGGATCTCTGCCTTGGTCTGCATCTTCAGCTTGTTGTACTGCCTCCTGGCAGCCTCTGCCACTCTCACCTCCAGCTCTGACTGATAACCAAAACCTGTGGATCAAAGAAATATGAAATACAATAGTCTGAATTCAAGGATAGTCATTTTGTGGCTTGCTTGATCAGTTTGCTTAGTGTGAATTTATTTTGTTACTTATTTTGTTATTTTTAAAAACAGCACTGATACATCACACAAATTACACACATTTACATATACACACACGCACACACACACACGTACACACACGTACACAGCAATTACAAGGAAGTTGCAGGGCTTACCTGAGGTGTGGACTCTTCCTTTATAGAAGAACTCAGTAACTTTTTTGATTGCTTGTGGGTTGTAGATGATGTTCAACGGACTAGTGTTCACTTCCAGTCTCCTCTCAAACTTACACCTTGCAGGGTTACGCTCATAAATCATCTCAAACACCGGTGATGGCGATGAACACTCTGCACTGCATCCTGATCCTGATGACACAAAAACCCAACACACAGAATCTATTAATAGACTGAATTTTTGGTAGATGCTGGTGGGAGTATGGTATGTGAAGAGATGCTGAACTGGTACCTAGTAAACAAGACCATTGTCATTACACCATACAATGTGAAAATGTTGGACTGAAGAGGGACAGGGACTGCCCGTACAAAACCAAATTGCTAATCTTGTAACCTTTTGGTTTCTAAAAATTACTGAAAAAATGTAATAGTAATGGGAACAGATAAGGGTGATGAAAGAGCGTGAAAAATATTTTTTTAAATTAAAAAATATTTACAGACAAGAAAAATCAGGAACCATACAGGCATGAATAAAGTTAGAAATGCCACTGGCAGGGCAGCTTTTGAAAGTTTATTTATACTCAGATACACAATGGTCCACATAAGCTCAGATTAGTACACGTCTGACAGCTTGGAACAAGGTAGTCACGTAGTCACAAGATGACTGAAAGTATTATTCAATATAGTTTAAACCTAAAAAATATTTTTCAATTCTTAAAAACATGAAAAGAAGAATCTTACCAGAGGTATTGCTGGACTGGCCAGATGGCTGATTGATGGTAACAACAACTTTGTCCTACAAGTGACAGATATTACAAACACTGCATGATACAACATACAGCATAAAATAATATCATGTGCTTGATGCAATTGACTTTTTCAAACTTTCCTTCACATTATAAACTCACTGCCACCCTCTGTCCATCACTGCTTACCATTTTGGGAGACACGAGGACAGGGAAGATGGTGCCCTGAGTGGTCAGGTCTCTCAGGAACAAACCACCCAGCTTAACCGAGAGCAGAGAGGACTCTGAGCGAGGGAGGGACTCCACAATCACCTTCACACCTGTGGAAAGGTGGTCACAGTAAATCAAATCGCTGTTGCTAAAATGTCAAATGATTCAAAACTGTATCATCTTACAGTTACTGTATTATTTTTAAGTTGAAGTGTAGGGTCTTTGATTTTATGTATAACTAAAAACATATCAATGCAATCACATTCTACTTGTGGTTTCCAACTAAGTCTAACTGTATGAACAAGGTTCTAAAAGAACCTGTGACCACAGCTTCCTCACTTTAGGCCAGACAAAACTGCAAGATGACACTTTGCCAAAGAACATGACAAGAGGCCTGATGAATGTTGGCAGCAGATTCCCTGGTCAGATGAAACCAAAATAAATGTGTTTGGATCAGATGGAGTCCAGCATGTTTGTTAGTTGTTTACCCACATACTGACTGAAAAGAAGAGACGATGATCTACACACACATAATGAGTCAAAGAGTTTAGTTTATCAGATGAACTGGCTTCAGTCTTCTTGGGTTTTGGCCGAAAATAAAATTGTATTAAAGGAACAGGATTTGTATTTATTTTGTATTTTAATGAAACTAACCAGGGTGGAAATGTGTAAATAGCAAATTGTATCTTGTGTGATTTATCATTTTAACCTCGGCTGCAGCTGTGTTTCAGCTTACATTCAGCAGACTTCTGATGCTCTTGTTCCCACTCTCACCTTCATGAAGTCACTCAGTCTGGTTTCTTATGGCTCAGGCAGCTCCTCACCACCATGTGGAGCCATGTTGCATTAGAAACAACCCAGGCCTAAAGTGAAGAGGCTGCTGTGTTCACAGGTTTTTTGTTTTTTTTTTATAACCTTGCCTCTGCGTACCTGAGAATTCCAACTGGATGACCCCACTCTCGTGCAGTGTGTCCCCCCTCCTGTCCTGGTGGCAGAGCGTGACTCCGCCCTTCTCCAGTAAGAACTCCAGCCGGGCAAACAAGTGGTCTCGCCTGGTGAAGGTATTCAGTGTGTGAGAGTCCTCCAACGGGTCGAACAAGTCTTCTGTCTCAGCTGGAGAAGTAAATCATCAGGGTCAGCAGTCAGTCCAGGAACATGATTAACAACTAACACTACAAAGTATCACATAATACAAACATCTAATTCATCATACAGGACTCTAGATTTATTCCACCAATGTCAAGAAATGATCTAGTGTAACAGAATATGTAATTCAGATAAAATCAATTGTGTTGTCAGGCCTCCTCTGGCACCAGACAGGAGTGAGTCTCTCACCTAGAATATCCCAGGAGGATGGACTGGGCAGGAGCTCTTCAGGCCTGTCTGGGTCCTGAGAATCTCCGTACCAGCCTCCCCAGCCCGGGAACCAAGACTGTAGGTACTGGATCATCCCTGAGCTGCCACTCTTAGGGATGGAGGTGGGGGGTGAACAGGGCTGAGGGTCGCTGCTGGGCTCTCGCACATTCTGGAGGATGAGACAGAAGGGAGAACACATGATGAAATTATGACAAAGAAGTGTTTAGGACATCGGTGAAAGTCTGATGATTTAATTCCTCTTTGTGTCTTTTGTGTGTTCACAGACAGAATAAAGCAAAGCGTAGTTTTGTGTACCTTAACCTTAGACCGAAACCTTAGGCATTTCTCTTCCCCCAAAGTCCACTGACGTACTGGAATTTCAGTTTCATACACTACTGAACACCTGTGGGAGTCATCTCAGCTTACCTCTGCGATCTCTTCCTGCTTTCGAAACCAGTCGTGGACAACTTCTCGGAGACCCTGCAGCTCCTCTAACGTCTGCTCCCCTTCCACTCGCTCCAGCTCGCCCTACGTGACAAGCATCAGTTCAGTAATGTGTGTTTCTAAGTCTGTCTGAAAGCAAATCACCACAATGCATGAAGTACAGCAGGGAATACAAGGGACAATATAACATCAAGATTTGTTAGTTGTTAGTGTTTAGACTTTGTTTAGTATTTGGATTATATTTAAGGATATGAACCACACATTCACTTAAATGTTTATTGATACATCATGTGTGTGTGCTCCAGTGCTGTACCTCTTCCTGAGGACTCAGTGGGACTGCTTTGAGCCTTCTGAAGTAGAGACTGGTGTAGGTCTGGGCGTCTCTCGCTCGCTGCAGGGCAAAGTCCCAGCTGCTTCGCCGCCGCAGCTCCCTGATCTCGCTCAGGTTGGCCTGGATGGCAAACATCCACCACTGCCGGCAGCTGTAAGGAAAAAACAACGTTACAGGCTCAGATTCAAAGGCGGGGTATGGTAAGGTAAGGTAAGGTAGGGTATACTTTATTGTCCTGCAGGGAAGCTTGTCTTTGGCTCCAACCTATTGCATTACATGACACACTTGCCAACAACATCATTGTACATATGTAATACATACAAAACTATACAAGAAATGCCTAAATCCACATGCTGAGGGTGAGACAGCAGTTCTGTAACCAGTGGACCAGACACCCTTGGGAGGCCCCTGTGCTAACAGATTCAGAGTCACATGTTGCCTTGTTGACCTTTACATGCTGGACTCTGTCCGTTGAATAAAAGAACTTTCATTTGTTTCCATTAACAAATGAGGGTATTAAAAGCTGAACTAAAGATCAGTGAAAACTAAGTGAGCTTTAAGTGTTTAAGTGTTGGCTGCGTTATCTGTGCTCCCTCCATGTCTATGAGCAAACTGCAAAGGGTCTAACTCTGGGTTTACGTCCATTTTCAGTAAAGACTCAAATCTGTGCTATAGGCCTATAATCACTATTTGATGCTGGACAAGAGCCCAGCTAACAGAGTGGACATCAAACTGGAGTGAGCAGGTTTTTAGGATACAGGTTGAAATCCAGTCCACTGGACTTCATAGTGTATAACTGACAAAACAGTGACTACACTACACTGCCTCAGGCTTGTATGCTTGTATCATCCTTCAGAGAGACTGAGGTAAAAGTCATTAAGATTGTTTGCTTGTTTGCTCCAAAAATAAAAAAAAAAACTTTAGTGTTTAAGTATGGTGAACTTACTTCCCAGAAATGGGGACTTTGGGTCTCCACTTCCTGTAAAGCATCTCTCTCTCCCGGCGGTCTAGCTCTTTAAGGAACGCCATGATCTGCTGGTACTGCACCTAAGGGGACAACAAACACAAACACATGCGCAAACAGTCACTGCTCTGTCTGTATGCTCCTGTTACGTAAGCTAATAAGCAAACATTCGCACTATTACACTATTACAAATAAAAAGTGACAAAAAAGCAGGGCCTTCTGTGTTTATACAGACCTGTGACAGGCGTAAGGACATGGGCTCCAGCTGAACCTGGCCTTCAATCCGTGGGGTGTTTCGGGACCTCAGAGGCTCCTTGGAGGCGTTTCTTCTGAGCAGCACGGAGGCACATACTGGTTCAAAGATGTACTGATGCTCACGGCTCTGCATACACTGGGTCATCGCATCCTGCATGGTTACAAAACCGACCAGAGAAGACATACTGAACTTTACACCTGATTTGGTTCTGCACCATCACAGTACATCACTCATTGAGTATTTCTAATCAGCAGGCTCCACAAGGTCTCGCAGAATAAGTGCTGCATCAAGCAGCTTTGTGCGTCATGTTTCACGATATTATTCATATCATAAGGCAGAGTTAGGTATTAAAAATGTTAATCATAAAATGGACTTGAACTGACATTTTGACTTGTTCATAATGTTCAAATTGAAGTCTTATCGCCAAATTCAATCTATAGTTTAGGATAAACTTTGTCTAAAACAGAAGAGAAATGGGCGTTGTTCAGAACCAAGCTCTAACACTCTGTGTCCAAGGTGTTGGCTCCTAACTGCTGCCTGCACCCCCCCATGTGTCTGACCTGGATCTGGTTTGCAGGCAGCTTCCCGAGCATTTCACACTCTGTGTCCCAGTAGACGCAGAAGTCTTCGATCTCAAGCTGCTTTTGTCGGACGAGCTTCTGGACCTGCAAATACAAAGAAAATTCCTTCCACCAGTCCGCATGTTGAAGTTTCCCCCCAAATGAATGTGTGTGTGCATGGGTGAATGTGACTTATAGTGTAAAGCACTTTGAATGGTTGACAGGACTGGAAAAGCACTATATAAATGCAGTTCATTTCCCATTGTAGTCCTGAATGGAGGCAGACATTTACATTATAAAGATCTCATGATTCTGGCATACAGTTCTTGTAAATATGTCATCGTCTATGTCATCATTGGTGAATGTAATGTGTTTCCGTATTACTGACCTACTACACGCATTGCTTTAAAATCACTTTGAGTGGACACATACCGACTCTTTGGAGGGGTTCTGAGCAGAAACGCTGTTGATGCAAACCCCAAAGGAAAAGGGTTTGTCTGGGTTGGAGAAGTCATCCTCAAATCTAAGATGCACATCTTGGATCTTCAGCTGCACATAGAAACCAGAAAAAAAAGTTCAACCTGTAACTCAGGTTCAAACAGTAATAAGTGCCTGGAGTTAGGGTATGGCTTAAAATCTTGTCTATGTTGTGTATAATTGTAACGTATTATATACGTTTGTTTGTTTACAGCAAGAAAAACCTGCTTTAAAGTTCTTATGAGCACCAGACTATTGCTTTAACACATACGTGAAAAATTGTGAAACTATCCTTTAAACTACTGAGGTCTGTCAGGGACATTGCTGACTCTCATATTCTTGTAATGCAATAGTCCTGCAATAAATGCTACCTTCTCATGGAGGACAATTTACTAACTCACTATATAAACTTCACTGGGGAGTTTAAACCGACATATGTGTTGTCATACATGTGCTGCTGATGTTATTGTCCCAACCAAAGCATCTAACGATGGATAACTTACCTCAATGTTTTCCACAATCCTGGTGACCACCGAGGCAGTGACAGAGTACCAGTAAGACTCTCCTCTCTGTTCACACTCACTCTGGAGGAACCAGACACATACCATCATATGCATACACATACACACAAACACTGTCAACAACAACAAAGAACGTCAAATGAGAAGCACTCTGTCTTATCTGTAGCGTCGATCCACCTACTTTGAATTTGTCTTCGAGAGCCTTGAGGAGACGTTTTTTGCGCTCTCTCTCCTCCTCTTGCTCCTTCTCTCCATCATACTCCTGCAGCTGGGCGGGGCCGATGATCAGGTTGAGCTGGGACATGGAGATGACCCATGGGTCACTGTGAGGCCGGTAGAAAGGGATCTGAAGAGTAATCTTTCCAATGAAGCCTGGTGAAAGACAGCAGGATGGATGCAAATGCATAAACATGGGAAAATGGTCTCAGACAGTGAAGCAGCAGTTCTGTGGAGGGAAACACCTTGTTGATGAGAGAGGTCAGAGGTCAGACTGGATGGAGCTGACAGAAAGGCTACGGTAACTCAAATAACCACTCTGTACAACTGTGCTGAGCAGAAAAGCATCTCAGAATGAACATGTCCAACCTTGAGGTGGATGGACTACAACAGCAGAGACCATTTCATGTTCCACTGATATTCCACAAAACTCAAGCAAGCGAGTGGGTGCGTTGATGACGTTTCTATCCTGCTTCCTGCACGCTCTGCCCGGGTGCCACCCATCGTCTAAACCAAACAGAGTACTTCCTGTAGCTGTCAACGTGTCTCACACGGACAGTCTCTGGTTGTGTGCCACATATATGAAAGGCCAACTCCAGAAAATGTCCAGGACTCAATTCTCCGAACACTGTCTAGAATTCATGTGTGAAAATGGCTTGAGAACATACATGTATAAACAAGCCAAAGACTGGAGGAGTCCAAATACAGATATTATATCTCACATCTGGAACCACAACATAAGGACCTACAAAAGTTACAGACCAGCGCTGGACACTCTGACAAGTTAGGGTTTCTTCCCTCCACTGGCCTCCAAATCCAAAGGTCCTTCTCTGTCTCTGGTACTGATGTTTCTCTTCTGCAGACCTTCTCTTCAGAAGTGCCTCTCCAGACTCACTCAGACTCATTTCATCATGCATTCCTGCATTTACTGCACGAATGCATGATGAAAAATGCTGCTCCTCCACCAGTACATGGGAGCACATCACCAGACAGGAAAATCCTGATCCAGACTCTTACTTTTTCATTGCAGCTACAAAAAAATGTCTAAAGGGGGAAACTGAGCTGAGATTTTCTTTCCATTCTGGCATCTGGAAAACAGTGTTTTATGGTGCGGTGGATCAATGTCTCTCTAACATTCCTTTCATTTGTTAACCATCTGTAGGTTTTGTCATTTTGTGATTTCCCTCTAACAATGTAATTTGAATGTTGACATTGACAGTTACCAAAACCCAAGATTTAGTCCATCAATTGTTGCACAACTCTACTCCAACACACAGAACCTTGCTTTATTCATCAAACAGTTTTGGAAACACATGAACCAATCAAAAAGGAGAGATCATTTTGGTAATAGTTTTTGTCAGTTATGCTTAAACTTTGGATGGTCGGTCGGTCAGTCAGTCAGTCAGTCAGTCAGTTGGTGTGTCTCACCTGCTTTGACTTCAAATGGCAAATCAAACTCTCGGAGGGCATCTTTCCTCAGAGGGAGGTTCTCCAGCTCCACTGCACCTGAGGAACGACAGGAAACAGACAAACGCTGTCTTTGGCATGCTGGGGCTGCTGATGATCTCAATTTAACCGATTAAAACACAAAAAGTTGTGTCTCAATTGTTGTCCAATGTAAAGGAACACACCACTAGTTTTAAACATCTCTAAAATTTACTGAATTTCCCAATAAGACTTAATATATTTTATTCATCAGTATTAATATGTAATTCCCATCAACACAACAATAAAAACCGAAATCATGATCACTTTAAAGGATTACTTAAGCCACTGATTTTCATACAGAGGAGGAGAAAGAAGGGAATACACTTTCAGTCATCAAGAACACTACAGCATACTTTGTGAAAATAATCAGATAGGTTTAAGTGACCGGAAAAGTAATGAGCAATTACCTTTCAGAAGGGCAATGGACAGCTGATCTGTGTTTAGGTTGGTGACGTATTTGCCCAGGTATGTGTTTAGCACCCAGGCAACAAGGCCCTCCAACATCCTGATAGCTCAGGGATGATGAGAGCTACTCCAAGGTGTGGGAGGAAATTGTGAAGATGACCCTCTTGGTTGTAGCCCTGACAGGGAAGGTGTACAATGTCTAATAAATATATCATCTAACTAAATATATTAAATATATCATTTACCAAACTCCATTCTAGAATCGGAGATTTTTAAAAAGTTGCATTGTTCATAGTCACAAGTTAGTACATGCTTCAATGTGATTAAAGACTTCAAGAGTTGTTAGTCTGTGAATAAATTCGGCATACTGGACATAATAATAAAACGTCAAGTTTACACAAAATGTTACTGCTTACTGGGGACACTGGCGTTGGGAATATTTCATTTCCTAATACTGACTGAGGGCTCCAAAGACGATTCTACTCTAGGCCTACAAAGTACACAAAGACGCTGTTTTCCAGAGTTTTTAATGAAGTATGTGTGAGAGTATTTCAACGAAAACTGAATATTCAAGGATCATCCTCTCTAAATTGGCCTCCTTAACTTAGACAGCTAATTTAATTAGCAACAATTTGGCGACAGTCACCAGACTGAAGTTGTCCGACGTCGTGTCTTCAGTGACAGCTAATACACTGAAGTTACAGAAATAGATAAAGGAGTGACAGTGCCTAATCACAGGCGATAGCTTACTTATGGCTGCCTTCACTTATCCGACGTTGGCAGAGTGACAGTAACTTTAAGACACTCAACTAAAGTTAGATGCTAACAAAGCAGCATCATAAACCCACCTGAATACAGCTACCATAAACTCAGCCTTAATGTAACATACCAACAGTAGTGTTACAGACTCACCGCTTAGGACGACAGCTGTAGCTCTTCGTCGACTTATCGACCCAGCTTTGCTAAGTCCATGTCGCTGCCAGCCTAATGCCACTGTCAGAAGGTGGTCATGTCTTGTCTGAACCACTCAGGGAAGGACTAACGCTACAGGGACAGTTAGCGTTACATGAACCGCATACTAAGGAATGGAAGGCATTGCCTAACAGACATTAGATAAACGAAGACAATGACCCTACTGAAAAGCAGTCACCATCAGCAGACAGTACAAATTCTCGTGGCTGTGGTGACGGACAGGGCAAGGTTGTGATCCTAGTTAGCTAGCCACTTAGCTACTACTAGCATGCGAAGGTTGAGCGCTCACAGCCAAAAACAAGGCAGCCAGCGGTATCACACTCAAAGGCAACACTAACCGGGTTCGTTTTCATAGAAAACACTGTCAATCCTCCCAGAATAAAGGGGTGATTGCTGTATCTCACGAGTTGAGAGCCGTGTGTCGCCGCATCGTAAATAAACACACTTCCTAGTTGCGTTGAAGTTCCAACGCATACTTCCTGTCACGTGACAAAAACAAACCGTTCCTGTCGTGCTGCTTTTGGTTTCAAACCAGACTGTATATTATATTATATTATATTATATTATATTATATCATATTATTTTATATTAAATTATAATATATTACACTATGTTTTTAATTTGTCTTGTTTAAATTTTAATTATCAGCATCCCTTAGCTCTCCCTCCACATACCACCCTCAGTACCTAAATCTGTAAACCACCCACTGCTAACAGGAGGTGGGCACCACCCTGCCATGCAAAAACAAACAAAAACAAAACAAACTACTACTACTACTACTAGTAGTACACACACACATTTTATATACTTTATTTGATTCCACATTACAAGGTAATATCATTAGGAACCAAATTTGCTGAAAGATCCAACTAATACTTTGACCAACAGAACTTATGCTATCAGAGTGTTACTTCAAGGAAACAGGAAGCATCTTTTTTTCCAGATAAACATGCTCCCTATGACTGCTGATAGGGAGCAGTATCTGGCCAGCTGTCTGGACCTTCTCTTACTCAGTCCACTGATGTTAAGTCCACTGACCACCAGCCTATGCACGTGGCCTAAACTGCCAAACACAAGCACAATCAGTAAACATTTATAGCCACAGTTCTCAATAGCAGATATTAAAGGTTGGTATTTTAGTTTTTTTGTACAGTAGGATTCCTCCATGAACAGGTCAAAGGCGCAGGCTATTTCAAAAAGTCTGACTGTTTTCTTCTCATGTGATAAACATATGATATCTGGTGTGTTAGCTATTCCTGAAAAATGGGTTATGGACAGATTAAACCAATGCGCATTGACAGGGGTGTGTTTATAAAGCTGCTCCAGAGGAGCACAGGGGATCTGGGCAGCGATGATGTCCACCAGTCTGTCATGTCTGGATATGTACAGTCCTTTGTAGGATGGGCAGCTGTTGAGAATGTGGGCTACTGACTCCAGGTGTTGCGGGGTTTCATGCATTATACAGAAGGGGGAGTGGGCAGAGGGGAACCACAGAGACAGGTTGTATTTTGTTGGAAGCACCTGCAGACGAGCCTTCACACAGAAAATGAGGATCTCATCACTGATGGCAGCATTGCTGTATATGGTGTGTGATACAGAGTGGTCAGCACAGGCCAGTCCAGCCAGCTTTCCCTGAAGCTTCAGGCTGCACCAGTACTCCATGTTGCGATCCCTTTGGATGGACAGTAGGGTTTGCCGTGATGTTTTAGGCAGCAGGAGATGGGTGGTGTTGTTGTGATGCAGCTTGGCTTGCACTGTGATCGTCACGTCGTCCACCACTGCATCAGTGACCTCTACTGGTTGAAGGTGGAAGAACCAATTCAGTTCTGTGCCTGTCCTCCAGCACAAGTCATTGAGATCAGGCCAGTCCGATGACACCCCGAAACCTTGTGCCCTGATATCCAACTTTCCACTGTTCTTCCTCCTGAAACCCAGAAAGTTGTCCTGCCCCCTGCCTGCACGGGGTATCTTCCGTTTTGTGAAGTCCAGCAGCAGTGATTCTCTGGCCAGTTGTCTCACGCTGGTATCATCAGAGTTTAGCATGCTGATGAGGTGTGACTGCCGTGCAGCTGTGTACTCCCACATACAGTTTGGAACACCCAGCCCACCATCTTGTTTTTTCTGGAAGATGAAGCATCTTGTGGAGTGTGTGTTGAGACACAGCCATTTCCTCACCACTTGCACAGTTTTGCTGTTCATTCTGTGCAGGTCTTTTTGTGGGATGTGGACATTTGCAAATAGGTGTTGGATTTTGGCTAATGCTATGTCTCTGATTGCCTGGACTTTCAGAGTTACTGGGAGAGGTGAGGCATCAATCAGATCCAGTCTGCTTATGAACTGCTGAACCATATCATTCACCTGCTGACTCCAGTCTCCAGCGATGTTAATTTTATGTCCTAGGTAGTTGTAGGCTTCATGTCTGGCATACACTTGGAGTGGCTGGTCCAAGATGGTGAAGGAAGGAGGTCGGTCGGTCTTGGCTCTATACCAGCGGTTTCCTCCACTTCTCCTCTCCCAAAACACTGCACATTTGCTCTGTTTAACCTGTAGGCCAGACCAGGTTAGGAAGCTGTTGGTGCAGGCCAGCATGTTTTTAATTACTCCTTCATCACGGGATGCGATGACCACATCGTCAGCATAGCCCTGGACTGGATTTGGTGAAAGCACTTGTGGTGGGGCGTGTGTACATAACCATTTTAGCCACTGATTAATGGCAATGATAAAATTTACTGCACTCCAGGGGCAACCTGTTTTGATTCCCACTTCAAGTTTTACAGGCAGGGTGAGCTGTTTTCCACAGATGATTTGTATGGAAGAATTCCTGTAAACATCTCTTATTATATCAGAATACATCTTTGGCAGGTGTATTTCTTCCAGTGCATTCAGCACACACACACACACACACACACACACACACACACACACACACACACACACACACACACACACAAAGAAAAGAAAAAGCCACTGCTGTTTGGCTTCTGAATTGAAGAGGAGACCATTGTAAGCCTTCTAGCACCACCTGCTGGAATAAAAGCGCTCCTGTGTTAAAAAATACAGCTGTCGAAAAACATATGTCGTCAGAAGATGTAGATTAACAATAGTCTTACAGTCATTTTTCTTGTAGTTCGCCTCTGGGGGTTTTGTTGCTTTTGTTTTCTCTCTCTTTCTCTCTTTTTCTATGTCCAGGTGGGTGTGTTTTCAGGTAGTGGATTCCTGGGCGGCCCCTCCCTACATCCTCTCGGTCCACCCTCGCCAGTTCGTTCCGTCATGGTGACTAGTTCTCTGTGCCATTTCTCATTGTGGATGGGTCACACTTCTTCCCTCTGTCTCTGTTATAAGCCAGGACAAAGATTTTCCACAGCAAGACAAAAACTTATTTATATAACACATTTCATTTACAAGGAAATTTAAAGTGCTTTACACAGTGCAAAGGAATATCAGAGCAGGAACAGACTGAAACAATAAGACACAAGTACAGTAATTAAAATTTATAAATTTAATTTTAAAAAAATTAAGAAAAGCATTACAAAGGCAGTGTAAAGAATAAAACACATGAAGTGCAGTGCAATTTTATTAAAAACCATTACAGACAGATTTATGGGTTCACATATGTGAGCAACATATAAACTAAAAGCATCTTAACCACGTTTAGTGGAGGAACCACTGGATGTTCAGGGGACCCACCTGGATATTTGAAGTTTTATCTCATACCTCACCCCCTCATCAGCACTTTACCAGCTTCTAATGGACTCATTCCCTCAGCTTGTCTGTTACCTGGCCCCACTGTGCTGGTAACCACTGCTAACCCGTGTTAATCGGTGTTAACCCATGCGTTAATGTACCAATGTTTGTTTTGTTTCAGTGGTTTGTGTTACTGTGTAATGTGTTGCATTAATGTACGCCAGTAAAACTGTCCATCACGATGTAGTGATAGTTCAGGTTATATACAGAAATAGGTTTGTAATTAATTACAAATTCTGTCAAAAACCTCTATCAGTGTGATCTTGGATGATTACAATAGTGTGTATAACAGATATGGTATGAAAAAAACCATCAACAAACTCAGAGTACAAGCTTCATAAATGCCTTTAGTGCACATTAAAACTGTATTAATTTCAAGAACTGTATTAACCATCAATATCACCAGAATTGTGTATAAAAGAATGCAAAAAAAAAATGATGAAATAAATAACTAAAAAAAAAAAAAAGTTTGTTTTTAGTTTGAAATTGACATGTTTGCTTGCAGAAATTGACTTACCTTTAAGTTACTTTGCACTCCCCACCCTAACCCCGCCTGGTGACCTCTTATGACATTGCAAAGGGAACATGAAAACCAGTATCAAATTTTCTGGTGGTCGATCTAACAGCTGGTGTGATATTTCTCTCAAAAGCACAATTGTCAAACTCATGGGGGCGCTAGCAGAAAAGTCAGTGGATTACTAAAGTTATTAGCATACATCCTGAATATCTGTACAAGCAAGAGGCATCTAAGAAACAGGCTAAAGAGCTCGTAAACAGATGTGTATGCAATATCTCAGAGGAATCTTATACTGAGTAGGGTGACAGTATCTTGATCTGCTGTGTGCTGCCAAAAATCCATCCAGCACAGTACCAACCGCTGTTCCTGATGGAACTATGTTTTTACATCTACTGGCCTGGCTTCATCTCTGCAGTATAGCAGCTCTGCTAAATGCAGTGAGAGCACTAATCCATCCGGATCACACAGTGTAATCTCTCCAGTCACAATCAGCTGGGAGCAACAGAACCACTGATCTTCCTCACCTCCTCCTCCCACCAACACAGATTTTGCAGATGTATATAAAGACGTTTTCTGAAATGTGTAATACTTATTCATGTTCTCTGAAATATTTATATTTACTTTGAAATGTTGTTGCCATGATAACGAAGTTTAGTTTCTCATAATGAAAAAATGCTATAGTTTAAACAAGATATTTTTCAAGATAACACTAATTTTCTCAAATAGTTTTATTTTAACTGCAATCATTTCTTTATTACAATGACTTTGCTATATCATGGAAAGTGACGGTGCTTTAATTCTGGAGAGGCTGGTTTATAAGTGACACCATTATTCTCCCATGGAAGTTCAGCAATTACACAATAAGAACTGGCCACAAACTCTCACTGACCTCTCCTAATGCTAAGGTGTGGTAAGGTGTGGTGCAGGTGTACAGGTGGTACAGGTGTACCACACCTTATCATCGACTCACTGGAACCATGTTCAACTTTTAAAATCAAGGTGCAGTTCCCATGAAGAACTTCAAAGTACTTGTACAGTTGTACCTGTTATGATGTGGAGGTGGAACAGCTCAACAGCTTGTCTGACACATCCAAAGGACACACAGTGATTTTCCATCTCAGCCACAAGCAATGACTTTTTCAACAAATACAAATCATCCGTCCATTTTCTATACCGCTTGATCCTGAGCCTATCCCAGCTGGCTACGGGCGAGAGGAGGGGTACACGCCAGTCAATCGCAGGGCTGAGACACAAAGACAGACAACCACACACTCAAACCTAGAGGCAATGACCAGTTAACCTAATGTGCATGTTTTTGGGATTGTGGGAGGAAGCTGGAGCACCCGGAGACAACCCACGCAGGCACAGGGAGAACATGCAAACTCAGAAGAGCCCAGACTGGAACTTGAACCTGGAACCCTCTTCCTGTGAGGCGACGGTCACTGCTTCACCATGCCGCCCCAAATACAAATCAGCAGCAGCACAAGCACATCTGCAAGCAGCAGACTCTGGGCAGCAACTGCGACACATGTAACATGTTCCACTTCAAGGAGTTTTTATAAATTGGTGCTTGTGAAAAATATTGAATGGGAATTTAAATGTAACAGTGATTCTCAAACATAAACACAGACCACAGGCCTAAGAGTCACTATGAACATGTACAAAGTGGAATCCATCCCATAAA
Organism: Toxotes jaculatrix; assembly: GCF_017976425.1. Classification (NCBI taxonomy): domain Eukaryota; kingdom Metazoa; phylum Chordata; class Actinopteri; family Toxotidae; genus Toxotes; species Toxotes jaculatrix. The sequence goes on along the minus strand of NC_054395.1, from coordinate 4,112,188 downwards.
TACGGTTTGATGGCGATTGAGCAGGACAACTATAGAGATGAGCTCAAGGTCTAAGGCAACAAGAACATCATTAGTAACTTTCACCAGTTCTGTTTTTGTGCTCTGTGATATCCTCTGAATCCTGACTGAAAATCTTCAAACACAATTCATATGCAAATAATCACACAACTGATTCAAGAGATTTTCCAAGGACTTCAGAAATAAATGGGACGTTGCATATAGGTCTGCAGGTGCATAAAACATCTGGATCACAGGATGAAACGTTATGAAACAAAAATGACTCCGATGTGGCTACAATCATGTTTTATTTTCAGAAACATGGTGCAGTTCACAAGAAGCACTGGTCCAGTGTGCAGCAACACAGAAGTAGCAGGAACAAAGCTATAAATGCACAGTCAAAATTGCTTAATGCAGGGAGTTTCAAAGCTACATTTCAAAGCCTTGCACTTATTGTTCAGCAGCTCAACAGCTTGTTTGACACATCAAAAATTTTGGGACATTAAATGTAACCCTCCACTGGTTGAGTCTCACTGCTCCAAGGGACACAGTGCTCACACGGGGGAGCAGAATCGGCCGGCAAAGAGAACGCTCATGGTGGGGTTATGTCGGATGAAGAAGAGGAAGGGATGGTCTGCAGTGAAGTACGTTCTGTATAAACAGGCACTTAGAACCTGACAAAAGACAGCAGTGGCTGCAGCAGCCTCAGTTCCCTCCTCGTTCACCTCCACAAAAGCCTTGTGGGAGACTTTTGACAGGAACAGGTCTCTGGCCTCTGACATGCCTGTCACAGGAGAGAGAAAGAATAATAACTGCACTTCATGTGTTTATCTATACACAATAATCAGTATGCAGGCCACCTTGTGCTTTGGACCTTTCTATGAGTGTACTACATTTAAACATCGGATATGGTCCATGTATATGTCTCACCAGAGAAGTCACTCTTCATAGCATCAAAAGCGTCCACAATGCCCATGTTTTTTAGGACATTGTTCAGGTTGTATGTCTCCTCCATCTTGAATCGAGGCAGACTCACATCAACTTTAGCTTCAGGCATCATGTCTGGACGAGTCCACTCCACAAATTTCTCATAGGTCAGCTGCTTCTCCAGCTGGGAGGAGGATACAGTGTCAACAGCTAGTCCTGTCAGAGTGCATGTATAAGTGTGTGTGTGTTTTCCTACCTTCTCCAGACCTGTTGTATCATCCTGGATCTCCTTTGGTAGAAAGATGAGCATGCTGAGCTCCTTCTCTTTGTAAGGCATCTCTAGGATCTGAACAACAGAAGGTTTCACACATGCAGCACATGTGTAAACTGGTCAGACTTATGACGATTGCATTCAACAAGCAAAACCATCAACCTTCATGGGCACTCAAGTCTTTGTTCCTGTCACTGTGACAGTGACAGGATGTGCTGCTGAAATCTGATGGACAGCTCATCACAGATTTTAAGCAAATATTCTGCTGACAGAAAGACAAACAAACTATGAGAGAGAAATTACTTTTTGAACAGGGGTGATGACTGATGATTGGTTGATGTTGAGGAGTTCTTACCTGATCATTTAACAGCTAATAATGACCGATTAATCAGTTGTTTGATTACCTGGCAGTCGATCTCAGGAATGAATCTCAGAGGAAAGTAAGCGTCCTGGGTCATCATCTTCACCAGCTTAGTTTCCCTCTGAAGAAAAAGAGCAGAAGAAGAACTCTGATAACAAATCAATAATAACAACATACAGACATGTGATTTAATATGATAAACTGATGAGTTTATTTTGAGTCTTTCTGTCCCTGCAGCTTCTAAATGATTAAATACCGCTTGATGTTTCAAACATGAACTTTTGAAAGTGTTGAATCAAAAGAAATGTCAGATCATCAGTTCCACAACACAGACATAAACTATGTGTAGTTTCTAAAGCAATACACCAAAACACTGTGTTGCACTGTCCCAGAGACCTGCACTGTACCAGTCATTAGACCTGCTGCCACATCCTGACTGATCACTGGCTGTTTTTGTGTTTCTTTGTGCAGTTTCACCTTGTTCAGTTTGAAGTCAGCGTCTTCAGTACGTGCACAATTGAATGTTTTGTTCCAGGTGCCTTTAAAGTACAGGGCATTGACCAGCACCAGTCTGGTCATTCTGTCCACGGTGCCTTCAGCCACTATATCTTTGATTTTACCTGAAACATATGATGGTGTCAGTGAGAAGTAAGGTCACAGAGACCACAGCAATGTTTCCATCCACACATAGAGCATAGTTATATGAAGGCTCAGTGAGAAACAGTGAAGAACTCTTGTGTTTCCAGGCCTGTGTTTTGCCTCCTAACTTCAATTTACCACACGGGTGAACAGGAGAGTTTAACCTAATGAAACAGAGAGTTACTCCCACACACTTTCAGCATTAACACAGCAGCTTCTTTAACATATTCTGTGCTGGATTGATGGGGTCATGCACTAAACCCATAGTGTATATGTTACTGAGTGTGATCCACCTTTTGTCTTCTCCTCCACCCAGTTGTTGATCTTGACTCTGGCAGCTTCAGAGCTGGTTTTGAAATCCACAGCCTCCAGCTCTGCGTTGTAGTGAGTCCTGGTTTGTGTTAAGAAATCCTGAACACACAAACAACACATTTATGAACTCACTGACACTAAATCATCTCTTCTCATTTAAAAAAAAAATCATTGTTGCTTTGCTTTGCTGTTTGCTGACCTGTTTTAAAAATGTTAAAATACCTCTTTGTGCCTCTCATTCATAATGTCAGCACACACACATATGCATGAAGATGCACATCAACACACATTGGCATCACTGGCACCTCAATAAACTGGAAGGACTGCTCCCCGTACAGTCTGTTGGCCACACTGAGAGCGTACGGAGCATCAGCCTTGTTGAGCTCACTCAGCAGTTGGGCAAAACCAGTGTGGACCTCATCCTGACAGTCCTGGGTTTTCAGACACTGTGGACAAACAAGACGAGTGGTAAGTATTTGCAGTAAATGACAACTTTATAGGCCTGATAACAATCTGCTCTCTCAAAATAGAATGAAAGAATATTGATCTGGAATGAAACTGTTGCAGATAACAGATGAACAAAATGAATGAATGATTTTGCCAGTTACATCAAAAAAATGAAAAAAAAAAAAGACATTAAAAAGGGTAAATGTGGGAGTGTTGTGTTGTGAATCTTATGTCAGTTATAGTCACATCTTCTGGTTCTGCCCATCAATACAGCCACTTGTGGGCTTTTTTTTTCTACATGTGACCCTAACCATCTTCTATAAAGCTTAACATCAGCCCACCCTGCAATGCCAGGGATGTATAAACACTTGATTTGAGCTTTAATTTCTACAGACAGGTGTGTGTGCGTGTGCATGTGTGTGTGTGTGTACTGTACTGTACCTCTGATATCTGTTTGGCTGTGTTACCCCTGGCCCCCAGTGTCACCATAGCCAGGGCTGAAGAGATGCTAAAAGGAGAGAAGAAGATATTTGCTGTCTCGTTGTTATCGTTCAGCTTTTGGAACAGGTCCAGACAGAAGGTGATGTTAGCCTTGGACAGAGGGACTGATGATGATGATGATGACGACGATGCCATTGTGTCTACAAAGAAAGCAGAGAAGTACATTCATCACTACAATCATCTATTGTTGGGACACGCAAACACAATGTAAGACTATTTAAAAAACAGGTCTTAGTATTTATTGTTTAGTATTTATGCGACCTCCGTTTCAGTGGGTGGAGTAAGGGGTCCATGCAGTCTGCCCTGAGACACTGATGGACTGGACTGATGGCAGACAGGACTTCATTTGTCTCCTGATGCCACAGTGATAGGGACAGTTCGAGCACAGTCTAACAGCAGTTTGCCCAATTTGCCCAATTTGCCCAGTGCTTCAGAGGAAACAGAGGGTTGGAAGTACTGCAGTTGCTTCCTCTGGGACTGCTGAGTCTGCTCAGCTCTTGGAAAAGGTCCTGGTTCTGCTGCAGTAGGGGTGTGCCATCTAAGTCACCTCACAATTCAATTCGATTACGATTCACAGTGCTACGATTCGATGATTCCCCGATTATCGATGCATCTCGATTAATCTTTTTTTTCCCACATAGAATGTTTCTTTTCTCACTCTGTAGTTACTTGTAAAATAATGTATATTTTTAAATATCCATTCATTGAAGTAAAACATGTTTATCTCTATCTTTTCTTTTCTAACTCCTCTGATAAAAGAAGAAAAAAAGCATTAGCTCGCACATGTAATGCCTGTTTCATTTATTGATGTAGATCAAAAACAATAATAATAATACTAGAAATATATATTGTGTGGCTGTACTGACATGATTCTGATTTGATTATTTTATTATGAATATGTACATGAAAAAAATATCTGTTAAAAAAAAGAAAAAAATAGGGAAAGGAAATTGACAATATTTCCACTTCTATTTCCTTCCGTTATTAAAAGAATCAATTTTTGAACATTTATGAATCGATTCTGAATCATCAAGTGTCGGGTCACAATTAATCTATGAATCGATGAATCAGGCACACCCCTATGCTGCAGTGCCGTTGCTTCACAAGATTTAGTCAGATAAGAGAATCCAAAGCTGCTGTCAAACTACCGCATGTGTGGAGAGCAGTCAAAGCCTGATCAGGTTCGCTCTGGGCACGGGGACACTCGGAACCAAACCCAGTATGGAACAAACATTAGCTTAGAAGCATGTTGGGTTCAAAAATGAGCATCACCTTAATCAAGTTCTTCCTGTTATACAAAGTGTCTACAAGGCAAATAATGAAATCCTGCCATCACACACTGAACGATTAACATTATCTACTTACTGACGCACACTTTTCCTCTTGTCCTCTGGTGATCAGGAGTCTCTCTGTAACACAAAGATTTCTGTGTGTGAAGCATCCGTTGTAGACTGACTTATAGACTGACACACCCTCGACATTCTCAGCTCAGGTTTCACTTTCTCATGTGGGTTCCTGAACCCTCTGTGTTTCTGCAGCTTGTGATGAAACAACTATGACTCAGACTTCAGTCATAGTTACTTCCTGTAACATGTCCTGTTTAGACTGTCCACTAGAGAATTCATGAGCATGGCCTTAATCAAGTTCATCCTGTTATACAAAGTGGCTAGAAAGCAAATAATGAAATCCTGCCATCACACACTGAATGAGAAACCGACTGCTGACTGACACACACTTTTCTTCTTGCTCTCTGATGATCAGGTATCTCTCTGTAACATATGTCGTCAGACAAAAGATGTAGATTAACAATTGTCTTACAGTCATTTTTCTTGTAGTTCGCCTCTGGGGTTTTGTTGCTTTTGTTTTCTCTCTCTTTCTCTCTTTTTCTATGTCCAGGTGGGTGTGTTTTCAGGCCTGTCCCTACTCCATCCTCTCGGTCCACCCTCGCCAGTTCGTTCCGTCATGGTGACTAGTTCTCTGTGCCTTTTCTCATTGTGGATGGGTCACACTTCTTCCCTCTGTCTCTGTTATAAGCCAGGACAAAGATTTTCCACAGCAAGACAAAAACTTATTTATATAACACATTTCATTTACAAGGAAATTTAAAGTGCTTTACACAGTGCAAAGGAATATCAGAGCAGGAACAGACTGAAACAATAAGACACAAGTACAGTAATTAAAATGTATAAATTTAATTTAAAAAAATTAAGAAAAGCATTACAACGGCAGTGTAAAGAATAAAACTTATGAAATGCAGTACAATTTTATAAAAAGCCATTACAAACAGATTTATGGGTTCACATATGTGAGCAGCATATAAGCTAAAAGCATCTTAACCATGTTTAGTGGAGGAACCGCTGGATGTTCAGGGGACCCACCTGGATATTTGAAGTTTTATCTCATACCTCACCCCTTCATCAGCACTTCACCAGCTTCCAATGGACTCATTCCCTCAGCCACTGTGCTGGTAACCAGTGTTAATCGGTGTTAACCCATGCGTTAATGTACCAATGTTTGTTTTGTTTCAGTGGTTTGTGTTACTGTGTAATGTGTTGCATTAATGTACGCCAGTAAAACTGTCCATCAGGATGTAGTGATAGTTCAGGTTATATACAGAAATAGGTTTGTAATTAATTACAAATTCTCTCAAAAACCTTTATCAGTGTGATCTTGGATAATTACAATAGTGTGTATAACAGATATTGTAGCGGCATCATATTTTCCCCAAAAAATAAAAAATAAATAAATAATGGACATTCTTATACAATGTCCATTTCAAAACTCATTATAATAACAAAAACTGATCAAACTGCACGGTCAAAAACTTTTTTGGCGAGGCACCACACAGCCTTCGAACTAACTACTTAAGAGCACCTGTGCGCCTCACCTGACCTAAATAACTTTGGCTCCACCCAAAGACAAACGGGACGGCCGACCACATTGAGACTCAAAGTAACATAAATCCACAATTTGCATTTAAATACATGAAATATAGCCTAACAAAACAAGAAGAAATACACAAAATAAATTACTCTAATTTTGGCATCTACAGATATGGTATGGAAAAAAATATCAACAAACTCCGAGTACAAGCTTCATAAATGCCTTTATTGCACATTAAAACTGTATTAATTTCAACAATTGTATTAACCATCAATATCACCAGAAATGTGTATAAAAAATGCAAAAAAATAAAATAAAAATTGATGAATTAATTAACCACTTTTTTAAAAAACTATGCTTTTAGTTTAATATTGACATGTTTGCTTGCAGAAATTTGCTCACCTTTAAGTTACTTTTCTGGGTTTTTTTTTTTAAGTTGTACTTTGCACTCCCCACCCTAACCCCGCCTGGTGACCTCACATGACATTACAAGGGGAACATGAAAACCAGTATCAAGTTTTTTGGTGGTCGATCTAACAGCTGGTGTGATATTTCTCTCAAAAGCACAATTGTCAAACTCATGGGGGCGCTAGCAGAAAAGTCAGTGGATTACTAGAGTCATTAGCATACATCCTGAATGTCTGTACAAGCAAGAGGCATCTAAGAAACAGGCTAAAGAGCTCGTAAACAGATGTGTATGCAATATCTCAGAGGAATCTTATACTGAGTAGGGTGACAGTATCTTGATCTGCTGTGTGCTGCCAAAAATCCATCCAGCACAGTACCAACCGCTGTTCCTGATGGAACTATGTTTTTACATCTACTGGCCTGGCTTCATCTCTGCAGTATAGCAGCTCTGCTAAATGCAGTGAGAGCACTAATCCATCCGGATCACACAGTGTAATCTCTCCAGTCACAATCAGCTGGGAGCAACAGAACCACTGATCTTCCTCACCTCCTCCTCCCACCAACACAGATTTTGCAGATGTATATAAAGACGTTTTCTGAAATGTGTAATACTTATTCATGTTCTCTGAAATATTTATATTTACTTTGAAATGTTGTTGCCATGATAACGAAGTTTAGTTTCTCATAATGAAAAAATGCTATAGTTTAAACAAGATATTTTTCAAGATAACACTAATTTTCTCAAATAGTTTTATTTTAACTGCAATCATTTCTTTATTACAATGACTTTGCTATATCATGGAAAGTGACGGTGCTTTAATTCTGGAGAGGCTGGTTTATAAGTGACACCATTATTCTCCCATGGAAGTTCAGCAATTACACAATAAGAACTGGCCACAAACTCTCACTGACCTCTCCTAATGCTAAGGTGTGGTAAGGTGTGGTGCAGGTGTACAGGTGGTACAGGTGTACCACACCTTATCATCGACTCACTGGAACCATGTTCAACTTTTAAAATCAAGGTGCAGTTCCCATGAAGAACTTCAAAGTACTTGTACAGTTGTACCTGTTATGATGTGGAGGTGGAACAGCTCAACAGCTTGTCTGACACATCCAAAGGACACACAGTGATTTTCCATCTCAGCCACAAGCAATGACTTTTTCAACAAATACAAATCATCCGTCCATTTTCTATACCGCTTGATCCTGAGCCTATCCCAGCTGGCTACGGGCGAGAGGAGGGGTACACGCCAGTCAATCGCAGGGCTGAGACACAAAGACAGACAACCACACACTCAAACCTAGAGGCAATGACCAGTTAACCTAATGTGCATGTTTTTGGGATTGTGGGAGGAAGCTGGAGCACCCGGAGACAACCCACGCAGGCACAGGGAGAACATGCAAACTCAGAAGAGCCCAGACTGGAACTTGAACCTGGAACCCTCTTCCTGTGAGGCGACGGTCACTGCTTCACCATGCCGCCCCAAATACAAATCAGCAGCAGCACAAGCACATCTGCAAGCAGCAGACTCTGGGCAGCAACTGCGACACATGTAACATGTTCCACTTCAAGGAGTTTTTATAAATTGGTGCTTGTGAAAAATATTGAATGGGAATTTAAATGTAACAGTGATTCTCAAACATAAACACAGACCACAGGCCTAAGAGTCACTATGAACATGTACAAAGTGGAATCCATCCCATAAATATGGTTTGATGAAGATTGAGCAGGACAACTATAGAGATGAGCTCAAGGTCTAAGGCAACAAGAACATCATTAGTAACTTTCACCAGTTCTGTTTTTGTGCTCTGTGATATCCTCTGAATCCTGACTGAAAATCTTCAAACACAATTCATATGCAAATAATCACACAACTGATTCAAGAGATTTTCCAAGGACTTCAGAAATAAATGGGACGTTGCATATAGGTCTGCAGGTGCATAAAACATCTGGACCACAGGATGAAACGTTATGAAACAAAAATGACTCCGATGTGGCTACAATCATGTTTTATTTTCAGAAACATGGTGCAGCTCACATGAAGCACTGGTCCAGTGTGCAGCAACACAGAAGTAGCAGGAACAAAGCTATAAATGCACAGTCAAAATTGCTTAATGCAGGGAGTTTCAAAGCTACATTTCAAAGCCTTGCACTTATTGTTCAGCAGCTCAACAGCTTGTTTGACACATCAAAAATTTTGGGACATTAAATGTAACCCTCCACTGGTTGAGTCTCACTGCTCCAAGGGACACAGTGCTCACACGGGGGAGCAGAATCGGCCGGCAAAGAGAACGCTCATGGTGGGGTTATGTCGGATGAAGAAGAGGAAGGGATGGTCTGCAGTGAAGTACGTTCTGTATAAACAGGCACTTAGAACCTGACAAAAGACAGCAGTGGCTGCAGCAGCCTCAGTTCCCTCCTCGTTCACCTCCACAAAAGCCTTGTGGGAGACTTTTGACAGGAACAGGTCTCTGGCCTCTGACATGCCTGTCACAGGAGAGAGAAAGAATAATAACTGCACTTCATGTGTTTATCTATACACAATAATCAGTATGCAGGCCACCTTGTGATTTGGACCTTTCTATGAGTGTACTACATTTAAACATCGGATATGGTCTATGCATATGTCTCACCAGAGAAGTCACTCTTCATAGCATCAAAAGCGTCCACAATGCCCATGTTTTTTAGGACATTGTTCAGGTTGTATGTCTCCTCCATCTTGAATCGAGGCAGACTCACATCAACTTTAGCTTCAGGCATCATGTCTGGACGAGTCCACTCCACAAATTTCTCATAGGTCAGCTGCTTCTCCAGCTGGGAGGAGGATACAGTGTCAACAGCTAGTCCTGTCAGAGTGCATGTTTAAGTGTGTGTGTGTTTTCCTACCTTCTCCAGACCTGTTGTATCATCCTGGATCTCCTTTGGTAGAAAGATGAGCATGCTGAGCTCCTTCTCTTTGTAAGGCATCTCTAGGATCTGAACAACAGAAGGTTTCACACATGCAGCACATGTGTAAACTGGTCAGACTTATGACGATTGCATTCAACCAGCAAAACCATCAACCTTCATGGGCACTCAAGTCTTTGTTCCTGTCACTTTCCCATGCACAGGCTCATTCCTAAAATCACAGTCAGTCTATCCATGACTGACAGAAAGACAAACTATGAGAGTGAAATTACTTTTTGAACAGGGGTGATGACTGATGATTGGTTGATGTTGAGGAGTTCTTACCTGATCATTTAACAGCTAATAATGACCGATTAATCAGTTGTTTGATTACCTGGCAGTCGATCTCAGGAATGAATCTCAGAGGAAAGTAAGCGTCCTGGGTCATCATCTTCACCAGCTTAGTTTCCCTCTGAAGAAAAAGAGCAGAAGAAGAACTCTGATAACAAATCAATAATAACAACATACAGACATGTGATTTAATATGATAAACTGATGAGTTTATTTTGAGTCTTTCTGTCCCTGCAGCTTCTAAATGATTAAATACAGCTTGAAGTTTCAAACATGAACTTTTAAAAGTGTTGAATCAAAAGAAATGTCAGATCATCAGTTCCACAACACAGACATAAACTATGTGTAGTTTTTAAAGCAATACACCAAAACACTGTGTTGCACTGTACCAGAGACCTGCACTGTACCAGTCATTAGACCTGCTGCCACATCCTGACTGATCACTGGCTGTTTTTGTGTTTCTTTGTGCAGTTTCACCTTGTTCAGTTTGAAGTCAGCGTCTTCAGTACGTGCACAATTGAATGTTTTGTTCCAGGTGCCTTTAAAGTACAGGGCATTGACCAGCACCAGTCTGGTCATTCTGTCCACGGTGCCTTCAGCCACTATATCTTTGATTTTACCTGAAACACATGATGGTGAGAGTGAGAAGTAAGGTCACAGAGAGCACAGCAATGTTTCCATCCACACATAGAGCATAGTTATATGAAGGCTCAGTGAGAAACAGTGAAGAACTCTTGTGTTTCCAGGCCTGTGTTTTGCCTCCTAACTTCAATTTACCACACGGGTGAACAGGAGAGTTTAACCTAATGAAACAGAGAGTTACTCCCACACACTTTCAGCATTAACACAGCAGCTTCTTTAACATATTCTGTGCTGGATTGATGGGGTCATGCACTAAACCCATAGTGTATATGTTACTGAGTGTGATCCACCTTTTGTCTTCTCCTCCACCCAGTTGTTGATCTTGACTCTGGCAGCTTCAGAGCTGATTTTGAAATCCACAGCCTCCAGCTCTGCGTTGTAGTGAGTCCTGGTTTGTGTTAAGAAATCCTGGACACACAAACAACACATTTATGAACTCACTGACACTAAATCATCTCTTCTCATTTAAAAAAAAATCATTGTTGCTTTGCTTTGCTGTTTGCTGACCTGTTTTAAAAATGTTAAAATACCTCTTTGTGCCTCTCATTCATAATGTCAGCACACACACATATGCATGAAGATGCACATCAACACACATTGGCATCACTGGCACCTCAATAAACTGGAAGGACTGCTCCCCGTACAGTCTGTTGGCCACGCTGAGGGCGTACGGAGCATCAGCCTTGTTGAGCTCACTCAGCAGTTGGGCAAAACCAGTGTGGACCTCATCCTGACAGTCCTGGGTTTTCAGACACTGTGGACAAACAAGACGAGTGGTAAGTATTTGCAGTAAACTACAAACAACTTTATAGGACTGATAACAATCTGCTCTCTCAAAATAGAATGAAAGAATATTGATCTGGAATGAAACTGTTGCAGATAACAGATTAACAAAATAAATGAATGATTTTGCCAGTTACATCAAAAAAATGAAAAAAAAAAAAGACATTTAAAAGGGTAAATGTCCAGGGAGCGAACTTGATAACAAACTCATCCCAATCTTAGAAAGAACATTGAACTGGGCCTTAGATCATAGTCAATGGGCAAACACTTGGTGCAGCTCTGTAATCACAGTCACACAAAAAGAAGATAAGGATCCTACTGATATTACAGACCAATAACTTTACTGAATGTAGACCAACATCTGTTAAGCAGCATTATAGTAGATAGATTGTCAAAGATCATCCTGTATATTATAGACCCAGATCAAACAGGCTTTATCTCCTATTGGAGAGAGTATGTATGGAAATTACAATCATGCTATTTAATAACACCAGTGAAACAAGCTAAATATAATTGTTTAAAAAAAAAAGATCAAACTGCTGGAAGGAGTGTTGTGTTGTGAATCTTATGTTATAGTCACATCTTCTGGTTCTGCCCATCAATACAGCCACTTGTGGGCTTTTTTTTTCTACATGTGACCCTAACCATCTTCTATAAAGCTTAACATCAGCCCACCCTGCAATGCCAGGGATGTATAAACACTTGATTTGAGCTTTAATTTCTACAGACAGGTGTGTGTGCGTGTGCATGTGTGTGTGTGTGTGTACTGTACTGTACCTCTGATATCTGTTTGGCTGTGTTACCCCTGGCCCCCAGTGTCACCATAGCCAGGGCTGAAGAGATGCTAAAAGGAGAGAAGAAGATATTTGCTGTCTTGTTGTTATCGTTCAGCTTTTGGAACAGGTCCAGACAGAAGGTGATGTTGGCCTTGGACAGAGGGACTGATGATGATGATGACGACGATGCCATTGTGTCTACAAAGAAAGCAGAGAAGTACATTCATCACTACAATCATCTATTGTTGGGACACGCAAACACAATGTAAGACTATTTAAAAAACAGGTCTCAGTATTTATTGTTTAGTATTTATGCAACCTCCGTTTCAGTGGGTGGAGTAAGGGGTCCATGCAGTCTGCCCTGAGACACTGATGGACCAGGCTGATGGCAGACAGGACTTCATTTGTCTCCTGATGCCACAGTGATAGGGACAGTTCGAGCACAGTCTAACAGCAGTTTGCCCCGTTTGCCCTATTTGCCCAGTGCTTCAGAGGAAACAGAGGACTGGAAGTACTGCAGTTGCTTCCTCTGGGACTGCTGAGTCTGCTCAGCTCTTGGAAAAGGCCCTGGTTCTGCTGCAGTGCCGTTGCTTCACAAGGTTTAGTCAGATAAGAGAATCCAAAGCTGCTGTCAAACTACCGCATGTGTGGAGAGCAGTCAGAGCCTGATCAGGTTCGCTCTGGGCACGGGGACACTCGGAACCAAACCCAGTATGGAATAAACATTAGCTTTGAAGCATGTTGGGTTCAAAAATGAGCATCACCTTAATCAAGTTCTTCCTGTTATACAAAGCGTCTACAAGGCAAATAATGAAATCCTGCCATCACACACTGAACGAGAAACATTATCTACTCACAGATTTCCTCTTGTCCTCTGGTGATCAGGAGTCTCTCTGTAACACAAAGATTTCTGTGTGTGAAGCATCCGTTGTAGACTGACTTATAGACTGACACGCCCCAACATTATCAGCTCAGGTTTCACTTTCTCATGTGGTTTCCTGAACCCTCTGTGTTTCTGCAGCTTGTGATGAAACAACTATTACTCAAACTTCAGTCATAGTTACTTCCTGTAACATGTCCTGTTTAGACTGTCCACTAGAGAATTCATGAGCATGGCCTTAATCAAGTTCATCCTGTTATACAAAGTGGCTAGAAAGCAAATAATGAAATCCTGCCATCACACACTGAATGAGAAACCGACTGCTGACTGACACACACTTTTCCTCTTGCTCTCTGGTGATCAGGAGCCTTTCTGTAACACACAGATTTCTGTGTGAAGCATCAGTTGTAAACTGAACTAAAAACAGACACACCCCTGACATTCTCAGCTGAGGTTTCACTCTGTCATGCTGTGTGGAAGCTGAAAGGTCAAATCATGCAGCAGAAGATGGTCCATTATGTGTAGAGCTGAACCATATTTTGTTTGTGGAGTCTTCCTCCCAGCCTGATTACCTTCTACAGAGGCACCACCGAGAGTCTGCTGACCAGCTGCATCTCTGTCTGGTTCGGGGCCTTCAAGTCCTTTGACTGAAAGTCTCGGCAGAGAGTGGTGAGGACAGCGGAGAGAATCATTGGGTCCCCGCTCCCCTCCATCTGGGACATTAGTCACATGCGCTGCCTAACCAGAGCCCAATGCCTCCTCTGACCCCACCAAGCCAGGTTCATCCCCCTGGCCATAAGACTGTTGAAGACTCACACACAATTAATAAACTTTCATCTATAGGCTGTAATAATCCCACCCCCTGTACCCTCCCCACCGTCCCATGGATTCCTCACTGGACTGTAACAAGCTGCTACCTCTGATAGTGCAATATCACTATGTCACTTTACTCTTTTACTGTCTCTTTTATTGTCACTTATTCCTTTATACACTTAGTAATTTTAACTCTTTTATGTCATATCAGCATTTTACATTTTATATTCTGTGACTATTTGGTTTTTGTATTTGGATAATTGTGCCCACTCCACTGCGAGTCGAGGTATTGATATTTTGTTTAATATATGCACCGACAGTGTGTTTGTTGAATGACAATAAAACAAGTCTAACTCTAAGTCTAAGTCTAAGGATTTCCGGGAAATTTGTGCTCCTGAAAATATTGGATGGGAATTTAAATGTAACTTTAAATGTAACAGTGACTCTAAACCTTAGGCCCCAGGTCTAAGACTCATCGTTAACATGAACAAACTGGAATCTATCGGATAAATATGACTTTAACCTGTCTAGTGCTGTTTCTATAATCCCAATGACATGTTCCAGTCTCTGTAATAAAATGCTGACCGTGTCAAATGCAGCACTAAGATCGAAGAGGACAACTATAGAGATGAGTTCAAGGTCTGAGGCCATGAGAAAATTGTTGGTAACTTCCACCAGTTCAGGTTCTGATGTGGAGGTTCAAAAACAATGATTCTCAATGCTAAACACTTTGACTGTAGCTACTGGACATTAAATGTAACCCTCCACTGGTTGAGTCTCACTGCTCCAAGGGACACAGTGCTCACACGGGGGAGCAGAATCGGCCGTCAAAGAGAACGCTCATGGTGGGGTTATGTCGGATGAAGAAGAGGAAGGGATGGTCGGCAGTGAAGTAGGTATCTGGTGCTCATCAACTTGAAAAAGACAGCAGTGGCAGAAGCAGCCTCAGTTCCCTCCTCGCCCCTGCTCGAGTGGATTCATTTAGACTGACATAATCATCATGACATAGCCAGGTTTCAGTAAGACAGAATAAATCAAACTGATAATTAGACCGATAATCTAGTTCAATCATCCACATTTAATTCTCCAGTTTTCTTTTGCAGTGGTGGTCTTAGTTTTTATTAGGTTTTCATGACTAACTCCTCTTCTGTTTACTTTTGATTTAATAAATTTAGGTGGTCGGGGGGCAGACACAGTTTCTTTGGGGTTATGGGAGGGTGACAGCTCTAATGGAAGCACAGAGAAGCATGTAAGACTGCAACTCTGCCTCCTGGTCTCAGCTCTGGGTTTCCATGGTTTTGGCCTGTTAATAAACTCGTCCAGATTTCTAGATATGAGAGCAGCTCTGTCCAAAGTGGGATGGATACCGTCCCTCCTAATCAGACCTAACACAGACCACAGGCCGAAGAGTCACTGTGAACATGTACTAAGTGGAATCCATCCCATAAATATGGTTTGATGAAGACTGAGCAGGACAACTATAGAGATGAGCTCAAGGTCTAAGGCAACAAGAACATCATTGGTAACTTTCACCAGTTCTGTTTTTGTGCTCTGTGATATCCTCTGAATCCTGACTGAAAATCTTCAAACACAATTCATAAAGACCTAAAGACCTTCTATGACTCTGTGGTGGCGTCAGCCATCCAGTACGGTGTCGTCTGCTGGAGCAGCAGCATAACCGAGAAGGAGAGGAAGAAGCTGGACAAAGTCATCAGGAAGTCCAGCTCTGTCCTGGGCTGTCCTCTGGACTCAGTGCGAGAGGTCGGGGACAGAAGGGTCCTAGCAAAACTGTCATCTATGCTGGACCATGAGTCCCACCCCCTGCAGGACGTCCTGTCAGCTCTGCAGAGCAGCTTCAGTGACAGACTGCTCCACCCTCGGTGTGTGAAGGAGAGATTTAGAAGATCTTTCCTTCCTGCTGCTGTCAGACTCTATAATGAGCATTAACACACGAACATGATAACAATTCCGGGAAACTATCAGTGAAATATCAGTGCAATATCAATGTGCAAATTCAATTATTAGTGCAATATCATGTGCAACATTAATCCTCATCTCATAACTATGCCCATCTCATATTTATGTATGTACATACTACAGATCTTTCTTAGTTTTAGTTCTTAGTTATTCTGTTATTGGAATAGTGCCTATTTAATCTTGTTCCAGCCATATTGGCCTCTTACTTATATTTACTTACTGTACTGTACCCCTGCTGTTGCTGAATGCAATTTCCCCACTGAGGGACTAATAAAGGATTTCTTATCTTATCTTATATGCAAATAATCACACAACTGATTCACAAGAGATTTTCCAAGGACTTCAGAAATAAATGGGACGTTGCATATAGGTCTGCAGGTGCATAAAACATCTGGATCACAGGATGAAACGTGATGAAACAAAAATGACTCAGATGTGGTTACAATCATGTTTTATTTTCAGAAACATGGTGCAGCTCACATGAAGCACTGGTCCAGTGTGCAGCAACACAGAAGTAGCAGGAACAAAGCTATAAATGCACAGTCAAAATTGCTTAATGCAGGGAGTTTCAAAGCTACATTTCAAAGCCTTGTACTTATTGTTCAGCAGCTCAACAGCTTGTTTGACACATCAAAAACAACAATTCTCAATGCTAAACACTTTGACTGTAGCTACTGGACATCAAATGTAACCCTACACTGGTTGAGTCTCACTGCTCCAAGGGACACAGTGCTCACACGGGGGAGCAGAATCGGCCGGCAAAGAGAACACTCATGGTGGGGTTATGTCGGATGAAGAAGAGGAAGGGATGGTCTGCAGTGAAGTACTTCTTTTTTAAACAGCCACTCTCAAACTGGCAAAAGACAGCAGTGGCTGCAGCAGCCTCAGTTCCCTCCTCGTTCACCTCCACAAAAGCCTTGTGGGAGACTTTTGACAGGAACAGGTCTCTGGCCTCTGACATGCCTGTCACAGGAGAGAGAAAGAATAATAACTGCACTTCATGTGTTTATCTATACACAATAATCAGTATGCAGGCCACCTTGTGCTTTGGACCTTTCTATGAGTGTACTACATTTAAACATCGGATATGGACCATGTATATGTCTCACCAGAGAAGTCACTCTTCAAAACATCAAAAGCGTCCACAATGCCCATGTTTTTCAGGACATTGTTCAGGTCATACGTCTCCTCCATCTTGAATCGAGGCAGACTCACATCAACTTTAGCTTCAGGCATCATGTCTGGACGAGTCCACTCCACAAATTTCTCATAGGTCAGCTGCTTCTCCAGCTGGGAGGAGGATACAGTGTCAACAGCTAGTCCTGTCAGAGTGCATGTTTAAGTGTGTGTGTGTGTGTGTGTGTGTGTGTTTTTTTTTTCTACCTTCTCCAGACCTGTTGTATCATCCTGGATCTCCTTTGGTAGAAAGATGAGCATGCTGAGCTCCTTCTCTTTGTAAGGCATCTCTAGGATCTGAACAACAGAAGGTTTCACACATGCAGCACATGTGTAAACTGGTCAGACTTATGACGATTGCATTCAACCAGCAAAACCATCAACCTTCATGGGCACTCAAGTCTTTGTTCCTGTCACTTTCCCATGCACAGGCTCATTCCTAAAATCACAGTCAGTCTATCCATGACTGACAGAAAGACAAACAAACTATGAGAGAGAAATTACTTTTTGAACAGGGGTGATGACTGATGATTGGTTGATGTTGAGGAGTTCTTACCTGATCATTTAACAGCTAATAATGACCGATTAATCAGTTGTTTGATTACCTGGCAGTCGATCTCAGGAATGAATCTCAGAGGAAAGTAAGCGTCCTGGGTCATCATCTTCACCAGCTTAGTTTCCCTCTGAAGAAAAAGAGCAGAAGAAGAACTCTGATAACAAATCAATAATCAAATAATAAATCAGTAATAACAACATACAGACGTGATTTAATATGATAAACTGATGAGTTTATTTTGAGTCTTTCTGTCCCTGCAGCTTCTAAATGATTAAATACAGCTTGAAGTTTCAAACATGAACTTTTAAAAGTGTTGAATCAAAAGAAATGTCAGATCATCAGTTCCACAACACAGACATAAACTATGTGTAGTTTCTAAAGCAATACACCAAAACACTGTGTTGCACTGTACCAGAGACCTGCACTGTACCAGTCATTAGACCTGCTGCCACATCCTGACTGATCACTGACTGTTTTTGTGTTTCTTTGTGCAGTTTCACCTTGTTCAGTTTGAAGTCAGCGTCTTCAGTACGTGCACAATTGAATGTTTTGTTCCAGGTGCCTTTAAAGTACAGGGCATTGACCAGCACCAGTCTGGTCATTCTGTCCATGTCGCCTTCAGCCACTATATCTTTGATTTTACCTGAAACACATGATGGTGAGAGTGAGAAGTAAGGTCACAGAGACCACAGCAATGTTTCCATCCACACATAGAGCATAGTTATATGAAGGCTCAGTGAGAAACAGTGAAGAACTCTTGTGTTTCCAGGCCTGTGTTTTGCCTCCTAACTTCAATTTACCACACGGGTGAACAGGAGAGTTTAACCTAATGAAACAGAGAGTTACTCCCACACACTTTCAGCATTAACACAGCAGCTTCTTTAACATATTCTGTGCTGGATTGATGGGGTCATGCACTAAACCCATAGTGTATATGTTACTGAGTGTGATCCACCTTTTGTCTTCTCCTCCACCCAGTTGTTGATCTTGACTCTGGCAGCTTCAGAGCTGATTTTGAAATCCACAGCCTCCAGCTCTGCGTTGTAGTGAGTCCTGGTTTGTGTTAAGAAATCCTGGACACACAAACAACACATTTATGAACTCACTGACACTAAATCATCTCTTCTCA
This sequence comes from Toxotes jaculatrix, assembly GCF_017976425.1. Classification (NCBI taxonomy): domain Eukaryota; kingdom Metazoa; phylum Chordata; class Actinopteri; family Toxotidae; genus Toxotes; species Toxotes jaculatrix. The sequence continues at coordinate 4,093,472 of NC_054395.1, read as the reverse complement.
TTTAAAAAAAAAATCATTGTTGCTTTGCTTTGCTGTTTGCTGACCTGTTTTAAAAATGTTAAAATACCTCTTTGTGCCTCTCATTCATAATGTCAGCACACACACATATGCATGAAGATGCACATCAACACACATTGGCATCACTGGCACCTCAATAAACTGGAAGGACTGCTCCCCGTACAGTCTGTTGGCCACGCTGAGGGCGTACGGAGCATCAGCCTTGTTGAGCTCACTCAGCAGTTGGGCAAAACCAGTGTGGACCTCATCCTGACAGTCCTGGGTTTTCAGACACTGTGGACAAACAAGACGAGTGGTAAGTATTTGCAGTAAACTACAAACAACTTTATAGGACTGATAACAATCTGCTCTCTCAAAATAGAATGAAAGAATATTGATCTGGAATGAAACTGTTGCAGATAACAGATTAACAAAATAAATGAATGATTTTGCCAGTTACATCAAAAAAATGAAAAAAAAAAAAAGACATTAAAAAGGGTAAATGTCCAGGGAGCGAACTTGATAACAAACTCATCCCAATCTTAGAAAGAACATTGAACTGGGCCTTAGATCATAGTCAATGGGCAAACACTTGGTGCAGCTCTGTAATCACAGTCACACAAAAAGAAGATAAGGATCCTACTGATATTACAGACCAATAACTTTACTGAATGTAGACCAACATCTGTTAAGCAGCATTATAGTAGATAGATTGTCAAAGATCATCCTGTATATTATAGACCCAGATCAAACAGGCTTTATCTCCTATTGGAGAGAGTATGTATGGAAATTACAATCATGCTATTTAATAACACCAGTGAAACAAGCTAAATATAATTGTTTAAAAAAAAAAGATCAAACTGCTGGAAGGAGTGTTGTGTTGTGAATCTTATGTCAGTTATAGTCACATCTTCTGGTTCTGCCCATCAATACAGCCACTTGTGGGCTTTTTTTTTTTCTACATGTGACCCTAACCATCTTCTATAAAGCTTAACATCAGCCCACCCTGCAATGCCAGGGATGTATAAACACTTGATTTGAGCTTTAATTTCTACAGACAGGTGTGTGTGCGTGTGCATGTGTGTGTGTGTGTACTGTACTGTACCTCTGATATCTGTTTGGCTGTGTTACCCCTGGCCCCCAGTGTCACCATAGCCAGGGCTGAAGAGATGCTAAAAGGAGAGAAGAAGATATTTGCTGTCTTGTTATCGTTCAGCTTTTGGAACAGGTCCAGACAGAAGGTGATGTTGGCCTTGGACAGAGGGACTGATGATGATGATGATGACGACGATGCCATTGTGTCTACAAAGAAAGCAGAGAAGTACATTCATCACTACAATCATCTATTGTTGGGACACGCAAACACAATGTAAGACTATTTAAAAAACAGGTCTCAGTATTTATTGTTTAGTATTTATGCAACCTCCGTTTCAGTGGGTGGAGTAAGGGGTCCATGCAGTCTGCCCTGAGACACTGATGGACCAGACTGATGGCAGACAGGACTTCATTTGTCTCCTGATGCCACAGTGATAGGGACAGTTCGAGCACAGTCTAACAGCAGTTTGCCCCGTTTGCCCTATTTGCCCAGTGCTTCAGAGGAAACAGAGGACTGGAAGTACTGCAGTTGCTTCCTCTGGGACTGCTGAGTCTGCTCAGCTCTTGGAAAAGGTCCTGGTTCTGCTCCAGTGCCGTTGCTTCACAAGGTTTAGTCAGATAAGAGAATCCAAAGCTGCTGTCAAACTACCGCATGTGTGGAGAGCAGTCAGAGCCTGATCAGGTTCGCTCTGGGCACGGGGACACTCGGAACCAAACCCAGTATGGAACAAACATTAGCTTCGAAGCATGTTGGGTTCAAAAATGAGCATCACCTTAATCAAGTTCTTCCTGTTATACAAAGTGTCTACAAGGCAAATAATGAAATCCTGCCATCACACACTGAACGATTAACATTATCTACTCACAGATTTCCTCTTGTCCTCTGGTGATCAGGAGTCTCTCTGTAACACAAAGATTTCTGTGTGTGAAGCATCCGTTGTAGACTGACTTATAGACTGACACGCCCTCGACATTCTCAGCTCAGGTTTCACTTTCTCATGTGGGTTCCTGAACTCTCTGTGTTTCTGCAGCTTGTGATGAAACAACTATTACTCAAACTTCAGTCATAGTTCCTCCTGTAACATGTCCTGTTTAGACTGTCCACTAGAGAATTCATGAGCATGGCCTTAATCAAGTTCATCCTGTTATACAAAGTGGCTAGAAAGCAAATAATGAAATCCTGCCATCACACACTGAATGAGAAACCGACTGCTGACTGACACACACTTTTCCTCTTGCTCTCTGGTGATCAGGAGCCTTTCTGTAACACACAGATTTCTGTGTGAAGCATCAGTTGTAAACTGAACTAAAAACAGACACACCCCTGACATTCTCAGCTGAGGTTTCACTCTGTCATGCTGTGTGGAAGCTGAAAGGTCAAATCATGCAGCAGATGATGGTCCATTATGTGTAGAGCTGAACCATATTTTGTTTGTGGAATGTAACAAGAATTGCACGCTACAAGGTTTCATTGACTATGAGAAGCTGCAAGAAGGTAAAACATTTAGTAAATCAAAGACACCCACACGGAAACAATAAGAACTGGCTACAAAATCCCAGTGACCTTTCCTAAGGTGTGGTACAGGTGTGCCTGAAGCTCATGATGAAAGAAAGATTACTCAGACTTCACTGGAACCAAGTTCTATTTTCAAAATCTGGGTGGAGTTTCCATGGAGAAAGTTTTGTACTTGTTGTGGTGTGAAAGTGCAACAGCTCAACAGCTTGTTTGACACATCAAAAACAATGATTCTCAATGCGAAACACTTTGACTGTAGCTACTGGCAAAGAGAACGCTCATGGTGGGGTTATGTCGGATGAAGAAGAGGAAGGGATGGTCTGCAGTGAAGTGCAGTGAATAAATTTAGGTGGTCGGGGGGCAGACACAGTTCCTTTGGGGTTATGGGAGGGTGAAAGCTCTAATGGAAGCACAGAGAAGCATGTAAGACTGCAACTCTGCCTCCTGGTCTCAGCTCTGGGTTGCCATGGTTTTGGCCTGTTAATAAACTCATCCAGATTTCTAGATATGAGAGCAGCTGCGTCCAAAGTGGGATGGATACCGTCCCTCCTAATCAGACCAGGTCTTCCCCAGAAAGATACAAGGTTTCAATGGCCGTGAGAAGCTGCATGAAAGCAAAACATTTAGTAAATCAAACACACCCAGATATCTGACTGAGGAGTTGGACGATCAACGAAAAGATAAAATTCCAGAGAACATCACAAAAAAGAGATAACATCTCAAACAAGAGATAAGGTTCCAGAGAACCTGAGACTTCCACTTCAGATGGCAGGAAAGCTGTCTCTGATTGGATGCCAGTGTTTCCTGTTTGTACTGTGTGAGTTTTTAATTTTTTGTTGCAGTTTTTTGTGGCAGATGCTTATCAACAATTTACGGAAGAGGATTAGGGTCATATTTGGAAAAAAAAAAAAAAAAGTCAAAATTCTCAGGAAAAAAAAATCTGAATTCTGAGATTGAAGTCAGAATCCTTAGATTAAAGTTTTTTGCGGCAGCTGCTCATCAGAGATTTATCAAAGAGGATTAAGGCCACATTTGGAGAAAAAAAAAAGAATTCTGAGATTACATTCAGAATTCTAACTTTAATTCTGAGAATAAATTCAGAATTCTAATTTTAAACTCACAATTCTTTTTTTTTTTTTTTTAATTTTTGCTGTTTTTGCTTTAAACCTGTAATCTCACTTTGTCTCACACTGTAAGCTTGACTGGGACGGTGCTTAAAGTCTGGACAGGCTGGTTTAAAAGCAACGGCAAGACCACAGCTGTGACACTGACCAGTCAATACATCTGATTATTATGGAAGTTCAGCAATCGCACAACAAGAACTGGCTACAGACTCACTGTGACCTCTCCTAAAGCTATTCAGCACAAACACAAATTCACCTTTGTAATCTTATTTAAATATGCACTCTGCATGCTTTCCAACCTTCCCACACAAAGAGGATAATAAAAACATGACAATCACACTCTATCATTCCCCCCAACCCTCCCCACATGCACCAGTAATACTGTCAGATGTGAATCCGTCACTACACTACTGTTAACAATAATAACACCCCCCACCCCAAGTCCATTGGCTGGCTGTCATGTGTCTTCCATGCATAATCCAGGGACAGGCGCACAGTAGAAAGGGGACCATCTGTTCCACGTCCTCCGCTATCAGACCGTCACATCATCTCCTCACATCACATCACACCCCCATCAACATCCTGAGAGGATTCTACTCATTTTCACCCTAAATCTCAAGAGTTACAGGGTGACCCATCAAAGGTCAGATGTCCACCACATTAGTCTGATATTAATGTTATGTGGCAAATCCCTGTCTCCTACAACAAACATTGTCATAAACGCAAAAACGCACAAAATACAAATGACTGATTATTGAGGATGACATGGTTAAAGCCCACTGGGCTGTGTGTAGTATGAACTCTCACCTCTATGCTCTTCTGCACATAGTTTATATGGTCAGTAGTACAAGTTGAACTATATTATAGACTTCTTATGGCACATTTAACTTTACCAGGGTTGGTGGCTCAAACACGCCTCTAAGAGTCCCATTCCCCATCACGTGCACATGTAATGTCAGTAATCTCCTTTGAACTCGGCTGCTGGGGATGAATTCATTCTGAATCTGGTTCTGTTCCTCTAAAACCAAAGAGATTGTTGTGGACTTCAGGACAAGACCTCTGCAGAATCCCCCACTGACCATCAATGGTGCTGCTGTGGACAGGGTAAGCAGCACTAGGTTCCTGGGGGTGCACATCTCTGAGGACCTCTCCTGGACCAACAACACCACATCACTGCTCAAGAAGGCTCAAACACGCCTCTACGAGTCCCATTCCCCATCATGTGCTTCTTCTACCGAGGGAAACAGCTTCATCCACCAGGCTGTCAGGATGCTGAACTCCATCCACTACCTCCCTCCTCTTCCCCCAGCCCCTGGACCACAATCCAACTTTTCATCTGCTGCTAATAAACCATCTCCTGTGCACTGTTTCATTCTGAACTTTACTCACTTAATAAATTTGCACTAATGCCAACTATGCTGCTGCCATACTGCACATTCTGATTGTACATAGGTTTTCTTTCTTATTCTACTTTATTTTACCTAAATACTTATCTGTACATAAGCTTTACTCTTCTATTTTTTAATCTTTTTTCTTACTTAGTGGCACCTCTCACTTGGTGAGGGAGAAACAGTATTTCAATTTGTCTGTATGTCCTGCACATATAATGTTAGACGGAGTTGGGTCAAGGTTGGCCAAGGCAGAACAACTTTAAGTTGTAAGTTCATCCTACCCATTGAACAGAGTGTCCAGGGTCACCATTAGTGACTCTGTGTCTTATATGGATGTGATGTCTCATTGTCTCAATTTTAAGAGGAAACCTCCTGTCACAACACAGCTGGCTTCTTTCAACATGAAGGTGCAGTGGCTCTACTCTGAGCTCCCCCTGGATCTTTGAGTTCCCTCTAAGGGTGAGCCCAGCCATTCTACAGCTGCTCGCATCCATGATCTCATTCTTTCAGTTTCTACCCAAAGCTCATGACCACAGGTGAGGGGTGAAACATGGATAAAAAAGCCTTCCAACTCAGCTCCCCTTTCACCACAACAGCCCAGTACAAGAACAAGGCCCTGAGACACTTAAAGCTCTTCAACTGGGGCAGCAACCATGGCCTCAGACTTGGAGGTACTGACTCTTAAACTGACTGTTTCACACTTGGCTGCTCACTAACACAGTCACATGTCACAGAGCCACAGCTCATTATGTGGCCTGTGTCTCTCTAAGCCTCCATCTGTCACCTGTCCCGCTGCACTGCAGCATCATGTGATGTGACGGCCTGATGCAGTGAGAGACAGAACTGTGATTATTCCACTGTGATGTTAAATAACACATCTGCATTCAGACGCGCTAATACAACGTGGAGCTTGTGGAAGCTGAAGTCATAACAGCATGTTGACTTTCTTTTTACTGTAATGTTAATTGCGTGTTTAACCCATCTTGTCTGTAACTTTGTGTGTAGCCTTGTTTAGCATGGACAACAATCATTGCTACTAGCTGCGGTTTCGTACTGGAACATGTATCATATCAGAGAGAATATCTCCAATCATACAAGTAATATCTCTGTTGGTCTGACTTGGTTCACTGATAACAAATAATTGCACATTCCTCTCTCCCTCCTCATATACACTCATACATACGACTGCCATCAGTCTGATTGCAGATTTGGTTTGGCCCTGGTGATGGTGATGGACCAGGCTTACGGACAGACAGATACAGACAACATCAAATCTATTTGGCACCCAAGGAAGTTAAAGGTAACTACATACAGGAAGAAGGAATGGGAGTCCACAATAACACACAGAGACATTAGAAAACATTCCAACAGCTGACCTGGGAAAATTACTTATAATACAGGCATAATAAGTAAAAAGTAAAGCAACTGTCAAAGTGCTATTTAAACCATGCATCTATGTTTGAGCTGATTTTGTCATTACTATTGGATAAACCCAAAGTTACTTTGTCTGAATCCAGATCCACAAGCCAGACAAGGTCACTTGAATTGTTGCACTTCATTCCTCCCAGGTGTCAGTGTTTTCTCATCACTGTCTTGTATGTTGTTTGTTGTAGTCTGTAATAAAGGTCTTGAGTCACTAAAAAATATACATCTAAATCAAATCCTGGATGAACAAAACTACATTAGAAAGATGTGGTCATCAAACAGTTTTGTCAGACAGAACAAAATGGACTAACAACATTCACATCAAAGCAAAAATATTTTTATTACTTTTTTTGTTATCCTCTGCCACTCACTCCTTTATGTTTCACACAATGAAGTATCCTGATAATCCTTGTTCATCGTTAGTGATCATAACACATGAAGCCCTTTCAAATTGGAGATTACAAATCTAGTTGGCACCCAAGTGACAGTAAACTCAGACCGGGAGTTTGTCCAGAGAGAGACGTAGAATCTCAACAGGCTGACAGAGGCTCTTCATGCCTGCTATTCATGGCCCCCACTCACATACGCGTAGAGTACCCCTGCTTTTGAATCTGCTTTCCGAATCTAGTCAAAAATGGGGCAAAACCCAGAAACAAATCTGCAAAAAAAAAAAAGATCAGTTAACATCTACAGGATGTCAACAGTCCTGCCTTCATCAGACCAATGGTAAACTGACATATTCTAAAAGAAAATGTTGAACAGCTGATGATTGACAGACAATAGAATGAATGAATGATGTTCCATGTCATCAGACTGAAACACAAAGGTCAATTTCATGAAGCCGACATGTAAAATATTGACATTCATGGGGATATGTCCATGTACTATTAAAAGTTTAAACAAATATGCTTGTTGTAGCTGTAAATGCAAACAGAATTTGATACCTGTTGCCATGAATACCATAAAGATGTGCTGTAATGCACTCAACCAAGCATTTTATTAGGAAAACCAGACTAAAACTGGGTAGTTCTTCTCTTTGTTCTCCAAGCAGCATCAGTTCTTGGTGGCATAGATTCCACCAGATGTTGGAAACCTTCCTTTGAGCTTCTGCTCCATGTTGGCATGATTCATCACGTCATTCATGCTGCCAATCTCCTGTTCGACCACATCCCAAAGGTGCTCTACTGGATTTAGGTCTGGAGAGGCCACTGAAGTTCACTGAACTCACTGTCATGTTGATGAAACCAGTCTGAGACGACTTTTAGCTTTGTGACATGAATCATTATCCTGCTGGAAGCAGCCATTAGAAGATGGTGAACTGTGGCCATGAAGGGATGAACATGGTCAGTAACAATACTCAGACAGACTGTGGGATTCAGACCATGATTGGTATTAAGGCCTAAACTGAGCCAAGAAACATCCCCCACACCATCACACCACCACCACCACAGGTCTGGAATGTTGACACAAGGCAGGTTGGCTCCATGGATTCATGCTGTTGATGCGAAATTCTGACCAAACCATCTGCAGCCTCAGCAGAAATCCAGATCCATCAGACCAGGCTATGTTTTTCCATTCTTCAACTGTCCAGTTTTGGAGAACCTGTGTCCACTGCAATCTCAGATATGAATGACCTCTGACCTATGACTTCTCTATGCTTTTCTCAGATCTATCGGAAATATTATTGCATCAGTGGATTACAGCAGGCCTCTGGACTAATCAAAAGTCTGCAATATCAGAAGGAAATGTTACTTGCAGAAGTTAAATCAAAAATATCTTATTCTACCTGTAAACCATTACTGCAATGGAATCGCCAAGAATGAATGAGTCTGCCAATTTGCAAAGTTACCAACTTCAGTTTTGAAAATAGAAAAAGATAAGAAGCTTCTGTTATAGTACCGGGAAACAACAAAAGACACGAAATAAAAATAACTGTTGATAAATGAGAGTATTCAAATATTTCAGAAAGCTAGCTTTCAAATCCCGACATCTGCTCTTTCAACAACCAAGAGGCTGTTGAGCAAGGCACTTAGCCACCAGCTGTAGCAGTGGACCCTCTCAGTAGAGGTCTGGGGCAGACCTGAACTTCTGAAAACCTGAGGATCCGACCCAAATCAGGTCTTTGTAGCGCACTGCACTCTGGGTAGAATCAGACTTAAAATGTCGACTATTTTTACAATTATTTTGTAAGCAAAGCACAGCTGCTTTTCTCATGACTTATATGACTCATTGAGACAATTTTATTCAATTCATGAGAAACTACTTCAAAAGAGCTGAAAGCTTTGGATTGCAGTTTGTGGTGTGTTTTAGTTGCAAGGGTCTGCACGCAGGGATAGACCACTGCAGTGAATCTAATTTTTAATGCAGTAAGTCCCACAAAATTGTGATAAACTGCCTAAAATTGCATTTGGATACAGCTTGTTTTATCCTGTGTAGTATAGTATGGTGGATGACAACCACTGCAACCCACAAAAGGCCCAGAATGTTATATTTTTTTTGCTATAGCTCTTGCCTGGTTTGACAACTTCTATGATCTGTAACATTAGCCCAGTGGAGCACAGGATGCTCCCCTGTACGCAAATATAAGAGTGGAGAAGTGAATTCAGGATCTGAAGTTGACAAACCACGGTTGTCAGGATCCAACATGTAGCCTGCAAAGTTATGGCAAGAATTTAAAAATCTGTGATTGCCTAGTCTGACACATCTCAAAGGACCAAAATATCCTGTAAGCTGATCCTGACACAATTCCCTTTTGAGTCGAGTGTATGTTTCAAGACCTGTGAAGACTTCAGCTCCCACTGTTACCTTCATACTTGCACCATAGGTAACACCTGCTGGAGACATGTTTTGTATTTCCCGAGGTGCATCTTAATCTTTGATTCTCTATGGTCTCTTCATCTCCACCTAGAATATATTTAATCAGTCTCAATCTTAATGAGGAGGTCTGCATATTTTGTTCCCAAGAGTGGTGTAATAGCTGTGCGATGCTACAGCTCTCCTGTTTGTAACAAAAAAACAAAACAAAAAACAAAACAGTGTCTCCACAGTCAGTACTGTCTGCCCAAGTGGAAATTCCTACATTCAGTGAAAGCAAAACCTCTTAATAGTGATTCAAGCCAAACTGATGTTTCCCAAATTCTGTGACTCTCATGACAGCGCACGTATAATCTTGGATTGAACATGTTAAGAGCTTTCTTGGTTTGGCATTTTTCTCAACTCATGGTCACTGCTCTCGTGTTTTGTCAGGCTCTCTCTGGGATACCAACAGGACCTCTGAGCAAGAGTTTTGTGCAAAACACTTGCACCTTATGTAATCATTCCCCCTGTCCTTTTGCTCATCAGTCGTTCCCTTCCTCCTCATCTCCTTTGCTGCCTTTGCTGAGGCGCTGGAAGCAGTGGACTGTTGAAGCGAGAAAGAAGCTGGTCATGATGGCTGCCACCGAGACGGATATGCCGGAGAAGATGACGATGAGGTAGTCGGTGAGGGTGAGGGTACCGCGGCACTCCCGGAAACTGTCTTCAGAGAGTAAATTGAGGGGAACACGACGTCCATCCAAAGGCAGGGAGCACTCTATCCCCTCCATACCTGGGAAGAGAGAAAGCAACAAGTGAAGCAGCTCATGGACATCCAGGACACTGGGCTTTCATGCCTGTCTTAACATTCTGACTCGCAACTCCTTTCCAAGGATAAATGGGTGTTCACATGAAATAGAGCACTGCATTGAAAAACACAAGGGGTGGGATGCCCCTGTGGACTTGTTATGGCGCATACCACACAACTGCAACATTCACCTTTCAGTTCCCAGGCAGAGAACCTCTGTTGCATGTCATACCTGTCTCTCCTCCAATGTCTCCAGTCTCTTTCTACTGACTGCCAAATAAAGGCAAATACACGGGTCGCTGGTGATAAAACAAAACTTTTTCAACACCTATACAGTGACCTGAGAAAAAACTCTTGTCCACAATCAGTGTAAACGGTTCAATGTTAGTTATCTAACCAGTCACTGCAACAGTTCTACAAACCAAACATCAATCTATCACTGCTTTGCTCTGACAGAATGAACACTAGTGATGATAACACTGCTTTGGTGCACTTTTAGAAACAGAAGGCCCAGTTTCGAGAACAGTTGACACAAACTCCACAATCCTGTTTCAGTTTGCAAAAAAAAATTCAATGCTCAAAATGGTGTTTCAACCGCTTCATATATTTAATTGCCTCCTACGCCTTTCTGTTTCAAAGCTTTCATTTCATTACTCTGTCATTGTAAACTGTTTGCCAGACCCTAGTTTCTGAATGAAAAAAGCTTTTTGTGACAAATCCAACCTGATCCTGATCATGTAACACAGTATGTAGTACAATACATGATATGTCTGGAGTAATAACTTTCACTCAGTCTTCTATGGAAATATTTCTTCTTTACATCTGCTTTGATTGCCCTTACATTCAAACCAAACAGTGACAGCTTATACAATTTAAGATTTTCTCCTGCAAAGCACACACACATGTGCACGCACGCCCCCCCCCCATGTGCGATTCCACCGCCTTGATCCCTGTCGTCCCCAGTCTGAAATACCTCCGACATACTGCGCAGTCTGCTTCGTAAGCATTTCCAGCAGCAACCAATGCAAGTAATCATTATCCTCAAATCAGTTGTTGTTAAACTTGCATTCTTCCATTTTCATAAATCTATGGAGACTGCCTCTGTGGGCGTCATCTCTAAGCTGTAACCCCCCTGAACACACCAACAGAAATACAACCAGAATTCATCCACATCTTAGTAACTACAGGAGATATTATTACTATTATTATTATTACGTAACCATTTTAAAACAAAACATTAAATTTTTATTTTAGATGTGTCTTGGCGTCTTTGCAAACCATCATTAGCAAACAGTGTTTCACGACACCAAGAAATAGAAAGCTAGTGGTGTGTTTTCTGTGCCGATGGACTGCAGCGTCCTGGAAACATTTTGTCCATTGTGCAGAGAGAGGCTCTTCCATTTTATCCTGATTCCTCCTTAGCACCGCTGTACCCAAGAGTCACTAGACATCATTGTCAAGTGTGTGTGTGCGCGAATCACTGTAAGACCAGAAGGGGTTTTCCACATGAAAAGGGACTCAGTGACCTCATCGCTTGGTGATGTTCCAGTCACGTGGCGCTACAACAGGCAGCCAGACTCATGCTCACACAGGCATGCAGGAGACAGACAGGCAGAAACACATCCCCTCACACACACACACACACACACACACACACATTCGTTTATATGGGCACATGGACAAAAAGCACACAGACGTGCGCCAAAATGTGTGTTTCACAAACTCATGCAGAGGTGCACACATGCAGAAACACGTGTTTAATAGTATGTACAAATGTTTCAGGTGGACACAAACGCACACAAATGCACACAAATGCACACAAGCATATTTTACACACAGTATTACATAAAACAAAGATAGGTGTGCACATACACATATCTACAGGAACACAAAATGGCAACACAGAGATGGGTACACACGGCTGTACACATGCATACTATATGTGCAGTACGCACACAGGTGCATACACACAAACACTGAGTTGTTGTGAATGTAGCCAGGGCCATGCACACAAAATGACTGCAAGGCAGTGTCCTCTGAAAGCTCTGCACAGACTCCCAGAAACATCCACATTTATTTTGTTGAAATCTAAAACCATTTCATTTCATTCAATGTGATTGTGTGTGTGTGTGTGTGTGTGTGTAGCTGTGTGTACAGACTTGTTTTGCTGTTTGGAATCAGTCTAGACATGGGTAGCTGGTGTCAGTGTTATGGTGTCAGGTGTACTGTAGTACTAAATAAGGCATATTACAGTATGTAGGCTGCCTTGTATTTCTCTCACTCATTCTTATTTAAGACTCCAGAGCCATGACAGCAGACTGAAGTGACTTGTTGTTATTAACCTGAAATTCAAATTTGGCCGTCACAGGTTGCTTTTGAGGTAACTGTTCAGCTTCTCTGCAAAGTGATTGGGTTTTTACACACCTACACTATGGTGTTCATATGACGGTTGTTAATAATGTAGAAGACTTTATCATATTTGTTTGGTAGCATTCATGCTAACACTTAAATACACCTTCATTTCCCTGACACTGACACAGATTTACTGAACTGTTGTACTTATTTACAATTTGCTTTTGTATTAAAATTTTATATTACTTTATATTTACTTTATATTTATACTCTGTGACATTTCAAGAAAATACTGTACTTTTTACTCCACCACGCTTAGTTGACAGGTACTAGTTATTTTACAGATTTTGGAGAACTTATATTACCATGTAAAACATGGCATAATACTATACAATAAATTACCCAACAGCATTTAAAATGTTTTTCTTACTCAAATTCTGTTTCAGTTGTGCAGCTGAGCCGGTTTTGGCCTTTTTTTTTTTTTTTTTTTTTGTGATCAACAGACTGGAATGGGTCACAAGTGGCAGATGATCAACATCATTAACTAACAGTCAGCAGAAAGATCAGGGTGGACAATCACATCCCAGATCATGCCAGGAACTATCTATGGACAAGACATAAGCTTTACAATCTCTCCCATACATGGCTGTATTGTGTGATTGATGTTCATGGTTGAGCCACGGTCCGACAACTGAGCAAACTTCAGCTGGTGCTGAAGGCCATGACACACAGCTGAAAGTTTAACTACAAGCCAGTCAATTAAAGTCATTTTACACACACATTTTTTAGTACAGTAGTGGTGTGTAGTAATGTGCAGTCATATAAGTATGACTTGCAGACGCTGTGAATCAGTGTTTATCTGAAATGACCTGTGATGAACCTGATTATCATCTTTATATTAACACTGATTCAGTTAACAAGTGAAGACTAGAACTTCCATCTTTTCATTTTTGCATTGACCTGGGAAGAATTACACTTTTTGATATGTGTGTATCATACAGAGTTTATCTTCATGTAAACTCCTGATATCTGAAAAACACTGGGCTGAGGTCAGTGCGGTTCAACTACACTGATGTCTGTATGAATGCCTTCAGTACTGTGCAGTGTGTAACGATGGCTGTGTCTCATCCACTGTGTCTGGTTCCACAGCTCTGCCTATCCTGATTCTGATGATAACACGTAATGTCAACTCTATCGCTCAATAAACAAGATGTAATTGTCCTCAAATTCACACCCACAGAGAGTTTGCTGCACCTCTGAATACAAAGATGGAGACCTGCTGTTAGTCAGAGCACTCTAAACAACAAGATTAGCTGTTTACAATTTGATGTTTTTGTCAATTCCTTGGCTTTACTTTGTTCTAATTGCAACTGATCAATCAAATGTCATGATTTAAATGTACCTCAGGGGATTGATTAGATTTCCTGTTTTCTGGCATGGGGTAAATGACTGCAGGTCCATACCTTAAGCAGAATATGTCTTACCCGTTGGGAGCTTGTGGCGGTTCTCTGTCAGCCATACAAAGAGTTTGGCAAAGTGGCAGTTGCAGAGCCAGGGGTTTCCCTCCAGACGCAGCATTCGAAGGGAAGGCAGGGGTTCCAGGACTCTGACATCCAGCGCTGTGAGGCCATTTCTTTCTAGCTCTAGCTCCCTCAAAGAAGTCAACCCCGTAAAAGCGTCCCTGCCTACCATGTTTAGGAAGGGGTTGTTTCCTAGTCGCAGTTTGATCAGACTCCTGGACTCCCCAAATGTCCCTGAGGGGATTTCCGTCAGGTTGTTGCTCCCTAAGTCCAAGAAGACTAATCTGGAGGAGGTGCTCAAGGTCCCTGGCTCCAGCTGGGAGAGGGAGTTATTCCTGAGGTCCAGATAGACCAGATCACTGTAAAGTACCAGGAAGTCAGACGGGATCGAGGGAATCCAGTTGTTGGAGAGCAGGAGACGGCGAACATCCAGAGGGATGGAGTCCGGGACCCTGGTTAGACCTTGGCCGGTGCAGTCAACAGTGTGATGGTCTGGACATAAACAGCTGGATGGGCAGTTGTGACCTCGCGTGAGCAAGGTGGAAGAGATCAAGGCAAGGAAAGGCTGCAGCCAGTTAATGCATGGTAACATTGTTGAGGGGGCAGCAGCATTAATCAGGAGACAGGGGGGTGAGGGGATCTCGACAGGGGGTGAGAGGGGAGGCCAGGGAAATGGACAGATAGGCAGGTTGAGATCACAGGAGGGGAAAGGAAAGGAAAGGTCAAATGATGTAGGTTCAGCGTGGCTCTGGCATCCTTTCGTGCTCTCTGAGCTGCAAAGCGAGAAAAAGCCATCGAGTAGCCAGGGACCGCTGTATTCTGGGAGATCATGTAACAAGCAGTCTGGATCAAATAGCAGCCTGCTGGCTTTGAGGGAAGAGAGGGGAGGAGCAAAACAGAAAGCGTGCAAGAGAGTGGTGAGGAGGGGAAGAGGGGGGTGTGTGAAAGGGGAGAGGATTAACACAGAGGTAAATAGAAGCTAACAAACCGGAGGCGAGGGGGGCGGGGATTTTGGGGTAAGCCACGAGACATGTGTTTGTGTGTATGTGTGTGTGTCTATGTAGACTAACAGGAACAGCCCTACATGCCTCATTAGCCAGCTACTGAGGTAAACCAACCACCCCTGTCATCAATGGGATCAGCTGATCCACAGCAACAGCCCTCCCTGACTGAAATCCTGTCGGTGTGTTTTGATGTAACACACAGGCAGACCTGAGGTGAAGATGAGGATGCCATCACCATCTGTGAGTCGCATGTGACGCTGTGACGTATGTACAGCCAACAGCAGCATCGCACGTAGGTGTCTGGAATCACCGCTGTTCCCCCCTCTCACTCCTCCTGGACTCCCCCTTTTAATTTCTGTCTCTCACCTTTGCTTCACACACTGAATGGGGATGGAAAAGCTGTACTTTCTCTGCACTGTCACCATGACAGTGGTTCCAAAACATTTTCCGAGAGGAGGATGTGCTGATGTAGGATGGAGGTTTCACTCTGCAGCTCCCTGCAAGCTGATTCACATATATCATATCATACAAAAACACAAGGGGCTCATCATAAACAGCCGTGGCAGCTGATAAAATCCTGATGTTAACATCTTTGTGGATATAAACATTGTTATTTAAACATAAACAATGTTTTAATGAATCTATTTCATCCAGTTCTTCACAGTAATTTGGTTTGAACGTGCATGTGAAAGTCGTCAGTGTAGAATCAGTGGAGTTCTAATCCTAAATCCCTCAATCTTCTGATTGCCTGTGACGTCAGGTCAGAAAAAAAATGAAATATTACATAAATATCACCAGTCATACTGAATCATAGAGTTTCTGCTCCGAGGAAAAAGATTAAAACAGAAAGAAATACACAAAAAGGTCCCGCTCTGATTTCTGTCATGTAAGAAAAGTAGTTCACGTCAACTGCCACATTAGGGAGAAGCAGTACAGCGTGGCTGTCCTGCACCAAGCTGACCCATACTGAAGTCAGTCCAATAACAATGGGATTTAATAGCCTGACTCAAATAGCCTAACCCTCTAAAGAACAGCGCTGGGCTGTGTTGGGATTTTGGTGGTCACTGTTGGAATTGCAGGTCACATGGCTGCTTGGCACAGAAAGATTCTTAACACAGTAATTACAAAAAGAAAGTAAAAGTAAAATGGTGAATGCATTTTTAAGCGGTCTGTGGCACAGGCAGCCAGGTTGTATCCCTCCTTTCTCCTGCGGCTGGCAAACTCTTCACTGGTGCCATCAGCATAAGCGCAGTGACCAAATCACTGTTGCATCACCTCGAGGATGGGAAGTCAAGGAACAAGGACAACAATGGTGCAAGGAACCTTTTTGTAGAGATTATTATTGTTATTATGCTGTGGAAATGTATTAATGTATATGCTCAAAAATGCTTAAAGCTGAAAAATGTTGACATTAAACAACAGTAGCCTATTGCAATTAGATATTGTTTCCATTCATTTCATGATATTACTTTTCAGGATTCACTGAAGGTTTGCTAGTGCCACAGCTGTAAAATTTAAATTTATTGTAAAAAAATATTTAATCAGCTTGTTGATTCTGAGTTAACCCTTATGGCTAGAAATACTAGTAAATCTGAGTACAGGGATTTTTTTGTGACATGAACAGACACAGTAGTATTGCGTTACACCCCCTACTAGGAGAGGACCCCAGTGCAGTCATTCCAGGAGAAGCTGAGCTCCTCTCAACCTCCTGTGCCATAGTGGTTTTATAATGGTGTTCACAGTAACACAGTAGCAGATGTATTTGCAGCAAATGACCATTTTAGCCATTGTCATTGCCATTTTAGCCAATCAATCCTGTCACAGGATACAGTTTAGCAAGTGATTCAAAACTTGGTGTTATCCAAGCTCTTGGTTACTGTGGTTATGTGTGTTTAATTATGCAATTAAACTGCACAGTCATGATTTTGCTGATGATACTGATTATTAAATATCTGTTTATTCTCTCTGTGGTGTATCTAGTGTCGCATGTGATGTTGTATTGTTTATGTCATTTTTAATTTGGCAGGTTAATGCTGATACAGGTGTGGCTGTAGGGTGTTGCATTGTCTCAGTCATTGTGTAACTGCAACTGTGTGTTAGCAGCTTTGTACTGCCACAGTGCATATTCTTACATGCTGTATCACAGCAGCTGATGCCAAACACATTATCCTCCTATAGCTATGAGCATAATAAAGTGCTGACAAAATAACTTCCTCAGTCTTCACTACTGTGAATATATAGACTGAGGGCCAGAACTATATAATTATAGTTTGTATCATTTGTATAAGATCATCTAACTGCAAAATTTTGTTATGTTTGCATAATGACAATAAAGACTCTTGAATCTTGAATCTAACTGATTCATTGACTGAATGGTGTTCAGCTTCAGGCAGATTCTCTACTTCCCTCTTGTGTCCAAAACTTGCATCACAGTCTGATAAACACAATGTGAGTGGCATTTTACATGCAGTGTTGTTGAATTGCACTGCCATAAAGAAAATATACATCGTAGAATGGACTATGACATTTGTACTGTGGGAAACTAAAGACGGTATTAAAGACTGAACTTGCTCATTATCCAAGCAGAACCCATAAGACATCAGTTCATGTAAGAGAATGAAAATCTGCATCCTCTGCACATTACCACAGGTTTTTTTCTTTCTTATTTTTATATAATACTTATATTCTATAAGTATTGAAGATACTTGCTACAAAACTCAGTTTGCTGTGTTTTCATTTCTTTCTTTACTTTTCTTTTCTTTTTTTTTTTTTACAAAATAAACCAATAACAGTATAACAAATAATTCAGATCCACAGGTATACCATCAAATATACATTTATACAGAAAAAAAAAAAACATGAAACACAAAAACAAAAGTCCAAGTGAGATCACAGTGGTAAGAGCTGAGAAGAGAGCCGTGTTTGGCTGTGGGTGACCCCCCTCTAAAATCTAACATTGACACCCCCCACCACCACCCCAGCCCTGCCCCTGTCCCATGTGCTTTGGACCAAAAGAGTCCAGCAAATATTTTTAAAACTCTTGTCTACACAGAGATGAAATGTTCTCAGGGTCACCTGGGTCAGGAAAAAGGAAGATCGTGTGGTAAAGGGAACAGGTACTGCATAAAGCTGAAATACTGGATTCTGAGATTCCATTTCCACTTATATTTTCCCGGGAAATTTAATGATTGTCAAAGGCGTTTTAACAACAGCAACTACTCTGAACAGTATATGGGGGCGGGTGAGTGTAGTTGAGTCTTTTTTTGATGCTACCACTCAGGATGCCATGGTTGGACATTTTCAGATTGTACACATCATGGTTTGAAAATAGTTTAACAATTATGAGAGAGACACTTATTCTCTTCCTTTCATGGAGTGAGATACAAAAAAAATCGAAAGCTCCTGTTTGCTTAATCCAAACACAGATTTCAGCGGGTGGGTCATGTCCTGGAAGTTGGAACTATTTCTTGACAGCTTGATGCAGTGACTTGGTGCAGTGACTGGTTCTGGAGTCCAGATACTGGAGGTTTGGGGCTAATACTAATATGAAATAATAGGATATATTTACAAATTTTTGTGTTGGCACTATGTAATGTAGACACTTTGTAAATGACCTCAAACATATCTTTGGTATGACTGAAGTTCATTTTTATTTTACTTACTAAATGATATATCTGTTATAAGCTAATCAGCATTACTGTTGTACTATTGTACCTGTACAGAGACACATGCGGATCAACCATATCTGGAAACCTGCACTCTACCTGGATACACTGCGAGAGGGGAAGAGGACAGATGATAAACAGCTGTTTGTAAAGACAACAGATGCGTCACAGATATGAGGCTGAGATCCCTTTATGCTTTCTTTCTTTCTCACTCCCAGAAAGAAAAAGAATACGCAAATGTCCAATCGTGTTTTTAGAGATAACATTTCCATCTTTTTTTCAGAAAAGAAAACCTAACCTCAGAACCAGGACATTTCAGCTCTGTGCCAGTACTGAGAAGCTGCCACAGTGCAGTTCAAACAATAACCCAGCATTTGGACGAAGCACGGCACACACACGCACACACATGCATGCACGCACACACACACACACCCACACCCACGCACACACACAAACGATTACAAAAAAAAAAAAAACTGTACATAGAGAGGTCATATTCAGGTGAGGTAATTTCTATCTTATGTTTGTGAATGACCCCACATACAGAGATGAGACAGCCAGTGATTAAAGCAGTGAATCTACATTTTGACTCTAAAAAAAAAAAAAAAAAAAAAAAAAAAAAAACTAAACCAAATCATATCAAGTGGAGTGAATATAACACTGGTGTGAGTGAACGTGTGTCTTTCAGTATCATCTCTAAGTAGCTAACAGATTTAACTGGTCTTCACTTGCTCTTCACCGAATGATCCAGGTGTTCAGTGTGAAATCTTTCCACAGAAAACAACAGAACAAATATTCACTACACTTTCTTGATTGATCCAAAATCTGTAACTTTATAATTAAGTTATTCATTTTTGTGAAAAACTTAATACCCTTCATCCAACCATTCATAAACCTTCATCCATGCTGAAATAAGGATCACATGCAACAACTAGCCTCTGAGGCCCGCTGAGATAATATGATTATCGACTCGCATTTAAAAAGTAGCGGAGCCACACTGTTTCTCTCTGAAGAGTCTCACATCAAATAATGCAGTGTTAACAGACACAGCTATTGCACAGTCTGAAAGTGCTGCATGGGCCTCAATGTGTGAGAACACTGAAAGGTGCACACATGCATATGTACAGTACAGTACAGTGTCTTTGTGAGTCAGTAAAACATACTGAACAATTGTTACAATAATGCCACACATACGTACACACACGTATGATAAAACAGTGCAGACTGGTATTGAAAATCTGACTGAACAACATTTATTAAATATCAAAGGTAAAAAGGAGGATGTGGAAAAAAAAAATCATGTGTTGGAAGAGCTTCAAAATGAGAGATGTGGAAGCACCTTTTTTTTTCTTCTTAGACTGCAGTCATGAGAAATTGCTAAACAAATTGTGTGACAGTTTGACACAGAGCACAAAGCGCACCCACTGTGTGCAGCAGTATGTGTGGCGTCTGATGTGCTTCGAGATGAGCTCGTCTCGTACGGTCCACCGAATCATATGGCATATGTTCAAACAAGCATGCACCAGTAAAGATTGTACAAGTAATGCGATTCAGTGCATTTCCTCAAACTCCAGCTTATGACCTCACTGTGCACCTGTGTGTGACAACAGGAAGAAAGGAGGTAAAGGTGCGATCCCACAGTTTCCTGCTTTGCTCCGACGGCTTGTTCAGCCAGTGTGAGTAAAACAAAAAGAAAGACAATAATAAAAGTTCAGCTCTGCGCTGAATTTCAAGTGAGAGTTTGTTTTCTTTTTGTAGCGGCGTCGAAAAAAATCTTGATTCCGTGAGCTGACACCGTGACCATTTACAAACAAAGACCAGGCTGAAAGGTTTTTGAGGTCAGTACATTAACAGTGAACGGGCAAGCCTGTGCTTTGTGCTGGTACAGTTGAAGGAAGAGGTTTAATACGCCAAATGTCCCAATATCGAAAAAAAAAAAAGAATCAGACATATCACATGACCCAAAGGTGACAGATCACTTTTCCATACCGTGAAGTATAAATTATTGTCCTAAAACCGCATAACATTTATAAAAAGCACAGTTTTATCAAAATTCACATTTAAAAAACAAACAAACAAAAAAACAGAGTAGAGTTCTGAGAGTCTACTGTGTGTGTGAAGTTTAAAAATCATGTTCCCTTTAGAACCCCCACCCAAAAGTGGTTTCTGAAACTCAGCATCTCACCTCAGCTGGAATATTTTAAACCATAAAGGGACGTGCGCATGTGGACGGATAATCAGAGCAGAGAGGGACGGAAGGGCCCAGACTTCATGGTGTTAATACTGAGTGCAAGGACCTGTGTGGGTGTGTGTGGGTGTGTGTGTGTGTGTGTGTGTTTGTGTGTCACACAGAAAACCTGAGAGGATGAAACTCACAGCATTAGTTGATTGCTCAAATGCACAAAAACTGTCTGTTTACATCTTTAATAGCCGTGTGAATTATGAACCAATTTCCAAGGGCCAAAGTAGGTGATTACACTATTATCTGAAGCATTGCACTATTAACCCAAACCATAACAAAATCTTTCCCTAGCACTGGTCAAGCAGGTTTAGCTATCCAAACCTAATCAAGCCTCAAAACGCTGTGGCTGAGGGTTTTGTAACTGACTTGTAATGAGGTCGTTCTGAAAGCCAGTGATGAATGATGTTCTTTGTTGTTTAGTTCATAGAACACGTTGTTGTTCTTGTGATTACCTCAAAGTGAATACTGAGGCTCTTTGTTCTGAAGAGTCTGTGCCTCTTATGTCTGTTTAATAACCTGTTTAATAACCCAACCATGAAAATGTGTACATGCAGAGGCTGTCGTGGAGAAAGTTTACACTACTACCTGCTTTTGTTTAGAGTAACCGCATCCAGGCTTAATGTTGCACTTGTGCTAGCAACTACACATATGCACAGTGCTACGCTGCAGATGAATGTGGTCACAACCAACTGTGATGGTTGTGAATTGTTGAACAGAACCCCCCCCCCGAAAAAACCCAAATTAGTCTTAGCTCACTGCTGTGCGCATCAAACTCAGAGTGTTATGTTTCAACTGCCTTCTGCATGTTTCATACACTGTGTGTGTCCCTTCTTCATGAATGGGGACCACAACAACATGTGACATCTCATTCTGTGAAAGAGGAAAGATCTGTACGATGTAATCATGAGAAAATAATCATCATTATAAAATTACATTTTTACAAAAAATAAGAGATGTTTTTTCTCATCATGACGAGTTACACACCTTTAATAATACTGAGACCAGCGTAGGTCTTGGAGCATATCTTGTCGGTTGTTGTGGTGGTCCCAGTTAAGAAGAAGAACTCAGGGTTTTGGCTAAATGCTAAAGGTTATGTTTTATTGTTGAGTGTAACAAATAAATGCCCATGGAGTGATTCCACAGAGAGGCATCTGTCCTTCAGTTTCATCTTTCCTTTGAATAAACTGACAAACTCGCAAACATGAGCATCAGATGAGATGCAGATAATTGAGATATTTCATCTTTGGTGATTGTGGTGCATTTCTGTACAACCTGTGTCATGCTTTAAAACACAGGAGCAATAGAACTAGGAGGAAACTTTGGGGCACTTTCTTAAAATCAGGTGGTATATAAACTAAAAAAAAAAATACTGAATCACTCAAAGATTGTACATTAGTGGTAGAGTGGCAACTAGACTAGAGATAAACACCCTTTAGCCTTTTTTTGGGGGCAGTGTATGCCAAAATAAAATCAATGTATATTGATATGTATGAGAAGATGACTGTGTTTTCAATGCAACGATTTCTCTTGGACAACTGGAAACCTTCTGCCTGTAAATGCCTGTAAACCATGAAGCATGTTGCCTTTACCTCTGAAACACACGCACAACGGTGAGAGAGCCTTTATCGCAAACATGTTGTTTCCTAACCCACAATCTGACCCTGACTTTAGGCTAACTCTGCACAGCCTCACAGTAAGTGGGACAGTGAAATGACAGTGAACAACAGACAGTATATAAGGTCCAATCAGCAGTGAGATATGGTCCTTTTCAGGTGACTGACATGTATTTAAAGGTTTAAATGTTACTTTCTTGGTAAGAAATATGAGTAAAAAAAAAAAAAAATATGAACCAGCTGGCTTTTTAGAACATCAGCAGTCATACTAATTTATGGCACGTTCAGATGACAAGCTCACAAAGGATTAATTAAGCTGGCCCTTTGGTCTGTGGGTTGAGAGTAGGTACAGTTCTTGGTTCTTTGATTTGTCACTAGATTCACCAGTCAAACAGGTACTGACAGACGTGTTGACATTTTATAGCAATTTAAAGGGCAAATCTCTGTAATGTGGGAGCCAGTAATCTGAATGAGGAAAACCCAAGGAACCTGCTGCATCTTGAACAGTACACACAACTTATGAGTGGAGCGCAGAGACTGTAACCTTCTATTAACCTCAAAACCCAAACTGGGTGCTGTCAAAGAGTGAGCTCTTCTCATTTAATGTGCCAAGATATGCTGTTGGTGTGATGTTAGCAGCGTCTCTTTTGGTCAGCTTCTGAGGGAGCACTGGGTTGTTTATGTTTGCTTGTTGAGTTCAAATAAGTAAATGGGTGCATCATGTCCTGTGAAACATTTGTGAATAGGGAGGCAGTTACAGAATGCAAACACATTCAGTGTCTGTTGCTGTTAAACTGTATTTAGTAGGACCAAAACCGGGATCTGTGATGAAAATGCTACTAATTATTGGCTAACTTTAAATAAAGGTATGACAATTGAAACTTGTTTGTATTGAAAGTTAGGTTAAGGTATAGTAGGTAAGTTAAGTTATTTTAAGTTATTTAATCCATAACTATTTGACTATTTTAGCTATTAAATAACTAAAACAACCAGGGCACACTGTGCCTGTTGCCTCCCAGTCAAAATCTAGAAGACCAATATCACTGTGTGACAGAGGTAGCAGTAAGAGCCTACTGTCAGTCAGCACCTAAACATGGCATTGGTAACTGAATGTGCTCCACTATAAAACAACTGGTACTACCAACTAATAACGTAGCTTGCATTTATCAGTAGTGGAATTCTTCTGTGCTGTGTTTCACTTTCATTCATCTGCAACAGCAAATCTTCGACCAATTTAAAGTGCAAGGCCAATTTCAAAACTGAATTCTTACTATTTCAATTTGGTGGTAGTGAAGCCAAGTGTGACGTGTTACCATTTTAAGAGTAAATTCAAATTATAAGGTGTCCTATTAAACAAACAGGGACTAAGCAGTTTGAAGACCGGGTCTGGATGGCTGTGTAAACTACAACATCAACCCCCCCAAGCATGACTGTTACCTGAACATAAAACAGCAACACAAAAACTGACAAGCATGTGATGTGCTGCAGACTGATGGAACCTTCTGGAGACAGATTGGGGGCGGGGTGGGGAGTGGGGGGGGGGGGGGGGGGTGGCCGGTGAAGCTGAGGTTGGGTTGAAGCCACTGTCCATGTGCAGGCCATCAGCCCTCCTCAGAGGTTCCAGGAGAATGCAGGGTTGCTGGCTGCTGGGTTTCCTACAGTAAAGAGAGCCTTGTGCGCTCCCGGTCTGTGAGATCACACTTCCACTGAAGTAATCTGGTTCATCTGGGCCCTCATGGACTGGATGCTGTTGAGGATCTTTTTCTGGTGGCCGGCTAGTGTCACTCCCACTCTGAGGATGTCCCTGAAGAGAAACAATCAGTCAGTTCCACCTCAGTATACTGCAAAACTGAAACTTGAAATCCTTCAAGACTTGCTGTTTTCAGGATGCTTAATCGCAAATTCTGTGTGTTCTATAACATTACTACAGCTACAAAGCCAGCAGTGATCAGCCTCTCATGCTTCTTACAGGCTACTCTAACCCTGCGGCTGAATCCAAATGTCTTCCCACCAAACTTGTGGACTGAGCCCTCACGGACTTTTGTAATACATACACAGTGACGTGTTCATCATCACATCAAGTCTGTGAGACTGCTGGACCATGAGAGGGTGAAAAGCGGCTGTGAGACAGGACTTAAAGACCTCATGTGTTTCCATGGAGATTAACTTGAAATTTCTGACCCTGTAACTGATTTCAGAGGATTTCTCTGAATGGTTCTTAATACTACTGATATTGACAAATCATGTACAGTATGTGCAGGTCTCTTTCATTAAGTCTACAACTGATATGCTCAGAATGAGCAGTCAAATTTTCCCTTTACATGAGCAGAAAAACACAATCTTATATGGACATAGAGCACATCCTTCAGCTGAGGATCCAAACACCACAACCTTTGCCTGTAGTTTTGCAGATTATAGCAAATCCAGAAGTTTGAGCCTTTTCATATTGTGTATGTGCAATATTAATCCTAGCTACATCACTAAAACACAAAAATGAAAAAAGAAAATGTCTTCAAACATGAATGTTACCTATTATTATTACTGTTTACACTTACTGCTGTGGATTTCCTGAGCACTGTCTGGAAAAGTTTGCACCCTTTGCAGAAGTCTGCATGGGGTCTGACTGAGCCCCTTTCGGGCTTGATGAATTGTGGATTTGGACAGCCCTCAGCTGTGGATTTGAATGGCCCTCAGCAGTCACAGACTTGGTGGGAACGTGAAGGCCACACTTCTGATTATACTCATGATTATACCTTTCATACATATTCAATCATTTCACTTAGAAACAGATTTACACCTTTACAGTGTGGATATTTCAAACATATCTAACATACTCCATGGTCATCTGAGACACCACATCAAAGCTGGTGAAGCCTTCGTTGGCAAAGTTCTCCTTGTACTGGCCCATCTTAATGGCGTCGAGCCACTCGTCCACTGTGCTGAAAGAGGAGAAGTCTGGAGTGCTGCGATCGAGTAGAGGTAAGTGAACACTGGAGGACAGAAAGAAGACAAAAGAAGAACGTAACAGCCTGTGAGAAGTTTGATTTGTGACGACCATTCACAGAGTGAAGTAATGGAGGTACTTTCTGCCATACCTTGACGACAACGGCGTCATGGCCTTTAGGCTGCTGGGGTTACGGATCATCTTGTCCAAGGTGCTGACAATCTGGCTGAATTTGGGCCGGTTGTTCCGGTCTTTCTGCCAGCAGTCCAGCATCAGCTGGTGCAGCGCACTAGGACAGTCCATAGGGGGTGGCAACCGATAGTCCTGCTCTATGGCATTGATAACCTACAAGAATTTATATGAAAACTGACGCTGAGTATCTGAGAACATGTCTGGAACATGCAAGAACCTGTTTCAGTACAGAACTACACGTAAGCAGAACCACAAATGAAATGAAACAAAACCAAAGTTTCTGTGATTTGTTCTAAAACATAAATACTGTCTGTTCTGCAGGGCTTTACTCACATCTTGATTGCTCATGTCCCAGTAGGGCCTCTCTCCATATGACATCACCTCCCACATGACAATGCCATAACTCCAGCAATCACTGGAGGAGGTGAACTTCCTGTACTGAATGGCCTCTGGAGCAGTCCACCGGATGGGAATCTTTCCTCCCTGGAATTAAGAAACAAGTGTGGAATTCAACAGTGGGACAGCGGACAGAAAGAAGTCCTCCACCCTAAATGAGCACAGAGATTGTTTGCCCCTCCCCTCTGATATAGCCCATACGAGCACTGTGCCCCCTGTCAGTGGAGATATGCCACAGAAAAACTGAATGTAATGAATGTAAACATGTCATTTTGGGGGTATTTGCAGGAATGATGCTGTCTCACATGACCGCTGCATTCACAATAAAACGTAACTCAGTTTAAGCT
Organism: Toxotes jaculatrix; assembly: GCF_017976425.1. Lineage (NCBI taxonomy): Eukaryota > Metazoa > Chordata > Actinopteri > Toxotidae > Toxotes > Toxotes jaculatrix. The sequence continues at coordinate 4,067,048 of NC_054395.1, read as the reverse complement.
TCTGCGCAAAAAAGGATGTGGGGTTCTCACATTTTTTTCTGGCATGCCCCCCTTCAGAAGCCAGAAAAAGTTCACACAGCCCTAAAAATTATTTGCATTCAGCTTAGTTCCACTCCATATTTTCCCTGTGGTCATCCATACCCCACCACAGTGGCTCTATGTACCCCCAGGGGGACTGGCCCAACAGTTTTAGAGCCATTACCTAATGTAATCTACATTGTAATTTGATGTATTTTCATTTACTGGTTAATTCTATAATTAATTCTTATAATTTCTAATCAGGTTCCTTTTCCTTGTCTGACTAATAATAAGAAAAGACTCTTCGTGAGTATGCCGAGTGTGTGACGAAGACTCACCAGAGCGCTGGTGTACGTGGGGTCTGACGTATCATCCTCAAGGAAGCGTGACAGGCCAAAGTCTGACACTTTGCACACCAGGTTGCTGTTGACCAGGATGTTCCTTGCTGCCAGGTCTCGATGGACGTAGTTCATGTCACACAGGTACTTCATTCCAGCTGCTATGCCTCGCAGCATTCCCACCAGCTGGATCACTGTGAACTGCCCGTCATTTTGCTTTAAGAAAGACAAACATCAAATCAGTGTTTTTTAATTACCTTGTGATGAATAATACAAACAAATGAACAAATTCCGATAAATCTGCCACAAATCAACCACATCAACCACAGCTCCTGTCTAGTCTGAGGTCTGCATCATTGCTTGTTTCTGCAGTTATTTAAAAACAGTTGGAAATGAATAGTCATTGTCTTCATTACAGAAAATAACAATGAATCAAGGCCCCACAAGCATGACACGTGATGGTGTCACGTGATGGCTACAGACTGCCTGACCCGCCCCTCCCCTGAATCCCAAACAACAAGACTGCTACGATATGAAAGAGCTGAAGCCCACTGAATGAATTAATAATAATTGATTTTTTAATGTAGCACTTATTGATATTCCAATACGCAGCGGTCAGAGCGTGACCCCAGACCCCTGATCTCCAGTGAACTGCGTGTGGTGTAATAAGGGCAGGGCCATTAGCAGGGCTTTACACCTATTCAAACCTCACTCCCTAGCGTGTGCGCTGCTTTGGAATGAATGTTTATTGCAGCATGTGCAATGCAATGTATGAGCAGATCACAATCAGTGGCTGGGAGGCAACTTTGCCATCAGTCGATGTGGCTCCTTTACCCTGAGGAAGGAGTCGAGGGATCCGTTCTCCATAAACTCAGTAATGATCATCACAGGGCTGCTCTTGGTCACTACACCCTCCAGATGGATGATGTTGGGATGGTCAAATTGGCCCATAATTGATGCCTCGCTCAGGAAGTCCCTCCTCTGGCATTCAGTGTAGCCCGCCTTCAGCGTCTTAATGGCCACGAGGATCTCTCTCTTCCCAGGCTGACGGAGGTTTCCACTGCACACCTCGCCAAACTCACCTGACAGGAAGACAGGAGCTGTCAGTGGGACGTGAGTGGCATTTCAAAAAATAAACACACCAAACAAAGTGTATGCATTAATCTTAACGCTGTAGCTAGTGCTTTAATCTTTAAAAGCCATAATGAAATTCAAAGAAACCAAACCAGTACCACCATCAGAGTTTTCTGACATAATCCAGACCAGAATGATACACACAGTTTTCTCGTCAGACAGTTATTTGAGATACTGCATGAATTTGACAAGGCAGGCCCTAAATGTTGTATACCCTCAGAGGTACACTCTGCTAAAGAGTTCCAAAAAGTCCTGTAAAAAGTCCCCTTGTGAGACCCTGTCTCCTCAACCTGCCTTCTCTGATACATGACATAATTTCCTTTTTCATGCACTGTTTTCCTTTACCTGCACCAATCACTTGTTCAATCTTGACACAGGAAATGTCGATTTCCTTGGCAAACTCTCTGACCGCTTCGTTGGGGTCTTCATACGTGAAAGGGTCAATGTAGATCTTCATCCCCGGTGACACTTCAACAGAGAGAAAAGACAGCACCAGCTATACACACACAAAAAAACTGACACATCAAAACCTAAACGGCAAATAGATCCTGCATTTTATTTCCACACTCTGCCAAAACAAAACTCATGACCCCTGAAACATGAGTGTTAAATGGCTGTCAGTCTATCTGATGACAACATACTGTGAAGAGTAAGAAGTACTCACTGTGACCACTGGTGTAATGTTGGAGTTTGTCTGTGTACTCTGATTCTGGTCTGTCTGAACTCCTCCTGCTTGGGGTCGGGGTGGGGGGGGGCAAACACAAGAGGTTTGAGTTTCAACAGATCCATGAAATGAGCAACTGCCCTGATGAAGACCATATGATATAGATAAAGCTCTGGAAAAAAGCTAGTAAGTGGGCCCTGTACTGGGACTCTTTCCATGGCTTTATATGACATGCACATCAACAGATTCTGATGTGACCCAGCTCTGTTTGAAGGAGTGGCCACAGTTCCATGTTTCTCATGAGGAATGGATGATGACCTAAAGGAAACACCACTGAAGACCACTGGCACCTTAATCCTACAGTGTCTGATGATGGATTTTCTTACGACCAAAACATGTTAAATGTATTGCCAGATGTTTTGTCACTTAGCAAACTACAGTACTCATCTGGGTTTCGATTTTATCACTAACTAACTCACTGACGACATGTAATGTGACAGTGTTAAACCAACAGAGACTTGCCAACATGTCTTGAGCTCTATAGACCTTTTAAGGCTCTTTTAGCGCTTTGTTTTGTTTTTATAGAATACTTAGTGTGTGGTTTAGTTTACTGTGGATAAGAGTCGTCTAACGGTTAACAGTGGAAATAAGACATCATTAAGAGACACTTCTTTGATATAGTTTCATGACCTGCAGCATTACTGGCTCACCTGCGACAGACAATTATGAAGACAGTGATGGCAATGATGAAGACTACCCCTGCAGCAGCTGAACCAATGATGAGCGGAAGCTTCTCCTGGATACTGGAGTTATATTCCTCTACAGGTCAAAGGACAGAAAACCAAGAAGATGTGATGAATTTTCAAACATGGATTCGATCCATGGCTGGATTACATATTAAGTTGTGAAGTGGAAGTTTCCCTAAATGTTTTTCCCCTTTCTGTACTTTTATTTCAGTTTTTTTTCTCTCAAAGTTCCTGAAGGAACTAGAAACGCTGTGATTGGATGTTTCTTACTGAAAAGCACTTTGGGAGTTGCAATTCTCAGGTTCTGCTCAAGGTTTCTTCCTGTTACAAGGGAGTTTTTTCTTGCCACTGTCGCCTTAAGTGCTTGCTCTGGGGTCAGGCTCTGGGTCTCTGTAAAGCGCTTTGAGACAATTTTGATTGTGAAAGGAGCTATATAAATAAAATTGAATCGAATGATTTAACCACTTCATGCTGATCCGAGCTGTACAAGAGCTCCAACTGTGAATCACGCAACACTGTCTATGACACCAGGGGCGCCCAAAATAGGTCCTTCCACTTCGCAACCCTATTAGAACGCCCCTGGGGCAAACATATGTGTACATGCAGTTAGTTAGTGCATCTGACTGTCAATCCTACCTTCAGTCATGGTTTGGAAATACATTTTGCCACTAAAGCGTCCAAATCCAGCGACAGTCCGAGCCCGAACTTGAAAGACGTAGATAGTTCCAGGCTTCAAGCTTCGTATGACTGCAGTGTTAGTCTGACTTCTCGTTAGAGATGAGTTCCACTCAGCCTGGTTCTGAAACACATGTATCAAAAACCTTAATCAGAAAATAATCAGACAAATGCTGTCTGAGGCAGGGTACATCCTGAACAGGTCTCCGGGCTGACATATAGAGACAAACAACCATTCTCACTCACAGTCACACCTATGGACAATTTAGAGACAGCTCTGTACCTTCTCATAGTACTGCAGTTCATAGTCCAGAATAACTCCATTGGGCTGATCAGGCTGGGACCAGGACAGTGTAATGCTGTTGGGGGTTCTGCTGACCTGGTGGATGATGGACACTGCAGATGGTGCTGAGAACAAAATATGGGGAAACAAAGTCAGAGGTGGTTGGGAAAATACTTGACAGGCCACTGAAGCTACGACCTAAACATGATCATCACTCATCAAATCATTAAAGAGTCATTAAAGTGAAGCTAGGCTTACCAGCCTGGTTGGTGGTGATGTTGACAGATGTGTACTGTGGTGAATACGGGCTCTGGTCAGACACTCCGTTTACAGCTTGGATTTCAAAGGTGTACTGGGTGTGAGCAAGGAGGTCGCTGATGTGGACACGGGTGTTAGTCAGTCCCAGCTGACGCGGGACAAACTGCACGTTATCTCCACAGCGGGTGCAGCCACCCCGCCCACTGCCACAGCTCTTACATATGATGTTGTAGACGATATCTTCTCGGCCACCGCTGTCCTGTGGTGGGCTCCACTCCAACCTCAGAGAGGTCTCATTCACTATGGAGATGACATTTTGTGGAGCAGATGGAACAGCTGGAAGAGAAGGTGAAAAACCAAAAGTATGCTAGTAACGTCCTTCAAATAGCACTTCTGGGATTATGAGGAAGGATTGCAGCAAGTCTCCTGTCTGTCCACCACACTCAGGGGCTTGTCTGCTTCAAGAGAGTCACCAATGCTTAATCTGGACCACTCACCACTCTGGTCAACTCACCACTCGCATTTGGGTCCAGTCTACTTTACTGTGTAACTATAAGACAACATAAGGTACTTGGCTTCTTGTTGCTGAGGTGTTTTCAAGCAGAACTTTGACCCTTTGACCTTTTTCCCATCAGTGTTCAAGTTTCTATAGTTGGTGCTCTAACAGAAGTTGTCTGTTTAGCACAGAAGACCAGGGAGGATATCCAGGTCAATATATATCTGTATTTCTTAAATCCAGATCACAAAATTTTTTATATTTGGATCTCATTGGGATCACAAAATAAATACATGATGATGAAATCCTCCCATTCACTCTTGAACCTCAGATTCAGGAAGAACAATGTGGACCATGGAGCACTGGACCAGTCATTTGTCCTTGCAAGGATACAGGAGCTGTCATAAAGTCAAGTGCATTCTCAGTTGGTATTGGACTCTGCCGGTGTTGTGTCTCACACTTCTTCTGTTTATGACTTTCATGATGTGGAGGGTCTCTTTTTGCAGATTGGTTCTACTGGCTCCACTGTGCCTGGGGGCAGTCTGCAGCCCAGTGTGAAGGGGCCTCCACGTCTACAACACAGATCTCAGCCAATCAACAGTGGATTGCCCCTTCAGGTCAAGAGTGAGTCAAGAGTTCACATATCTTGAGGTTCATGTGTGAGGGTAAGATGACCAGCACCAGGACCTGCCTGACCTCACCAATGGTCATAGCCTTTGGGTAGTGACCAAAAGAATGAGATCACAGATACAAGCTAAATCTGAGGCTGAAATGAGTTTGCTTTGCAGGGTGAGTCTTAGAGATAGCATGAGGAGCTTAGACATGTATAAGGAGCTTGGAGAGGAACAGCTGCTCCTTGAATAGAGTCAGCTGAGGTTGGTTTGGGTATCTGATTTCCACATCTCTTTCTGGAGGATCTCTGGGCAAATCCAACTCAGTGAAAACCCGAAGGTAACTCATACCACACCTTTCGGCACTTCAGAACACTGGAAGAAGAGCTGGAGGACATGGCTAGGGAGAAGGACGTCTGGGAGACCTTGTTTGGCCTGCTGCCATGGTGACAGATGGATAATTATCTCGATTTTTACTTGTCCTGTCTAGTTTACCCTTTATTCAGCCTCAGTCATCACAGAAGCATAAACTCCATGTTGACTGTTGTCTCAAGAATAAGCAAACTATGTTGACACAAATGTATTGTTTGTGCACATCAAAGATGGGCAGGTGTTGACATCATATGGTATGAGCTGCTGTTTGCAGCTGGTACACTGCTCTCCATATAAGTGCTGTCAAGGCAGGTGGTTTATACGTACTGGTACATGGCATCTGTGGAGGGTCGGAGTCAGTGCGGTAGTAGCTATTGCGACAGACACAATTAGTTGCTCCCTCGCTTGTCGTTCGACTGTTAATGGGGCACTGCAGACATCTGTGGTCCCCCTGGGCAGCCTTAAAGAAGCCCGATGCACAAGCTGTAAGGGAGATACATGAAGGTGGAGGAGGTACAGGGAAGACAGGAGAAAGAGACAGAGAAGAGTAAGCTTGCTAAAACCAGAAAAAAAGGGTCTTATCAAATCAATCCACCGTGCCTTTAGAACAGCATGTCATATCGGCTACCGGCTGCTTCAGTGTGAGAAGCATCAGTATGACTATTAGTCAGATTCTAAAATATTGTGTCTGACCTCTTTCTTCTCTACATTTTCCATCACAGAGCATATGTCTAGCCATGATAGCCTGGATGTCTGTATCTCATAAAGGTCAGTTCATTGAAGAGACATGTGCTAGGACTCCTTCAGATGCTGTCATTCCTGCTGTCCACAGGGTCAGAAAACATGTCAGACCGTGGAGCAGAGCAGATTGTTATGGATTATACAAGACAAGAAATAAAGAAGAGGAGAAAGCAAGAAAGTTACTATCTTTCTTTTCTGAGTGAATGTATTATGTATGTCATGCTGTCATTTGACACTAAGGCCTAGCTAAAGTTTAAGTCGAAGCTTAAGTGAAGTTATGGCACACCAGGTTTATAATGTTCTCTTTTATTATTTATGCCTTTCTTCATTTCACATTCATTCATCTTTAATGTGTCAGAATGTGCCTCTGCTCCAGGGGAACTGCCTCACACCTTATCGACGTAAAGAGAAAGTTTCAGTTGTTAAAAAAATCTAAACTATAATTTATCAGGTTGTGTGTATTTCATGTATATTTACATAATACTTTTGAAAGAGACCATAGAAACCATATTCAGCCTTTACTGAATTCGGATGAAAAAGTGTGTATAATATAACTCACTGGTTACTGTATAAATGTCTCCTGGTCCTACTGTTTCTACACAACACAAGGAACTAAGTAAAGATGAAGACATGACATTAGCAGCCAATCAGGGAGGAGAGATGGTCATTACAGGATTCTCTGCCCACCAGATCACCACTCTGCCCATCTGCCTCTAGCTTGAGGCGCATCCTTCTGCTACAACAGCAGGTACCACATCAGGTTCCAGTCCTGTCGGCCAAGACCAGAGATCTGAGGCAGCAGTGGACACAGGTTCACCAAAACTGGACAGTTGAAGACTGGAAAAACATAGCCTGGTCTGATGGATCTGGATTTCTGCTGAGGCTGCAGATGATAGGGTCAGAATTTGGCATCAACAGCACGAGTTCATGGACCTAACCTGCCTTGTGTCAACAGTCCAGGCTGGTGGTGATGGTGTGGGGAATGTTTTTCTTGTCTATTGGGCCTTAATACCAACCAATCGTGGTCTGAAATGCTGTCTTTGCACCAATCAGACGGGTGGTTCTGGCAACAACAAGGTCAGCCACCAATCAACAGCAAGTCCACTATGCCTCCTATTAAACACATCCCTGAAGGGTGTGAGGAGCAGTGCAGATCGAGGGTCCCAGCAGTGAACACACCAAGAAGCCATCTGACAGTGTGCTTGGCTTAAACTTGTACATATGCATCAAGAGAGCCTGAGCTAGTAACTGAATATTCATGGTAGTGCTATTAGTTGTAGTGCACATTACCATACATTAAGTGACACATTATGCCTTGAAGTCAAACTAATGTCTTTTTCATTAGAAATACCACTATCCATCAACTGTATATTTTTAGTCCTGGTATTTTATCTTCACTTGAGATGAAGCACAGCTGCTGTGGAACAGAAGTGTCTATATCCTGTACCCTAAAGATTTCATAATTATGAGAAAAGAATTAGTGAGTAATTATCAGATCCTCGTCTTGTGATTATGAGAAAAGACTATCAGTCATTGTTACGTGTAGTAGCTGTAGTTTCGTGTTTGGTTTGGTTGCTTAAACAATTTATTCTACTTTGATGGGAACTGACAGGTGCTCCTGGAAAATGTAGGCACTGGATTACACTTACAAATCTGTTAAAACTGTAGAACCTAACAAGAAGGACCAACAAGCTACTGTTTGTCTGTGCGAGCTGCATTTCTTCAGCAAGGAACATAAAGGACGTATTGTTTCTGTCTCAGATGTTCACACGTGTGATGATACCAAACCTGACGAGACTTCAGGAAGCTGCACACTTTTGCTTTTATGACTTTAAGCACAAAGAAAATGAAGCTATAACTTATCTACAAAAGAAATCTATACCAGACGTGATGGTTACACAAAACAGAACGCACGTCTGAGAAAGTGACCACTGGGCACATCTCACTCAGCTGCAAAGCTTAATCCCACAAACCACTGCAGGGATAATTCAGCCCTTCAAGCTGGAGAATGTTTAGAAAATCCTTTGATCTTCATCTGCAGACAATAAAGTGCAGCATTGTCCTCTACTGTGTGTTAAACAGGTTTCTTTGCACAAAGAGTCTCATGTCCCAAGTAAAGTCCTCCTTCAGCCGAGAAGCAGTGAAGGACCTGATCAGGATTAATGATACAGATTGGATGGAAGACTTTAATACCAGGCAAACTGTGCACAGCTGGCAGGCACAGGATCATGTCTAGAAGGAATCACTGAACATCTTGGAAAATACCCACAGTGCTGACAACTATTTTGAATGGACTCTATCCACCCTTATCATTATCAACTATTATGAGATATCAGCTGCTATAATCTCATCAATACACACTTAAATCAACCTCTAATTACTCAAACCAGGCTTAAGCACACTGTTTACACCAGAGTATCTTCCCTTTAAATGAACAATCTAACATTTTTGGAGAGGTATACTCATTTGCTGCCAAATCCACAATCATTTGCACTATGCCACATCTAGAGTAAAGACAGAAGCATAGTATGTTTATTTTAATATGTGAGAATAAAACGCCTTTTCGTAATCCACAGCTTTTGGATTAACATTCTGCATCTTGTTCTTAACTGCAACATTTAAGTTGGTGGCCAAATGCAACCTCAAACACAAACATGGACAAGCTATAGCAGTTTCCTTTGTTCTAAGCTGCAATACATTTCCAGCCATCATTTACATAATCATATGAAGACGTGGTTAGCTGAAGATTTAGCACCTAGGGCTGAGACTGAATCAATATCACTCCTCTATCTCTCACTAGCCACCTTCATACAGCCTGTTCAAGGTGAGAATGTTGCACCTTATTGTTCTGCATAAAAGGTACAAACATGGAATTGGGGGTTGGGGGCACTGTTGTTCCGGCAATAAGCCAACAGCAGAGGTGATCACAGGCTCGATGTCTCGACCTCTGGCTGCCAAATACAGAGGGTTGTTCTCATACATACATAGCCAGATTTTATGTAGAGTTTCCTGGCAGTTATCATTACAAGGGATAATTACTTCATCATTAAAACAGAAAGCCTTGTTGTACTATCAGTGCAGTGCGTGCATCTGTGGTCATCACTCTGCCAGGCAATCCAGGCGGAAATATCTCAACCCAGACAATGAATTGACTTTGATCCCCTGATTTTTTGATTTTCATGATTGACTTGGTTCTGGCAGAGGTCAAGATATTTCACTGCATAGGTAATCCTTTGTCCCGCTAATGTCCCTATTAGGTTAAAAGTCAGTCTTTAGTATCACGAGGTGGGAACCACAAATATTTGTACAGACTTATGCAGTGCATCCAATATTTGATAATGAGATATTTCAGTCCTGGACCAAAGTGGTGCTCCAACAAACCTACTAGTATTTTCATTCCTTGAGCCATACTGCTAGTGAGGCTAAAACCACCTCTGACTCAAGAAGGTAAGCAGCACGACTAAGAAGGTGCAAATCTGCTGGGACAAGGAATCAAGAACTGACAGGCTCCTACCTCTGCAGACTGTACCATTGTCCACCGCCTCATACCCGGCTTTGCACATGCAGCGCCCGATGGGTACCATCCACTCCCCATCCCCATTACAGTACAGCTTGATGGGTACATCCACCTCCTCCCCATTGGGAACACACACCCCTCTGGCTGCTACCAGTGAGGTGCTCTCTGCTCCAGACAGAGTCTCAGGAAAGACAGCGCCATTTTGGATCACTCTGGGACATTTCCTGTAGAAGACTCGAACAGCAATGAGTGACATGCAGGCGCCATAATCCTGGAAAGCGAGGTAGAAGCCATTGCGCGAAACAGGTCCAAAACTTCGGACTTCACTGTTGATCTTCATGATGCGACCACCAAGATCAACCTGGGAGAAGCTTTCATCAGCTGCTATAGTGTCCACTTTCACCCAGGGGTTCTCCATCCAGGTTGGGGACGATTTAGTAGCCGTGTCTGAGTCCGACTCATAGTAGTACAAGTTGAAGGTCTCCTTGCAGGAGCCAGGGACATTGGGTATAGAACTGCAGTCACGCACTGAAAACTTCATCTGGACATGGATGCGCTGAGCACCACGGCGGCGGATGTATTTGGTGCGTATCCAGTTGTTCTGGCTGCTATCAAAGACATTGCACACCTGGTATGTTCGGATGGTATTCATGTTTTCATCATAGCCACTAACTTCTTCCCACTGAAAGAAAGACAAGAAAAAAAAAACTACTGATGACAAAACTACAGTGACGCACAACAAATACAAGTAAAACAAAACAAAACAAAACACTTTACCTTGATAGTAACAGTTATTCTTAAGGGAAACTGGTCCTCCAACATAAACAACTAAATATGTAGGCACACGACAAACATCCCGCAAGTAACAGTGTTCAAAGCTGTTCTTTTCAGTTTCCAGAATCTCTGGAATCAGATCATTAAAAAGATTTGTTCCAGAGATTCATTCATTAAATTGTTCAGTGCTTGACTAGGCTTCTGAATGCGTGGTCCCACTCACTGAACTGAAAATGAAGTCTTTTTTTCTGACCTAGTGAGCCTGATTCTGGCAGTTTGAGCCGCTGACTACATATATTATAAGTATAAGATAAGATAAGATAAATCTTTATTGACATTGCACAATCATACTTTGTACAAAAGTACAACGAAATTGAGTTACTGTCCCACATCAGTGCAAAAGAAGACATACAATCACAGTGCCGAATAAAAAAGTAAAATAGAAAAAGTAGAATAAAATAATAAAATAAAATAAATATATCCAGGATAGAAATATACAGTATGTAAAATATATACAAAGACAAAGACATTGTTTATTGCACATGACTTGCTGTCGGTGGCTAACCAGATTAAGTGTGGCTATTTGTTAGCATTGATTAGGGCTATTGCCCTGTTGTAAAAGCTGTCCCTTAGTCTGTTCGTACTCTCAGTGCCCCGAATCTCTTGCCAGAGGGCAGCAGCTTAAACACCCGGTGTCCTGGGTGTATGCAGTCCCTCAAGATGCTGCGTGCCCTCTTGAGACAGCGGGTGTTGTAGAGGTCCTTCAGGGAGGGAAGGGGATGGCGAATGATTTTCTGGGCGGTGTTAATGACCCTTTGTAGTGCCTATATGTAGTATTCTATATAGTTTAGATTTAAAATGTATCATTGTTGTTATTATTGCTATTATTATTATACCAGTTGGCAATCATTGCTGTAAATTAATACCATAAAATATGCAACTGAAAAACATGTATCTTCATATTTTGCATGTTTTACCATATCTGCGTGGGTTTCTTCTGGGTGCTCTGAAAGGCCACATTTAATACCTATGGGGCCCCAGGGCAAAAATTTGTTGTCGGGCCCTGATTAAGCCCTTTATGTCTGACAGTTTCATTATTTCCCCAGACACCTAGAAACCAACCAGGGTTTCAGAGCTGTTGGCAACAATTTTGATAAGTGATTAATCATCTAAGTTTCATTTAAGCCAGCTGTCCAGCTGTCAATCAAAAGACGTTCATATTTCGTGAAGTCGCCACAGCTGTTGTCACACTGTAACAGAACATCTGTATACTGGCTACATGTTCTCCACACTGTTCCCTGTGTCTTGGTTTGTGCCACTCACCCCTTGTGATGGGTAGATGGTCCAGCCCAGTTCTGCTGTTGCTGTTGTTGAATCCATTAGAACTTCTGCAGAAGACAAAAATGAAAAAATCAGAGTTAAAAACAGTTTTGTTTTGTTATCGTTTTTGGGATATATCCCTTCCATGAAGAAAGACTGAATTTCCTTTTAAGCAAACCACACAATTAAATGCATAGAAATGAAAGTTAAATACAGAATGGCAAATTAATGGAATTCGTGGAAATGAATACCACATTTTACATCACCAACACCAGTTGAGAACGGTGTCACTCTGTATGAATCAGGCTCTCAGAGGAGCACTAGAAAGAGCCCATATGAGTCTTGACCATTTTCTTCTTTTTAAGATAAAGCTATACTATAAAATCACATTTTAAATTTACTTACAGCTAAAAGTTTCTACTTTTTTCCATGGAACAATATTTTTCATGAAACAGCACTGTAGCAGAGTACAGCAGGCCTCCCAGCAAATCTTACTTAGTGACACCGTATTAAAGCAGTGGATTCCAAACTGTTTCTGTTCCATCTCATCTGTGAATGATATACAGTGGGGTCCAAAAGTCTGAGAGCACTAGTCAAGAAACTACTAACTAACTTTTTCAGTCCAAATGATAGTACGAGTTTAACAATTTGAGTGGAAATTTCAGGCGTCCCCATAAAGGTTCAGTGGGTTTGAAGTCAACCAAACCAAAAGTCCATGACAGTCAGGACTCCATGGTCTTCTTTGGTCTTCGAGTAGTTCTTGATCTTCTGATGGTGTGGTCACTTCTGTTTGGCTTGATTTGGATACAGCTGATCCAGTTTCTGCAAAGCGTGTTGGAGTCTCATGCACAGCTCCTTTTGCTTAGAATAACAATTTGACTTCCGACACTTTCACTTAGTGGCATTTGCCCACTATCACAGATCTGCTGAGAGAACAGTGATCTGCTAGAGGCACAGCCTTATTTAGAAACAGGTGAACACCAGCTGCAGGTTGAATTACTTGAACAAACCTCTGATGAGTTGTTGAGGTTGATCTGCATGCATACTTTATTGGAAGAGACACAACTCAAGGAAAGAGTTAACTTTTGGACCCCAGGCTATTTATATTTAAGATATTTATTATTGTCTGAGATTAATTCACATCACAACATATAATAATTATGCTTTGCCTCAGACTCAGATTCTGCCCAGCACGTGAATGACTGATCAATCTCACTGTGCAGTCGTATGTATGGTGATGTGACAGTGTGAAAAAACACAGTCCCCTGCTGTCTGATGAACCTGGACTGTATTCTATTTTCACTGGTTCCTGAAACACCTCCACCCCCTGCCAACACAATACCCCTTGCATTTTTTAAACAGCGTTAATTATATCCCCTGACATTCCCTCTACCTGCCTGGAGACATCTGCTCTGTCTGTCACTGCATCCATTAGCTCATGAGTGAGGCCCATAATCTCAGTGCCATCCTCCCCACTACAGAGGAGAAACCATGTCAGGTGAAACCGTGCTGCTAGGACCGTGTCTCCCACACATGTTCAATTATTCACATCATCCTGAGTATCTGCTGCTGAGTAAAGCTTCTTCATTCAGCAGCTATGAGGGGAGAGAGATGATCACAGAATGTTAGTGGCTGCAAATCACAGCTTTGTTTAATGTCCTTGTAATGGTTTTTGGATGACAGCAGAAGTTAACATGGTATCCTCTTAAACAAGACTGAAAAGGAGGAAATTGAAACCAAAACTCATTATGCTTAGCCTTCCACATTGATCAAGACTCACTATGTTTCAGAATATTCTTCACTCCATATTCAAGGTCAGTTAATCAAACGGGAAAATTCTCAAAACGAACAAAAAAACGTAGTGGATCATCCTGGGATTTTTGACGGGTGACTAGCTACAGCTAGCCACATACAAGCGTGCTCATCAAGATGCCAGTCACTCAGCTTCCACTGCTCTGAGATCAGTTGTGATATTGCGCACATTATTACACACATGCAGATGTGTGTGGAAACTGTATTTGCACATTAGAAAAGCTGTATTACAAAAGTTGTTTTGCTAATTTAACAGGTGTGATGATGAGGAGTTAGTTTGTATTGTTGATACAAACTGCTGTCAGCAGATCTGGTCCACCTGACAATTATCAGATAACTTGGTGTGTTTAGACTCGGAAGTACACCACCTTGATGTTTCATATTTATTTGACTGACATATTTACAGTTAATCATGTAACATTAAACTCAGTCCTTTTCATTCTGTTCTATAAATGTACCCTTTTAACAGAAAAACAGGAGTTTGAAATCTGTTCTGGCTCTGGTTTTCTTTCCTTTAAGATTATAATGACTCCGGCCGACCAGATGAATGGTAAGGCTGCATACCATATGGGCACATATGCCCTGAGCAGTGAGCACCTGGTTTGACTCCTGGTGGGCCTGACCATTTGCTGTACTACACTCCCTTCTCTCTTTTCCCTGTATTTCGTCACTGTAGCTTACATCCATCTGTCACTGTAGTGCACTCTCCAATAAAGGATGCAGAAATACCCCAAAATTGATTCTAAATAAATAAAAGATTAGTGAGTCTCTCATTTCAACTTTCTTTCATACATTCTTTGCAAGTAATTCATTGTGAACTTTATATGATATCTGAGCAATTTTTATCATTGATATGAACGTCTGCTGAAAATCCTTAAAGTTCTCTTCTCCAGAATGGCTGCCTGACTCCATGTTCCTAAATCAAACAACAGAATAACCACAGACCATCCTGCTGTGGGATCACACCATCCACAACACAACACAATACAGTCATTACTCAACCTTTGAACTCTCTCTTTTATCCATTTTGATCTCAGCTACACACCTTTAAAGTTTCATGGTTGCATCTTTACTGTGTGCTTATAGGATCCACTTCTTATATGCAACACTCCCCACACTTCAACAAGTCTGTGTATGAAAGAAACTGAAAGCCTACAAACAGAAGAGAGAGGATTTGCTGAACACACTCAAACATGCTGCTTTCAGTTACAAGTAAACTCTTAATTTCAACTTCACCCTTTCACAACCCAGATTTATCTAGATGGGGGAAGCAGAGCTTCCCTCTCCTTCATTTATCACCACTGAAGTACCCTAACTCAAAACAGAGGCCAAGAGATCAGACTGGGATCAGTCAGTTTAGTTTTTTAAGTGAAAAAAAACCCCCAATAAACTAAAACACATGACATGACCTGTACCATCACGCTACACTGCTCCACAAAAGGGGTTTGAAAAAGTGGTCACTGGTAGAAAGACCTCTCCTGAGTGAACAGTTAAGTGTGTGTGTGTGTGTATTGACTGTATTGAGCGTATTGAGCGTGCATATGGAGCTCTGATGCTACAGATTCACCAGATTCACTACGGCAACAGGCACTACTGCAAAACCTTGACAACCTTGCTGAAAGCAGTTCTGGCAGTTCTGGTGAAATAACACCAAACCAATAGGAACAGGAATTCACTGGACTGTGGCTGCTCAGCAGTGCCAGATTGACACAGCAGCATATGTTCAAGAAGTCACATCTTAACTACATTTTGTGGAGTTTTCATCACACAGAAATATTTACACTCTCTCCAGTATGATATGAGAACTGTGACAGGAATGTTCCATCAGAGAGACCAGTGACAACATGAAAAATAAAAACGACTCATAGATCAGCGTGTTATGCGTCTAAAGCTTAAAGGATAATTCCAGTTTATCTCAGAAATAAATGCGACTGTTGTGGCTCTGTGGCTCGTGCTAACTGTGCACTCACGACCTTCTTTGTAGAGATTCAGAAAAACAAGGAGTTGTGTAACATCCCCGCTGACCTTACCGCCCTGCGTTCACACGTCTCGTCATATTCCTTTTATATTTGGATATTTGGGGATAACTATCCTACACAAACTTTTGTTCTGAGCTGCCACTGGAGAGTCCCAGTGAAAGAGGAACTGAAGGGTTGTGTCAGACAGCTTCTTCAGGCTCAGCAAGAGGTGACAGACAGAAGCTCAGACAGATTTGTTGAAAAAAAAAAAAAAAAGCTGGCAGTGAACACAGAGGCAGTTACTATGGTAACCGACATCAACATCACCTGGAACTCAGAGTTTCCTTCAACTCACGGTTAATACTGAATCTGCTTTTTCTAAAAAAGATCTTTGTGCAGCCAGTTTTGAAGTTATACATAATCACTAAGATAAAGCAAACAATGTATTTATATTCTAAATTCATGTTAACAGAAAAATAATGCAACAGTTTGTGTCATTAGGAGAATCAGCTCTAACTTATTATTATTAATGTGAGTCTTGTATTGGTTTTCCATGTCAGGCTGGAATGCAGGCATCCACCGTTGAATCCAAATGGCCCATTTTTCCGGCTGCTCGCTTCCTGTTAGTATCAGCAGCGATTAATGAGGAGCTGGAAGGGGCGGCGAGCCAGGTGTCAGAGCCGCCGCTAAACAGGAATAAAGAGGCCAAGCACTGACCCGCAACCAATTCCCAGACTCAGCCAAGAAGGAAGCAGGAGTGACGGAGGAGGCTCACGATCTGAATGCTTCTCTGTGTTAAAACGGCGATTCAGCCCTGTGGTGTTTCACACTTTCATCAGTCCTCTTTGTTTACTGGTAGTGTTTCCTGTATCCCAGACATTTTCAGTCAGCCGACTGGAATCATTTTCTAATCTCGACTCACAGCAACGCTCTTTACTAATGGGTGTAGAACTTACATGACAAAATACCTGGTTTTTGCTAACAGTACCAACACACTACTTCTTCTGACAACTCATTCTAGTACCTTTTTCTTTCAACAAAATAAGCTGAAGCACTCAAACATTACGCTGGATGTCTAAACACAAGCAGCAGCCATGCCAGGATTCGAGATGTATGCCTAAAAAAAATGGACTAAAATTTGTTCAATTTTGATTCAAATTTAGTTGCAATAATTAATATCTGAATATAGACAATGGATCAATTGATTATCCATACTAGTCAATTGATCCAGCAGCAAACTCAGACACAGACAGGAGATGACATCAAGGTGTGTGCCAGGAGTGAACGAGACATCGACTCACTGATCCACCCTCACCAGGATCTACAGGGAGGATATCGGGATGGTATTTGGACTGGATAAACATGGCCGCACAGTGGCAAAAAGAGGGTAGGTGATGAGGACTGAAGGGCTGGAGTCACCAGAAAGCAGAACAGCAGACATACAGGACATCCCACAATCCAGTAGGAGCCAACATGAGGATACAAGGAGGTCAGCCACAGCCAAATACCTCCAGAGGGTAAGACGGGTGCTGATAAGCCAGTTCAATGCTGGGAATAAGACCCAAGACATCAACCTGTTCTCCCTACCAGTCATCAGATACTCAGCTGGAACAGTAAGCTGGCCTCCTCACAATGTACAGAGGGTTCCACCAAAAGTCCAGCACTCTGAGGCTCTCCGACCAACGAAACACAGGAGGGTAAGGATTAGTGAGCGTCAGAGCCACAATCCAGGATGAAACAAGGAGCATCCATGAACACATCAGGAAGATGCCCTGCCT